>NW_024096744.1:0-637083 GCF_016545835.1 Crotalus tigris
TCAACCTAGAAAATAATTCAAGATTCTCCATTTGATGCTATGATTAGTATAAAAAGCTACTAATTCCACGAAAAGAGAGCACGTGCTTCCCATCCTCTCTTGATAAAGGCTATCCTATGGAGTCGGTATGGCATTTTTCTACTTCAAATCCAGAGGTAAAACAGTTTTCATGTAAGAACACCTTACATTGTGTTGGAATAATTTCTTAAGCAATTAGTCAAGAATTCCAGTTGCTTCAGGTGTAGACTAATCATCTCCCTCTCAAAGGATACCTTATAACTTTTTGAGTCCGGTCACTCCATCTCTGCTGTATCATAAGCCAAGAAGACTTAAGTGTTAGTTTCTCAGATGATCAGAATTAACTCTGTCTTCCTGCCCAATTAGACTAAGTCTGTTAAACTTGCCACGCCTCTCCTGGGCCAGGGGACCTCCCAGTCATGATGAAGGCGAAGCTGCTGATGACAGTCTGACATGTTGGCTCCCATACCCCTGACACAGGACCTGTCGGACACTACGGGGTGGGTGTGGATTCTCCATCATCATGCTGAGAAAAGGCGTTCAGGTAAGACAACACCCTTTCTCCAGCATGATAGATGGAGAATCCACGAATGGGATATACCAAAGCCGCCCTGTCCCTATGGGAGGGAATCAGTCTGAGCCTGTGTCCCACTTTGTGGCACTACTTGCTGTAACACTCTCCGGCCGAATGCGGTGTCCGCGGAGGCAAACCTATCCAGCTTATAATGCCTCATGAAAGGTGAAGGCGAGGACCATGTCACCGCCTTACAGATGTCCTTGATGGACGCCTGTGTCGCCCATGCCGCAGAGGTTGCGGCGCTGCGAGTAGAGTGAGCGGTAATATGACTTGGAACTGACAGGGAATGTGATTGATATGCCCCTGCAATGCAAGCCCTGATCCGCCTGCCTATAGTGGAGGCAGAAACCTTCTGCCCCATAGAAGAAGGTTGAAGCCTCCACTATATCAATTACATTAAATGCGGAATCTAAGGCCTATGATTTTGAAAATAGTCTACAAACTCGCCTTAGCATGATGGCTAGATTCCTGCTGTTAATTGTCTTAGAGAACTGACTACAGTGAACCTCTAAACATCCAGAAGAAATAGTATTGGTAGAACACACTCTTTCCCACTGTTAAAAGTCTTGTGATACTCTAAATAAGAACATCAAATATGTGTTGGACTAGGCTGTATTTTTAACTGTATTATCATTTTTGGCTGTTTTTTCATTAGCTTTTGCTCAAAAATATACCAAGGAATTGCATAACTCTGTATACAGACATAAGGGTACTTGGATGCAGTTTTGGAAAATGTGCCTGTTATTTAACACAGCAGTCTGGACTTCAAATCATAAAAGCTAAAAATTTCCCCAGAGTATGTGTGAAATCTTTGAAATTCATTAAACTTTCTCAACCTTTATAGAAGAAGAAAGAGAAGCAACTCAAAATCTAAATGAGAAAGTGATCTGACTATAAGAAAACATATATATCTGTCACATGTAATAGCCACCCATCTCACAATAAAGTATCTGTAAGTGGCTTAAAATAAAAACAATATAAACTCCAATGTTAAAAAAAACAACTAAAAGATCTCAACAATACTATTAATTACAAGATAGTGGAGAGAATTGCTACTAAAAACAATGCAGCCATCTCATCATTTCTCTTTTCCTTGAGATCCCTGGGCTTCCTGACACAGCCATGACTTCTAGAAGAGGTCAAGGATGGGGCCAATCTCATCTCAGGGATGGCAGAAATGATGTTCCACATGGCAGGTGCCACAGCAGAAAAGACCTGTTTCCTGAGTGCCACCACATGAAACTTGTGGATGGGATCTGCAGTATTCCTCTTCTGTCAGACCTGATGGGAAAGGCAGATGTAATTTGGTGGAGGTGGTCCCTCAAATAACCTGTCCCCATACCATGAAGGGTTTTAAAAGTCAAAACCAGTCCCTTGAGTTGGACTCAAGCAAACTGACAACCAATGCAGCTCACAGAGCAGAGGTGCAATGTGCTGTTGTAGGGGCATAATAACTATCTGTGATGCTGCATTTTGTACCATCTGAAACTTCCAGATACTCTTCGATGGTAGCCCCATGTTGAGTACAAAAGCCCTCCAAGCCACAAGTTCTACCTGCTCTTTGAGCAGGAATCATAATATCCTGAATGTTCTCTGTTAATTTGTGATGGTTCAAGGGCATCCTGGACTAAATGGGTTTAGCACAGTGGTGGGATTCAGCCAGTTCGTACCACTTCGGCAGAACCAGTAGCTAATTTTTTGTTGCCCAGGCCCAGAATGGATTTCAGGAAGTGGCATCCACACAGAGAACCGGTTGTTCACATATTTGAATCCCACCACTGATTTAGCATAGGTACTGAGGTCCTCCAAAGGAGTCATCCTGGGGAACTAGTCATGTAAAAAGGTTGTTTGCTTCAGCTCCAGCAGAGAAACTTAATTGGAAATAGAGCAGCAGAATCTCTAATTTTTCCTGTTTGCCAAACACAAGATGCATATTTTTTCCTTCTGTTCAATCATGTCTAATTCTTGGAGACTTCCTGACTAGTCCCTGAAGTTTCTCTGGCAAAGGTTTTGGCATTTCCTCTTTCCTAGGGCTGAGAGAAAATGACTGGCCCAAAGTCACCCAACTGGCTTTGTGCCTAAGGTAGGACTAGAACTCATGGTCTCCCTGTTTCTAGCCTGATGCCTTAACCACTACACCAAACTGGCTCTTAAGATATCCATGCATTCCCCTAAATTAATACTCAAAAGAGCAGGTATCCATGAGGAAAAATGAAATTTCTTTACATTAACACAACCTCTCTTTTGCCCTGTACATCAGTGTTTCCCAACATGATTGAGTTCAGCAAGCATGAATTCAGATTAATTGCTCATTGGAATGTGTTTTGCCCAGCTGACTATTATTCTTGTGTTACATGTTTTGTGTTTAAAAGTGAACCTGGAATGTTATAGAATTGCTTTCTGCATTTACTTCTAATCCTCACATTCTTCTAATCCTCACATTCATCACAGCCTTCTCTTTACCCTTGTTGTTTCACAGCAAGGCATCCGAATCTATTAGTCAAGGTGTGAACTAACTGCAGAGTTGGATTCAAGTAATGATTCGGTGCTTCAGGAAATAGTGTGTTTCACTTTGTGACAAAACAGAAGCTGCCACTTCAATCTGAGGTCTAATCTGCAGTGAAATTCCTGTCTCGTTGGCTCAAATGAGGAAAGCAAAAATGTTTTTCAATAGATGTGAGGAAATTTCAGGGCTGTTATTCAATTATGGGGGGAAAAATACTATTGCTGTTTTGCCTGTACTGTTTTCAGATACAATTAGTTGACATTTGCCTCCATAGTACTGACCAAATTTCAAGCAATTAGGATGACTATAGGTTGGTAGAATTTTGTGAGGGTAATTATTACAATTTTGTGGGGAAGATTCGGTTGTATGTTCTGCCTTTGGGAAATGAGGCAAGGCAAAATTGAGGTACTTATCAGATGCTATAAGGAGAGCAGCATATTAGCAGGTGCCATGGGTAGTAGCGCCATGTCCCCATGCTATAATTCCTGCTTGATATTGTTAGATGAATTGTTCTCTATAATTAGAAAGTGGACTGGTCAGTCCTTTTTCTCTTTTCACTCTCTTTAGCTTGATAGTCTGTGGTGCAATGGGGATAAACAGTTGTGTTGTCAAGGTAACATTGGACCATTCTCAAGCGTTGCTCACTTTCAGTTGCCTCACACTAATTTTCAGTTGGTTTGATCCTGTTTAGACTTCTTACTTGGTGTTCAGCCAAATCTAGCATACACACATTTTTCAGTTGCTATAGATAAGTTTTTCTTCCACTGCCACAATTGGTTTAATTCATTTTCAAAGTCATCTATGTTGTCCCTACTTCTTATGGTAGCAGGTATAATTCAGCAATGAATAGTATATAAAGAAGTCTTAAATCTCTTTGGTTTATGTCTCATTCACAAGAGGAGAAGGGCATATGCTGATTTTAAAAAAAGGCAATCTGTCTCCCTTCCTTGTTCCATATACTCCAAAAGATACCGTTCTGATCTGTTTTGGTTGAATGACAGCCACTCTAGGAAGACCAAAGTCTCATAGATTTGCAAGTTTGATGGCTGAGCTGCATCAGACATTTTATCTCCTTATAGTTCTCTCTGTTTCTGTTTCTACCACACAGAAGCTGGCAGTAGCCTGAAGAGTGCTTGCCTGCCTCCTCAGCCTCCTGAAAACGTGGCCACTAATGTTTGCACGCGACAAAAATCCATTCGATTTCAACTCACCGAAGATTGATAGGGCCAAATTTTGATCCACCAGCAGGAACTTCACACCTGGTGCCTCAGGCCTGCTTCAAGAATCCAGAGACCAGAGATGCTGGAGTCTTCCCCATTTTTCTTTGTGGAATTCCTGTCCCCCTTTTCCTCTTTTCTTTTCTCCACCCAAATCCTCCCAGCAAGTGTCTTTTTCTGGCCTTCAGGACTTTTGGGGGGCAGGGAGGGAGTCTGTTAAAGCAAATAACAGAGAGAGGGAGCTGAGCTGAACCCTGACCTCTGTTTTCCATATTTGTGGTTTCTGGTGGTGGTGGTGGTGGTGGTGGTTGAATTCACAAACTGTAAAATGCTCCATTATGTCACACCACCCCTCAAAATAAATGTTTTAATATGAACATTTGCATAGTGATTTGTTCATAAAAAGAACAGTATTCCAGAAAAAACTAATATTGCCAGGGACTCCACTTCTTTCCTGCACAAGTTATGTCACTTGGATATAGCTTGAGGCTTTGAAGGATCCACTTTCTCCATGAGGCTGGTAGGATGCCGAGGCCAAAACTGAGCAAAAATTACCTGTCTTTTAAGCTTATCCATTTTCCAACAACTTGTGTTTAACACGTGTTCTACCATGACTATTTTATTCTTTGAAGATTTGATATGTGACCCTCATTAAAATGAATACTTTGATCTCTAGGGCTTGAAAGTCCCTTTCTAGTAGAGCTATGAAATTTAAAACCATAGTGTACAAAAATACAGATGAAGACTGCTTTCTCTATTTTACAATAGTCACTCACATACATCTGGAAATCCATGATCAAGGCAAGTATGCAACTTGCTTAGCAGGATCATACTAAAATTCATGTTTCTTTGCACAGGAATGAAGCCAACCCCAAATCAAAATCTGAAATGATGATGGTGGTAAGATACTGCATTCTGCCAAAAGTTTGGGTTATACAGAGATTATAGTCTTGGTTTAGCATGCAGCAAGTTTTGTTTAGTGGAACTACTGGTTTGATGATCACTCATCTCTGCCATGAATGGTGATTAAGGATTGAAACATACATTTCAGTACTAGAAGTAGTTTTTTCTTAGGGGATCCTTCCTTTGAAGATCTTAAGGATTATTCAGGCTAGTAGATACTCCTTTTATCCTGATTTATAACCTCCTCTTGACTATGAATGCAGTGGGCAAATCACTGAATGTCTTCAAGATAAAAATAATCACAAACCCTCTGTACAACATCAAGTTGGGTAAAATAACTCCAGTTTGAAGTTTTCTTGCAGGAAGAAAGCAGCATTTTGCCTGTCAGTTGCCTTTTCATGCCCTTTAACTTACTTAATAAATCCAGGATAAATAGCAATTTGAGATTAAAACTCTTAGGGGCTATATAAAAAGTAACAAGAGGCCATTGCCTAGTGTAAACAAACTAAACCACTTTCTTCTCTTAGCCTTTAAATGCCTAATATAGGATGGACTTTGAGGCTGTGCAAATGGACAATTTGCCTTGGGATACTGCAACTACAGGATTTTTTCTTAATATTGGGAACTAGTCTCTGTAAGAAATAAAAAGGCTCCCACTGAGCTGGAATGGAAGTATTTAGAGAATGAGTGTCAGGTTTATTGTAATCAACAAATGAAGGGATTATTTGTATGAGCTGGCCTATAGCTTCCCCAAAATTACAAAGTTCATCTTGTGGTTGGAGAGAAACAGTAGTAAAGTCCACTTTACATCTACCCAAAGAAAGATCACCAGGACCCCAGAGTCTCTTATGATATTCCAACCAACTTCTTTTTTTCCACAAGCTTGCCTTTTTTTTGTTGTTGTTGTTAAATCCAATGTTCAGGAATGAACAGGAAGTTAAACCCAATTATTATTATTTTTTCTTAACAGCCAGGGGAAAAGGTGTAGGGCGAAGAGCAATCACTTTCATGTTTTAGATCTGGAACTGTTCATATATAATCTGTCAGAAACTTGTTATGTGAAGGTGGAAAGAAAGTGAAGTGCACAACAAAGGAGTCTCTCATTTTTGAAAAGGAAAAGGTGACATTAGAATCCCTATTGTGGCACTCATCAGCATTAACTTGCTCCCGAAGATATCTACCAGATTTTCTGCCCTGCCCTACCATTTTTATCTTTTTCAAAAGCAAATATATTTTAGTGTTTAATTAATTAAAAATATAAATCTGTATTTTTAGAAGATCCTTGGATTCCACATGGGTCTCCATAAGCATTACTGGTGTGAGAGAAAAAAGTTTGTGGAAAGGATCCTGGAAAGTTAGAGAGCAAGGAAAGGAATAGAATTACTAGTCAACCATGAATATATAGTTTTGTGACTGGCCATGTCTATTGCAGCACCCATTTTGGGATTGAGGCAGCCATGTTTTCTGGGAAATAATTTGTATAGAAAGAAGAATATGTATTCCTCCACTGTGCAATTCGTTTGTGGAAGTGGCTATCACAAAATGCAATCAATGTCATAGACTGAGAAGGCTTTTTTTTCTTTTCAGTCTTTGACTGAACAGCAACTAGTCAAGGAAGATAGCTTTTTCCCTCCTTGGACTGTCCCAGCAACAGCTACAACAAATCTTTGCAGAATTAAACAGACATATGGGTAATTTTCACCTTAAGACCACAATGGGTCTGCCCATTACAGTTATAAGTTGCAGTGGTTGTAAAGTGAGTCACAGATGTATTCAACCCGATTTTATGACTTTTGTGGGAGTCATAAGTGAGCCAATTTTTTGCTTTGGACCAGTTTTTCTGAAAACCAGAAGAAGAGGCCAATTTTTGGCAAAAATGTAAAACATGGTCATGGGATAAAGGAACACTGTAAATGGCTGCCAATGTGGGATGGTTGCCAAGTGTCCAAAATGTCACATGACTGGGGGGGGGGGTGAGCAGCAGTCACAACCAGGTCTTAAGCAACCCCAGGGAGGTCCTTTAAAACTTTGAACAGTCACTAAGCGATAGGTTGTAATTCAAGCATTATCTGTTTCTTTGATGTACGATCAGAATAAAACAAAGTGTAATTTTAATATGCTTGCACCAGAAACCATTTCTAAAGCTTCCTGGAATTACAGCCCAATAAATCATTTGTACCTAAACCTTGGCCTCTAATGGACAGCCGGCATCTCTCCCCTGCTTAATTAAAAGTTCATGACGCCGCTGATGTGTTCCAGCGTTGCCCTTCATTATTCCAGGGTGCTCATCCTGAAACAATTGACTGACCTTTGAGACATCAAACCAAATTAGATTTTTCCCTCCAATAAATTCCATATAATTGAAGGTGTCCAGCTTGATTGTTATCTGTCACTTGATGTCTTGACAAAAGAATTGAAAGGCTCTAGGTTTGATGTTTTTTTTTTTCTCATAGTGTTTATGTGTGAGACAGACAGGTGGGGAGAAGAGGCTAGTTGCAAGCAGCGCATAGAGAATGCTGAAATAGCAGGATTCTGAGATTCCAATATCTCAGGGGTTGCAGCAAAAAAGAGGGAGTCAAGCTATTCTCCAAAGCATCTGAAGGCAGGACAAGAAGCAGTGGATGGAAACTAAGCAAGGAGAGAAGCAACCTAGAACTAAGGAGAAACTTCCTGACAGTTAGAACAATTAACCAGTGAAAAAACCTGCTTCCAGAAGCGGTGAATGCTCCAACACTGGAAGTTTTTAAGAAGAGACTGGACAACCATTTGTCTGAAATGGTATAGGGTTTCCTGCCTGAGCAGGGGATTGGACTAGATGACCTCCAAGGTCCCCTCCAACTTTATTATTATTATTAACAACAACAAAAACAACACAGATCCTTTAAAACTCCCAGATGAACATAACCCCTCTCCGTACATACTCGCACATAAATGCCTGTTGCTGCAATATTGCCTGGTTAGAAGAACTAATAGGAATGCTGCACTCAAGGGTAGAATCCCCCAGCTGAATTTACAGATTTTGACTTAAGATTACAATTGAGCCCCAAAATACTGTTGCTACGTAAAATATTTGCTAAGTGAATTTTGCCCCATTTTACGACTTTTCTTGCCACAGACATGAATCACTGCAGTTATTAAGTTAGTAACATGGTTATTAAGTGAATCTGGCTTCCCCATTAACTCTGCTTGTCAGAAGGTCGCAGAAGCTGATTGCATGACCCCTGCTACTATCATAAATATGAGTCACTTGCCAAGGATCTGAATTTTGATCATGTGACCATGGGGATGCTGCAACAGTTGCAAGTGTGAAAAACAAATCAAATCACTTTTTTCACTGACGTAACTTTGGTCACTAAATGAACTGTTGTAAGTTGAGGACTACCTGTATTTCCCCAGCTGTTTCAACTCTCTTCTACTACTTGGTTAACATTTTTAAAGAATTCATAGCAGTGGCTACAATGGATAAACATTCTGGAGCTCTTTTAATTTGCACAGTCAACATACTTGTATTCTTCCTAAGGGCAGCACTCCGTCCCTTGTTACAGATGGAAATGGCTCTCAAGATCAGCTAAAGCAGACATGTCAAACTCGCAACATCATGTGACATTGCGCAACGTATCAGGACAGTTTTGCCATTGCCGACAATGGGATGGGCGCGGCTTCCGGATGATGCGTCTGGCCCGTGGGCTGGCAGTTTGACACTCCTAAGCTAAAGGATCACAAGTCCCTTCAAAGGGTGTGCTTGAAAATGGCCATTCAGTCACAGAACCAATTGGTTTTTCTCTAATGTATGGACTTCAATTCCCAGAATTTTCCAGCCACCATGCTGGTTGGAGAATCCTGGGAATTGAAACCCATCAATTTAAAAGTTGCCAAGATTGAAAAATTCTATTCTAAACTTTTCCTGGTGCAGAGCAATCTCTGAAGGGTTTTTTAAATACATAATATGCAAGGTCTTCACAATACAGAATAAATATTCTTGCCACTTTCTGCTTAGGATTCCAGGCTGGATCCTGGCCAGCTTTCAGTCTGTCCCTGATAGGCATTTCCCTGAAGCTAAGCCTCTCTTGCATTGCTTGGAACTGTGATTGCTTTGTCTCCATCTCAGGTAGATATTCTGCTAGAACTCACTGCCCCTAATCCCTGACCCACAGGTTCTGCTCACCCATGCGAGGGAGGTCTAGGTTTCTAAAATAGGGGAATTTATTTCATGAAGCTGACATTTTGCAAGCTTTATGGGCTAAGTTGCACATCTCTGTGTTGAGATGTGCAACTTAGAGAAGCTAGCAAGTGGAAAATGCCTGAGCTATATGTAAAAGTGTCATGGTTCCAATAGATGAGACCAGTAGAAATAAGAACTCTGAGGCAGTTGCTTTCCTCAAAGAACAATCTTTAATGGCTACATAATATCAGCATGAACATAGGTGAAACCAAGACTGGAGGTCTCCCCCCCCCCAAAAAAAAAGGTTACAAAGTAAAAGTTAAAACTTCCCACCCACTAAACATGTAATAAATCACATTCTCTTTGGCGGGCTTTCTAGCAGTAGTTGTAGCCCACGAAACACTTGAGCAATTTGACCTTGGTTCCCATAAGAAAGTTATTGTTATGACTGAAATAGAAGAATGCATCTTCCCTTCCCCCTTAGCTGTGGCAAGCCGAAAAAGCAAAGAAAGATGGCTGTAAACAGAATAGTTTTGTAGGTTTGACAAAAAGCTGATGTAGGGTAACATTTGAGAGTGGCAATCATAAGCCAGAAAGTCCTTCATTAAAATTTGAATGGACAGTCTTAAGTAAGCTGCTTTGTTTCAGCCTCAAATGCCCTGTGATGTACAGGGATGAAGTAAAGCCAACTTTACTCAAAGAAGTGTGAGAAATTAAAATGCCAGCTTCAGCAGCCTGATGTCCTCCAGGTCACTCCATCCCATGGGGTTTCATTCCACCACTCTTTAGGACAGCATCTCCATGCATTTGTTTTCTCACTTCCTTTCCCTTATTTCTCTAGAGAGATTTTAAGTATCCAGTAAGGCAGAAGAGACAGGAAAAGAAAACAGATATATCTAGCCAGACAGCAGGGGACAATCTTTCCTCATTCTCATTCCTTGAATAGCACCTTTTCCTTTTACCCCTCAATACTATGTTTCTATGTTCACAAAATAGGGATCAGGGATAAGGGAAAGAATCAATGACTGCATTCATATAGCATGCTAAGCTTGGTGAGAGTTGATCTAAGTTAGCTTTCTTGTGGCTTAACATACTCTGTGAATCCAGTGTGTTTTTGTGAGTTGATTCAGTGCATTGTGCCAACTCTGAAAAAACATATTTCAATAACCAAATTAAATAATCTCATGCAAACCCAGTCTAGGCCCAGGATTTGGGGACCCTCTGGACATACATCTTAGAGGTCCAGACTTAGCAGGACCTTTTGTGGATAGTTTGTTGGCTCCTATGGAACTACCCAGTTTGTCTATATGGTATTAATTTCAATACTTTATTTAGTCCAGGATTGCCCAACCTTGGCAACTTTAAGTTTGGGGACTTCAACTCCCAGAATTCCCCAGCCAGAGTTGAAATCCACAAGTCTTAAAGTTGCAAAGACTGGACACCAATGATCTAGTTGGAAGCTATCGACTGGATGAACCTCCTCAGTGCTTTTCAATGTTTGCCAAATCTCCTTCCCGCAGTTCCTTCACTACTTTTCCAATATCCTCTTCCTTATTTTTTCCTTGAATCCTAAGAAAAAAGCATTCCAAGGAGAACTCCCATCTCTCAAATTGTATTCCCAAATACATAGCTGTGCATGATGGCCCTGAGATGGAATGAGTGACCAGGGAGCTGTCCTCAGTTCTGAACTACTTGGACATTACAACATCCTTGAAATAACCAAGGGTTTGCTTCAAAAGAAACTTTACATTACAGTACCTTGTGAGTGGAAACTGAGAGCCAGTTTGGTGTAGTGGTTAAAGCATCAGGCTAGAAACCAAGAAACCATGAGTTTTAATTTCATCCTAGTTACAAAGCCAGCTAGGTGACTTTGAGCCAGTCACTTCCCCTCAGGAAGGAGGCAATGGCAAACCACTTCTGACATCTTATCAAGAAAACTTACTTTTCCGGGCAGTTTCCAGAAGTCGACACTGATGTGAAAGCATGCACTCATGCACAAACACACACACATACACACATATAAAATTTGAAAAGGATGTTTTAGGGCAACTTTCCCAATATGAGCTCCTCCATCTCAATTCACAGCCAGTACTGCCAAAGATCATGCTGATTTAGAAGTCTGAGAATTAAGTCCAATATAACTGCAAAATCATCATCATTATCATCAGAGGTATTAATGATCACAACATCTACCAGATAGCCAATGCAATGTTATGATCTAATTCCAGCCCTCTGTATGTGTGTATTTGTATTGGGGTGGAGCTTTGGTTCAGGATATCATTGCACCTGCATGTTATAAATTTTGATACTACCTCCCTCATGTCAAATAGGGGAAGCTGACTGAGACCAAATCCATGAATTTACTGAGAAGAATTCTCTCTTTTCCCAAAAAGATATTTTTAAATGAAAATATCTTTGAATGATGTCGCATAGAAAAAATAAATATATTGACTGTCAGTCACATTACTAAAAAGTTCAAAGTGGATGGGACTAAAATGGTTCTGACTGCTTAAGTTAGATGGAAGAAGAAAAGACTAAGATAATATGTGTTAGGCTTAAGGCAATGTGGCATTTCCTTCTAAAATATTCAGCATCTTTCTAGCTGTCATTGGAAAAAGCTTCTTGAACAATAGAAATATGTCATTTTTGAAACAGAAAAGGGAAGCAGAGAACAAAATAAGGTTTTTGTCTACTTCTTATATCCAGTCACCCAAAAACTACCTTAAAGAAAGGTCTCTTCTATGAAAAAAACTCTGGGTCAACAGGCCAAGATTATAACTGATATGAAAAATGTGAAACAGAAGCCCTCTTGCATTTGATATTTCTATTTTTTTCACTGCTTCAACCCTATACTTTGCCTTTTTTCTGGTTTTGATGCCCAGTAGGGTAGCTTCACCTGGTGGCACTCCCAGACATAAGGGAGACTCACATTTTTCCAGGTATTCACAGGCAGAGGCAGCAAGAAATTGCTGCAAAAGCATTAGGTGCTAAAAGCAGTCTTCTGATGGTTGTGGTTGTAAGCTAGTGTTATGTGAATTTCGTCATCTCTGACACTATAAATACCCCAGTATTTTTTCACAATGTTCTAGTTTCCCACTTAGCAGGAATCTGCGTGAGATACTGGGCACTAAGCTCTGAGCTGGGTTGTTTTCTTGCAGACATTTCATTTCTCAAATTAGGTAACATCATCAGTGCTAGTTTGGGTAATGAAATGTCTGCAAGAAAACAACCAAGCTCAGAGAGCACCAAGGTTCCGTTATTTCAACCATGAGCTACAAATACTCTCCTTTATTGGTACTATACTGTATGCTTTGTTACAACATCTATAAGCCCATTAGTGATCTCTGCTAAGTAGAAGATGATAAGGGGAGCTGCTGTTTCCACATTTTAATTCTCCCAATTGTACATCAATTGGCTAATTGACTCAGATTACAATGACAACCGTGGAGAAAACTACCAACCCAACTCTGAGAAACCAGCCATTAATTAAATCTTGAAACAAGCAGAGAACAATGGAAGAGTATCTCAGCATCAGAATGCATTAACCAGCCTGTGATTGTATAAATGAGGGTTTGAACAAATAGGGGGGATGCAGAAAGCACATTGTGATAAGTAGCCATCTATCATCACCCTTAAAGGTGGGTTTATCAATTAACGAATTAAATCCTGACTCCTCTCAGGTGGATAGAAATATTGCAGGATAAGAAAAATGTGCTTGTGGAATTGGGTTAATGATCAGGGAAGTGAATTACATATTGGGGAAAACAAAGCTACTACTCTTCCCCAGGGATGTGAAGCCTGTGTGTCAGAAACCATATGCCCTGCCTGGGGTGATCCTCCCATTCCTCTTCAATTACTGATAATGTTCAATACATTATTTAAAGATTAAACATCATAATTTTAAGACTGGGTAAGGGAGAGAGAATGGATGCAAGGGAAGAAACTTGTGAAGGACAATTTATAGGGTCCCACTGTATTTGTGGTATTTACATTTTCTTCCTTTCTATGTGGCTCCTTGATACATTCCATAAAATCTATATCTTGCAATGGAACCATACAGTGTTTGGTACTATGCTTTATTTGTAGACCATGGCCAATCTAGGAGGCAGAGGGTTTGCTTTTGCGATCTAGCCTGGTGTGTCTGTATGAGAGAGCCATCTGTTTTGGAATCACATTCTACTAGAGTACTAACACTATTAGAGTAATGCTATGCCTCTCTTCCTCAGGTTCTCATCTACAGTCCCTGCCAATTGGCTAGGAATGTCTAAACTCATGTAATCTCTTGCTGAACATTTAATATGAAGAAAGCTTATCCTTATCATGCTATGGTTTTCAAAATGGTATTTGCCTTTGCATCTCTACATATAGTCAATGTGTGTCTGTGTCTTTTGCTCTGAGAGACACTTGAGAAACTACAATGAGATTCCTGCACAAGCTTGCCAGTAAAATCGGTTGGTCCATTGCAGCCTATATGAGCTAACTGACAAATTATAGTTTGTGATACTGTAAGATGACAAGGTGAATACATGGGTGGACTGTAGTGAAATTGGTCAGATATGCAGGAGAACAATTCCTTGAACAAGTAAAAACAATTACCTGACTTTATTATCCTTAGACATAAGATAGCACTGGTATCTTATAATTATATTACTTGGTTGTTTGTATGTACACTGAGAGCTTATGCACCAGAGACAAATTCCTTATGTGTCCAATCACATTTGGCCAATTATTCTATTCTATTCTATTCTATTCTATTCTATTCTATTCTATTCTATTCTATTCTATTCTATTCTATTCCATTCCATTCCATTCCATTCCATTCCATTAGGCAATGTAGTTGACTGGACCAAGTTAAGTTAGCAATCTCCAAATATCTGAAGGCAGTGGTGGGATTCAGCCAGTTCGCACCACTTTGGCAGAACCAGTAGCTAATTTTTTTGTTGCCCAGGCCCAGAATGGACTTCTGGAAGCAGCATCCACACAGAGAACTGGTTGTTTCCATATTTGAATCCCACCACTGTCCCACACCCAAAGTTACATAAAACTATATCAAGAGTCAGTAGCATTAGCATTTTAGGGTTATATACCACCCCTTAGCAAGTTACCAAGAATCCAAATTTTGGACACTCTCCATGCTGATGCTGCAATGGTCATAAGTGAAAGTCACTTTTTTTCAGTGCTGTTGGAACTCTGAATGCTCACTAAATGAGTGGTTGTAAATTTAGGACTACCTGCAGGGGCAGGTTTGTGCATGAGGAAGAAATATTTTCTGCAGATGTTTCTCATCTTTGGAACATGCTTGCCACAGAGATTGTTTATCACAAAAATGTATATACCACCCTACCTCAAGAATATAGGTAGTTTACTGCCAACAACATTTAGTGAAAGAATATTCTGCAATAATCCACTAGAATCCATAGTAAATTCATTAAGTCTGCTACAGTTCTTCAAGATTTTGGTTATCTATGTCCTTCTTTCTTATACACCTTTCAACATTCTCAACAATGGCCATGCTAGTTGGAAAATTCTGGAATTGAGGTGCACTTACCAGGAATGACCCAGAGTGGAAAAGACTTATTTTAGCACTCTGCTTTGTTTGTTTGCTTATCAAATTTATTTGCCAATCATCTTGCGAGGCTTACAACAAGATAAAACATACCAACATTTTACAATTATAAATATAAAAAACTGATTAAAATTACAAAAATTAAAACAAACTAAAAAAAAGAGGATTTGCCTTTTTTATTAGTACACCAATCACCCCCAGACAACAGCTTCTCCTTCAGGACCTCATGCCAGCTAGCACAGAGTGGTTTTAAGGTTTTTTTCTGAAGGGTAAAAGGTAAATTATCTCCTGTGGCAAGATGTTCTGAAGGGCAGGAATAGTGGCAGAAAAAACTCTTATGACCCCTTAAATATGAGCCATCAGTGTGCTGCAGCTGCCAAAAATGCCAGTGCAGCCCTAGGCTGCAGAGGGATAGTATCAAGACCATGTGAAGTATTAGTATTGCTTTATACTGCTTTGGTAAGACCACACTTTCAATACTGAGTACTGCATTCAGTTTTGGTCACCACGATACAAAAATGATGTTGAAACTCTAGAGTGCAGAGAAGAGCAACAAAGATGATTAGGGGACTGGAGGCTAAATTGTATGATGAATGCGATTGAGAGAACTGGATATATCTAATCTAATAAAAAGAAGGACTAGGAGTGACATGATAGCAGTCTTCCAATATCTGAGGGACTATCGAAGAGAAGAGAAAGTCAACCTATTTTCCAAAGCACCTGAGTGCAGAACAAGAAGTAACAGATGGAAGTTTATCAAAGAAAGATCCAACCTAGAATTAAGGAGAAATTTCCTATCAGTGAGAACAGTTAATCGGTGGGACGCCTTACCTCCTGAAGTTATGTATGCTTCATTACTGAAAATTTATGGAGATTCTCAGTCATCCAGGTCATGGTTGTCCCAAAGGTGCTTTTTCACCTGGAGGACTGAGAATCTTCATAAAATTTAACTATGCACTTTGGGATGAACACCCTTTGAATGATGTGGGAATATGAATGGATTTCCAAAAGATTAAGAAATTCAGTTGCCTTTTCAAAAAGCATCTTTTAGGACGACCATCATTGAAAGTTTTAAAGAAAAGATTGGACAACCATTTGTCTGGACTGGTGTTGGGCCTTCTGTTTGAGCACGGGGTTAGAATAGAAGCCTTCCAACTCTATATTCTTCTATTTTGGATATCACCAGCCAAAATTCCTTGACAGATGGGATACGCTGTAGGACCCTTCTTTAAAATTAGTAGCCAACAACTTGAATGTACCTGGGAGCAGATCAGCAACTGGTGCACCCACTGGTGGGATTCAAATATGTGAACAACTGGTTCTTTGTATGGATGCCACTACTGGAAGTCCATTCTGGGCCTGGGCAACAAAAAATTAGCTACCGGTTCTGCTGAACTTGTGCAAACTGGTTGAATCCCACCACTGGGTGTACCTCACATAACAGTGGTGTTACATGTGCCACCATAAGGGGCCTCCAAAACTGTCCGCAACACCTGTTCTGGACCAATTGTATCTTCTGAATACTCTTCAAGGGTAGCTCCAACTTCTTGATCAATGCAGTATATTACCACTGTTTTTAATTAACTGGACATTTATCATTGACTTAATTTAACCTGTTACTAGCTTCAGATGTTTAGCAACCTTAAAGTTGGCCTCAAGTATATTAAGTGCTTTGAATTATTTCCTTTGATGTAGCTTCTAACCTCCCAAGTATTCCTTACCTTATCAGGTTTGCTTTGTTCTGTTTATATGCACTATGTTGCAGCTGACATACCCTCCTCCCAGTTTTTATCCATTTCTAAAGATGCCTTTGGGATCTATATCAGGCCCAGAGGCATTTTTGGACCGATGATGCAGGATGCTGGCACTTTGCTCTGCGTGGTATTAACCTTCCATTTATCTCTGTTTTCATTTTTTTAAAAAATAAAAATAAAAATCAGATGAAGCGCATAGGCTGTCAGGCACCAAGGGAGGCTCCAATGAGAGTGGGATGATGCAAGAAACCTATTTTTAATAGGTTTGGTCCCATTGCAAATAACATGAAGCTCTTTACCAGATAGGTTGGATAAAAACATCAGAAAGAGGTCAGTCCCTGTTAGTAAGTACTTCAACCTCTAAAGTGCCACGTAAATCTTATTTTTATTTATCCCCATGATTGAACATGACCTGTCAGGTTATTTAATGGCTTAATACTTGAATAGTTTCCTGGCCTGGGCCTTCATGGATTTTTAACAGTTGAATTTTAAAGGTCTTTTTTGTCAGATTATTTAGAAAGGAGGGAGGGAATTAAGTTGAGTTCCCACATAAATTATCCTGCCACTTCTCACCTTTCAGAACATCTCCTGGCAAATACTTTTCTATTGGAAAAACTAGGATATCTCCAGGACTCTTGGTCTTTCTTTGCTTTCAATTCAGAACAGGTAGTCCTCGATTTATTGCCGTAATTGAGCCTAGAGTTATTGTCAGTAAGCCACACCAGTTGTTAAGCAGTATCACAGGACTGACCCAATTTTATGACATATGATATATTTTTGTGGGGGTCATTAAGGAATCACCCTGGTCATAAAGTGACCACAGGAGAGGGGGAGCAATTGGAACGCTGAATCCAGTTTTGGGTAAGTTATAGCTTCAAATGTCTGCTAAGTGATCAGTTGTAAATTAAAGACTAACTCAATGCAGGTGTGAGCTTGCCCCTTTGAATATTTCTTTCCAGCTTCATATTTCCATAGAAGGAGTTCTGTTCATTGCAGAGATTCCATTATCTCTCACCCCAGTGGTGGGATTCAGCCAGTTAGCACCACTTCGGCAGAACCAGTAGCTAATTTTTTGTTGCCCAGGCCCAGAATGGACCTCTGGAAGCAGCATCCACACAGAGAACTGGTTGTTCCCATATTTGAATCCCACCACTGTCCCACCCCCAGAGCTACATACAACTATATCAAGAGTCAGTAGCATTAACATTTTAGGCTTATATACCATCCCATAGCACTTTTACAGCACTCTCTGGGTAGTTTATAATATTTTGCATATTGCTCTCAACAATCTGGGTCCTCATTTTACCAACTTTGGAAGGATGAAAGGCCCAGTCAACCTTGAGCCAGTCAGGATTGAACTCCAGGCTGTGGGCAGAGTTTACCTGCAATACTGTACTTTAACCACGGTGCCACCAGGGCTCAGTAAAATCATGAAACCTCTAATCACATCCACCTATCAGGTCATTATGTTAGACTGCAATATAATTTATTTGTTTTGTTTTGGCACTAACTAGTATGGGAACACAGTAATTGTTGGGAAACTGCCAGTTAGGTGGAAAGGGGGATCAAACATGAGCTTAGCTTAGAGTCATTGTGCAGCAGCAAGAGGTATAAGCTTGAGACTGGACATTCACCTGTCTGAGACGGTATAGGTTCTCCTGCTTAAGCAGGAGGCTGGACTAGAAGACCTCCAAGATCCCTTCCAGCTCTATTCTATTCTTGATTTTCCCCAAAATCTATGAGGCCTTATCTGGTAATTTCCAGGAGAAGGCTAAAAGTCTGGGGAGATTTTTGAAATCTATGTAGTCAACAATAAAGTTGCTTGCTTTAGTTATTTATGACTGGCTCTGGTTGCTGGTGCCTGACAGTAATTGTGTTTTGATAACCAGGGTATCAGAGGTTGTATGAACTCAGCCACTTGAAGTAGGCAACCAAAAGGTACTGCAAAAGGTTAGCTGCAACTGTCAGCTTTATATATAAAGCACATAACATGAGGGGGTACAAGTGAGCCTTAGGAATAATTCTGATTCATTTTTCCATAGAAAGAAAAATGCTCATATTTGCCCTCAATGAAGACCTTTCTATGTCTACAATGACTCCAACAGAAGCATTACAGTTACATTCCATTTACTGACTTACTGCAATAAACTTAATTAGGTCAGTTAAAGAGCTAATGGTTTCATTGGCCCAGAATGCAGATAAGGGATGGTAACTCCTGTTATCTGAGTGGCTCATCAATTGCCAGCTCTCTGCTCTTTCCCACTCAGCTTTGTGTCATTTTTCTTCTACTCAGGAAAGTGCCATCTCAAATGGTAGGGAGGGGATCTTGTTTGCATCCTACTGAACTGTGGGAGATAATGGAATCTCTGCAATGAACAGAACTCATTCTATGGAAAGATGAAGCTGGAAAGCTTGGTCACAGAATACAACACTGCTGAGAACATGCTGGAGCATCTGGGGAAGATGGAGAATGAGAAAGGGGAAAAAAGATCTCAGTTCCTCTAGAATTCTTCAACTAAGGTTCATTTGGGGAAATTGGAACTTTAAGGCACATGGACTTTAACTCCATGCTGGGTGGGCAATTCTGAAAGTTAAAGTCCACATGTCTTAAAGTTGCCAAGGTTGGGAAACCCTAATCTTATGAATATAAAGAGACCAAGCCAAAAGTACACATGGGAGCTACCAGCATTTGAATATTTCTGTTGGTGTGTTTGAAAAAAAGGCAATGTCACTCAATGCATGACTATTGTGAATGTATATTAAAAGCAAGATCTTGTGTTGCCCTGGGAAAATCTTGATTTGCTATCTTTTATAGACTTCATGTCTATAAATCATTTAAAGACTGTGTTATCATTTGTTGTGCACTTGGCTCTCTTTTTCTCCTTCAATCTTTGGTTGTAAATGGATTTCCCCATGTCCTAACAATGCAAAATAAGTTTAGAAGCCAACAAAACAGAGTCAGCCAGAAGGAAAAACTCTGTCTTGTACCCTTGGTATTCCTGTTTGATTAGCAAAGCAGAGGCTTGTTTGCCTCCAAGCAGTGGCTCGTTCAACAGTCGCTACAGCTGAACTGTGGGAAAATATTATTTCTCCTAGGAGGGAAGCCAATACAAATCACAAGTGCTATGCTAGAGATCAGGCCAAAAATCTATCACATCCATACTTTCATACCAACCAGGTGCCCCTGGAAAGCCCATGCAGAGGATAAATGGGTAAAAGCAAATATTCTTCCTCTTTAATTACTGGCAATCATTAGAGTCTATCTTTGGTTCTGCTAGATAGTAGGTCAGGACCTGGAGGTTTGGAAGGGTCAATTAAGGATATTAACTAATTCCCTATACAATAATGAGGCTCCATATTAAAACATCTCTGCAGATGGCACACAGTCCAGCCTCTGCTTAAAATGGTGGAATGAGAAATTTCCCATTTCCTTTGGTAGATGGTTCTTTTGGGAATTGAATTGTCCAGCTGCTCTGTTGGGAAGAATATTTTGCTTTCCCTTAACTGGAGGCCATTATTTGTCCTGACTCTGCAATGCCAGACAATAGGATGTGAACTAATAGTCATATCTAGTCGTAAAGGGTACCCAGTGCAACACTTTCCCTCCATACATGCTATGTCCGTGGCCACTTAGAGGGTTATCTGTGCCCTCGGGGTCACATGAATAGTGCAAATGGGTGCACTTCTTGGAACTGTTGAACTGATTGTATTGTGAATAGGAGATAGGTGGTATCGCATCCCTCCCTTCTGGGTTGTCTCCATCCAGGACAACAATGACCTGGATGACTGAAAATCTCCATAGACATTTAGTGATGCAGAACTGAAGAAGTTTCTTGGATGGGAAGCAAAACATCTTCAAGGAAAAACAAAGGAAGTCCAGTTGCTTCTTGAAAAAGCACCTTTGTCCCAGTGATCATCTTTGTTGGTTGTCCCCAGGTTCCAGTATAATCAAAGAAGGAGAAAAATTGCTCTGTAGCATATCATATATTCATACACTTCACTCATGGCCTCCTCCCACTTGTTTTTTTCCTATGCTCTAAGATATCCTAAGTGATCACCAAAATATTGTTCCAACTCATTTATCATTCTGACTATACTTTGCAGCTTTTCAGCATATAAAATATCTTTTTTTTTTTGAAGCGTAGTGAACTTCCAAGCAATCAATGACACATAAATCCATCCATTGGCATCCTTCAGTCTCGAGAGACTATGGTATCATGTTCTGGAAAGAGGTCCTAAGGGAGCATCTGGTGTGGCTAAAAAGGCCAATTCAAGAATGGCAGTCCCTTCCACATTGAGGGCAGATACAATCTGTCCCCTGTCCAACCCCCAGATTTCGCTGGTTCTGGGACTGCCTCTTTGTTTCAGCCTGCCGCACAAGTATCTCTTCAAATTGGAGAAGGCCATGCTGCATCTTTAGCCTCCAGGCTGAACGATCAGAGGTAAAGGATTCCCAGCTGTTAATGTCCATTCCCAAGGCCTTTAGGTCCCTCTTGCAGATATCCTTATATCGCAGCTCAGGTCTCCCTCTGGGGCGCTTTCCCTGCACTAGTTCTCTATACAGGAGATCTTTCAGAATTCGACCATCAGCCATTCTCACAACATGCCCAAGCCAGCGTAGACATTGCTGTTTCATTAGTGTATACATGCTAGAGATTCCAGCACATTCCAGGACTGTGCTATTTGGGACTTTGTCATGCCAGGTGATGCCGAGAATACGTTGGAGATAGCGCATATGAAAAGTGTTTAGCTTTCTCTCCTGCCATACGTGAAGAGTCCAAGACTCACTGCAGTACAAGAGTGTGCTCAGGACGCAGGCTCTATAGACCTGGATCTTTGTATGTTCTGTCAACTTCTTATTAAGCCATACTCTCTTTGTAAGTCTGGAAAATGTGGTGGCCGCTTTACCAATATGTTTATTCAGCTCAGTATCTAAAGAGAGAGTGTCAGAGATAGTTGAGCCGAGGTACACAAAGTCATGGACAATCTCCAGTTCCTGTGCGGAGATTGTAATACAGGGAGGTGAATCCACATCCTGACCCATGACTTGTGTTTTTTTCAGGCTGATTGTTAGACTAAAGTCTTGGCAGACCTTACTAAAACAGTCCATAAGTTGTTGAGGATGTTCGACAGAGTGAGCAGTAATGGCAGCATTGTCGGCGAAGAGGAAATCCCGTAGGCATTTCAGCTGGACTTTAGACTTTGCTCTCAATCTAGAGAGATTAAAGAGTTTTCCATCTGATCTGGTCCGGAGATAGATACCTTCTGTTGCAGTTCCAAAAGCATGTTTCAGCATGACAGCAAAAAAGATCCCAAATAAAGTTGGCGCAAGGACGCAGCCTTGCTTCACTCCACTTCGAATGTCAAAGGAATCTGATGTTAGGCCATCAAAAACAACAGTGCCCTTCATAGCCTCATGAAAGGACCTGATGATGTTGAGGAGCTGAGGTGGACATCCAATCTTGAAGAGAATTTTATATAAGCTTGTCCCTACTAACCAAGTCAAAAGCCTTCGTAAGATCTGTGAAGGCTACAAAAAGTGGCTGTCTTTGTTCCCTGCATTTCTCCTGCAACTGTCTAAGGGAAAATACTATGTCAATGGTGAATCTGTTGGCTCGGAATCCACACTGTGATTCTGAATAGACTCTCTCTGCAAGCACCTGGAGCCTCTTTAGTATGACACAGGCAAGCAGCTTCCCTACAACACTAAGAAGAGAGATGGCGTGATAGTTGTTACAATCACCTCTGTCACCTTCCAAGCAATCAATGACACACAAATACCAACATGACATTGAGTGCTCATAGCAATAGATTGTTGAATTAATGTCTAGGTCTTGTTTTTATTTTTATAACTCCTAGATTGCTGTATTTTTATATTTGTTAGTGAGCTTTAAAACCCATAATTAAACTTGCCTTAGAATACAAATGGAGGAGCCGCGTCATGGTTCCGACAGATGAAACTCTTCAAAGAACTTCGAGGCATTGTTTACCTTAAAGAATCTTTATTTTGAGTAGCTTAATATTGGCACTGCATAATCGAAGCCAAAAACTGAATTTCCCTCCCCTGAGCACATAGTATCAAAGCACAATTCCCTCCTCCAATTAACAGTCATAAATCACATTCCCCAATTAGCTTGAAGTGCAGGCCTCCTCTCCAGTTCTCCAGCCCCCCAATTCCTTATCAGCTCTGGTTACAATAACCTTGTTTCTCATGCTAGATTTAGTGTTGTTATGTCTAGCTGGACTCTCCTTCACATCCCCCCTCCCAGCATCATCTAACTCTAAAAGCAAAAGATAAAAGATGGCTACATTTCCATCTGTTGTCAATGCAAAAACATCTGATGTTATATGTAAACATTAAAAAATCATCAACCTAAAGTCATAAAATAGGAGAAGGCTTGTGTCAAAGAGAGATTATAAGTGCCTCCCTAAAAAATAATACAGAAAAGATTTGCTTCAGATTCAGGCAGCAGTTTGTTTCACAATGAAGGTCTCAGCATGGAAAAAGCAGAATTAATGTTGACATTAGATGTTGCTGTGTTAAGCCAAAGTGTGGTTTGCTTGATTTTGGCTTAGAATATTTTGAAAATTCAGTCAACTGTGAGGTTAGTTAGCAAACCATTGTTAAACAATTCAAAGTTTTATGAGATGCAAGAATCAGATATTTGTTTATATAAGAAACAGATAAGAAAAACAACTTCTTCCTTTATGAACAATTTGGTCTAGTGGTTAAGGCACCAGGCTTCAAAGTGGGAGAGCATGAATTCAAGTTCCGCCTTAGTTATGAAAGCCAGCTGGGTGACTTTGGGCCTGCCATTTTCTCTTAGCCCAGCCCACCTCACAGGATTGTTGTTGTGGGGAAAATAGGAAGTGGAAGGAACATTAGATGTGTTCACCATCTTGAATTGTTTGTAAAGAAACCTAGCACATTATATAAAAGAATGGCCTAGAAGCTTTTCTCGTCCAGACATGGTAGTTTCAAATTAGCTTAGCTACTACTAGTTTACTGACCAATTCATTACTTCCCAATAAGTACCTCTCAGAGTAAAACAAAGCATGGTGAAATGAAGTTTTGAATCACAGGAGGGAGGGGATGCTTCCTAGAGGGCTAAGAGAGTTCCAAGTGGAACTTGGAATGTATAGTAGGCAAGAAGAGAGCAAGGACTGGCCCTCTATAGCAGTTCCCAAAGAATATCTATAATCAGGCAGGTAGTTGCTTTAGTCTGGCAAGAATCTGTCTATAAGGGAGCAACAATAAATAAACTTTTCAGAAGTAACTCCACTCAGATGTTCTTGGTATGTGAGACCTTACAATATGAAAAGTTCTGTTTGGAACAACATTCTTTGATAAGAATCTTCCAGTATCACTTCCTTTCTTTTTTTCTCCCCAGCTATGAGATTATTTTGGGATA
This sequence comes from Crotalus tigris, assembly GCF_016545835.1. Lineage (NCBI taxonomy): Eukaryota > Metazoa > Chordata > Lepidosauria > Squamata > Viperidae > Crotalus > Crotalus tigris. The sequence goes on from NW_024096744.1 coordinate 24,116, forward strand.
TTGCTCTAGGAAATGCAAGAAAACTCATCTTAAAACTGTAGTAATAGCAATAGCACTTAGACTTATATACCACTTCACAGTGTTTTACAGCCCCCTCTAAGCGGTTTATAGGGTCAGCATATTGTCCCCAACAATCTGGGTCCTCATTTTACCGACCTCGGAAGGATGGAAGGCTGAGTCAACCTTGAGTCGGTCAAAATCAAACTCCTGGCAGTGAGTAGTGAGTTTGCAATCCTGCATTCTAACCACTATGCCCCCATAGCTTCTGGCTATAACTGTAAGTATTTTATATACATTTTTATACAAATTTTATGTGTATTAGTAAAGTGCACGTACCTCCATATTGGTGATATGCAGATAACAGTATGTTGGCTTACAAGGTACTCACAAGGTACTTTCTTGAGTAGAGATCCTGGCTTTCACAGAACAATCTGAGTGTACCTGTAGCACAATCAAGCATTTGTGTCATTCTAGTCCAAACTAATACCATTGTTACTGTTAGTGGGCATATACCATATATGTCATAGATATGAAGTCTGGTAATCTAGTCCAGCGGTTCTCAACCTTTTCTTTACCATGGACCCCCTTTCAATATCTTTTGTGGCCACGGACCATGGCCATGGTCCCCCAAGACCTAACACAAGATTTAAATCATAACATTTCTTCAAGCCTTCGTGGACCTTCTGTGACAATATTGCAGCCCTCCAGGGGTTTGCAGACCAGAGACTGAGAACAACTGATCTAGTCTATCCTTCATCTTATTGAAAAGCTTTAAGTTAAAGCCTTGCTTAACCCAAGCCATAATCAGTGGCAGGAGTCAATATCTTTGTGTCTATCTGGTGACGATTATAGTGTATGGAAAATTGCTACTTGGAGTATAAGAGGAACAAACGGAAATGACTTAACAAATGAAATGGCTAAATGAAAAATAGATATATTGTGCTTCTGTGAAACTAACGATCTGTTTCAAATGTAAAGTTTAAGTATATTTCTATTCTTATGTGCTAAAAGGCAAAAGAATGAATATAAAACTAAAAGTATGATTGATTCAATTGTTTATGATGAAAGATTGAATTAGGCAAGGATACAAGGATGATGAGAGATCCTAAATATGGGACAGATCCTTATCTGATAGTCTGAGGGTGGATCATGAGAAAAAATGAACACAAAAGAAAATGAAATAAGTTACAGTGACTATGGAATGATTGCAGAAAAAGAAAAATGTGTCATGTATTAAAAAGTATTAGAAGATAATCTTATCTTCTGAAACGTGGTATATTTAACCCTTAGACAGTGAGTTCAATTTTTATATGATATCTGCTTTACTGCTTTGGGCTACCAGATCTGGACAGATGGTAGATGATAATAAGGAAAAAGAAAAACAAATTTTAACTCTTTGCTGCCAGATAGACATCAGCTAATATTAAGCAGCCTGGAGTTGGTATCCCTCAATGTATTTTTCTCCATTGTAAATATATTTGTAGTCTGACTCTTAAATTTCAAGCCACAATAATGTAGAAAAACTGAATTTGGCTGTTTTGTATATTCTGGCACTGCTACATTTGCTGACTTGTGAAATGGTATGAGGCATGCAAACTTCCAGGTGTATTACCCATCTCTATTCTACAGGTATTGCTTAATGATTGTTGCTTGGCAACTGCTTGAAATTAACAACAGACCTCTCCAGAGTTACTTATGACCCAGTTATGGAGTTCCAATGGCCACCCATACCTCTCCACGGCCACATGATTGCATTTTGAGCACTTGTGTGCTGGTTCACATTTATGGCAATTTGCAATGTCCCCTGGTCACGTGACCATGATTTTCAGTGGGTTGTGGGTTTTTTTTGTTTGGTTTTTTTTTTTGCTGTTTTCTGATGTTTACTTCTGATTTCTGGTAAAAAAAATGCCCATTGAAGAGTTTGCTTAACGACTGCTGTATTCACTTAACAACTGCACCATTCACATACCAAGCATTGCAAAAAAAAGTTGTAAAATCAATTGTGGTTGCATGGTGATCCACTTAACGACCACCATGACTTATAACTGCAAGAGCCTTGATTCTTTTGGTTCAATTATGGTCATAAGTCGAGGACTATCTGTACTCCACTTGTCCTTGTCGTGCAAAAATTCCTCTGAAGAGCTCAGCTCTTGGCTGTGGTGTAATCAAAATCTCCTGACATGTTTTAAAAATAAAACCTTAAGCTAAATTCAAGGGCTCCTTGCCAGGAACAGTAGAGTCTTTTCCTGGGGGGGGGGGGGAGAAACTCTTCCAAGCAAGAAGCCATTAATTACTCAACAATTAGGAGGGGATTGAAAAGAAGCAAAAGAACAATGTGAAATGTTAGCTTTTGCAGGGTTTCTGATTTCCTGTTTACTCATTATACACCTGGTGTATTATTGCAAATCTTCCCCCCCTCATTAATTATGATAAATCTTATGCAGGCAGACGAGAAATATTTGTAGCTTCCAAAAATCAGTGTTTTGAAAATATTTAACTTCTATGCATCAGGAGCATTATGTTTGGGACACATTTCCCAGGTGGCTCAGTGATGGCTGATTTCCATCACATGTGTAAGAGAAGATTCACATTCCAGGAAAGATGAACCATGTGTTTAGCATACAGATGAAACTGTTGTATATCAAATCAGCTAATTAGTTGAATGCCAGGCAGAGAAATTCTCTGGCATTCTTCCTACCAATTTTTATTTCTTCTGAGGAAAGAAGTTTGTCGTCCTTTCAAAGTGGAAGAGAATTTTGGAGAAATTCTCCTGGGTGTTACATTACGTTTTTGGCTCATGTTGTTTATAAGGTGGACAGGTTCCCTTGCCTTTCCTTATACAATCATCTCTTTATGGGTCTGCATCCATCATGGGTGTCCAACTACAAGGGGTGTCCAGCCTTGGCAACTTTAAGACCTATGGACTTCTAGAATCCCCCAAAATGGCTGGCTGGGGAATTCTGGGATTTGAAGTCCACAGGTCTTAAATTTACCAAGATTGGACACTCCAATTTACTCCATAGGCAAGACATTAAGAGGTGTGGGAAATTTTCCCATAAACCCTGATTCTTCTGGTTCTAAGATGGCCTTAGACATCTCCATCCTGATGAGAAATTCAGGGAAGCTGCCTATCTTATTTCCATGCCTACAGATTTGTTGGAAAAGTTTGAAAGGGCATTAGCTGCATTACAGATAGCCCTCAGCTTACAGCCACAATTCAGCCCCAAATTTCCATTGCTAAACAAGATATTCAAGTGTTTGGAACTGTTTGGTTGCTTTTCCCACATAGTTTTCTAGAGATGATGTAATTATTCCCATCTTTGGATAATGAAGGTGAAAGAGGGGTACAAATTTATAGCTTAAACTTGTAAGGATTCAGCTAAGATGGGTAAAGATCAAAGATATGGCTGATGGGGAATGCAAAATATACCCCCCCTAAAAAAAGGGGCTGGGGGATTTCATCTTATAAGATAACTGTGAGCCAAAGAATCAAAGATAAAAGGAAAGTCAAAGAGATTGTGGGTCTGTTGCACAAGAAAGAGAGGACAGCAAGGGAGAAAGTGATACTATTTTGTGCTTACTTTACCATCTTTCCGACGATGAAGAGAGCTTCCCAATATGGTTGAAGAAAGAAGGAAAATTCAACTCAGGATTGATAAAGGTATGCTAATAGCCATATTTATTTATCAAACTTAAACTTACACACAAAGCCCTAGGGGTTGGGGTCAATTTGCAATTGCTAAACATTTGTTAAATTTTTACAGATTTTTGTAATAATTTCTTTTTAAAACCCTAATGGATTAGAATGCTACCTTATAGAGAAAAACTACCTATTTCATTTGTGATGGATTCTCTTTTTGGAAGCACAAGCAGGACCTTTTTGATTATACGGCCTTGAGGATGGAGTACATTTGGTCATAAACGTCAGAGGCTATCAGGCTGAATTTTGTTACATTTCCAAAAAATCTCTCTGCTTTTCCCCTCCTTGATGGCTGTCCTTGCTGAGCTTCTGTCTTTGATAGTATCAATTTAAATGCGGGGATGCCATTTTGGAATTATTAACATAAAGGTGAGATACAAACCGCACAAGACTTATCTACCCTAAAATCAAATGCAGAGATTGCTATATCCAAAAAGGTAAACGCACTCCATATGGACTTGTTATGGATAAACTAAAGTTAGGGGTTCTACAGTACATTGTATTAGTGGCTGAAGATTAGGAAGGGGAAGTACAACCTTTTACAGTTAATAGGCCATTAATAACTAAATGACATTTTTTGCACCTGATTGCTACCGTAGCAGCAATACTTGATGGCTTATTTTCTAAGAATAATGAGAGGGCCTGAAAGGAACCTCCCTGTTTTGTTTCTCTTCTCTTCTCATTAATCATCTTCAATTGCCCTTATTGGCCAACGATCAGCTTTGTTACCCTTTTAATGGCAAGAGAATAATTTCTAGTCTAATGTTTTGTGCCCTATCTCCTGCAGCACTCAAGTTTCAGGGTACGTTTCTGACACCTAATTTTACAAATATGCAAGGTAATCTGGAGGGTGAGTGTGTTGAGCAGACAGTGCTTTGATTTCTAAAGCAAACATCAATTTCTTCCAATGATGAACCTCAGTTTCTACCCACCCCAGGGGTTTTACCAAAAGATGCCTGCAAAACTCACACCTACCCCTCTTTTGCTCTATTACTTTCTTTCAAACTTTCAGCCTGTTCTTTTCCATCCCTCAAAAGCAGGTGTGTCCACCAGCTGCCTTCAATATTAATTTAAAAAAGGGTCTTCCCAGCCATAAAGTTTTTCCATGAAGCATGTTTAACGAAATGGGAATGAAATGCAAACTTAGAGGAAAAATACTTTCCTGGTCTCTTGCAGCTTCGATATTCGACTTGCAACCACTACATATAAATATGTATGAGCTATTTGGCCATTTGGGGCAATGCCAATAGCAATCAAAGTTGCACAAGCATGTCTCTGCCATATACAGGTAGTCTTCGATTTATGATCATAATTGAGCCCAAAATTTTGTTGCTGAGTGAAAAATTTGTTTAAGTGAGTTTTGCCCCCATTTTATGACTTTCTTGCCATAATTGTTAAGTGAATCACTGCAATTATTACATTAATAGCATGGTTGTTAAGTGAATCCGGCTTCCCCATTGATTTTGCTTGTCAGAAGGTCGCAAAAGTTGATCACATGACCCTGGGACACTGCAACCTTCATCAATATGCACCAGTTGCCAAGTGTTTGAATTTTGATCAAAGGACTATGGGGAAAGCTGCAATGGTCGTAAGTGTGAAAAATGGTCTTATGTCACTTTTTTCAATGCCGTTGTAACTTCAAACGGTCACTAAATGAACTGTTGTAAGTTGAGGAGTACATGTATTAGCGTAGACATTCATGGCTGGTATCTGATGGGCAGCTTCAGGTTTTGGTGCCATGGTCTAGAGAACAGATTTCCTTATGTTTCACCAGCGAGTGTAGCTGGCATCTTCAGAGGCAAAGTGGCTTGCTACTCATTCTGATTCAGATAATCTTTATTATCATTTTTTTCCTGTGGGCACAATGGCACACATTAAAAATGAAATTTAATTGCTTGCTCTCAAGTGTACACATACATAACACACATTTAAAACATACACTTATACAACATATTTATAGCCTACACCCTTACATATAAGTAACATATAGATATTAATCACTATCCATCTTGAATACATAATGGAAGGAGGAAGCTTTAGAGTTCACAAGGTTAATACTGTATAGAACAAAGCTGTGACTGAATCTGGGTGTTCTGCTTCCGATACCACGGAGCCTCCTCCCAGAAGGTAACAAAGAAAACAGGTCATGAAGAGGATGTGTAGTGTCCCAGACTATCTTGCAGACCCTGCTCAAGCAACACTTATATCCTGTTATGTCCCGAGCCTTTGCAAACGGCTCGGGCGTTTGCAGGCAGTCCCGGGCAGGTGCAAAGCTGCCCGGGACCAGACAGGCTGTCGCCAGCGCCGTGCGCATGCGCGGGTGCTGGCGCGGGAAAAGTAACCCATTTACCCGGGAGTTGCCTATATAAGAGGCTGCGAGGCGTTTGGGCGAGGCTGAAGCCATCTTCCTGTAAGCTGAACGCTGAATAAAAGAAACTGAGAACTCCAGCTGCTTCTCGTGTCTGTTTTCCCGCCAAGGACGCAACACTGGCGACGAAGGTGGGATGCCTTGCACTACCTGGAAAGGAAGAAGTGTAAGCTTACCCGAGGAGTCCTGAACGGCGGAAGAGGAACGGCGTCGACTCAGCAGCTACCCGCCAATCCGGTGCGCATTCGGGGGTAGGCTGGCTGATAGACCCGTCTCCTGAAGATCCGAAGATGGCGAAAATCGGAAGGCTTTCGGAATTCGACGTCTCACATCCAGAGCGGTGGGAGTCCTACGTATCCAGAATGGAGAACTACTTCAAGGCAAACCAAGTGAGGGAAGATAGCTTGAAGGCCGCCACCCTGCTTTGCGTTTGCGGCCAAGACGCCTTCGAAATCGCAGAAAATCTTGTAGCACCTGTTCCAGTAGAGTCTGTAAGCTACGCAGACCTGAAGAAGCTGCTGAAAGAGCACTTCCACCCCAAGGTGTCCGTTATCTCATGGCGCCACACCTTCGAGCAGAGGGATCAACGGTCCGGTGAAACAGCCAAGGAATACATCGCCGCGCTACGGAAGGCCGCCAAGCCCTGCGAGTTCAAGGACCTCGAGGAACGACTGAGGGACCGATTCGTGTGCGGGCTAAGGCATCGAGAGCTACAACAGAGACTTTTTGCCAAGGAAGAATTATCCTTCCAAGACGCCTTAAGGGAAGTCACCGCAGAAGAAGCAGCAGGCGGCGCCATCAAAAACATGCGGCCGATCAGAAACAGTGCAGAGGGTGCGTCCGTGCACCAGGAAGACGTCCGACGAAACTCCGAGGAGGATCCGGACGAGGAAGTCGACCGTCTACACCCCGCGAAGGAAGAGAACCAGAAGGGAAGCTCTTCGGCTCTGCTCAAGTGCATCGGCTGTGGAGGTCGCCACAGGAGAACCGACTGCAAGTTCCGCTCCGCTACCTGCCGGGCATGCGGCAAACAAGGGCATATTGCAGCTGTGTGTCTGAGCCGACGAAAGGCACAACCCCAAGAAGAACGCCTGAAAGGTACCAGATTCCCCAGCCAGAATAGGGTAGGGTTTTGCGCTTCGCGAAGAAGCATCTGTAGAACAGGCACACACAAGCCCATGAAGAAAAAGCTGTCACTCAACGTGAAGCTACAAGGGGTTCCATTATCTATGGAACTAGACACAGGGTCTGCCCTGTCCATCATTTCATTGCATACATTTAGGAAGATTTGTTCCAGTAGTGGGTCTAAGGCCAAGTTAAGGCCTTCTGATATTGTATTAACAGATTTTCAGAACTCAAGAGTGTGTGTTAAGGGGGAGGCCACCCTTAACGTGCAATACAAGAGTTTTGAAGGTCCACTAGACTTATTAGTAGTAGGGGGTGAACGAACGAGTCTCATAGGACTCGATTGGTTTGAGGCCCTGGGGATACACGTCACAGGACTCAACAGCTTACAAACACTCGACCTACAGGAAGTCTGCAAAGAATTTGCAGATGTTTTCAGCCCCCAGCTGGGCACATTCAAAGGACCACCTGTGTCCTTAAAGCTAGACCCCACTGTCACTCCCATTAGGATTAAAGCAAGAAGGGTCCCTTTTGCTTTAAAAAGTAAGATTGACACTGAACTAGACAAACTAATCCAACAGGGAATCCTAGAACCTGTTGATTCCAGCCCGTGGGAGACCCCCATTGTCACGCCTCTAAAGGCAAATGGGGACATTCGCATTTGTGTCAATAAGGCATTGCAGCAACATGCCTATCCTGTTCCTGTGGTCAGTCACATCCTGGCCTCTCTCAAGGGGGGCGTGTTTTTGCAAAGCTTGACCTAGCTCAAGCATATCAACAGCTGCCTGTTGATGATGATGCTGCCATAGCTCAGACCATTGTGACCCACAGGGGAGCCTTTAAAGTAAAAAGGCTACAGTTTGGAGTAAATGTCGCTCCTGGGATTTTCCAAAGCGTAATGGAAAACACACTACGAGGTATACCAGGGGTCTGCCCCTACTTTGACGATGTCTTGATTGCAGGAGACTCCACACACATTCTAGCTGAAAGACTTAGGGCTGTCCTGTTAAGATTCAGGGAATCAGGCCTCAAGCTCAGAAAAGACAAATGCAAGATCGGGGTGCCTTCTACTGAATTTCTGGGATTCAAAATTGATGCTGCTGGGATTCATCCTGCTGAATCCAAACTAACTGCTATTTTACAAGCACCCAGGCCAAAGTCTAAGGCCGAACTTCAGGCCTTCCTAGGCCTCCTGAATTTCTACAATTCTTTTCTTCCACATAAAGCTAGTGTAGCTGAGCCTCTTCACAGGCTACTAGACAAACAAGCTGTGTGGCTGTGGTCACAAGCACATGAGGCTTGCTTTAAAGAAGTCAAGGCCTTGCTCACTTCTAACAGTGTTCTTGCACATTTCAACGAGTCTCTTCCTGTGTGCATCGCTTGTGATGCATCCCCCTACGGGGTTGGAGCTGTCCTGAGTCACCTCAGGTCTGATGGAACTCAGGTTCCTATTGCATACTACTCCAGAACACTGTCTTCTGCCGAGCGCAACTACGCTCAGATAGACAGGGAGGCTCTGGCTGTTGTTGCTGGAATTAAAAAATTCCACGATTTTCTATATGGCAGGCATTTCACGGTCTTCACTGACCATAAGCCTCTGCTGGGACTGTTTACCACACGTAAGCAGACTCCCCACATCATTTCCCCTAGAATGCTTAGGTGGTCTATTTTCTTGTCTGCATATGATTTTTCATTACTCCACAAGCCTGGGAAAGAAATGGGCCATGCTGATGGCCTCAGTAGGTTGCCTCTGCCAGTAGTAGAAGCTGACCCCGCGCCAGCTGTCAACATTCTATCAATCCAAGCCTTGCCCGAGCTCCCTCTTAGTGCCAGGGATGTTACCGCTGAAACGGGTACAGATCACACACTTTCACGTGTCCGCTCCTGGGTCCTGTCCGGGTGGCCTGAGCACTGCCCTAGTCCTGAGTTTCAGAGTTTCTGGTCCAAAAGAAACGAACTGTCCCTTTCTCAGGGTTGTCTGCTTTGGGGAAACAGAGTTGTCATTCCCACCTCAATGAGGACTAGGGTCTTAGAATCCCTCCACGAGGGTCATCCTGGCATTGTCCGTATGAAGGCTCTTGCACGAAGCCACTTGTGGTGGCCTGCTTTAGATAAAGATATTGAGGCTAAGGTGCACGCATGCCACCTGTGCCAACGATCTCGCCCAGAGATGCCCCAAGCTCCTGTGCATAGATGGGAGGAAACACAGTCCCCATGGTCTAGGGTGCACATTGACTACGCTGGGCCCTTTCAGGGCCAGTTCTTCTTGGTCCTTGTTGACAGCCATTCAAAATGGCTTGAGGTTGTGCCTGTCTCATCCACCACCACTGCAAAGACTATTCAGGTACTGAGGGGGATTTTTGCTGCACACGGGCTGCCAGATGTCATTGTGTCCGACAACGGCCCTCAATTCACCTCCTCCGAATTCCAAGCTTTCTTACAGGCAAACCTGATTCGTCATGCCACGTCTGCGCCTTTTCACCCGTCCACCAACGGTATGGCTGAACGCATGGTGCGCATCGCAAAGGACGCCTTGAAGAGACTCACCTACGGGGACTGGCATCACAGGTTGGCTGACTTTCTCCTTTCTTATCGCACCACACCGTCCACTTCTACAGGGAGAAGTCCAGCTGAACTTCGTTGGGGGCGCCAACTTACTACTAGACTTGACCGGTTGCATCCGGACAGACTGCCTTCATCTACCTCACATCCTAGGGCACCTAGACAACTACTTGTGGGTGCCCCGGTTTGGGCTCGCAATTACGGGCCTGGTCATACATGGGTCCCCGCTTCTGTGTCCAGGATCACAGGTCCTCTCTCCTACGAGGTTGCCCTGGACAACGGTCGTGTCCTACGTCGGCACATCGACCAACTTCGCTCTAGGCGAGACTTTTCTGCTGAGACTCCTGGGTCTTTTCCAGGGGGGGAGGGGGACCCTTTGGAGCAAAGGGAAGGGCACGAGCTGCTGCCCATCTCCACTGAGGGAGCCACAAACGGCCCATCCCAGGGTTCCGCGAGAGCTCCGAACAAGAATTCCATGAGCTTACCTAACTACCAGGCATCCACGCCTACTCCAGCCAGGGAGTCACCCTGGGGGCATACTCACGTTCCACACACGTCACACAGCACTCCAGTCACGGAGGATACCCGGGGGCATCCCAACAAATCATTCCCCGCAAGAGAGCTGACACACAATCCCCAAAGTTGGCCTGACCTTACCCCAAATCCTACAGGGGGTCAAACATACGCAGAGCTAGTCGAGGAACCAAGTCCCGACTACAACAACCCTAGCACAAATCAGGGAACACCTGAGTTTTGGGAAAGTACAGAAACCCACACGAGCCCGAACACAGAATGGGGTTCAGGGAATGGACAGCCTCCTGACAGGTCTTGGACTGACCTAGGAGGTTCTACAGAGACGCCCAGCAGCGGCTATCACTTCAAGGGGCCTGAGGGTCTACAGCTAGGTAGGTCAACCAGGTCACAAAGTAACAGAAGCCCTGGCCTGACGAGCCCGGTGGGCAAGCAAGCAGGCCAGGCATCGGGGCACAGTCCTTGGAAGACACCAGGGCACAATAGAGAGAACAGGCTCACGCCTCCCTCCAGTCAGGGGACTTATGCCAGTAACCCACAGCTAAGAAGGTCACAGAGAGCAAAGAAATCTCCTAAGTACCTAGAAGACTACATAACATTGCTGGCAAGGCAAAGGCCAGTAAACAGTGGGAGCACTGGGGAGCAAATGTCATATAAAATAAATGTTGTATGTTGGTAGTAGTTTTAGCCCGGGGGAAAGGGGTGTTATGTCCCGAGCCTTTGCAAACGGCTCGGGCGTTTGCAGGCAGTCCCGGGCAGGTGCAAAGCTGCCCGGGACCAGACAGGCTGTCGCCAGCGCCGTGCGCATGCGCGGGTGCTGGCGCGGGAAAAGTAACCCATTTACCCGGGAGTTGCCTATATAAGAGGCTGCGAGGCGTTTGGGCGAGGCTGAAGCCATCTTCCTGTAAGCTGAACGCTGAATAAAAGAAACTGAGAACTCCAGCTGCTTCTCGTGTCTGTTTTCCCGCCAAGGACGCAACATATCCTATGTCCTGGATGGAAGGGAGGGTACTGCTAATAATCTTTTCAACCATTCTCACCACTCTCTGCACCGCCTTCCTGTCTGAAGCAGTGATGCTTCTAAACCAGACTGTGATGCTGTATGACAGGATGCTCTTGATTGTCCCTTTGTAGAAAGTGGTAAGGACAGGGGAAGAAAGATGTGCTTTTCTCATGTGTCACAGAAAATGCAGACGCTGCTGTGCCCACTTCGCCTGTGTCTCGCTGTTGAGCGACCAAGCCAGCCTGCTTGTTAACTGCACACCCAGGAATTTGATGCTGGTAGCCATCTCCACAGGTGAATCATTGATGCACGGAGGAGTATAGCTGTGTCTGCCTTTTTTGAAATCGACAACGATCTCTTTGGTTTTTCCAGTATTTAAAGCTAGGCTGTTTTCCTTACTGCACAGTAAGGATCAGGATCATAGCTTGACGTTCAGAAAGATTTATTGCTCAAGGCCACACACAACAACTTGGTTAAATAACAGTCAGCACTGAATTGGCAGTAGATATGGGCCAACAGAATTCAAGGGAGGGCAATGCAAGAACGCTGCCTTCCAGCTCCGCCTGCTCTTCTCCTATACTGTCAAAAGCAGCGGCTCCTAGGCAGTTATGATCCTGCACATCTTATTTATTTAATTTATTAAGTTTATATGCTTAAACTTATAAGGCAATTCAGGGCAACCATATATTTGTCAGATTAGTATTCTGCTTTCTCTTCAGATGTACATCATGCTTCCTCCTCCCATTTTACACAGTGGTGGAATTCAAATATGTGAACAACTGGTTCTCTGTGTGGATGCTGCTTCCAGAAGTCCATTCTGGGCCAAAAAATTAGCTACCGGTTCTGCCGAAGTGGTGCAAACTGGCTGAATCTCACCACTGATTTTACCCCACAATTACAACTTGGTAATAATGTACATTAGTCTGAGGGAAACAGAGAGATCCTTAATTACTCAGTGAACTCCTATGTGACCACTGGCTGAAGGGGAAGAGGCCCTGATAAAAAGGCATTCCAATTTAGACTCCATTTGGGAAGGAAACATCTGAGATCAAATCCTTAAGTCTATTTCTGCCATTTCCTGAGGGAAAGAAGACAGTCTGGTGAACAATAATGAAACTTCTTTGACCCATTCTCGGAATTGTTTTGGTCTAGAACTTTAACAATTACAGGTAGTCCTCGACTTAGGGCCGTAATTGAGCCCAAAATTTCTGTTATTAAGTGAGACATTTAAGTGAGTTTTGCCCCATTTTACAACCTTTCTTGCCACAGTTGTTAAGTAAATCACTGCAGTTTATAAGTTAGTAACCCGGTTGTTAAGTGACTTTGCTCATCAAAACATTGGAAAAGGTGATCACATGACCCCGGGACACAGCAATGGTCATAAGTATGAGCTAGTTGCCAAGCATCTGAATTTTGATCACACGATCATGGGGATGCTACAAAGATTGTAACTGTGAAAAATGGTCTTAAGTCATTTTCAGTGCCGTTGTAACTTTGAACGGTCACTAAATGAACTGTTGTAAGTCGAGGACTACCTGTATATCTGTGTCCAGAGTCACAGGAGGGAGGGACACTTTCCCAGGGAGCAAAGAGACAGGATAGCTTGGAGTCCTTGGTGTGCAGGAAAAGGGTGAAGTTGGAACTCTCCTAGCAGTTCACAGGGTATACCTAATAGTTATGCAGATAAGGAACTACTTAGAAGTAACTCCTCATGTCATTCTTGGTTCCTTGGACCTGAGAATATCACAGACTAATAGCAACCCTCTCCAGACCCCCCAATATTGTGTTGCTTTTCAATACTAATTGCTTGAAATCACCTGATAGTATCCCTTGAGAATACACAGTTTCTCTTGATGCTCGGCAACAAAGATAGAAATAGATTAAAGATCCCTGCCCCAACTTCATTTTCACTGCAGCTGGGAAACACATCAGTGCCTCAATAAGGTGATACAAAACTATTTTGGAAATGCTGGCGGGAGGAATTCCAGACGCTTCTCCTCCACATAGCACATTTACTCGGCAAAAAGCTAAAGGCTCCCTTGTGTCAAGCTCGATACAGCTGCTTTGACACTTTGAAAAGAAATGCATTCTTCTGCACTCCTGTCTATTCTCTTTTGAAAGATTTGCACACTCCAATGAATAATGCAGAGCAGAACCTGTGCAGTAGCTGTGTTGATTGTTTCCCACCAAATCTTGTCCTTCAATATTGATAACTATAATACTCCTCATTTGTCTATGATGGGAATTGGGTGAATGGGATTTTGCTGCTCTCCTTTGGGTGGTGCATATTTTAATCCTCAAGGTCATATTTTACAATGGAGCGGTAAGTCACCAATCAGCAATAGCTTGGCTCATTTTTTTTAAGGATGTTCAAGTGATGCGGATGCCATTTGGCCTCAGTGGCTCATTATTTTTTCATTTGTCAAGATATTCTAAAATGTCATCCTTTTGTCACATGTATTTGAGACGTGCTCTCCAAAAATAACGTTTCAAGCATGAAGATTCTTTCAACTTCTTCCCAAATGAAGCCTTCACTTGGCTTGCCTGCAGTTACCTTGAATTATTTCTTTGAGTAAAGAGACATGATGGCCGAGTGGCTTAATGGTACTGGAGATGGTCTCTACTTCAGCAGTTTGAATCTTAGCACAGCGTGGCAGGGTGAGCTCTCATCCCTCGCCTCAGCTTCTGCCCAGCTAGCCGTTTGAAAGCATGTGCTATGTGAATAGATAAATAGGTACCACTATGTGGAGACAAGCTGGTGCTTTGTGTGGAGGTTAGAATCCTGCTGGCACTGAATCTTTATGGTTGCAATGCCCATTTGTGAGGAAGCTTCAGTGGAGGGAGAAGGACCTTTGGATGCTGGTGTGAATCTAGCTCATCTCCTGTGTGGCATACCTTGGAAAGCACGCAGGTGTATACCTAGCAGAGCTGGTAAACAGGCAGCCAAACTCCTACTCTGCATTAGCATTGCAATCTCCTGGCTAAGGTAACAACACCATATGCTAAATTTCTTTGAATGATTTCTTCAATATTCCTTTTCTGTCCCAGATATCTAATAATTCTGCAGACATTTTGACTGCTTTCCTTGATTGACTGTTTTAACCTTCACTTATTTTACTAACTTTACTCATCACAAACAATTCTATTGTAATTTTAAGTTTGGTTTGCTGGAACTGATGCTAAACTCTTTTTTTTCTTTGGTTTTTCTTTGTTGCTTCACAAGAGAATGAGAGCCAATTTCTTTCAAATGAAAATCATAAGAGAGCAAATGAAATGCTTTTGGTGAAAAAAGAGATGTTGCACTGTACAGGTATTCCTCGACTTACAACAGTTCATTTAATGACTGTTCAAAGTTACAATGGCACTGAAAAAAATACTTATGATCATTTTTCACACTTATGACCATTGGATCACGTGATTGGATCATTGGATGCTTTATAACTGACTCACATTGATGACGGTTGCAGTGTGTCACTTTTACAACCTTTTGACAAGCAAAGTCAATGGGGAAACCAGGTTCACTTAACAATTGTATGACTAATTTAAGAACGGCTGTGATTCACTTAACAAATGTGGCAAGAAAAGTCGTAAAATGGGGCAAAACTCACTTAACAAATTTCTTACTTGGCAACATAAATTTTGGGCTCAATTATGGTCATAAGTCAAGGACTACCTATATATAGCCATCCTTCTGTCCACATTTGCAATTGTTATTCTGTGCAATTTATACACACACACATTCGCGCACACACACACAAAAAGCGTCGACTGGCAAGGAATAGAAGTAGGGCCTTTTCTGTTGCAACCTTTACTCCTGCGGAATATTCTCCCCTCAGAGATTAGAATTGTCCCAATTCTGTTGGCCTTCCATAAGGCTTTAAATACCAGGCTGTGTTCCTGAGCCTGGGCCGCTGAATGTGTTAAGGGTCCCATTTCCTGGCTTTTTTGTTAATTGGCCAAACATCTCCGCTGCTATGTATATTAGGTTGGATTTTTTAAATTGTTTTTATTGTTTTATACTTTTCGAATTGTAAGCTGACAATTGTAAATAATTGTCATTATTTATAGAAATTGAATAAATATATATACTCACACAGACACAGGCACAGAGTTTTCCTGATTTAAAAAAAGCAAGAAGTGCCTGTGACTACTAAATCTAAATGCACACAACCTTCATTAACTCCTGGAGTTGCATTTTGTCTCTTATAATCCTTGGCAGCAAAGCGAAATCCCTTATTGGCTACAGTTATAGGAATAAGAAACCAAAATGATGGCATATTGATGACAAGAAGATGAGAATATTTTGCATACCAAATACTGCCCTTTGGCATCAGGCTTTATTTCAAAGTCAATTCCTAGACTGAAACTGCCAATATATAATCCTTTCTGCCATGCTTCTCCTTGCTACTTTGATGGATAGGGGATTCTGGGAGGTGAAGTCCACATTTGTAAATTGCTAAGGTTGAGAAACACTGATTTAAAGATGATTACCTTTTTGGGCTTGAGCAAGCAGAATTTTCTACCACACCATGAACTGTAATTTAAAAAGGAGTTGATATAATAAGGCTGTCCTGTTTGAGATCCACACTTTCAAATTATCACTGGCTACCACTGAATTAGTAGCATTCATCTCTGCATGGTAACATCATCCTGGAACAATTCTCAATGTTCTGTGCACTTAAGTCGAAAGAGAAACATTTTCAGTAAAAAAAAATGCTGTTTATTTCTAGTTTGCAGATCAGCTGTTAAACAGCAATAACTTGTGGGAACAATTGCCCCTTTCCATATCTGCAGTCATTATTTCTCTCTTGGGTGTATTAAGAAATAAATATCTTTAAGTGATATTGTCACCACTGCAATATTTTTTTCTGCCTTGCAGAGCTTGAAATAATGCGATTGCCCTTTGAGTGTCTACAAAATTTTAACACTGAGTTGTGATATTTTTGAAGCAGCAGGATGCAAATTGCTTAGATAGTACAATGAACCAAAATATTCAGAAAATACATATGTATGTATTTATGTTTGTGTGTGATGTATATGTGTGTGTGTGAGAGAGTGTGTGTGTGTGTGTATGCATTCAACTAGAGAAAATTCTTTAAAAGATTGAATTAGATATTTATATATTGGGGAAAAGTTGCAAATCTAGTCATTAGCATTGGCACTCGTTGTTCTTGGCGCCAATATTCTGGATTATTACCACATTCTGCCCACCAAATTATTTTTAGAGAATAAACCTGCACTGAATCTGATATATTCTACAAGGCTTCTTCCATCTTTCAACTTAAATCTGCATTTTTTTTTTTTTTAAAAATCAGTTTTTACATTAGCTTGAGCAACTGTTGAATTGGGTGGCTTTTTTTAATATAAATTATAAATACAGAAATAAATTCACACAGGCCTCCACTAAAGGCTTGTTTGTTATTAATTTTGGCCTTAAAATCTGTCTGAAATGCTGAGATAGCAGACTTTATTTTTGGAGAAGACTCCCCACAAAAACAACTTCCAATCAATCAACCAATTATTTCCTCAAATCACTTTGTGGTACCTATTTCCTACCTGAATTGGACATTACATCTGTTCCTGGTTGACAATTGTGCTATCTAAACCTCTTGTTCCAATTTTCACTGCTTCCATAATGAACATCTTATTTTGCTACACATAAGGTTATACACACAGATAAAGATATATACAGTTCCTGGTTACTAGAGAAGTAGAAATAGTGAGAAGATATTTGATTCTGGCAGTACCAAACCTGTACTTTGCTCTCAATTGCATTAAATGTTCATAACCCAGGTTACACAGACTCCCTTTGATGCTGCTTTAATATTGATAGATCAAGATTATGCTTTCTAAAGAGGGGTACTGTGAGATACATGAGACAGCCATTTCAGTGTAATGTGGGAATAAATTTAAAGAGAATCAGCATTGCCCAGGATTAATTATGCAGTGGTAGCAAAGTTAATCATCTTAAAATGGGAGAAGCACTAGCTGTTTTAATGCTTTCAAGTGTCCTTTCAGCTCTTGTTTGAAATAAGAGAATTGAGGAATCTATAAATAGTATTTGCTCTGCATTTCAGAAGCCACCATTTCCTCAAAAGCTATGTGGACAAACACATTATAAAAGAAGCTTATAAAAGATTCATGTTCTTGAAGAAAAGCACAGACTCCCATTTAAGTTATCTCCCGTTTAGACATACTCTTAATCTTTCTCTCTCACTTTTCCACCACCCCTTTGGATAGTAATTGTAGCAATTTGCATTTTATAGGGTTGCTTTTTCGTTCCCCTGAGAATGATCTTCAAAAGGGTTTTGTGCTCTCAATAAAACAAAACAAAACCCTGTTTCATATATTCTATTCCCCAATCCTTGACTTTCCTCACAGTTAGAATACAAAGTTTTCCTAGGTTAGCCTGATTATCTTTAGTAGTATTGGAAATAAGGTCAATAAAGCTATGGAATATTTATTTAATATGAGTAGGAGCTTAAATGGTCATATCTGGATATTTATTTATTAAATTTATATGCTGCCCATCTCATCTAGAGGCAACTGTAGACAACTTATAAACAACAAAAGCAACAATATGAAACAATAAAACAATAAATAGTAACACTAAAATTGATTAATTCTTTTTTTTTTTTTTGCTTGAGAAGATAACTAATGGTCCCTGCCTTTAATTGTTGAATTATTGGTGCTTCTTCTAATACAAGGATCTTCAAACTTGGCCCTTTTATGACTTGTGGACTTCAACTCCCAGAATTCCTAAGCCAGCATACATTTATTTGGTGTATGAGGAGAACATGACAGAAGAGAAATGAACATAGACACACAATCCATGTAACTATATAGAAAAATTATAAGGGGATATGGCAGTGGCCTCATAACTTTATGTCCAGTTCTTTGGCATTGCTTTCTACAAATCTTCTAGGAATCAGAGGATGCACGTCCTGGGCAATCTTGCACAATTCAATAGTTAGCATAGTACAATTATTCTCCATATGATTAATACTGATTCTGTCACTTAAAATTCAAGTCTTTATATAATTTTGGATGTGTGCTGAAGAACTGAAGAGAAAGATTTTGGAAATATCATGAGATGTTTGGACCTGAGTTTCTGCACTCTAAATAGCTCAAATAAGATCTGATCATTTTGTTATTTACTCAAAGCAAAGGAAAATTGTTCTAGGCAGTAGGTAAAAGAGATTTTAATGAAGCCTTTTTCTCCCTAGTCTGTATCTCAGAATATTATTTTATTATTATTTTATTATTTTATTTTTAAAATTTATAAGCCGCCCCACTCCCGAAGGACTCTGGGCGGCTAACAATAAAAAACACATAAAACATAACAAAACAACAATACAAAAACAATCATCCAGGGGTCAGGTTTTATAAACCCCAGGCCTGCCGGAAAAGCCAGGTCTTAAGTAGCTTACGGAAGACCAACAGGGTGGGAGCGGTCCTAATCTCCAGGGGGAGCTGATTCCAAAGCGTGGGCGCCATCACAGAGAAGGCCCTCCTCCGCGGCCCCGCCAAATGGCACTGCTTGGCCGACGGGGCCTGAAGGAGGCCCAGCCTGTGGGATCTAACCGGACGTAGGGAACTATGAGGTAGTAGGCGGTCTCGCAAATAGCCTGGCCCTGAGCCATATAGGGCTTTAAAGGTAATGACCAACACCTTGAATTGGACCCGGAGACCAATAGGCAACCAGTGCAGCTCACGGAGGATAGGTGTAACGTGGGTGTATCGAGGAGCACCCACTATCACTCGTGCGGCTGCATTCTGGACCAACTGTAGTCTCCGAATACTTTTCAAGGGTAGCCCCATGTAGAGCGCGTTGCAGTAGTCCAAACGTGAGGTGACAAGGGCGTGAGTGACTGTAAGGAGAGCCTCCCGGTCCAGGTAGGGTCGCAACTGGTGCAACAGGCGAACTTGTGCAAAGGTCCTCCCAGCCATAGCCGTCAATTGATGTTCCAAATTCAGCTATGGATCAAGGAGGACACCCAAGTTGTGAACCCACTCCGAAGGGGGTATATTTTCCCCCACAAGAGTCAACACTGGACCGTCGACATGATCTTTGGGAGGCAACATCCAAAGCCACTCGGTCTTGTCAGGATTGAGCCTGAGTCTGTTAACCCCCATCCAGACCCTCACGGCTTCGAGGCAACGGCCCATCACATCGGCCGCTTCACTGAGAGAGCTCGGGGAGGAGATATATAACTGGGTATCATCAGCATACTGATGAAACCTCACCCCGTGCTGTCTGATGATCTCACCCAGCGGCTTCATATAAATGTTAAATAGGAGAGGAGAGAGGACCGACCCCTGTGGCACACCGCATTCAAGGGGCCTCGGGGTTGACCTCTGCCCTCCCACCAATACCGATTGCGACCGGCCAGAGAGGTAGGAGGAGAATCACCGTAAAACGGTGCCTCCCACACCCACCCCTTCGAGTCATCGCAAAAGGATACCATGATCGATAGTATCGAAAGCCACTGAGAGGTCAAGTAGCACCAAGACAGAGGAATAACCTTTGTCAAGTAGCCCGCCAGAGATCATCCATCAGTGCGACCAAAGCGGTTTCTGTGCTGAAGCCGGGCCTGAAGCCAGATTGAAAAGGGTCTAGATACCTTCGTCATCCAGAGACCGTCGGAGCTGGAGCGCCACCACTCTCTCTACAACCTTCCCCACAAAGGGGAGATTGGAGACTGGACGGAAGTTATTTAAATCAGCCGGGTCCAGGATAGGCTTCTTGAGCAGGGGCCTCACAACCGCCTCCTTCAGGGATTGTGGAAAAGACACCTCTCTCAACAAAGCGTTGATCAACACCTGGAGCCAGCTTCGTGTCACCTCCTTGTCAGCCGAGACCAACCAGGAAGGACACGGGTCCAATAAACAAGTGGAGGCGCTCATTGCTCCCACTGCTCTGTCAACATCCTCAGCGGTCACAGACTCAAATTCATCCCATAAAACTGAGCTAAGACCTGCCCCAGTCATCTCAAAAGGCCCTGCTCAATCGGAGTCTAGGTCTGTCCGAATCCGAGCGATTTTGTCTGATAAGAATTGCACAAATTCCTCCGCTCTACCCTGTAAGGGCTCCCCAGCTTCCCGAACATTAAGTAGGGAACGGGTCACCCTAAACAGGGCGGTGGGGCGAGATTCTGCAGACGCAATAAGTGCGGAAAAATGTGAACATTTTGCCGCTCGTATCGCCACTAAATAAGTCCTAATATAGGCTCTTAGAACTGTCCGCTCAGATTCGGAGTTACTAGCCCTCCAGCATCGCTCTAGACGTCTCTTCTGACGCTTCATCTCCCGTAGCTCCTCGGTAAACCAAGGTGCCCTCCGGGATCCACAATCACGGGGAGGTCGCAAAGGCGCGATCCGGTCTAACGCCCCTGATGCCGCCTTATTCCAAGCAGCGACCAAGGACTCAGCCGGTTCATGGAGGAGGGAATCAGGAAAACCCCCAAGCGCTATTTGGAACCCCCCTGGGTCCATTAAACACCTGGGGCGGAACCACCTAATCGGTTCCGCCTTCCTGCGGTAGGGGAGTAGGACCGAGAAATCTAACCTCAACAGGAAGTGATCTGACCATGACAAGGGAAAAGTGACTATACCCCTTAAATCGAAATCACGTCTCCACTGCCCCGAGAGGAATACCAAGTCGAGCGTGTGTCCTCCCCTATGGGTCGGACCCTGAATTATCTGGGTCAGGTCCATGGTTGTCATGGAAGCCATGAACTCCTGAGCCACACCAGAGGATTCACCGAGTGACGGCAAATTGAAATCCCCCAGCACCATAAGCCTGGGGAATTCTACCGCCAACCCGGCTACCCCCTCCAGCAGCTCAGGCAGGGCTGTTGTCACATAGCTGGGAGGCAGGTATGTCAACAACAAACCCGACTGAACCCTTGAATCCAACCTCAAGAGAAGGGACTCACACCCAACAACCTCTGGGGCTGGGATCCTGTGAGGTCTCAGGGATTCTCGGACAAGAATTGCCACTCCCCCACCCCTTCCCTGGAGTCGCGGTTGGTGCATTATCTGAAACCCATCTGGACACATCTCTGAGAGAGGAACACCTCCCTCTTGGCCCAGCCAGGTCTCAGTAATACATGCCAGGTCGGCCTCCTCATCCAGTATCAAATCCCGGATGAGGGGGGCTTTATTAATAACCGACCTGGCATTAAGAAGCAGCAACCTGAGGCCAGGGTCCTGAACACCCCTCTCTCCAGGTATTGGAGAAGAGTCCAAGGGGTCGGAACAGGTAATCGCTCTAATGCAGCGAGTCCTTGTTCCCCAAAGATGGCCACCCCTTGGCTCCCGCCATATTTACCTCTCCCTACGATAACCGGGATGTTCCGGCCCACCTCCACCCCCGAAAACTCCCCACCCACCCCGCAGGTCTCCCTCCCACCATCCCCCCCTCCCGGCAGGCCACATCTCACATTCAAATCGAGCCGGGAAGTACATCCGCCCCCCCCTCCACTTCTGTTTACACACTCAGCAGAGGGGGCACCAGTTCTTGTTCCCAGCTCCATCACTCACACCCATACACACCCTAATACAATAAAGTAAAAAAGGTTAAAAAACAATCATACAATCAGCATACACTAGCTAAAAGATTCTGAGAATCAAGGTCAAGAGTCACAAAGAGCCAGCCCCCCCCCACCCCAGCAGCAGCGACAGCAATGACAACGGGATGGTGCCAGCCAGGCCCCCCGTGGTGCGTGGCGGCCCCACTGGTCTCACAAGGCCAGACCGACAAACATGGCCACATGATGAAAGGGTGTAGCCCGCCAGAGGCCACGAGGAGAAAAGGGCCTAGTGTTTCTCCTCCTCCCTCTACAGTCGTCCTCTGGTGGCGGCGGTCCTCCCGCAAGGTTTTAGCTGGGCGGTGCTGATGTGGCAATGGTGACTGGCTGGCTCCGTCTCCGGGGCTCTCCTTTCTGCTGGTTTTCCAGCTCCGGGATACGTTGGGATACATATGGGATACATTGGGCATTACTCACGTAGCGACAGTTCTGTTACACCATTCGTTTCCTCGCAATGCTTTTAACCCACGGATTTAACAGTGGTCAATCTCTGGCAGCAGCAGCTTGCACAAGATGATAATGGTCAGTTTCTGGAAATAGCAGCTTGCGTGAGATGATAGTTAATCTTTGGGAACAGCAGTTCACATTAGATGATGGTGGTCAGTCTCTGGCAACAGCAGCTTACATGAGGTGATGGTGGTCAGCTTTCATGAGATGATGGTGGTCAATCTCTAGCAACAGCAGCTTGCATGAGATGATAATGGTCAGTCTCTGGCCACAGTAGAGGTGGTGGCAGAAACAATCAAAGAGCTACAAAAGTTTTTGGAGTGTAACAGAACAAAAGGAAGCTTAATTGAGGGAGATCTGTGTGTGATGACACCAGTGGGCTCAATTAGAAAATACCTTCTTCTATTTAAACTAAATATACCCTTTATCTTGAAGGACAAACAAGAAAATCTTTAACGTAGTTGCTTTTATGAAAATGAAAACCTTTCTTTTCCTGACAATTCAGGAGTGTGGAATTTCTAATCTAGCACTGCTCTCCCCCAAATAGTCTGATTTTGGTAACCTATTGAAAAACATGGGCCTATCAATCCAAATACGAGTAGATAAATAAGTACCACTTCGATGGGAAACTAACAATGTTCTGTGTGCCTTTGGTATATGGCCATGTTGGCCACATGACCATGGACAATGTCTTCAGACACAACTGGCCAAGAAATGGAGGTAAGCATCGAGTTCTAGAGTCAGACATGACTGGACAGGGAAGCCTTTACTGAAACAAGGAAAGTCAAACCATTTAAAAACTCACTCTTAGGGAAGAGGGATTTTCTATTCTGCTCCATCCAGATTCCAGTTAAGGAGGGCATTTCCCCTTATAGGGAATGAGAGAAGAAACTCATCAGGGGACATAGTCATGCTCAAATAAAGGTAGAAGTCTCAGGAGAGTCTAGAAAACTGGTATGGGCCTCAGTATCAAAAACTCTTTCATCTCCTCTTCCATCTTCCTCAATGTGCTCCTGAAATCTGTGGAGATCAGAGCACATCTTGGGACATCATAAAAAGGACACTATATGAGGACCTGAGGAAGAGTTTCTATCCCCACCCCGATCCATAAGGGCAGAGTCTATGCAAATGAAGAGTCCCATAAAATATTCCCACAACTAGAGCTGATGGGAGGGCATCAAAGTGAGCTCTGGAGCAGACCTATCTATATTTATTTAGGGTTAGATTATACAGATACCTTACAGTAGAGGGCTTGTAGCTATCTAACATTTGACAATACAGGTAGTCCTTGATTTACAATAGTTCATTTAGTGAATGTTCAAAGTTACAAAGGCACTGAAAACAGGAACTTATGACCATTTTTCACACTTATGACCATTGTGGTACCACCATTGTGGTACCCCACGTGATCAAAATTTACATGCTTGGCAACGGACTCACATTTGTGATGGTTGCAGTGTTCCAGGTTATGTGATTGTCTTCTGCAACCTTCTGACAAGCACAGTCAATGGGGAAACCCGATTCACTTAACAACCATGTTAAGAATTTACTAACTACAGTGATTCACTTAACAACTGTGGCAAAAAAGGTCGTAAAATGGGGCAAAATTAACTTAACAAATGTTTCACTTAGCAACAGAAATTTTGAGCTCAATTGTGGGGGTCGTAAGTTGAGGATTACCTGTACAATTCAGGAACACTAGTGATATCATTTTGATGATCAATGTCCTGAATTCTCTCTTTTCCTATTGATGTGGCCTCCTCTAGGTTTAATTGGCCTAAATACACCATAGGGAGGCCAAGACTGCTAACCATTTCTACACAGATACAGTATCTACCAATTGGTAAGTTCCTAACAAAAGCATATTTAAAAGTCAAAATAATAGTTGATGTCTAGTTTTGCAAAACATCTCAGATTATCGCACCATGCATATCTGTTGTGTGGTGGGACAAGGAATTCCCCCCTCTCAAAGTGTAGCTGGTGTGGCAGCCTGCTGTGTCTCACAATCAAGACTGGAGAGTCCTCTTAGCACGTTGTTTCAGCCCGTTCTACTCTTTGCATGAATTCCTTTTATTATTGTGTTTAATAAATGCTTACATTTTACATTGTTTAAACAGCACATTGGAGACTCACCAGCAGTTCTGTGTAGAACAACAACAACAAAATTGGTTTTGTAAGTAAAATCTAATGTGCAATTCAGCATCTCTGATTCCAGTAATTGCAAAGAAAGAAAACCAACTAAATAAATAAAGCAGACCTGGAATTTTCAGCTCCTGTTCTATCAGAAAGAGATGCAAGAATCAGGAGACTGATACCCAACCCACACTCACCATTATACTAATGCTTAGTGGCATCTTGCCGAAGTTGAGTGATTCCTTGAGATTTGGTGATGCAGATCAACAGTTCAAGGTGTTTAAAAACAAAAATAACTTGAACACTGGGCCCTATCTAACACCATGAAATTCAAAGGTGAGAAAAAATATGGTTCTACATTTAGACAAGAAAAACCAAATGGAATGGAATAGAATAGAATAGAATAAGAAGGGACCTTGGAGATCTTCCAGTCCAGCCCCTTGCTCAAGCAGGAGACCCTGTAGCATTTTAGATAAGTGACTATCTATCCTCTTTTTCTCCAGTGATGGAGTGCCCACATCTGAAGGCAAGCTATTCCCCTGGTTAATTGTCCTCACTGTTAGGAAGTTTCTCCTTAATTCCGGGTTGCTTCTCTCTTTGATTTGTTTCCAACCATTGTTTCTTTTCCTGCCCTCTGGTGCATTGGAGAATAATTTGACCCCCTCTTCTTTGTGGCAGCTCCTCAAATACTGGAATACTGCTATAATGGTATAGATGTACCCCTATAAGTATAGTATAGTATAGTTTGTTATAATATAGTATAGTATAGTATAGTATAGTATAGTATAGTATAGTATAGTATAGTATAGTATAGTATAGTATAGTATAGTATAGTACAGTATAGTGGCTTGGTCAAGTAGGATGCCTTGATCACTCAACAGCAAGACACTGGTGAAGTGGGCACAGCAGCACCTGCATTTTCTGCGTTGCATGAGAAAAGCACATCTTCCTTCCCCTGTCCTTACCACTTTCTACAGAGGGACAATCGAGAGCATCCTGTCTTACAGCATCACAGTCTGGTTTGGAAGCATCACTGTTTCAGACAGGAAGGCGGTGCAGAGAGTGGTGAGAATGGATGAAAATATTATTGGCAGTTCCCTCCCTTCCATCCAGGACATAGGATATAAGTGTTGCTTGAGCAGGGTCTGCAAGATTGTCTGGGACACTACACATCCTCTTCATGACCTGTTTTCTTTGTTACCTTCTGGGAGGAGGCTCCGTGGTATCCAAAGCAGAACATCCAGATTCAGTCACAGCTTTGTTCTATATAATATTAACCTTGTGAACTCTAAAGCTTCCTCCTTCCATTATGTATTCAAGATGGACAGTGATTAATATTTATGTGTTACTTATATGTCAGGGTGTAGGTCTATACATATGTTGTATATAGTATGTTTAAATGTGTATTATGTATGTGTACACTTTGAGAGCAAGCAAATAAATTTCATTTTTAATGTGTGCCATTGTGCCCACAGTAAAAAACAACAATAAAGGTTATCTATGTATAGTATAGTATAGTATAGTATAGTATAGTATAGTAATTAGTATAGGTGTATAGTATAGATTTATAAGTATAGATGATACTTGGCTCAAGAGTAGTAAACTGCAAGGGGGATCTAGGAGTCCTAGTGGACAATCACTTAAATATGAGCCAGGAGTATGCTGCAGCTGCTAAAAAAGCCAATGCAGTCCTAGGCTGCATTAAAAGAGGGATAGAATTAAAATCATGTAAAGTGTTACTACCACTTTTCAATGCCTTGATAAGACCACACTTACAGTAAAACATTGCATCAAATTTTCTATTTATTAAGAGTTTTATAAATTTTACAAAAAAAGAGAAAAAAACAAAACAATACAAAGACGAAAAACATATACAAAAAAACCCTAAACATTACACAACAAACCCTCCCTTCCCCAACCTCCCCCAAGCACCCCCCCTTCCCCCCCCCGAGCTTCCCAGAGCAGAATATAGGCTTAATTAAAAAAACAATTAGAAAAATTATATTTTAAAATATATGTATATATATATAAGAATAAAAATTAAGAAAAAGCTATATAATATTTTTTAATATCCATTTTAAACTGTATAAATTTTATCCATTTATCCCAAACAGCAAGAAATTTCTCTTGCGTTTGTTGCTTTAAAAAAGCCGAAATCTTTGCCATTTCCGCCAAATTGGACACTTTAAAAAACCATTCCTGCAGTGTAGGCAAAGATTCCTTCTTCCAATATTGTCCAACTAACAGTCTTGCAGCTGTAATCAAATTTAACATCAATATAACCTCCTTTGTATCACAATCAGTAACTATACCCAACAAAAATAATTGCGGAGTAAATTTTACCCTCCTTTTAAAAATTCTCTGGATATTCCACCATATCTTAATCCAAAATGCTTTTATCTCTCTGCACGACCACCAAATATGGTAATAAGTAGCATCCGTACACCCGCATCTCCAACATTTAGGTTGTAGGTCAGGGTACATTAAAGACATTTTTTGTGGATCAAGGTGCCATCTATAAAACATTTTATAGAAATTCTCCCTTAAATTCTGTGCTTGTGTAAATTTGACATTTCTGACCCAGATAGTTTCCCAGGTGTCCAATGGAACTGGCTCGCCAAAATTCTGCGCCCATCTGATCATACAATCTTTAATTAGTTCCGTTTCTGAATCCAATTCAACTAAAACCCCATAAATCCTCTTAATGTGGGTTTGTCTTTGATCCTTCACTTGCTTAATAAAATTTTCATCTTCTCTAAGAAAACCCACCTTGCAATCCACCTTCCATCTATCTGCTAGTTGCCTGTATTGGAACCAAGAGTAAATAATATTTTCTTGTGCTAACTCTTCCCGTGATTTTAACTGCCAGTTTTGTCCATCCCACCTAAGTAACTGTCTATAAGACACCATGTCCATTTTGGCACCTCTTTTTATTCCTTCTATCGCATGCCAAGGTATAGCCCATAATGGTACTTTAAAATCACTTTTATAATATTTTCTCCAAGTCCTAAGTAAAGAAATTCTTAAAATATGAGATTTAAAAACCCAATCCATCTTTTTGTTAAATATTAAATAGGCATGCCACCCAAAAAGTAAATCCCATCCCTCGAGATAAAGTATCTCAGGATTTGTCAAATTTACCCAATCACTAATTAGTGTTAAAACCACCGCATCATAATATAATTTCAAATTCGGTACCTTGAGCCCACCCCTCTCGCGGAAGTCTTGCATAATTTTAAACTTAACCCTTGGCTTTTTCCCTGCCCAAATGAATTTATTAAGGCCTTTCTGCCATTCACTTAGATTAATCTCATTCTTCAAAATCGGTAACATTTGAAACAAAAAGAGAAACTTGGGTAGAATATTCATTTTTATCACTGCAATTCTTCCCATGAGGGATAATTGCAACTTCTCCCAATTCTTCAAATCATTCTGTACCCTAACCCACAACCTTTCATAGTTATTTTTAAATAATTTTGCATTAGAAACAGATAACATCACCCCCAAATATTTTACCTTATTAACAATTTCAAAGCCCGTCGAGATAGCCAAAGTCTGCTTCTCCTGACTAGTCATATTCTTAGGTAGAATTTTAGTCTTATTAACATTAATCTTGAAACCCGAGACCAAACCATAATAATGAATCAACTGTAATAGCTTTACATTGCATCAAATTTTCATCATCACAATGTAAAAAAGATGTGGAGACTCCAGAAAGAGTGCAGAGAAGAGCAAGAAAGATGATTAGGAGACTGGAGGCTAAAACATACCAAATATGGTTGCAGAAATTTGGTATGTGTAGTTTAAGCTGTGGTGACGCAGTGGTTAGAATGCAGTATTGCAGGCTAATTTAGCTCACTGCCAGGAGTTTGATCCTCAACAGCTCCAGATTGACTCAGCCTTCCATCCTTCTGAGGTCAGTAAAATGAGGACCCAGATTGTTGGGGGCAATATGCTGATTCTGTAAATTGCTTAGAGATAGCTGTAAAGCACTATGAAGTTGTGGGTGCTCCAACACTGGAGGTTTTTAAGAAGAGATTGGACAACCATTTGTCTGAAATGGTATAGGAGGGTTTCCTGCCTAAGCAGGGGGTTGGACTAGATGACCTTCCAACTTTATTATTATTATTATTATTGTTGTTGTTGTTGTTGTTGTTGTTAACAACAACAACAACACAGACCCTCTAAAACTCCCAGCTGAACATAACCCCTCTTCATACATACTCGCACATAAATGCCTGTTGCTGCAATATTGCCTGGTTAGAAGAACTAATAGGAATGCTACAATCATGGGTAGAATCCCCCAGCTGAATTTACAGATTTTGACTTATGATTATAATTGGGCCCCAAAATACTGTTGCTAAGTAAAACATTTGCTAAGTGAATTTTGCCCCATTTTACAACTTTTCTTGCCACGGATGTGAATCACTGCAGTTATTAAGTTAGTAACATGGTTATTAAGTGAATCTGGCTTCCCCATTAACTCTGCTTGTCAGAAGGTCACAGAAGCTGATTGCGTGACCCCTGCTACTATCATAAATATGAGTCACTTGCCAAGGATCTGAATTTTGATCATGTGACCATGGGGATGCTGCAACAGTTGCAAGTGTGAAAAACAATCCTAAGTTATTTTGTTATACTGTTATTCTGAAAATGGAAAGAGTCATAGTTCCTACCTCATGGCTATATGCAGCTCTCAGCATCATTTTTCTACCTCCAATTATCTCAGGTTCATGTATATGATTTTTCTTCTTGTTTTTATAGATTTCAAGGTAGAAAAGTGTAAATGTACTTTAAAAGATTCCCCATCCTTCCAAGAAACAGATCAGAATTTTTGACTCTATCCTCCCAATAATGTCACTAATATAATTGTTGTTGTTGTTAATTGCGAAGTCGTGTCCGACCCATCGCGACCCCATGGACAACGTTTCTCCAGGTCTTCCTGTCATCTACCATCTTCTGGAGTCCATTTAAGTTCACACCTACTGCTTCAGTGATTCCATCCAGCCATCTCATTCTCTGTCATCCCATTCTTCTATTGCCCTCAATCTTTCCCAGCATTAGGCCCTTCTCCAGTAAGTCCTTCCTTCTCATTAGGTGGCCAAAGTATTTGAGTTTCAACTTCAGGATCTGGCCTTCTAAAGAGCAGTCGGGGTTGATCTCCTCTAGGAGTGACCGGTTTGAACGCCTTGCAGTCCAAGGGACTCGCAGGAGTCTTCTCCAGCACCATAGTTCAAAGGCCTCAATTCTTTGGCGCTCAGCCTTTCTTATGGTCCAACTTTCAGATGGTTTTAGTTGCTACCTCTTGTACAATGTTGCGAACTTCCATCCATAGTTCTTCAGGCACTCTGTCTATCAGATCTAATTCCTTAAATTTATTTGTCACCTCTACTGTATATTAATCAGGGATATGATTTAGTTCATACCTGAGTGGCCTAGTGCTTTTCCCTACTTTTTTCAATTTAAGCCTAAATTTTGCAACGAGAAGCTCATGATCTGAGCCATAGTCAGCTCCTGGTCTTGTTTTTACTGACTGTATACAGCTTCTCCATCTTTGGCTGCAGAGCACATAGTCAATCTGATTTCTATGTTGACCGTCTGGTGATGTCCATGTGTAGAGCCGTCTCTTGGGTTGTTGGAAAAGAGTGTTTGTTATGACCATTGTATTTTCTTGACAAAATTCTATCAGCCTGTGCCCTGCTTCATTTTGTACTCCAAGGCCAAACTTGCCTCTTATTCCGGTTATCTTTTGGCTTCCTACCTTAGCATTCCAATCCCCCATGATGATAAGGACATAATTTTTTGGTGTTAATTCTATAAGGTGCTGTAGGGCTTCATAGAACCGGTCAATTTCATCCTCTTCAGCACCAGTGGTTGGGGCATAGATTTGGACTATTGTGATATTGAATGGTTTGCCTTGGATTCGAATTGAGATCATTCTGTCATTTTGGGGATTGTACCCCAGTATTGCTTTTCCTATTCTTTTATTGACTATGAAGGCTACTCCATTTCTTCTTAGGGATTCTTGCCCACAGTAGTATACCTGATGGTCATCTGAGTTAAATTCACCCATTCCTGTCCATTTTAGTTTGCTGATTCCTAAGATGTCGATGTTCAGTCTTGTCATCTCTTTTTTGACTACATCTAGCTTGCCTTGATTCATGGATCTTACATTCCAGGTTCCTATGGAGAAAAAATCTTTACAGCATCGGACTTTCCTTTCACCACCAGATATATCCACAGCTGAGCGTCCTTTCGGCTTTGGCCCAGTCGCTTCATTCTTTCTGGCGCTACTAGTACTAGCCCTCTGCTCTTCCCCAGTAGCATATTGGACACCTTCCGACCTGAGGGGTTCATCTTCCAGCGTCATATCTTTTTTCCTTTTAGTACTGTCCATGGGATTTTCATGGCAAAGATACTGGAGTGGTTTGCCATTTCCTTCTCCAGTGGATCACATTTTGTCATAATGTTGCTATTATACTATTATATTATATTATATGACAAAATTATATTTTGTCATATAATATAATATAATATAATAGTATAATAGCAATACTGTGGAAAGAAGGGAACTTTGTAACTGGAATACTTCTCTGTTACTCTCAGCCCCCCCTCATTTAGGTAGCTGGCCCTTTAAAAATAAAATCTAGCTATGAGAAGAGTATGGTGGTGGTAGGAGAAAAAGACATAATAGAATAAAAGGTTGGAAGAAAGAAGAAAGTAATAACATTAGAAAGAAGTAACAATAATAACCAAAGAACCAGTAAGCTAAGGGGCCAAGGAACTGGAAAAAAATTAAAACAGCTAAAGCATTGCCAAGATAATAAGTGAATTGGCATGGTGGTAAGAATCCCAGGTGTTAGCAAGCTGGTTAGAGTCCTTAAAGGCTAACAGTCTAAACTGCCCAGATCATTGGCAGTAAGGAAGGTCCATAGGATGAAAATCGATTGCGAAATCTAGCATGGTGTGTACCATAATTAACCTCTTAAAAAACAAGGGAGTAGGCTTTGAAGGCTTGAAGAAAATGAGCCAGAAGAATGTCTTTCCAAAGCCTCCATTTGAAAAAAGACAGCCAGAACAACAAAACAGACAGTTCAAATGCTGCTGCACATGGCTTTGGGTCCAGAGCGGCAGATAGGTTAAAGGAGGGTAAAATAACTTATGGGATAGTATCAAGTTTGGGTTTGGCTAGTCTAGAGAAAAGAAGGACTGGGTGACATGATAGCAGTATTCCAGTATTTAAGAGTCTGCCACAAAGAAGGGGGCAACTTATTTTCCAAAGCACCAGAGGGCAGGACAAGAAACAATGGATGGAAACTAATCAAGGACAGCAGCAACCTGGAATTAAGGAGAAACTTCCTGACAACGAGAACAATTAACCAGTGGAACAACCTGCCTTCATAAATTGTGGGTGCTTCATCACTGGAGGTTTTAAAGAAGAGACTGAACAGCCACTTATCTGAAATGGTATAGGGTCTCCTGCTTGGGCAGGGGGCTGGACTAGAAGACTTCCAAGATCCCTTCCAGCTCTATACTATTCTAAGTTATAGACTGCAGAAACATTCTTCCATGAAGCACAAATTGTTGACACAAATGGCTCACAATGTTAATAATCTGCACTTTAGGAAGAATAACTGATATTGCATCACTGTTGTGTTCCCATCATGTAACTTCTGTCACCAAATTGTAGAACTCTTTTCTTTTCCCACAAATTTTGCCAAGAGGTTATTTAAACTTTAACATACATACTATTCTCTTAAAGTACAGATTGTTTATTATGGTATCTCAAGCAGCAGAAACAAACCTGAAGTGGGAAAGAATGCAACCTCTCAATATGCATTTATGCCAATTAGAATGTATATCTGATTAGATATAGCGAAATAACTGATTGAGTATAGCAGCACTTTTATGTGCCAGTGAGGTCTGATTTTACATGGATCTACAAAAACAGTATTATACTGAAAGAATGGAGCAGGCATTCTGTGAACATACTATATTTCAAGAGAGTTATTGTTATGAGATTATCTTAATCTGGCCTTGGATCCCAGAGTTTATGGTCACCTCCTAAATATTTTCTTCCAGCTTTATCTTCACTCCTTGGCTTTCTAAATGTTTTATGGCTGAGCTGATGAGGTAATTAGGATGCAGGATGCTTTGTTTTATTTTATTTATCTTTACCAACATCATATTTTTTTCTTGCAACACATAGGACTTTCAGGCAGATTACTACTCTATTAAGAGAACCTCTAAGCACCAATAAGAAAAGGTCTCATAGACATCTTTATGCTCTGTGAGCTACACATTTCCTAGAGTCCTGAAGGAAATACTTTCTGCTCTTTTTCCCAATGGATATTGGAAGTTGCAAAAAATTGCTGTAAATGAGACACCAATACAGCTAATTCTCTACTACCACAATACCCCAATCAAGCAACTACTAACTCAGATAAAGAAACTAACAGTAAACAAGAGCCTAATCAAGCAACCACCAAGAACATTCCCACTAACACTGACAGGGCAAGTCACTAGGATATAAACTCCACTCCCTTCTAGCATTGATGATGGTACATAGTTTGGTAATGAAATGTCTGCAAGAAATCAACCAAGCTCAAAGAGCACCCTGGAGGTGCTTTTGGCCTACATTCAAAGCACTCATTGCTGAGTTGAGCTCCTTCAAGTTGCTTCACAGATATAGCAAGAAAATTTAAGATGTCATTAATACAAGAAAGAACAAATTTAAGGCTGGTGACTGTTATATCCAAATGACTGGGAGCTCAAAATGTGAATGAAGCTCAAAAAAATGTGAGCTTTGCTTCCCTGAAACAGCTTTTAAAAGCAAAGAATTTGATGAGGGGATTATTTTTATTGACTGACAGTCTATGTTTAATGTGAGACTGCCTATCATTCCACTGAACAACGCCCCCCCCCAGCATTTTCCTTATATGAAATTGAAGTTGCAATGATATAGTATATTATCTGTAACAACCTCAGAAACAATGGAAAAGCCATTGAAATTGCAAAGCTGCTGTTGATTAATTGCTTTTCTCTTCACTAGTCTAATCTTCTTTTAATCCATTAAAATACTAGCTTTTCCTTTCAGTCTTGCTGTTTAGCAAATTTGTATTTTGGTTGTATTTGGTTACGTGCAAGCTTGCAGATCCAGGATGTGGCATGAAAACAGACCTGTTATTGAATTTTGCTGTCAGCTGTTCCGAGCAATTTTGGGAATAAGGACACACTTTTTTTGCAGAAAAAAAAGAACAACAACAAAAAAACCCCATTCATTGTGGGAGAAGCAGTTATAAGAGCATCACTTGAAACTAATGAGAAATCTTTTAAAAATACCCCTTTTAATTAACCTTCCTATGAGGTAGAGAAAAGATAAAAACAAAAATATTAACACAATTATTCTCAAGTAAAAATAGTGTTTTAATTAGTTGTTAAAAATGAGAAATACTACATTTAGAAAAATTAGAAAGTGATTCAAACAGGCAACAGTCAATGACAATACAATTTTCAGCAAGTAAAATGTAATAAGTATGTGAGGGAATTTGAGGAGAGAGAAACTTAAGAAATGAAAGCCAATGTTCAGGATTTATTCTAAAAAATGAATTAGAATGCACTAAAGATAACTGAAACCACTAGAGAAGAAAATGGAGAATGAAATACTTAAGTAGGGCTAAAATATGGCTGGGTAAAACTAATTATTTTTAGAACATAGAATAATAGAATTGGAAGGGACCATGGAGGTCTTCTAGTCCAACCTCTTGTTCAAGTAGGAGACCCTATAAAATTTCAGATAAATGGTTATCCAGTCTCGTTTTAAAAGCCTCCAGTGATGGAGCACCCACAGCTTCTGAAGGCAAGCTGTTCCATTGATTGATTGCTCTCACCGTTAGGAAATGTCTCCTTATTTCTAGGTTGCTCCTCTCCTTGGTTAGTTTCCATGCATTGTTTCTTGTCTTGCCCTTTGGTGCTATGGGAAATAGTTTGACCCCCTCATCCTTGTAGGAACCCCTCAAATATTAGAACACTATTATCATTTCCCCACTAGTCCTTCTTTTCATTAGTCTAGACCACTCAAGTCAAATTCATGATGTCACGTGACATCATGCGACATATTGGGACTGTTTTGCCATTGCTGGCAATGAGGTGGGCGTGGCTTCCGTGTGATGCATTCAGACCGTGGGCTGGCAGTTTGACACCCCTGGTCTAGACATACCCAGTTCCTGCAACTGTTTTCATATGTTTTAGCCCCCAGCCCCCTAGTCATTCTTGTTGCTCTTCTCTGCACTCTTTCCAGAGTCTCAACATCTTTTTTGCATAATGGTGACCAGAATTGGATGCAGTATTCCAAATGTGGTCTTACTAAGGTTTTGTAAAGTGGTATTAGAACGTCACGTGATCATTTTTCAAATCTCTTATGAAGAGATGAAAGTGTAATGTACATACCTCAATCAATTTTTAATATGGAAGATAACAAACGTTACACTGATGTTTACAAAAGAAGCAGGACGGATATAAAAGAAGCCACAATGAGATTTCCTATAAAAGGGCTGGGGAAAAAGTCAAGAAGAAAGAAAAATCTTCTGGGTTGAAACATGAAATGTAGTTCATGAATTATTCAAAACTGAAAACGTTCCTTTGATGGCTCTAACAACCACAAGACAGTTAACCTCATTTTAGAAATGGGTAGATCAGGAAATGCTTTCTTTGAATCCCAACAGCTTTCAGTGGGAAATAGCATTGGGGTTTAGAAACAGGCTAAACTTCAACATTTAATTTTTGATCAGTTTGGTTTTTATAGCATTTTTATTTCCCTCTTTGGCCAAAAAATTCTTGATGTAGCATAGATATACAGACAACAGAAAAGATGTTAAATCTAAAAGAAATGCACAGAAGGGAAAAGAGGACTTAATGAAGTCCATGCTAATTCTTAAATAACAGTCAGGCCACCAGGAGAAAACCATTGGAATGGATGATCCTAAATGGCCTGGTGAAACAACGGGAACAGCATTTATTTTAACATAATAGCAAAGTTGGAAGGGACCTTGAAGGTCTTCTAGTCCAACCCCGTATAGCAGAAAACCCTATACCATTTCAGACAAATGGTTGTCCAATCTCTTCTTAAAATTCTCCAGTGTTGCAGCACCCACAGCTACTGGAGAGAAACCATTCCACTGATTAATTGTTCTAACTGTCAGGAAATATTTCGTTAGTTCTAGGTTGCTTCTCTCCTTGATTAGTTTTCATCCATTACCTCTTGTTCTGCCTTCAGGTGCAATTTTAATGAATCAGTTCCTTAAAGCAGCTGAAACTCATTTTTAAGCTCTTTTGCAGGCATGTCAAACTTCCAGCCCACAGGCCGGATGCCCACACCAAAACTGCACCCACCCAGTTGCCAGCTCTGGGGAAAAAGTCCTGATACATTGCACAGCATCATGTGACATCACAATTTTGACATGCCTGCTCTTTTGGAAGCCTATAAAATGGTGGAAAGAAAGAGAAGAGAAGAGAAGATGCATAGCTATGAATCACTTTGGATTTGAAGACAAAAAGATGCTTCAGACATATGCCATCTCAGGAAATGGCTCAACTGCAGGACTGCATTCGTGATGATTCTGTTCTGAAATATCTGTTAATGATAGATCTGGTCCTCCAATTAGGCAAAATAAAACAGCTGCTTTGAGCAGTAGACCAACTTAAGTCACTTTGTTTCTAGAAACACCATCTGGAGATGGTAAGTGTTGTGTCCTCAGCCATTGCAGTAGTTGAAGGTTTTCGTGGGGGTGATTGCTGTCCGGGTAGCTCTGATTGCTGCTTGGGTTCGCATGGGGGGAGGCTTCTTATAGCGAGAGAGCTTAACATCTAGCCTCACTGCTGTCTGGTACCACTCCTGTAGTCGATCAGGTAATTCTCGATAGATGCAGGCCTGAGAGAGGTGATCGTCTAATCCCTCGATGAAGTATTGAATCAGGGATTGTTCGGGCCACCCCTCTATTCAGTCTGCTATCTTGCAGAACTCTCGCATGTACTCCAGGGCAGGCCTGCCGCTTGTTTTATTTTGTGGATCTGTTCTGCTGCTTTGAGGCCTATGGATGGGTCCTCAAATCTTTCTCTCAGTCCTAGGAGGAAAAGGTGGGGATCTCCCAGTTCGAGGGCTTGCTCACTATATAGATTGTTCAGCCATTCAGATGCTTCTCCCTCTAGGTTGGACACAATAACGTCAACCATGGCACCTGGGTCTGGATAGTGGTAGGCCCAGCGGTTCAAGTGAGAGTGCCCTT
Source organism: Crotalus tigris (assembly GCF_016545835.1). Lineage (NCBI taxonomy): Eukaryota > Metazoa > Chordata > Lepidosauria > Squamata > Viperidae > Crotalus > Crotalus tigris. Next base: position 60,861 of record NW_024096744.1, read on the forward strand.
GGTTGAGAAAAACATCAGCTTCTCTGGGTCCCCATCGAAGGTTGCTCTGAAAGGTGGTGCCAATAAGGGCTGTTGCGGCCCCCACTGGGGCTGTTGCTGCTGGCCCCACCCTGGTTGCTGGTTCCATGGCTGCTGGACTAGTCTCCATGCTTGTGGTCCCCCCAGTTGCTGTTGGCCCCATCCTGCCTGCTGATCCCATGGTTGCTGGGCTCTCTTCTGTTGACGTGGTGCCCCCAGTTGCTGTTGGCCCTATCCTGCCTGCTGATCCAATGGTTGCTGGGCTATTTGCTGCTGGCCAGTGGGAGCTGGTGGTGCCCCCTGCTGCTGTAGGCCTCCCAATGGTGGCTGTGCAAGTGGGGGTGGTTGTTGGGCCTCCCTCATCTGCAGGCCCTCTCTTGGCTTTTGCACCACCCCAAGCTGTTGCAAGGCCTCTATTAGCTGTGGCAAGATCAGTTGCTGCTGATCATTTATCTGTGGGGGGTGGCAATCTGCCCATTGCTGCAGAGGCCTCAGTTTGGGATTCCCGCTGTCTTCAGGACTGCAGTCCCTGGTTGGGGAACTCAGGGTCTGATCTACGAGGGAGAGGCTGTAGGCTTCTCTCTGCAGAAATTGATTTCTGCTTTTCACATCTGGGGTTTGAAATCTTTCTAGCGACTCACCCAAAACTTCGTTATCTCCACATTCTGCTTTTGAAGTCTTTGCTCTTGGCTGGGCGATCTGCCAAATTCTTTCTCCCTTGGCTGGCTGGCTGCTGTTCCACTGATTTGTATGTGTCTGCCAAAATTCATCTTGCCACAGCATGCTGTCTTCAAGTAAACTCCCTTTTCTCATGATAGATTTTTTTTCCTGAATCTTTACCAGCTCCTCTCAAGCTTAGAGGCAGTGGACAGAGTTCAGGACTCTAGGTTGTTTGAAAAGGATTTGAGATCTTAGCATGATGTCATGTGTCTGATTAATGAAACACTTCAAAGAACTTTCAGGCATTTTTTTAGCCTAAAAAGCCTTTATTACTATTACAGAAATGTCAGCATGGCGTGGTGGAAATGCTAAGATCTGAATTTCCCTTCCTTTGCACATAACATTCCAGGCATTTCCCCTCCCTTATTTTGGGGACATGATTCACATCTTCCAATTAACTTGGAGGGCAAAGATTCACTTCCGTTTCTTTTTCTCGGGCTTTCCTTATATTCTCCTCCCCTTTCACTGTCACCTGATTTAACTCTAAAAATACCAGACATTCTGCATATATTGTCAAAGCAAGAATATTCAATATTAGCAGCTTTGACATTGAGCCTTGCAGCAAAAGGCATTAACGAGGCCTGTGAAGACTTAAGATGTTGAAGATTGGCCACTTACCTGACTTTTTTATAATAGTAGTAAAGTTGGAAGGGACCTTGGAGGTCATCTAGTCCAACCCCCTGCTCGGGCAGGAAACCCTACACCATTTCGGACAAATGGCTGTCCAGTCTCTTCTTAAAAACTTCCAGTGTTGGAGCATTTACTGCTTCTGGAGGCAAGCTGTTCCACTGATTAATTGTTCTCACTGTCAGGAAGTTTCTCCTTAGTTCTAGGTTGCTTCTCCCCTTGATTAGTTTCCACCCATTGCTTCTTGTCCTGCCTTCAGGTGCTTTGGAAAATAGCTTAATTCCCTCTTCTTTATGGCAGCCCCTGAGATATTGGAATACTGCTATCATGTCCCCCCTTGTCCTTCTCTTCGTTAAACTAGACATACCCAATTCTTGCAACCGTTCCTTATATGTTTTAGCCTCCAGTCCCCTAATCATCTTTTTTTGCTCTTCTCTGTACTCTTTCTAGAGTCTCAACATCTTTTTTACATCGTGGTGACCAAAACTGGATGCAGTATTCCAAGTGTGGCCTTACCAAGGCATTGAAGAGTGGTATTAATACTTCACGTGATCTTGATTCTATCCCTCTGTTAATGCAGCCTAGCACTGTGTTGGCCTTTTTGGCAGCTGCAGCACACTGCTGGCTCATATTTAAGTGATTGTCTACTAGGACTCCGAGGTCCCTCTCACAGTTACTACTATTGAGCATGGTGCCACCTATGCTGTACTTGTGCATTTGGTTTTTCTTGCCTAAATGTAGAACCTTGCTTTTTTCACCATTGAATTTCATTTTGTTAGTGCCCAGTGTTCAAGTCTGTCCAGATCCTTCTGTATCTGAAGCCTGTCTTCTGGAGTGTTGGCTATTCCTGCCAGCTTGGTGTCATCTGCAGATTTGATGAGTTCCCCATCTATCCCTTCATCCAAATCGTTGATGAAGATGTTGAAGAGTACTGGGCCCAGAACAGAGCCCTGGGGCACCCCACTACACACTTCCCTCCATATAGATGCAGTTCCATTGAGGACCACTCGCTGAGTACGGCCGGTCAGCCAGCTACGGATCCATCTGGTGGTGGTTCTGTCTACCCCACATTTTTCTATCTTGTCAAGTAGTAGGTTGTGATCTACTTTATCAAATGCCTTACTGAAGTCCAAGTAAATTATGTCCACAGCATTCCTCTGATCCACTAATTTTGTCACTTGGTCAAAGAATGCAATAAGATTTGTCTGGCATGATCTATTTTTGACAAACCCATGTTGGCTTTTAGTAATGACTTTGTTTGCCTCTAGGTGTTCGTTGATTCGTTGTTTGATTATCTTTTCCAGGATCTTCCCAGGTATTGAGGTCAGGCTGATAGGTCTGTAATTTCCTGGATCCATTTTTTTTCCTTTTTTGAGGATGGGAACTACATCAGCTCTTTTCCAGTCCTCTGGTAGTTCTCCTGTGTTCCAGGATCTTTGAAAAATATAGTTCAGTGGCTCCGATATCACATCTGCCAGTTCCTTGAGAACTCTGGGGTGTAATCCGTCTGGTCCTGGCGATTTGAACTCATCTAGGCTGGACAGGTGCTCACTAACGATTTTCTTGCCTATCTTAACTTGTGTTTCTGTTTTGTTTTTTGTGGCACTATTTTTGATAGGTTGGTCTGTTTTTTCCCTTTGTGTAAAGACAGATGCAAAAAATGAGTTAAATAGTTCTGCTTTCTCCCTGTTGCTTGTCACCTTCTTGCCACTTCCACCCACTAATGGACCAATCATTTCCTTCACTTTTTTCTTGTTTTTTACATGTTGAAAGAAGCTTTTTTTGTTATTTTTGACTTTGGTCGCAAGCCTTAGTTCATTTTGAGCCTTGGCTTTCTTCACTTCATCTTTGCAGGCTCGGGCTATTTGCTGATATTCTGACTTAGTTATGTTCCCCTCTTTCCACTTTCTATACTTGTCCTTTTTATCTTTCAATTTGTCAGAGAGTTCTTTATGCAGCCATGCTGGTTTCTTTTGAGAGCTGTTATTTTTCCTCTTTGTTGGTATTGTGCTAGACTGTGCTTTTATTATCTCATTTTTCAAAATTTCCCAAGCTTCTTGAGTTGTTTTCCCCTTGAGGATTCTCATCCATGGAATCCTTCCCAAGCCCTCTCTAAGTTTATTGAAATTAGCTCTCTTGAAGTCCAAGACTCTAGTTTGACTGTGTTCTATTGGTTGTGCTTCTATAATGTTGAATTCTAATATTGCATGATCACTTCCTCCCAGGGTTCCTATGGCTTCAGCACCGTCTATCATTTCATCTCTGTTAGTGAGAATTAGATCCAAAATGGCTAATCCCCTAGTTCCATTCTCTACTTTTTGGGAGAAAAAGTTGTCTGCTAGGTTTGCCAGGAACCTGTTTGATCTTCCACTTGGTGTGGAGTTTGTCTCCTGGTTGATGTCAGGGTAGTTAAAGTCCCCCATTACTATTGTGATGTGCTTCCTACATACCTTAGTTAGCTGACTAGCAAAAAGTTCATCTATTTCCTCTGTTTGGTTGGGTGGTCTGTAGTATACACCTATGGCAATGTCATTTCCCCCCCCCTTTTATATTGACCCAAATGCATTCAAGACAGTTTTTATCATTGTTGTACTCTATTTCTGTGGAGATGTAGTTATTTCTTGGAGCACTGGAATTCATACATGGCGCGGGTGGAGAACTACTTTAGGGTCAATCAGATAAGGGAAGACAGCCTTAAAGTGGCAACCCTGCTGTGTGTTTGTGGACAGGAAACATTCGACATAGCAGAGAACCTGGTGCCCCCTGCGCTTTTAGAGTCAGTAACTTATACTGATTTGAAGAAAATGCTTAAAGAACATTTCCAGCCTAAACTTTCTGTAATTGCTTGGAGGCACGCGTTCAAGCAGAGAGACCAGAGGCTGGGTGAGTCTGCTGTGGACTTTATTGCTGCCTTAAGACAAGCAGCCAGGCCTTGTGAATTCAAGGACCTGGAAGAGAGGCTGCAAGATTGTTTCATTTGTGGCCTATGAAATAGGGAGCTGCAACAGAAGATCTTCGCCAAGGAAGAAGTTTCATTCCAAGATGGATTGAGAGAGGTTGCAGCTGAAGAAGCAGTGGGAGGAGCTGTGAAGGCTTTGTGGCTAGCCAGAAACCATCCAGCCACCATGACTGTCCATCAAGAGGTCACTAGAGAAGATCCAGAAATGGATCCTGAAGAGGAGGTGGATAGGCTACACCAGCCAGCTGAGAGAAGGCTGAAGGAGTGTCCAGACAAGGCTTCAGCATCTCCTCAGTGCTTCAGGTGTGGAGGACGCCACAAGCATGCGGACTGCAGATTCCGCTCCGCCATTTGCCGGGCATGTGGAAGGCAAGGTCACATTGCCTCTGTCTGTTTGAGTCACCAGAAGGTCCAATCTTGGGAAAAATTGCTTCAGAAAGGTACCAGGGTCCCCAGCCAACACAGAGTGGGTTTCTGCATGTCGCACAGGAGTATTCTGAGGACAGGGACACACAAGCCCCTTAAGAAAAAGCTTCGCATTGACACGAAGCTGCAAGGGGTTCCCTTATCAATGGAGTTAGATACAGGATCCGCTCTATCAATCATTTCACATGACACCTTCAAAAGGATTTGCAGCAGTAGTGGCCTTTGAGTCAAACTCAGGCCATTGAACTTAATCCTCACTGATTTCCAAAATTCCAGAATCAGTGTAAAGGGGAAGGCTATGCTCAAAGTGCAGCATAAGGCTTTTGAAGGCCTACTAGATGTAGTGGTAGTTGGGGGTGATCGTACGAGTCTCATTGGACTCAATTGGTTCGAAGCCCTTGGAATCCAAGTGACTGGGCTGCACAGCCTGCAAATGCTAGGCCTTGCAGAAGTCTGCAGGGAGTTTGCTGACATCTTTAGGTCAGAGCTTGGCTCTTACAAGGGGCCTCCATTACCCTACGCTTAGACCCAACTATCACACCTATTAGGATTAAGCCTAGAAGGGTGCCTTTTGCTCTCAAGAGCAAAATTGATGCAGAGCTGGACAAGCTGCTCCAGCAGGGCATCTTAGAACCTGTGGACTCTAGTCCATGGGAAACCCCCATTGTAACGCCTTTAAAGGCTAATGGAGAAGTCCGAATCTGTGCGGACTATAAATGTACATTGAACAAAGCAGTGCAACAGCATGCATACCCAGTCCCTGTGGTAAGCCACATTCTGGCCTCCCTCAAGGGGGGGGGCGCATTTTTGCAAAACTCGATTTGGCACAGGCCTACCATCAGTTACCTGTTGATGAGGCAACAGCTGAGACTCAAACAATAGTAACACACAGAGGAGACTTTAAGGTTAAAAGATTGCAGTTTGGGATTAATGTGGCCCCTGGCATATTCCAAAGTGTCATGGAGCGCACACTTCGTGGTATTCCTGGGGTCTGTCCCTATTTTGATGATGTCCTCATTGCTGGGGAGTCATCTCTAAATTTAGCTGAGAGATTAAGGGCTGTCTTGCTTCGTTTCTGCCAAGCGGGTCTGAAACTGAAGCAAGAAAAGTGTAAGATTGGAGTCACTTCCACTGAATTCTTAGGTTTCAGAATTGATGCTCAAGACATCCATCCTGCTGAATTGAAGCTTCAAGCAATTCAGCAGGCCCCAAGCCCCAAGTCCAAAAGCGAGCTGCAAGCTTTCTTGGGGCTCTTAAATTTCTATCACACATTTCTTCCACACAAGGCTGCAGTGGTTCTTAGATAAACAAGCTCCATGGCATTGGACTAAAGTCCATGAAAGGAGTTTCAATGAGGTTAAGGCCTTGCTCTCTTCAAATGCTGTATTAGTGCATTTCAATGAGCAACTGCCTGTATGCATCGCATGCGATGCAGCTCCTTATGGGGTGGGAGCAGTACTTAGCCATCTGAAGGCTGATGGGACACAAATCCCTGTGGCCTACTACTCAAAGACTCTGTCATCTGCAGAGCGGAATTATGCTCAGATTGACAGAGAAGCCTTGGCCGTAGTGGCTGGCAAAGAGAAATTCCATGATCTCTTATATGGCTGCCATTTCACGGTCTACACAGACCATAAGCCTCTGCTGGGTTTGTTTACTACTAACAAACAGACACCACACATTATTTCTCCACGTATGCTGAGATGGTCCATTTTCCTGTCAGCATAGTTCACAAACCTGGAAAAGAGATGGCCCATGCAGATGGCCTAAGCAGATTACCTCTTAAACAGATAGAGGCAGATCCTACTCCTGCTATTAATATTCTTTCTATTCAGGAGTTGCCTGAATCTCCCCTCAATGCTAGGGACGTGGCTGCTGAAACTGCCACATGCTCACATGTGTGCTGACATGGTTGTTGTCAGGATGGCCTGACACATGTCCAGATACGGAGTTTCAAAGCTTCTGGCAAAGTAAGCACGAACTTTCCACTTTCAAGGGGTGCCTGTTATGGGGTTGTAGGGTAGTCATCCCAGCCTCATTGAGGTCTAGAATCTTGCTGTGTCTGCATGAGGGACATCTAGGCATACTGTAGTAAGGATGAAAGCGCTTGCACGCAGCCATCTCTGGTGGCCTGAGCTCGATAAAGCCATCGAGGCCCAGGTGCACGGGTGCCAAGTGTGCCAGCAGTCAAGGCCTGAAATGCCTCAGGCTCCAGTACATAGGTGGAAGGAAACACAAACCCCGTGGTCATGAGTACATATAGATTACGCTGGGCCCTTTCAGGGGCAATTCTTCCTTCTCCTCGTTGACAGCCATTCCAAGTGGCTAGAGGTTGTTTCTGTTTTCTCCACTACTACTGCCAGGACCATCCAGGTGTTGAGATGGATCTTCACTTCACATGGACTTCCAGATGTCCTGGTTTCAGATAATGGCCCCCAATTTACCTCTTTTGAGTTCCAGGCTTTTCTTCAGACCAACTTGATCCGGCATGTGACTTCTTCTCCCTTCCACCCATCTTCCAATCGCCAGGCAGAGAGGATGGTGCGCACTACCAAAGATGCCCTAAAGAGACTCACTTATGGCAGCTGGCATCACAGGTTAGCTGATTTCCTTCTTGCACATCGCACCACACCTTGCACAGCCACAGGGAAGAGCCCAGTAGAACTCTGCTGGGGTCGCAGCCTCATCACGAAACTGGTCTGGTTGCACCCAGACCAGGTGGCTTCACAGGTGTCACAGCCGCGGGCATCTAGGAGACTACAGGTGGGCGATCCAGTCTGGGCAAGGAACTATGGACCTGGACATCTCTGGGTCACAGCTGTGGTATGCAAGGTCTCTGGGCCATTGTCATACAAAGTGGCCTTGGACAATGGACGCGTCATCAGACAACACATTGACCAACTGCACTGGAGGCTCTCCAGCAACGTTTCCGTGTCTGGCTCTGCTCTCGGGGGAGGAGGACCATAATTTGCATTCTGGGCCACATTCTCCCAGCTCCAGCAGTTTCTCACATGCTAATGCGCATGTCCCAGTGACAGAATGGGGGCATTCTCATAATTCAGCTATTGCTCCCAACTGGGAGTCTCTGGAAAAAGGGTCATCCTTCACATCAGTTATTGCTCCAGACAGGGAGTCGCACCGGGGGTATCCACACATTTCAGCTAATTCTCCAAACAGGGAGTCCCAAGGAAGGGGGTTTGCCATGGAGGCAGCTCCTGACTCTGGCACCTCCAACACATACATGGGGGCCACAGGGTATTGGGGCACATCCGCCACTCAGGCCACTCCAGCTGTTGGTCTTGGGCTCGAGGGACAGTGCTCCCAAGAGGAGTCCATTGTGGACTTGGGGAATACCACCCCACCATGGGACTTGGGGAATTCCACCCCGCAGGAACTCTGACTTGGGCTTAGAGGGTCCAGCCAGTCAGCAGCTGGGTGGGTCACCTGGGTCTTTGGGGCATCAAAGTCCTGGTCTGCCTAGACTGGCAGGCGAGCTGGCAGGTCAGGCACACTCACCAGCCATCAGAAGGTCACAATGGGCCAAGGGCCCATGTAAACATCTTGAGGACTATGTGAGGTTTCTGTCAATTCTAAGGAAACCTTGCTGGTCCTTAACAAGCTGCAGTTCTAACACTCAGTAAGGGCTGTTATCCCCAGGATATTATTAGTTGTATTTTCTTTTGAATAATTATAATGTATGAGTGTTCTGCCTATGTGCAGACAAACTGTGATTTCCATTAACCCCCAGTCCCTTCAACACATGTACCTGTGCTGTTACATCATAAGATATATTGTTTTATCTAGGGGGGAGGGGTGTTGTGTCCTGAGCCTGCTGAAGCATTCAGCATGCTCAGAAATGTTGCAAATGGTCCCGGGCAGACCAAAAGCTGCCCGGGACCAGACTGGCTGTTGCCAGTTTGGTCCCGGGCAGACTGGCAACAGTCTGCCCGGGACCATGTGCGCAAGGCACAAAAGCAGCCAGATTCCTATTGGCTGATGCTATCCGGGTTCAGGACAGTATAAAAGGCCTGTATGCCTTTTTGGTGGTAGCTGGTTGTAAGGAAAAGTCAATAAAGAAAGCTTGATGTTCACCATGTGTCTTTGTTTAATGCCTGTGACCTGAAAACATAAAAGTAAGCATGGTGAAGCCAATCTGAAATGGACCATGGGGAATGAGGGAAAGAGATGCTGCCTAGGAAACAAGGGAGGCAGGAACTCCCAGTTACTTAACAGTCAGAGAAAGAAACTTAGGAAGGACAACAATTGAAAGTGGTGGTGGGAAGTATGTACCTTCAGACTTCCAAGATTCTGTTAACATAGTTTTACGATAAGCTAGAATTAGCTCATCTGGTTATGTTTCCTGTCAGTTTACCAAATAGCTGATGCAAGCTATTTGGAACACTCTATATTCATTAATGTAAGCTGTCCTCAGAGCAACATATTGTGAAGGGACTGTAGCATCTGGTAACAGTGGCAGCCTCTGTAGCCATTTCTGAGTATCACTCAGAGCTATCCTTTGCTTAAGTGCAAAAGTGAGATGGTTTATGAGTGAACACTTATTGCTGTATGGGAGAGAAGAATGGAGGTGGGGAGTGGTAAATCCTCCTCCTGTCTTAGGCAATTAGTATTCTTGCCTGCTTGTGGTGAAGAATATTCAGTTGCTGTCTCAGATTCCACCCGAACTCTAGTTTTCTGTGGTGAATCAGAGAAGTAAGAGTGGCCTACAAGCTAGTAAGAATAAGATTAGGCCATTTTTTTGTTTTATGTACATTTAAGACATCAGCTCTCAAATTGTCTTCCTAGGATGGTAGTAAACTCCATTGAGCTTTTTCCTAGCTAATCCAACCTGCTTTCCCATCAACTTCAATCAGCCTCTTCAATCAGCCTCTTCTACTATAGACCTCATGTGACTAGGAGACACTCTGATTCCATGTTCTGTTTGGCTTATTGACTAATTACAATTTCCATATTTGATATCAGGCCCAGCCCAAGAATGACATAGAGCAATCCAGCCTAAGTTCAGTTCTTTATTTGCTTATACCCAATAGACAGAATCTTGCCAGACTAAACCTTTACTATTCTCAACCTAATGGATATACCCTGGGAGATTCTAGGCAGTGGTCATCCTAATTCTCTTCCTCTGTTCCCTATTCAGCTCTGGGCTGTATTGCCTCTTGTCTCTCCTTCCCTCCTTAGAATATGTTCCCTCCTTCCTGGGAAACTGCCACTTCAATTAAGTCCATCACACCACCTCCATAAGCACCATGCCTCACATTTCATTTTCAACTGTAAACTATTAAATACTCATAGTAGACCAACTAAATTTGATGCTTGCCTTGTATTTGATATTCTCAACCTCAACCAAGCTCACACTCTCATGGAACATGCTGGTTTTACATAAAAACAACTAACCCTAGATAAGAGGATTTATTATGCTCAAATGGCCTGGTTTCATCATTTGCAAATGTTTTAACTTTTCTAAACCTAGAATGAGTGGGAGTAATACTGTCTAAGTATTAGCAAAACAGCATTGTAAGTCTCCAGTGAACACTTTCCTGGGATGCTAATGAGCACAACATTGGTTTTTTTATCTATCACTTCTTAATAAAAAAAGAGGGGTTTTTTTATAAGAAAGAATTAATTTTCGTAGATCTATAGCATTTTTATAAAATTAAACTAGAAGTGCATTTCCATTTTTTTTCTTAAATTTCTTCAGCTTTCGTGATGCCATCACACTCTCCCCTATCCTGCTTAACAATGTTAACATTAAGCAAAGGTTATAGGAAGGAGAGTTGCCTTTAATTTAAAACTGATTTTTATTTGCTTTCTCAAATCTGAATAACTCTGCCTTTAAAGCTTCTTCAAGCATTGGGTTTTTTATAGATATACAAAAATGTTTCAAATGTATACTTGATGGGACAAAGCATGGATGTGATAAACCAAGGCGTGTATCTTAAGAATGAAGATTGAATGAAACTTCATGTTTGACCTACATTGGGAGCCGACTCAGGTTTCCTTTGGCATAAGCATATGCCTCCTTGTAAACCATGGGAGACAGATTATATATAAACAAACATTTCTTACTCATCTCAGAAATGTAATGTTTTGTCTGAAAAAAATGATACAAATGTGCATTCTGCTTTGATGGAGTTTCAGCAAGGCTATAGGAGTGAAGGAAATGATCACATCTGTAACGATTCTGCTATCAAAATTAGGATTTAAAGGAGGTAACCTTTTTTTTTTTGCATATAAAAATCAGCATAGGATGTTACTTTGGTTGCCACTTAAGCTAGAAAAGCTAGCTGCCCTTCCTGCATTAAGTTTCTCTACTCCTTTGCTCCAGTTACTGAGCATGAAACTCAAGAATGACTCTCCAAGGTCAGCATGATTGAAAATTGCAGCCTCACACATCTGGAAGACTGTTGCATTGGTGAAGACTGGCACAAACTATTCTGTCCTGCAGTGGAGAGGGGGAACAAATTCATATTTCCTACCCAGATTGCCTATTTGTCCATGGGTGTGTGTGTGGTTGTTGTTGTTTTTTTAGCTTTTTGCAGAAGCTAAAACCACTTTTCAAGCTGTGAATACAGCCCTGTAGCAAGTTAGCATGCTTAAGTGATGCAAGTCTACAGACTTCTCTGCTCTAATTCTAGTAATTTTGGTTTGGCTCTTCAGATTTCTTGAAAGTAGAGACAAGGGACCTAAATCAAACAAGGAACCCATATATTTATTCCTGTTTATTTTCTATTTTTGAAATTCTTATTATTCCCAACAAATAGCCTCCAATTCAAGCATGCCAGATATCCCTTTTAATTTCTTCATCTAGTTAGCGTATTCATTTTGAAGAAGAGAGGATAAAGAGCCAAATTGAACTAAGACAAGTCTCTTCTCAGGTGCCTGAAGGAAAAGTGAAGGTTGATTTAGCATCAAAGATGTTGAAAAAGTTGGCTCTTCTTTGGGTAATAGGCATTCTTTGGTTAAAGGGCCTTTTGTCCTTCTCAGAGGAAGAAGTAATACTTCTATATGGAATGAGAGAGAGAAAAAGAATCTGAATATGTTTTAACAGCTGCTGGTGGCAGTGGAGGGGAATGAAGTAAACAGAGCTCCTGCTTCCAGGTTTTTCTTGTGGACTTTCTGGGAACATTTAACTGATTACTTTGGGCAAGAGAAAACTGGAGATAGAGGACCAGCTTTTTTCATCATGGAAATTCTTATTTTAAAAACTTGAAGAAAAGAACTGATGCAGAATCTTTGCACTGTTGGGGAGAAAGGCCCTAACAATAAGAAGGTAAAGCTGAACAACTGCACTGTGCCTCAGCTACGTCAGCCTTACCAAATTCTACATGACCTCTTCCACCTGTACAAATTCTACATGTTGTCAGTGTGTTGGTTGTGAAACATGTGGAATAGCAATAGCAATAGCACTTAGACTTATAAACCGCTTCACAGTGCTTTACAGCCCTCTCTAAGCAGTTTACAGAGTCAGCATATTTGCCCCCAACAATCTGGATCCTCATTTTACCAACCTCAGAAGGATGGAAGGCTGAGTCAACCTTGAGCCGGTGAGAATCGAACCGCCAAACTGCAAGCAGCCAGCAGTCAGCAGAAGTAGCTTGCAGTATTGCATTCTAACCACTGTGCCACCACGGGCATTAAGGGCATTTTTAAAAAGAGTTTCAAAATGCAGGAGACAAACTGGAAAAGGGGAAATCCCTCAAAGCACATGAGATTAAACATTCTTTCCGAGTCATGCCTTGATAACAAGTGGGGAGAATGGCTAGATTGCAACTGGAGAAAAAAATGTATGCCAAAGGCAGTGAGCTTAGAGCTCATTATCAGGCTGCTATTATTCATTATGATAACCCTTCACTGCCTCAATTGCATCTTCTCAGTATTTATTTTGCATTTTAGTGTGTGTGTGTGTGTGTGTGTGTGTGTGTGTTACTTCAAGTTGAATTCTTGGTGTGTTTTATTGTAAGCTGTCCAATGAGCTTTGGCTATTGGGTAAATAAATAATAAAATAAAACCAGTAATTGGCAGTTAATTGTATGTAATTGACACTCTGGCAAATACCCCTTTATCCAACTGTATTGAAGCACTAACTTTTCATTGTCTTCTGCAGTGAAGCTTATTTATCCTATCAAGTTGACTTGAGTAGGTTCTCCATTCTTCCTTACTCCAGTTTTTGCTTTCTATCCTGACTCTCTTGCATGCCATGGAAGGAAGTGATGTTTGCATCTTAAAAAACCTAAAGAAATGTTTGGTTTTCTCACTACTCCAACTCAGTCATGCTGAGAATTGATTTCCATTTGGTATGTCACAAATTGTTGCCAAAGCATGGAGATGTTAGCCAAACCACAAACACAGTGGTAGAAAACACTCTACTGATCAGTAAAAACCCTGGAGCTTGTTAGGAACACGTTTGATTTATTGTAATAATTACATGACTACCCCTCATTTTGAAGAGCTGATCTGGTATAGGAATTAAGGCCTCAGGCTAGAGTTCCAGTCCCTCCTTTGGCACAAAGCCTGCTGGTGACCCTGGGCCAGTTCCTTTCTCTCAATCCTAGAAAGCAGACAATAGCAAACCACTCCTGAAATTTTGCAGAGAAAATTGCCAGGAATCATCAGTAATTTGAGGGCACACCAAACCCTCCAAACCCCTCTCATTTTAACTTAATTTAAAATACTAAAATCCCATCAAATTAAATTCCATCACAAATGTTACCATATATCCTCCTTTTACATTTAATATGAATTTACACACACACACACACACACACACACACACACAGAGAGAGAGAGAGAGAGAGAGAGAGGCTATTTCTAAAGGGGAGAATAACAGCCTAATGATTCAAATTTAGAGTTACAAACTTTGCTTTTAGCACAAATAGAACTGCACACAGTAGTCTAAACACAGCTGTGCCATACATTTCTGTAAAGGCAGTATGATTTTCTCAGTTTTATTTTAAATGCATTTCCTAATAATCCCTAGAGCAGAATTTGCTACTCAGTGAATTGATGTTTTCATTAAGCAAGTCACAACAAAGCTGAAATCTCAAGCCTAAGTCCTTTCCAATTCAGATGGGGTTCTTCCTTTCTAATATGCACCATGTGTCAATTACACTGAACTCTCTTAATGCCAATTCATTTGATGTGGGAGATCCTTCAGAGTTCTTTGTAATTTATTTGAGCGTTGATCCTCCCCCCTCAAATTAGGCATCATCTTCAAAGTTTCCCACTGATTTTTAATATTTTTTCTAGACCACTAATTGATGAACACTCTGCAAAGCACTGATCCCATTTTGAACCATTCAACCCTATACATTCATCCATTATTAAACAGTTGGTCTCTAATTTCTCCTTCCACTGTCTTAAACCAAAAATTCATTTCAAAAAAGAATACACCCACTTACATTTAATGTCTGTTTTATATCAATCACATTGCTTATATCTATGTTTCTTGTTAACTTCCCTGAAGATCCTAAACAGGTATGAAGGGAGGTGTGACTTTCATTTGCAGAAGCCATTTTGATGTTTCCTCAGAAGGAGTTCATATTTCTTAATGCTGCATATTTTCCTTCCATATCTCATTCTGTTTGATGAAACTGCATTTGCTTGAAACACTTTTTTTCCAAAGGAAAAGATCATCTTGCAGATATATCCTGGAGGATTTGCAATCTTCTTGCACTTCTGTAATGATGCGATGACCTAGGTCAGTGGTGGCGAACCTATGGCATAGGTGCCAAAGACGGCACTCAGAGCCCTCTCTGTGGGCACACACACAGTTGCCCCAGTCCTAGGCGTTCAGCTGGGTTTTATAAAACCTTTTCGCTTTAGGCCTCCGCTGCCATGTGCAAAAAAAAAAAAAAAGGTTCAATCAATCAGTCAATTTCAACATCTTGTGGGAAAAAAAGATCTTGCAAAGTTGGAATTGATTGACTGAACTTTTTAGCCCTACCTAGTCTGCTGTTACCACCACAGCCACGCCCACCCAATGGGCCACACCCACCCGGCACCTGACGATGCATAAGTGGGTTTGGGTTGCAGTTTGGGCACTTGGTCTCTAAAAGGTTTGCCATCACTGACCTAGGTGCATATGGCAATGTCCTACCTCAGTGGTCCTCAGTCTTCTTCATTTCCTGCCTCTTCAGTGAAGTCCCCATGGAAGACAACTGCTCCCACTAGACTACTTCATGAGTAGTGTTACCATTGGGGACCTATTTCTTCCAATAACATTGAAGAAACCATCCACCCAATTTCTCTGCCCATAAAGTTAACAGAGTGTTTTGCAAGGCAATTTGCATCTATGTCTAGTTTTCCTATATGTCAAATGTTAGGTGGGTATTTCCTTTGCAAACCATCCCTTGGTTTGCCTGGCTCTCAGAGGTGGAATTAAATAATAACTGAACTCTTTCTGTCTTAATTCTTTCCAATAGAGTCCTGTGGAATTTCTAGTTGTTGAATTGATCATCCAGCTCCTTGTTTTCCAGATAAATGTGAGCTTTTCTACTTAAGAGTCAGCTTAAGCAAAATAAACATTTCATTTCGGCTCCTTTTACCCAGAAGAAATTCTTCCCTTTTCCTTCAAGCTGTCCTTTAGCATTGCCAATTTCAGCTATGCAGTAGAGCACAGCCTGCCAATTTTTGGCTTATTTTGCCTTGAACAAATATTACATCTAATTTTCCACTGTAATCCATTTAATTGCTGGAAGAATAGAAACAGCTGGCAGACTAGACTTTTAAATGCAAAGGACTGTCAATAAAAGCTTCCATCTTGGGAGGGAGTAGGAATTTGAGGTGGCTGATATGTTGCCTGCTAAGGCAGCACTAAGTTTGCTAGGTAATGTTGGGTGGCCTCTGCAGATGGGAATTGAGCTATAGATTCAATCTGTAGCTTGGTTCTCAGCTGCAGAGGGAACTTGTGAACAGCTCCTCATTCCCATGGGAATGTTGATATGGCTACATGTACACATGCAGAAGATACTTTTGCTGGCAAAGCTCCTCTGAATAATTTAGCATGATCCTAACACACACACACACACACACACACAGAGAGAGAGAGAGAGAGAGAGAGAGAAAGAGAGAGAGAGAGAGAGAGAGAGAGAGAGAGAGAGAGAGAGAGAGAGAGAGAGAAGCTAATTGTGAAACTTATATTCCCAACAAGTAGGATTCATAGAACAAGATGGCAAGATGGCTGGGTCTCAGAAACAGTGGTTTTTATTTGAATGTGTTTATGTGCCTTTATGATCCCATAAAAACTGACCATATGCACGGTAATTAATTATTTACTCTTGAGAATAGATGCCTGATCTGGCATTTTCATCTATTTTTATAAATTTAAAATCCATAAAAAACATGTCTGTTCTCTCTTTTTTATCTTTTAATAATTCAGAATGTAGCTCACATTTTTTTGGATTCTCAAAAAGAGAGGGTTTTTTTTTCCACTTCCTGAAATGGACTTGTAATCCATACAAAAGCTGTTGATCCACACAATAACTGTATATTTTCCATGAATTTTCACGATTGATTTTTCTGAGAAGTTAGACAGAATAGACTGAATTGCATGTCAGTACATGTTGCTCTGATGTGAACCAGCCTTCCACTGATTTGCCCTTTCCTATATCCAGCAACATCTTTTAAGCTTGGCAATGAATGTTTCCCGTCTTCCACACAGTTTAGCTTAATCAAAAGACCTCTTCCATCTCAGCATAATTTGCACACAATCACAGTGATTGTGTGCAAGGTCTTGGCTCCTTTTTGACTGACATCAAGATGGCATGGCAATCCCCAATTGTGCCCACTTCACAAAGAAGAGCTAATCAGAAGTCCTTCTCCAAGTAATCATTCTGATGCCAGGCTAAAGTAGGCCTCCCTGTTTCTTTCTCAGCTGGGCTTGCTATCTCAAGGTGTTTGTATGCTGAACTAGTTGTATGCAGTCCATGGCCTTTGGGGAATTTTGTTTTCTCCATTACTGTGACAGCTGGAGACTCACTCTTCTATTTTAAGAGAGAGCAAAAGCTTCAGCAGTTGTTTCATGAAAGTGCCAGCACACTGCTGCCTCTGCCACAGCTGTTTCTGATCTCAGATGAATTGGATTGTGTGAACATATTAATCTGCACTTGTGACATCCATTCAAGATCATCTCCAGGGTTTTATCAAATCTCTCCATAGAGCCCGCTAGTGAGAATTACAGCGCACAAAAATCACAGATGGTGGCCTTTTGTCTCATGGTTGGCTTGGCAGTTTTTCCTTCTTGCACCTCTAATGCATCAGGTCTCATCCTTTTGCACACCTCAATATTGGAGCAAGTCAGAATTTCCTTTCCTTCCTTCCAAGTCCTTGGAAATTGTAGCTTTTCATCTGGAACATTAGCCAAGTTGAGTCCTTGAACAGGAAAGGTTTAGTTAGTGGATGAGGATGGTCCTTCATCCTGTAGAGCTGATTAGCAAGTGCCATCATTATTGACTGCAATATCATTTTTTGTTAAATTCACTTAGTAGTGGACACATGAGCAAGCATTTAATGGAAAAGCAATGGCAGCCAGAGAAGACCTACTGCCTTAAGTAAGAAATGTGGAAATGTCAGGTTCTAAAAACCAAGAAGACAAGTGATTCTTCTGAGCAGATTTCTTTATTGTTCTGTCTATAGAAGCAAACCACCATCCCCATAAAGCAGATATTGTGAGAACTATTGGTGAGGAGTTGTCTTCACCTTCATTCTTTTATCCAATCTATTTGAAAAGAGTTATCTCTTGCTCCTCTGGAATGCACTCCTTCCCTCCTGGGAGTCTCAACTACATTTACTCACATGGAAGTAAGAAATGTGAATATATACTCAAGTATATATTATTTTTTCAGTACCTATACACACTTTGGCACGAACCATGATTTGAAATTTTCTCAACTTGTTTACTTTTAGTTTTTCCTGCAGGCCATGCAATATAATTATGTCAGAGATAAGGTCAAAACCCAGAACACCCAGGCAAAATCATCTCTAAGTAGACATTCCTTATATATAAGGCTGGCAACTTGTAGCCTTCCGTATTGATTGAACTGCAACTCTCTGCATCCCAAATTATTGGCCATGCCTTCCAGGGAGGTAGGGAATTGTAATTCAGCAATATCTGGAATGCCCTAACCTGCCTACCTTTGCTTTATACACAAGTTCCTTTGGGACCAAGTGTTACTAAGAATCAGGCACCAACTGCTTTATAAATCAGGCTTTCACTGATTTAATTGAACATTAAATTTAATTAGATTGATTTGATGGGGGCACAGTGGGGCGAAGGAGCTCTCAAAAAGATGGTCTTTTAATGGATATTGCACAACTGGTTGTTAAACCTGAATACTTAAATGAAGATCAATGTGATGCCTGACTCACTTTCAAAGACCATCTGTTCATTATGACAGTTGATACAACTCTTGAACGGTTCCATGTGTCAGATGTCTCATACTATCAACAAATAATACTTCGATCTTATTCCTCTGCCTAAAATTTGTTTTTCCCCCAATTATTAGATGATGGCTCACCTTGGTTTTATTTATTAATTTATTCTAAAGGGAATTTGGTTGTTGTTGTTTTTTTTGCCTGAAACTGTCAGAATCCTGTCTATGTTTGAGGCATCACCATTGGATCTTCTGGACTAATGCCATTTTAATTATTTAGAAAGAGCCACAAAGGATTTTATTTAAACTATCATTCACAGAAGGAGGAATTCATTTGAAATAAGAAACAATAACTAAAGGGAAGAACATTAGGTTGGGCAGAACATTGAGTATGGAAAGTTAGAGCTTAACCCATCACTGTCCTCTGATCCAGATCCCTGGATTATGGATCTCTACATTGCAATTCCAAATATTTCACTGTGCTCTGAGGTAGAATCCATCTGTTGTGTGCAAAACAACCTAATCCCCCAATAAAATAAGATATAGTGAAAATGTTGTCTTTGGTGACATTGCACATCAGCAGCCATGACTCTTGTAGTCTTAATACTAAAACATTATTTATCTACATCCCACCTTTATTATTTTTATAAATAACTCAAGGCAGCAGATATGTATGATATTGCTCCATTCTCCTATTTTCTTTACAACAACAATCCTGTGAGGTGAGTTGGGCTGAGAGAGTGACTGGTCCAAGTCATTCAGCCGGCTTTCATTGCTAAGGCAGGACTAGAACTCACAGTTCTCCTGGTAATTAGCTCAAAATCACCCTGTCAGGTTTCATGCCTAAGGAGAGGGGGTTAGACCTCACAGTCTCCTGCTCTCTAGTCTGGTGCCTTTAACCACTAGACCAAACTGGCTATCATTATGCTCTCTCACTGCTGAACCACAAGCAACCCAGTCTCATTTAATTCTTCTCTAATGTGGTTTGTAAAACTAGTCATTGTTTATCCCCCTTAAGCCCCCTAATTTCTGGAGAGTTTAAATTGATGTCTGAATACTTCCTGGATAATCCCATTTTCTTACCAAAGAATTGCCATCAAAATGGTCCAATTCTGATGTAGATCCCTAGCAAATATAGTGGATCCCAGGGCAAAATGATAATACAAAGATATGGAAGAATCATACATTTCTGTCACCATTAGCACTACATACATGTCTACACATATCTTAATGCACATTTACAACCTATGGTAACTACTATTTGAATAACTCAAAGGTGCTTTTAAAAAGGTAATTGGACTTTCTTGGGGTTTTTTCCTTGAAAAAAATTCACTTTTCATCCAAAAAGCTGCTTCAGTTCAGACTGAATGGTGGGTAATGGAAAGATTTATATTTCTTAGCAGTCATCTAGTCCTGGTTGTTAGCTCTCTCAGAATCGTCAAGACCACTTGGAGGTTTATCTGTACCCTCAGGGTCACCTGAACCAGAGTGCAGATGCCTGTGGAACCTTCTTGGGATTGCTGAAAGGACTGTGTTATAGACAGGAGATTGGTGGTATTGCATCCCTCTCCCTCTGTTGACAAAAAGCTGTTCAGTTTTAAATAGAATGCCTCTTTGACCCCTCTTTTAAACCAGTGGTCCTCTCTGTCCAGAATGTATACTGTGTTGTCTTCAAAGGGCCACAGGTTTGAAAGAGGGGTCAAAGAGGCCATCTATGTTGAACAGTTGTTTCTCAACAGAGGGGCCAGGATGTGACACCACCTATCTCCTGTCTATAACATAGTTCTCTCAGCAGTCTCAAGAAGGTTCCACACCTATTTGTGCTCTGATTCAAGTGGCCCTGAGAGTACAGATAAACCCCCAAGTGGCCTTAACAGCTCTCAGAGAGCTAACAATTGACTGCTAATGACCAGATGACCGCAAAAATATAAATCCTTCTATTTCCCACCATACAGTCAGAACTGAAGAAGCTTCTTGGATGAGAAGTTGACTTTTGAAAGCACCCTCAGGTCCACCATGACCTGCACGATTGTGAATCTTCATAGACAACTATATGGATGCCTGAGGAAAAAGGACTCCTGTTCAGGTTCCAACAGCTCAAACATCAGTAATTGTTTCCCGATTATTTTAATTTTAACCTTTTCCTCTCTTTTTTTGTGCTTATTAATATAGAACAGACATGTCAAACTCACAACATCACATGATGTCGTGCAACGTATTGGGACGGTTTTGCCATTACTAGCAATGGGGTGGGCGTGGCTTCCAGATGACGCATCTGGCCTGCAGTTTGACACCCCTGATGTAGAACCTATCAAATTTGATTAATAGTAATGTCAAAAAACAATAGTTGGATTTTGAAGTACTAAGTACTTAGTACTTAGTACTAAGTACTACTTAGTAAGTAAATGCTTTTTTTCACTCTTTGTGGAAAGAAGAGAAATATAATTAGGGCAGAAAAAATCTTAATCAATTAACAGATATTCTTTTAATCTTCAAGTAGTTCAGCACTAAAGCTATTTGTGGATACTTTTGTTATGCAGATTTGCTCCAAAATAGCTTCTATATAATTGGGGCACCTTTCAACGGTTTCATGCTTGCTTCCATATACTCACTTTATAAAAGCTGTGGGTGGAATGAGATGGGAGTCCAGAGGATGGGGAAGAAGTAATTCATGAAGTAGTCTTGGAAATCTCAAGGAGTCATTTCCCTCAGTTTCTTCTTTACTGAGACAATGACTTCAGAATCAAGCTTCAATATTTCATACCAAGATAGAACAGATGCATTTTACATTATCTCAACTACTTTCTAAATTAAATTAAATTGAATTGAATTAAATTAAATTTCCCACTGGGGGCTTCTTTTGAGAAAGAGGCAGACCACCAACAAAAAAATACTTATTTTCCTGGTTTTCAGGGAAGCTTTTATAATATACAGTTTTAATAAACATACTTATTTCCTTACCTAAACCTTAAGACTTACCACTATGTGGTTCACCCAAATAATATCACTGGTGTGTGATATTGTCACTGTCTCCCAAGAGGTATTCAGGTGCAATTCAAGGTGCTGCTTACCCACTTTAAACTCCTACATGGCACAAGTTATTTAGTGGATTGGTTCTCTCAGAGGGTCTGGGTTAAATAGGTCCTATCAGGTTAGATAAGATGGTGCATTCCAGGTTCCCTCCCTTAAATGTTGCTATCTGACAGGACCTCAGAGGTGGCCACCCCAGCCCTTTGGAACAGTCTCCTATGTGAGATCTGAAGGACCACTATACTTTTAGTTTTCTGGAGGACTGTGATGACTTGGTTCTTCCCCCAAGCATTGGACTAGGATGGGGGGTCGATTTGGAGGCTATTTGGTCTGCTGTCTGAGGGAAAAGTGTATTAATTAGGGCTGTTTTTATGGATTGTTGTGAGCCACCTAGAATTGTTATATGACATAGGCAGTCACATAAATCCTATAAATAGAATACATAAAAAAACTTCTGCTACATTATACTACTGCAGGGCTTTTCAGCCTGTGGTACGGGTACCACTTGTGGTACTTTGCCACATGGTAGGTGGTACGCAATTGCTAGCCAAGTGTAGCAGGGGAGGGGAATGAGCCAAAGCGAGCCAAGCCTGAGGGAGAGGCAGCTGCAGCTGCAGGACTGTCTGGGCTCAACAGAAGCCCCAGGAGCCCGCAGGGCTCCAGCTGATTGGCTCCAGCTGATTGGCACTTCCAGAAGCAGCTGGGAGCCGGAGGTGAACTGAAGAAAAGGGTGGGGGGAAGAGAGCTATAAAAGAATGTGGTTTGGGTGGGGAAGGGGAAAAAAGACAACAGGAAAGGTTTAATTCCCTTAAACAAATGTAGTTAGTTTTACATTTACATTACAATTAGTTTAACTGAGTCTGTCTGTGACTTTTAGAAAGTTTTCTTTGAAGGCTTAATTTAAAGCTAAAGCTTTTCCCAATTGCCAGAGCCTTTCAGTCTAGAATTGCAACATTGTGACACGTGACATGCCTGAGGCAGCTTAAAGAGAAAAAAAAACAAGAGTTTGTGTTTCTTTATTTTTTTGCTTTTCACTTGATTCCTGTGTCTTTAAGGGTACAAGGAAGGGATTGGGACGGGGGTGCATTCTTGATCCTATTGCTGTTTTACATTTCCAGCATAGGGGTGAGAACCCATTTTGGTTAGCCTTACGGGTGGGAAATGCCATCTATGAAACATCTTGTAAAGATTTTTCTTATATGAGGTAGCTAAGGTGAGTTTCCTATTTCTTTCCCACAGTTCTTGCCAAATATGCAGGTCGATACTGAAACCAAAATCCCTATTCCAAGTTAACATGGTCTCCTTAACCTGTTCTTCATACATTGTCTGATCTAAAAGAAAATGATATATTTTTTTAATCATTTTATCCTTGGGACCTAATAAATTTTTATCTAGTTCTGTCGGTTCTATCTTTATACCCCACTCTTTTTTATCTTGCCTATATCTTGCTTGTAGTTGGAGGTATGCCCACCATTCTAATTCTATCCCTGCATCTTGAAGATTCTTCCTCGATTTTAATTCTCCTCTCTCGTCTAGTATGTTTGTATAGGTTATTACTTTCCCCAACTGAATGAACCTTGGGTGTATGTACATTTTTAGTGTTGAGATCCAATTGGGGACTTGCCTATAGTTTTGTCGTCGGATTTTGTTCCATACATCTATTAGCGCCCGTCTGATGTAGTGCCTCCGGAAGTACTGGTGAACTTTATGCTTCTCAACCCATAACATGGCATGCCATCCAGTCTGCATGTCATGACCTTTCAATTTTAATAATCTCCAATTTTCCAGTCGAATCCAATCCCGCACCCACAGTAGAATTGTAGATTGATAGTATTTTTCCAGATTGGGGAGGCCGTGACCCTCCCTTTCCTTAGCATCCTGTAATAATTTTAATTTAATCCTTGGTTTTTTCCCTTGCCAAATGAATTTAAGTATGGTTTGGTTGAAATTTCAAAAGAATTCCTTTTCTAATCTAATTGGTATACATTGAAATAGGAATAATATTTTAGGTAATATGTTCATTTTAATTACGGCAATTCTACACATGAAAGAAAGCTGGAGATTGGGGGGGGGGTGCATTCTTACTACACTGTGAAAGAGCTCAGAAGGGCCAACCAGCTAGCTCAGGAGTCTACAAACTTAGCAACTTTAAGACTTGTGGACTTCAACTCCCAGAATTCCTCAACAAGCCATGAGGGCTGAGGAATTCTGGAAGTTGAAGTCCACAAATCTTAAAAGTGCCAAGTTTGAAGACCCCTGAACTAGCTGGTAGTGGTGCGTATTAATAAGATGGATAAATTCATCATACATTTGTCAGCGCAAAGGGAAAGTGATTCAGCAAAGGAACAGCCACCGAGGAAATTAAAACTGGTACTTTTTTTTCTTTTTTCCTACAGTTTATAATATTTTATTAGATTGTAGAATAAAATACAAAAATACAAAAGCAAATAGTAGGACACAGTGGGGAGGAAAAAGGGGGGGAAGTGAGGAGGAGAAGGGAAAAAGAACAGACTTCCTCTATTGCAGTAGAAGGAAGCATTAACATTGAACCTCAACTTTTTACTTTTCCATAATATTATAAACTAGCCATTTCTATAACAGCAAATGAATCTAATCAGTAAAACCCAAAATCCCCCCCTTTTTTTAGTCATCAAGTTTTTGACACCTTGCTAAGCACTGGTGGTACTCAAATATTGTCATGTCCTAAAAGTGGTACAATCTGTGAAAAGGTTGAAAAGCCCTGTATTACTGTATATTCTCATTCCTAAACAGGGCTATGAACTCTTGTCCCTTGTTGTCTGAGCTTATAACAAAGTCTTTAGCCTCCTTCCATTAGTTGGCTTACTATTTTGAACTGCTGCTGAAGCTTCGTTCTGAGTTTCTCAGTCTGTACTGGGAAGCAGGGGTGAGGGAAGGATAGTCCTTTACCAGCAGGCTGTAAACTCTCAGCATCTCTACTGGAGTGGTGAAGTTGCTGGGCTCTGCTTCCCCTTTCAGCTTGTCTGCTTTTGGTTTGCTGAAGTCAAACCTGGTCCTTTGCCTTTACTCACCTGCTAAGCTAATGCTGCTTCGCTCGACTGCAGCTTTCCTATATACCAGTTCTGGTGCCATCAGCATTTTCCTTTGAAAAATTGGGAAACAGGTGCATGGACCAGTTCTCTTCACAATGGGAGAAACCAAAGGGAAGGAAAATCTCATGCTGGCCACCGTAAAGTTACCTTCTCCATTCCCAACTTCACTCTTTGCTGTATGGTGACAGTAAATCATAGGTGAATAATTTCTTTAACTGGCAGAAATCTGGATTTCTTTTTCTACCAGCCTGTGATAAGCAAAAACATTTTATCTTTGCTGTAACTGCAAATCCTGAATACACAATTCAGATTCCATCAAGTAAGTTCTTTACATTACCTTTAACATCCTTGGATGGAGTAATCAATTTTCCTTAATAAGGCATCATTCCATTATGCAGGATTTTCCCATAATCCCTGTCAATAGGGATTAAAGTGACTATAAGCAATAATATGAGTGCTTTTTTAAGGATTTTCTGTTTTAGTTCTCTGATGGAAGAACTGCATCTGAAAAAGCTTCATAGCAAAGAGATTTAAGATTCTTGTGATAGAACAGAAAACTGACAACTAATGCTGAATATGATTAGGTTACCAGTTTTTAAAAAGATCTTTTAAATCTATTTTGCAGGAAGTAGTCAACATTTGAAGAAAATTTGGAGGAGAAGGGGTCAAAGTAATATTTTCTTGATGGGTGGCTGATGTCAGGATCTAAATCAAAAATGACATATGGTGATCAAACTGAGTTCTTTATTGTCTACCACCTATAGACATAATCTTACCAAATTGAGGACTTTACTATTTGCATCTAAAATTTGTCAGCTCTTCAAGGTAAACCGGATTAGGAAATCAAAGTCATGTAGACAAATGCTACTTTTATTGTAAATTTATAGTAATAGAATCTTGCAAATCTGAAAATGCTTCCCCCCTCCCTCTATGTTCTGATGAACTAGGTAGGGCTTGTCTGACATGTTTACTTACATTACAGTTCTGCCCCAGACTGATTTTTTTTTATCTAAGTGTTGTCCTGGCAGTGGCTATTCCTCCTGTTCTTCAAGGTGATTCCTCTGCCCTCTTGAATTGGATTGGTTTGATCCACTCCATATTACAGAACATTGTTGTTGAAATACTGGGAGGGTTGCAAGGAAACATCTTGGCAGCTGTTCAGTGCAAAATTTATCAGGACAAATGTAGCATTTTTACCTTTCCTAGCAGTAAATTATATTTAGAGCCTGTAAGGTATATTTGATAAAGAATCTCATGACTACTCTGGAATAACTATGCTCTTAAAATTGGTAAAACTTTCTACTGGAAAAATGGGCCCCAAAGGGTATAATTATACTAGATCAATTATTGTTTAATAATTACTTTAAACGTATTCAGAATCTGCAAATGAAACTTTTAATTCAGTTCTATTTTTTAAAAGCCTATACATAACTTTTTAGTCCACTCATCTTAAAATTTGAAAAACACCGTTCTAGAGGAAGCAGAGGAAGAGAGAGGAAGGCAACTCTCTGGAGGGAGATGGAAGTTTTGCTCTCTGTCATTCTGCAGAAATGCTTATTCCAAGATACTTTTCAGAAACAAAAGCTGTCAATGGTTCTCCAAGAACATCCTGTACCAATTGAGAGCTTTGTGTGTTCCTAATTGGTTTCACTGGTGCCTGATACAGTGGAACCTGTCACTGTTATGGGAAAACAAATTTGCAAAACCTTTTGCAAAAATCAAGCTGTGATCAAGAAAATCTTGGTCATTCACTTTACAGAGCAGTCTATTAAAATTACCCAATTCTGGAACTTTGTTGAGAGAGGAAAAAAAAACACAACAAATGGTGCTTTGTTCCTATTTTCACAGGCATTGTTCAAAAGCATTGCTAGATTTGGGTACATGATTCCACCCCACAGTCTTTCACAGCATACCCCAAGTGCTTCTTGCAGGAAACAAATGCAAAGGACAGATGCTGAATTTCTTCAATCCAACCCAAGGAAAACCCTTGGAAGCTGTTCTCCAGCCAGGAAAAACCACCTACTTTGGAGTGTCATTTAACAGAAAAAGCATTTAGATGGAGCACCAGTGAGACAACTGCCAGTTATATACCATGGCTAGGAACCAAACTGGGTCAGTCACTGGGACCAGAGGCTTTGTCTTCCAAGCTCTTGGACTCATGCTGGAACCCATACTCAGAGAACTTATCTGTGTGCTTTGGGCTGTTCTGTGTGCAGTATTTATATGGTACCTTTATGTGTAGCTTTTTAGATTGGGAAGTTGATGGCCGGCTATTGACTATGGCTACGCTAGACTGGAAGAGACTTTCTGCAAGATTTCCCAAAGACTTGTGATATTTGCCAAAATATAATGGTATGTGGGAATGGCCTTGGATACTGGGGAAAGAGATGTTGTTTGGGAAAAATCAAATAACAGAGGGTGTAGCCTAGAGTTGCCTAATGGGCAGAGGAAGAAACACAGAAGGAACATCCCTATTTTCTTGGCCTTAAAAGAAACAGACTTGCAAGAAGCTGTTAATGCAGCCTTACAATGAAGTAGAATTAGTTCATCTGATCATATTTCTTGTCTGGTCTACCTGGAAAGGTGACACAAAAATATGGCCAGAGACAGCAAAAACTCACAAAAGTTTGGGCAAGTTTGGAGAGATCTATATGTGGTCTTTTCCAATGGAATATTGTTGTCAGCTTCTAGCATTATCGTCATTCAGTTGTGTCTGACCCTCAGCCACTCTATGGATCAAATTCTTCATGCCTCTCTATCTCACACCACTTCTTTTAGGTCCACCAGATTCATCCCAGTGTCATCCTTTATAGTGTCCAGTCAGTGGGGACTAGGGCAACCCCTTCTCCTTTTTTCCGCTGATTATTCCCAGCATGATTGACTTTTTCAGTGAGTCAGCTCTCATGACATGACCTGCTTGGTGATCATGGTTTCAAGTGATATTTTTGATGAGGTTTGGTCTAGGACTTCTTTGTTGGTTATTTTTGCAGTTCATGGGATGAGTAATGGTTGCCTCCAGCACCACAGTTCAAAGGCATCCACCCTTCTCCTATCTGTCTTTTTCAGAGTCCAAGTTTTGCAGCCATAAGTAGCAATTGGAAAAATTATTGTCCCATTTTAATTCAGTCAATTTATGGATATTTGGGAGATGAATTCAAGAGAAATCAAAGGAACTGAAGCATGGATTTGTTTATCTCTTTCCTTTTTTATTATAAAAAGTACCAGTTCACATATGTTGGGCCACAGCAGTGTCATGGAGGTTGCTGCATGTCTTGACTCCAAAAAGAAATGCCATAACTTTCTGTGATGATGTCACCAATGTTTCTGTTTGTGCAAGAACGTTTTCTTGGAGAAGAAATAAATGAAGATGGAAGAGGGCCTTAGGCCTACCCTACTATCTTTTCTCTACTATCTTTTTTATTTTTATTTTTGGGAAGGGATTTTTTAAGAAGAAACAAGCAGAGAATTGTTCTGGTAGAGTCTCATGGGTCAACAAGTGCATATGAATGCTTTCTTTGCTTGTTTCTTCTCTAGGAAAAAAGCATCTGCTTCTACAATATTGCCTGTGCAAGAGACTCAGAGATGTTGATCACCTGACTGCACAGTGCTGCATGTGAAATGATTTTTCTTGGAGAAGAAACAGTAGAGGAGGGCTCCATTGGCACTGTTGAGATCTTTAGGAGAGGATTGGGACTTGTTAAATTCTAAATAAAGAAAGATATCTAAGATAAGGTGACATCTTCTGCTGCTTCTTTTGAAAATTAAATGACATTATTTTACTTTCCCGAGAAGAAGAGGAAAAATATATCTTATTTTTTAGGGTTTTGTTTTTGTGAAAACCAAATACGGAGGTTAGGATTTAGCCCAATTTTAATCAGGCCAGTCTTCTTCCACCTCCACCACTGAGTGATGCCACATCCTCATTTAAGCATATTGTCCAGTCTTTCTAATTTGTAATGATCTGTGGGAAAGACCTTGGGAGATGGAGTGAAGTAATGCTGCCTATAGGGAATAGTCAGATAAGAGATAGCACAGCCTAAAACTGCAGGTTGGCCATGCAAGAGGCTCAGAAGACATCCTCTCTAGTTTGTTGGGCTGTAGTGGTAGAATGATATTTTCAGGCTTGCAAGATAGAAATAGCATTTAATATACTGCCCTATAGTGCTTTACAGTACTCTCTGGGTGGTTCACCATATGGAAGCATTATTTGCACATTGCTCTGAACAATCAGGGGCCTCATTTTATTGACCTCAGAAGGAAGGAAATCAGAGTCAATTTTGAGCCTGTCAGGATCAAACTCCAGACTGTAGGCAGAGTTTGCCTGTAATACTGCACTTTAACTATTGTGCCATCTATTATTGTAGCTTTTCAATAAAATAGAATTCGTTCATCTGGTTGATTTCCAGTCTGATCTACCCAGTATGGCTGACAAATTTTCCTTGTTTAAAGCAATGAAGAAAGTCATTCCCAGTTTCAATATCCACTTCTATCTTTCCACGATCCCTTCACTATAAGTTTGAAATAGACTTTTTTCTTTTATTTTTCCTTGTGAAGGTAAGTTGTAGGAGAACCAGGATTCCTTGACTACAATTCTGGAATATCTCCTGGGTATCCAGATAGCTAAAAGAAGATTATTACTGGTGGACTTTATTAACAATACATTAAAATAATAATATGATTCAATTCATGGAGATGTACAGGATTGTTGCTTTTCAGAAAAATAATATTGAACAATATTTAGATTTCAGCTACTTCTTTCTGTGCCCTGGTGTCACTATTATTATGTTCTGGCAAGTATATTTTGGCATATTTTAGTTGATTGTTGGCTGCTTAGATTCATGGTGAGTGGGTGGACATATACATTGGATGAATGAATAAATTCATGAATGAATGAATGCCATTCAGTGGAGATGTTCAGATCTGATCACATTTGTTTAGACATGAATTATTCACTGCAGACTTGAGAAAGAATCTATAAACTCATTAAAGAATGGGCAAATGAGACCATCTTCAAAATGCAGGTAGCAGACAGTAAAGGCAATTCTTCTTCCTTGCTTGAGCAGGAAGAGATAAGCAGGAAGGGAAATTCCAGAGATTGGTTGTACATGAAAAATGGGCTCCGAAACTACCTTTAGAAATTCTATACTAAATCTGTGAACCAAGAAATTGGATGGGCAATTTCTCTGAGTTTCTCAAAAAACTCACTAAGCTCAAATTAGGTATCTTTTAATATCCTTTCCAACTATGATTCTGAGGCTGTTCTGGCTGCCTGGTCATTGAAAGATTATTCTGCTTTAATTGGGTGATGTTAATAAAAATTGATGTTATCATCTAAACTACTCTTAAATATACTGTATTTTGGTCCCCAGACTTCTTTCCTTTGTAACCAAGTCTTTCATTTCTACCTTCTCTAGCACCATTGTTTATGTGGTCTGTATGGCTATCCAGATATTTTATGGATCTGAATCATAGGCAGAAATTTAACATCAAGATATTGGTTTTGTGTTATCTGGAGTGGATTTTTGATGATGTAAAGAGTAAAATAAGAGTATGAAGTCTCCAGTAGGCTTAGTATGTCCTGTTTTCTTTAGCTTCTACATAATATGGACTAAAATGTTGTCTTACCCTCTTCAATGGCATGGCTGTTTCACTGCCATATGGTCCTTGCAGTTCTTGTAAAAACCCAGGGTATCTGAGGAACTGTCTCACCCCAATGGGACTTGCTCACCCCACTGGAAAGGGCCTACTTTAGATCTCATCTGCCAAAGAATTTTGGCTTGCAGGATTCAGGAGAAGAGTCTTTCCTGCTGGGGCCCCCCACTCTCTGGAATATTCTTTTGTTGGAGACGAGGTCCACCCTACACTCCTGGTCTTCTGGAAGAGCCTGAAAACTTGGCTCTGTTGCTTTGCCTAGGGTCCTGATAGAGGCCCAATGGTGGGATTCAGCCAGTTTGCACCACTTTGGCAGAACTGGTAGCTAATTTTTGTTGCCCAGGCCCAGAATGGACTTCCAGAAGTAGCATCCACACAGAGAACCAGTTCTTCACATATCTGAATCCCACCACTGCAGAGATCTGCTATGTTGACAGTGGCTGAGTAGAGAAGAGCCACATCCCAAAGTGCCCATTGCCTTGGTTTTTAGCTTTTCTGTTTAATTCTTCTAATTTTGTTTTGGAATACTTTTTTTAAAAATTTTTATCATATTGTGAGCTGCCCAGAGTCGCTGTATCAGGGAGATGGGTGGCATAGAAATTTAATACACAAACAAACCAACAAACCAAACAAAGTAATATAATTAGAAAAAATTATGGCCTTCCTTTTTCCTAAATGATCAGGTCCAATTATCTTCTGTTTGGCTTCCTCTTAGAATCTTATGGTCTGAGAACTTTCTGTATGTCTCAGTGGAGATCAAACTGGGCAATGGAACATAAGCAGGCTGCCCCTGAATTGTGGAATACCTTGTTTTGAAAACTGGATTGGTACTCCTTCAGATGGTCATATACCAATTGGTTAAGACGTAATTTAGCAGGGCATTTGTTCTGCAGGGATCATAAATCTTTTCTGATGTTTTAAGGTAGTTGCTGATTCTGCTTGCTTTATGTTATATAACCCCTTTATTTGTAATTACCTTTGCATGATGTTTGGGTATATTAATTTTAATTGTTAGTCACCCTTGAGGATACTCTATTTATTTTATCTGTCTACTAATTGACCATTTCTCTTTCTTTCTCTTCTCTCTTTTTCTCTATCTATCTATCTATCTATCTATCTATCTATCTATCTATCTATCTATCTATCTATCTATCTATCTATCTATCTATCATCTTTGCTCCCTCTTTAATATACTGAAATATACAATTCAAGAACACCTAAAGACTATGAGTCATATCACTATGATCTTCCTCAATCATTTGCAACTTCTCTTGAATAAATTAGCCAATGCTTGCTGACGCTATTGATTGACAATTGATTATATGCCATCAAGTTGATTCAGTTCTTGGTGACCAATTAGAAAGACCTGCAGATGATTTATTCCCAACGTGGCCCTTTATATCTCTCAACAACACACCCATCACCACTGTAACTGAATCCATCTAACTAGTTGCTGATCATCCTCTTCTGTTTTCCTCCACCTTTCTACTCAAGGGATCTGGATTTTCACACAATGAGTCCAAACTATGATAATTTCAGTTTGTTCATTTGTATCTCAATGGAGAACTCTGAATTTATTTGTTCTATGTTTTCTTGGCTGTTCATGGCATTTTCAAGACGTTCTCCAACATTTATGTTCAAAAGCATCAACATTTTTCTATTCTGCTTCTTCAAACTGCATTCCAGAGAAGCCAAAGTCCCATGTTACTCAAATGTGAACACAACAAGGGCCAGAGGGTTTTAGATAGAAGAAAGCTCTCTCGTTCAATGCCACTTCAGCATTGTTTTTTTCTGCTGGGATCTGCTTTATGGCTTTAAGGATGGCTAGGCTATTGGATCATTTTGCTCTCATTAGCAACCTCAAAACAGTTCACCCACCCCCAACTCAATCAAACAATAATAACTTTTCTGAAAATAGCCAGTTAGTCTGACCTGGTATTATAAGTCAGGTTCATCATGTCCAAATTTATGAAGATAGGCATATTTGGATATTCAGCTTTAATCCCTGATTGAAGTTGAATTATTCTCACATTCATTTGCTAAGTAAAAATCTTTGTATGATCAAAGAATTTGCTTGACTACAAGGTAAGAAGTTAAAGGGATAATGCCCTCCTCCTCCTCCTCCTCTTCCTCTTTTCTTTTCCTATCCACATTTCTGCACCTAATGCCGTATATGTCTTGCCCACAGTTACTGTAAATGTTCTGGACTGAAGGGTTAAATATTTTTATACAGAGCATACATAAATAGCCAAAAACTAATCCCCCAAAAGCTTCAGTTAGTTGTGTGATTGGGGGGGGGGTAACAAACAGGCAGTGATTGGGAACACTGGAGGATCTTAGGTCCTGAAATGCATTTTTTTTTCAAGATGAATGCAATGGGAATGCATTGCTGATTTTACATCTGGCACTGCTAGTGAAATTTTGTGCCAAACCTCTGACCTGCTCTTCCAATAGGTTGCCTTAAGCCCTGATTCACTTCTTCACTTCCAAAGTAGCTATAGCACTTAGACTTACTTTATAGCACTCTCTGGGTGGCTTACAACATCAGCATATTGTCCCCAACAATCTGGGGGACTGACCTCAGAAGGATGGAAGGCTGAGTGAACCTTGAGCCCTGTCAGGATTGAATTCCTGGCTGTGGGCAACCTGCAATACTGCATTCTAACCACTGTGCTATCAGGGCTCTTATGTATGTGGCTTTGGGTGGGTGGGGTTTGCTGGCCCCTGGAACAATTAAAAGAAATAATATTAAGACAGCTGTCTGTTAAAACAGTGAATGGCGGTATTGGGAGAGGAAGAGAAACTTATGTGTAAGGAGGCATCTCCTTAGATGCTGGATTGCCACTTTTGTAAGCTCCAGTCCATTCACAGGGAAATGTGATTCCTTCAGCACTTTTCCAAGTCTCTTTCTTGCTTTCTCATCCATAAGGAACAATAAGATGTGTCACAACTGTCATTCTTTTGTTTCGCAGATTCAAATGAAAATGCTGTATTTGCATTCCTGTTCAAGTTATGTTAACAGAAACCAAAAGAGCACTTCAGGTCCACCATTATTTCTGCCTACATTCTGCTAGGCACGTCCGTAAATAACTGTTCAGGTGACAGCAGAATCCATTTTCACTTCCCTCCAGCATTAAATTAATCCTTCCCAGAAATGTCAATTAAAGCAGTCCAGACTTCTGACTGTGTCATAGAGATCTCCTTCTGACAGCTGCCCTTTCCTTTTTGGAGTGCAGCTCGCAGAGGTCCTTAGCAACAAATAATGTTGCCATGGGGAAGGAAGGGTGCAGCTTTATGTTAAGCTCATCAAGGCTATTATCCCACTGAAATCGAAGCATATCGGTGAAGTCCTATAAGTCTCTGCAATTAACATCTCGGCTCTAAATATGTTTGCAAGGAATTTACCTCTTTGGGAATGAATAAACATGACGGCCAAGTAAATGGCATGGCTAGCACACTGCTAGCCCCCCCCACACACTCTTTGCTCCCTTGGAATCTCACAAAGCTTGCCTGATTTCTAGAACATGAGATCCTGATTCCTGTGTGAATCCTGATAAAGTATACTTCATCAGTATACTTTATAGTACTTTATTGCAGGAATTGGGTATGTCTGATTTAATGAAAATATGAACTAGGAGTGACATAAATAGCCGTGTTCCAATATCTACGGGGCTGCCATAAAGAAGAGTCAGTCAATCTATTTTCCAAAGCACCTGGAGGCAGAACAAAGAGCAATGGTTGGAAACTTATCAGGAAGAGAACCAATCTAGAATTAAGGAGAAATTTCCTGACAGTGGGAACAATTAATGGTGGAATGGCTTGCCTTCAGAAGTTGTGGGTGCTCCATCATTGGAGATTTTTAAGAAGAACAATTGGACAGTCTTTTGTCTGAAGTGGCATAGGGTCTCCTGCTTGAGCAGGGGTTGGACTAGAAGACCTCCAAGGTCCCTTCCAACTCTGTTATTCTGTTATACATGAGTTTCCTGCTGGAGGTAGAACTGCAGGAATAATACTGGAATTGTGCCCAACCTTTGGGGACCAATATGCTTCTCTTAAATATTTTGGGGGTAGTGACATCATACCATTCAACCTTACAGTTAATTTCAGGGGAGCAATTTAAATGACTTCCAGATTTTCGAGACTCAACCAGAAGGACCAATAGCAAAGATTTACAAGGCAGTTCAAAATTTCTGGAAGTCCTCCCATGCTTGTCCTCCCATGTTAGAGCTCCCATGCCCACTGTTGGAAGATCAAAGCTGGAAAGGAATACTCAAAGACAGGCTGTCAGAAGAGGAAGTTCTCCATTTAATTTTCAAGAGAACAGCACAGAGGTTGTGTCCCGAAAAGGTAGTCTACAAAAATTTATTTGGCTTAAATTTATAGGAAAAAAGTGTGTATTTGTGTACATGCAAAGGAGAACATAGTTTGTGGAAGAGGGCTATGTCAATCAATCAATCAGAATTGAACTGGAAGGGACCTTGGAGGTATTCTAGTCCAACCCCCTGCTCAAACAGGAGAGTTTGTATGTGTGTTTGTGTTATTCTAATGATCTGCTTGTTCATTGTTGAAGTGTTTGCTTAAGTGTGTTACTTTCCCCCTTTACATCTTAAATATGTTGATTTCTCCTTCCTCATATAAAAAATATTATTTTTTTTATATGCTCATGTAATGAAGTCTTTTCCGGGGTTTCCTGTTGGCTTGTTTGAAACTGTCCTTTCTTTTGACAGGTGATGGTTAGTCTTGCTGTTTGGTTTTGAATGGCTTTTCACTACAATGTTCTTACCAGCAGATCAAATTTAGATTTTAAAAGGGCTTTCTTATGGAGGCAAAAGAAGCAAAATGGTGAAAAATAAATCTGACACCATTGTCAAGCCATTGGGCCTGGCAAAAGTTCAGTGATGAGTCAATGTCCCTCAAAAATGGAGGTTAGAGTCACCATTTCACTGCATTGGAACATGCTCCTAGGCAGTCCACAGGCAGAAAGAGCACCTGGATTTATGTTCTTCTGCGCATCTTGCTCTAACTTTTGAATAGGTTGAGATGCATGTTGCCCCAAGTCTTTGGAGCAATAATAAAAGCTACTAATTGCCTTGGCATTCTTTTCCTCTGCAGTTGTGATTCCTGTCTTAGAGGAAAATGGGATTCTGTAAATATCACAAGTGCAGAGTCAGAACTCATGACCCCTCCTCTGGCTAAAATATATTAGTTCGACAGATGTAATCACTGGTTGGAAATTGCTATTTTTCAGAGGGGTTGGAAGGAAAGATAATCATTGGGTTTATATTGCTTGTTGCCTACCTAGAGAACCATGTTTCCTATGTAACTGGGATTTGGCTTGACAATAGTTGCCACAGCAACATGGGGTTATTAAATGGTTTTGGGTGCCCATATGTGTTTTTTCCTCCTTTTTGTTTGGCTCTTTACTGCCAAGCTCCATGCTCTCTTTGTGCAGCAGGTCAGTGTCATATCCTTTGCAACCAGCTGAGGCATTCTGGCTAGATTCTGGAAAGGTACAAGCCACTGCTTATTCTGCCTTTCATAGTGAAGATGAAGGTAAAGAAAGCCATGAAAAGGACAATAGCCAAGTCCCTTAGTTTGGGACTTGGCTATTGCCAAACGTTTTCTTTTAAAAAAAGTTGAACACTTCTCTTTCACATTGACTTCAATCGGCCTTTGGGAACAAGGTCCTCTGCTATGCTCTGCATTTAGCCTGCTCAGGATTGAAGAAGGCAACTCTATGGAATTAACTTCTCAGCTGAGTATATCCTTGATCAATAACTGTCAAGGATAAAAGAGGGAAAGGGAAATGAATGGGAAGACAGGCAAAAGGAGAGAGAAGAGGCATTTTTCCTACTTCATACTTCAAAGGAGCTTTTCATTTTAACAGTGTTTCATGTAACATAGTTCTTTGTAGTTGGGTTGTGAAGCAATACTGCCTTTCCCCACTTCCAAAGAGGAAAGCAAAATTACTATATTACTTCTCTCTCTGATGGCTTCTTCTAAAGTTTCCAGTGAACTATTGGGAGGGTTGAAGGAGACTTTTGTACACTCATAAAGCCCTGTTCTGGTTACCAGAAGTGACACAGAATGATGTAAAGTGTGTGGAAGAAATCAACTTCATTATTGTGAAACCTTAAAAAGGGGAATAGTATACTATAGTCCTGGTGACACAAATTGCCTTGTACAAGTAAAGTTCAGTACCTCCCACAGGCCTAGCAAATATGTGGAATAAATCCACCATGCATTAAATTAAGAGCAGATTTGCAAGATCCACCAAAAATATTGACCCAGCAGCTGAAACTTCATTACTCAGTGTGGTGAAATCTATTTTTTGCTTTTCAAAAAAGAAAAAAATATCTGTACAAACTTCTTCCCATATCAGCTTAAGGAAAAAATGTGGCCAAACAATTATGTTTATACCAAAAAGACATAGTGAAAGGAGGGAGGGAAGGAAAAGAAGAGAAGAGGCTTATATACTGAAGTCCTTCCTTCCTTCCTTCCTTCCTTCCTTCCTTCCTTCCTTCCTTCCTTCCTTCCTTCCTTCCTTCCTTCCTTCCTTCCCTGTGGAAGAACAAATGATATAAGGGAAATCTTTATTAAAAAGGAAATCGAGATTTTAGAGCAAGGGTTCCTAACTAGAACCCCTAAAATGATAAATAAATTTAGGCAAGCCATTCAAGGAAAGACAACCAACTGTACTTGGATTCAAGTTGGAGAAGAAATACATGATTAATTCTTAATCTACATACTAATAAACTAGTAATAAAACCTGGCAACATTTTGTGCATGATTTGTTTCCAGATGTCATTTTAGTTTGTTTAGTTGCAGAGAAAAATACACTGAGGCCATTTTTTTCCAAAATCATTTTTGGAATTAAAAGATATGCATCTTTCCTCATACATTCTTGGCTTACATCCTCTTTATTAATATACCAGTACATTGGTAAAATTTATTGACTGGTGTCTATATTTGCTGTTTCAAATTTAATGATTATTTAATGATTGTGTAAGCTTATATTATATTTTGTATTGTATTGTATTGATTTGTACTGATTCTATTTGACGATTGTGTAAGGTTAGTCATATTCAAACATGTAATTTTTCTCTATGTTGCTTACAAACTTTCAGGAAGTTGAAATTCATGGCTGGATAATTCCTGCATAGGAAAATTGTGTTCAAAACCATACTAGCAATAACTGCAAATTAAAACTGTTGTGGATATTTCTATGGGCAAAACCAAATCAACCAGCCAACTAATAATTTAAAAAATGATGGATTAGAATATTGTTTTGCTAACCCAAACTGTAAACTAGCTGGATTTGGCTTGATCTAAATTTCAGATAGATTTAACAAGTCTTTTTATTTGATCTGGCAATGGCAGGAGAGAGTATTCCAGAATATGTTTAAGACAGATACATAGAGCTTCTACAGAGTTAATTTCCACTGAAATATCAAACCATCTATCAAAAACTATGCATAGAGATTTGCTTTGGAGTAGTTATGGAGAGGAAAATGTCCAGGCCACAGATTAAGAAAGTGTGTACTTTTTTCCTCCAACAAAATTTTATTAATTCTTATTTATACTTCACAAATCAGATGGAAGACCCATGAAAGTACAAAGCAGACATTCTTAATTCCTCTAGAATGATCATATTTTAGAATCAGTGTCATCTATAAGGGACTTTGAAGTGTTTACTAAAATAATCACATTTTTAATGAAGGAAAGATAAGTCACTAGAGAGTACAGCAACAACTCCCATGTCAATTTTCTGGACTCAAGATTATTAGCTTAAAGGGTGAAAGTGGGAATGCCACTGTTATTCTCTAATACTTGTAGCCCTTGCAGGAGTTCTTTACTTTTTTTTATTATCTTTATCTAATGTCTGGATGTGATTTTGCAGATCCTGGGCTCTCTCTTGGGAGAAAAGAAATTTCTAAAGTGATTTTCTTTTGATAGTTTCATTATGAGTCAGACACAAGCAATGTCCAACAGCTTAAATTGTTGTGCTGAAACTGCCCAATTTATCCCTCAAATGAGCCATTTCCCCGCTAAGATTGCATATTTAATATTTTAAGGTTGGACATTTCAGTAGCAAAGCAAATTTTTGAACCAGCTATTCTGGGATCCTACAACCTTTAGATATATTCACATGATTTCTCCCATGGTATAAAATCCTTGTTGGGTGCTGACTTTGAAGGCAGCACTTGCAGGAAAAAAGTCCATTTTCAATTTGTTCAGAAGTGTTAGATCTTTAAATACTTATTTCCATGAGACAAACAAAAGTGAGTGTTAAGTGGCAAGAATGCAACTTTCCAATACATAGATAAATACATTTTATTATCTGTCTTGGTAAAGCTACCTGGGTCTGCTAAGGTTTTTAAATTTAAATTAAAACATTATTTTTAAAAAGTATGATTAAGAAATATCCATTTCTTTCACAACTTTCTAAAATCAATGAAGCTTTTATACCAAACTTCCTCTAGAATTTATACCAGTTAATATAAATGTGAGAAGATATCTTTTAGGTGATGGACATTTCTCTGATGTTATTCCTGGTTAGATATATTTTTTTGGATACAGTTAGTCCTTAGAAATGATAGAAAATATTTGTAGCTTGGGTGGTAGATGTTGGCGGTGATTTGTTTTCTGAGCTTGTTCCACTGATGTTGTTACCTAGCCTGGTGATGAAATGTTAAGAAACTGAACAAGAAACTTGGAGAACAAAGCACCACCAACACAGGTAGTCCTTGCTTAGTGAATGGTTGCTTAGCAACTCTTTAAAATTACAACAGACACCTCAAATGCAACTTATGACCTGGTTCTGGATTTCTGATATGGGAACCCGTGTGCAGTCACATGACTGCATTTTGGATGCTTGGCAACTATCTCACCATTCTGTGGTCATGTGACTGCAATTTACAATGTTTTTTGCCAGTTGGATCAGTTTTCGGCAAAAAACACCCATAGGAATTAATGGATTCACTTTAACAACAGCCGTGTTTGCTTAACAACCACTGCAATAAATAAATAAATAATAATAATCAGGTCGGTCACATGCCTTGACTTATGACCAAAATGACTTACAACAGAAATTCCATGGGCCTTTATGGTAGTAAGGTGAGGACTATTTGTAGTTGGCTTTTTAAAAGCACAGGTCTCCTGATGTAATGCCTGTTTTTAATATCCCTGTTTTCAAAATATAATATTTTTAGCAATGCATTTATCACAAAACTGGAATTTTGAGTAGGAAAAGCAAGCTGCAAGTGAGCTCCATTGCAGCTTGCAGGTATCAGAATTGTATTGGGTAAGACAGGAACCAAACATTCTCAGGACATAGGTTGATCTTAGGTAAACATACAAAAAACATTGGATTTCAAGGCTACAATTTGCTGTGTCAAGAATCAGTTTAGAAAGATGAGAGGAGAAAGCCTTGAATTTTAACCTCAGACATCTTGCACTTTCATAGGCAATCAACTGGCAGATACTTCATTCTTTCCTGCAACTAAAACACTTATCTAGCTCAACCATGTCTGAGAGACATCAACAAAATCATTCATTAAGAGTCCTGGTAAACTCTGAAACACCAGGCAGTTTGTGATTTCCAGGCTCGGAAATCTGGCAGAAACAGTGGAATCCAATATGGTAGCTCTTGTCAGCCCTTCCCATAGGTTTGTTTTTATAGTACACACATATGTCCCAATCTAGTATATGGATAGCTTGTTTTGTCATGCAGGTAAATGAGCTTCTTCTCAATTATTTACATTTGTCCTTTGCCTCCAATCATGGAAATAGAATAACAGAGTTGGAAGGGACCTTGGAGCTGATCTAATCCAACCCCTGCTTGAGCAGGAGAATCTGTACTATTTCAGACAAATGGCTACCCAGTGTCTTCTTGAAAGCCTCCAATAATGGGACACTCAAACTTCTAAAGGCGAGCCATTCCACTGGTTGATTGTTCTCACCATTAGGAAATTTCTCCTTAGTTCTAGGTTGCTTCTCTCCTTGATTAGTTTTCATCCATTGGTTCTTGTCTTGCCTTCTGATGCTTTGGTAAATAGTTTGGCCCCCTCATCTTTGTGGTAGCCCCTCAAATACTGGGATACTGCTATTATATCTCTCCTAGTCCTTCTTTTCACTAGACTAGACATGCCTAATTCCTGCAACTGTTCTTCATATGTTTTAGCCTCCAACCCCCTAATTATTACCCATTGCTTCTTCCTACCTTCAGGTATTTTAGAGAATAGGTTGACCCTCCTCTTCTTTGTAGCAGCCCCTCAGATATTGGAAAACTGCCATATGTCACCCCTAGCCCTTCTTTTAATTAAACTAGACATACTCTATTCCAGCAATTGTATTTATATGTTTTATCCTCCAGTCCCCTAATCATCTTTATTGTTCTTCTCTGCACTCTTTCCAAAGTGTCAACATCTTTTTTTTTTTATGTTATGGTGACCAGTTCTGTACCTAATTGTTTCTCTGGCTCAGAAAACAATTTAGGATAAAGAAATATAATGTAATTGGCTAATGTCAGCTACTTAAATCCCATCTATGTAAAAGAATGTGGGTTTAGTGGAGACTTCAGTAGACACTAGAATGTGGAATATTCCCTCAATGCAAGCTCACTTTCTCTTGCTGTAGGGACCAATGGTTGCAGAATCGGATAAGAGCCATATGAAAGACATAGACATCTTCTCAAAGGAGAAAAAGAAAGGTCTAAGCCAGTCCAGCTGAATAAATCCTCAGGATTGTATATTATTGAAGTTACTTATTCTTCTCTTCCACCTAGTATGGGCTATTTACAACAGCAAGAATCTAGATTCCACTATTGACCACATTATTACATACCCTTTATAGTCCCACTACAAGGATATGATTCATATGATTCTATTCCAGTTTGACTCAGTTCAGTTAAATTAATCC
The DNA here is from genome assembly GCF_016545835.1 of Crotalus tigris. Lineage (NCBI taxonomy): Eukaryota > Metazoa > Chordata > Lepidosauria > Squamata > Viperidae > Crotalus > Crotalus tigris. Next base: position 101,672 of record NW_024096744.1, read on the forward strand.
AATTTGATGTAGAGTGGTGGGTGAATTGATCTGGAGGCACCCCGTTGACTTTGACAGATTGAATTAGAACTGACTTGTCAGTTGGATTGAAATTTGCATCTTGAATGTAAGATTTTAATTAGGTTGAAGATTTGCACAGCCATATTCCTCAGCTTCATCCCATTGCTAAGCAATGTGTACATAGACCCCCTGATTAGATCTGTATTCTTTGTAATTTAGCTAATGTATATTTTAAAATAAATCATTTGCTCACTATTGATAGTTCAGTTCTTTTAGCCCTTTCTTTAGCAGTAGTTATTTTATCTTTCTAATCATTGCCAGTTTTGTGTCTTACAGAATGGGGAAAAAATCTGGGGGCTACACACCTAAAGTATTTTTCTTTCCACTCAGAGAAATTACATGAATGGAAGTCCTTAATTATTTATCCATCTTAGTTAAACTGCCATTGATGCTTCTACTCTCCAAACTTTCGGAGGAAACATGAAATTGTATTCTTGTTCTTTTCAAGGTATCCTTTTATCAAGTAAATTATAAAAGAACTGATGTATATCAACATCCCAAGCTTCCTAGCTCCTTTTATAAGAAAAAAAATGCTTGTTCTGAGAATCCACATGGGTTTGCTTTGTGAATTTTAAGTTTTCTCTGAGGTCAAGCTGACATTTCCAAATAAAAATATCCAGCTAAAGATACCAAAGCAACAGTTTCCTGAAAGTATCCTTGTAATGTCAAGCTATAGTGAGTTATGAAATCAGATCTGTTTGCAGTATTTTGAATGCTTCAGGGTTTGCTTTCTTTGTTCTTTGACACTGGGCAAAATGTAAAAGCAGAGTGGGGAAAAAAGCAATATGCTTGCAGCACTTTCTTTGACGGGAGATGGTAAAAATAGGACTTGGTGTTCAGGAAAGGCTTGCTTCTTCTTCTGTATTCTATCACAATCCAAATGATTGCTGGAAAGTGTACTTTAAAGATGACCCATCTATAAGTAAAAAAATCAGAAAGCTGTCATGAGCTAAGGTTCTTAGAAACTGTATCTGAACTTTAGACCCTTGTTGAATAGAAATATTTTTTTATTGGCCAAGTGTGATTGGGCACACAAGGAATTTGTCTCTAGTGCATAAGCTCTCAGTGTATATACAAACAAAAATCAAAGGGATAAGTCATAGATCATAAATCAGAAGATACAGCCATAAATCAGAAGATACAAACAAGTGATAAATGATAAGATACCAATAGGAGAAGGTAGTAAGAAAGAAGAGAAGATGAGAAAGATGAGATGATGAGAAGGATAATAGTAATACAGCCCTATTACATGGTTAGACATCCTTAGGCATATGATGGTGCTTTCGGAATTAGGTGTTTATGAGTGATGGCAGGGGGAAAAACTGTCTTTATGTCTAGTTGTTTTGGCATGCAATGCCCTGTAGCAGTGTCATGAGGGAAGAAGTTGAAACTGTTTATGACCAGGATGTGAGGGGTCTGTAGAAGATATGACTAGTATCATCTAGTCCAACCATCTGAAATGCATGGGAAAATCAATTAAATCAGCCATTCTTTAAAAAAAACTCCAGAGTAGGAGAGTCCCCAACCTTCATTCATAGATATTACCAGCAGGAAGCTTTTCCTTATAATTAAACAAAATCTAGATAGCTGCAACTAATGCATTTCTGGTCCTGAAGTTCTCCAGCCATCAAAAGATAGTATTGCTCAGACTTCCAGTTCTGGTTCATGGTGATTCCGGTCGTATCTGGAGACTCGTCTCCACACCGGCTGGGTTTTCTTCGCTGGTAGACCCCTTGTAGGTTGAAAGTCGCCCTGGAGGGGTGACCACCGAGGAGGAGGCTTGCTAGAAACTATGGGAGGGCAGCAGCTTCTCTCATGGCTCCAGCTATTTCCTGAGGGCCGACGGAGCAAAAGATCATCTTGTAAGATGGCCGATTACCCTGCTGCACCAGCCGAAAGTCACAGCAACATCTAAGTGTGAACAGACCTACCGTGGATGATCCAGGTGAGACCCCTTCTCTTCCTCTCTTCACCCTACTTTGTTCTTTTTTTTTGCCTGTAAAAGCTCTGTTGGAATCATTTCCTCATCTTGAAAAAGCAGCTTTGGTATGTGTGGGAAGAAAGGCATTGAATAAAAAGATTAAAATAAAAAATTCTAAGATTACACTTTATTTTTATCTACTTTGGGGTACAGAAAAAAAACTTTTTTTAAGAGCTCTACTATCATATTATACTGGAAGATTGTTTCTTTTTCCATTTTTTTCTCTAAAAGATAGAAAAAGGGAAAAAATGGTGTCTGGAAAAGATTTTATATTCTATTGAGGACATCTAGTGGCAAAAAGTTAATATTGCAACTGCTGGTTACTGTTTGGAGATGAGATGGACTTGGCCTTCAAATTACTTTTGAAGAGAAAAGATAAGTGGATGCAGCTGTGGGAACTGTGGGGGTGGATACTGCTTTACTTTTATTAAATACAGCCTCCATTAAAAGAAAAAAACAACACTCTCTTCAACTATTATTAAAATGGAGAAACCTTATTCACAATTGAACTATAAACTTATATTGGAAAAGATCTATGAAGCTACTGAAGAAATATGTGCTACAATCAAAGAGACTTCTACAGAATTAAGAGTCAGAAGCCATATTCCAAACCTTCAAACTGACTTTCAGACAACATCTGACCATTCTACAAACCAAAACATACTAGAAGAGGACTTAATTGAGACTAAAGAGGAATTTATTTTACCTTACAAGCATTTCATCTATACCTTTGAGGATCAGAAAAATCAAAGACTGAGATTTGAGCCTTTAAAGCAATGGAGCTTTAAGGATAAGAGAAATAGATGCCTAATGCAGAGGACGGGATGCTTCTTATTGTTTCAAATGATGCTACAAGCAATAAAGAGAGACTTATTGGCTGAAAGGGAAGCTTTGTTATGGAAACCTGTCTGGCACAAAAAAAGGCCAGAATAAGACTGAAAAGTTAAATTCAAAATTATATGTGATAGATCAAAGGCACTGTAGAATTATGGATTGATTTAAGGTTTAAGATTTAGAGTTAGAAGTAAGAGAAAAATGGGTGATTATTAGAATATATATTTTAAATAGATTCTTTGGAATAATAGGTTCATTTGTATGAAAACTATCATGTAATGGAATGAAGAAAACTGAAGAGACGTTTTAGATCTGAATTGATTTAATAACTAATTGAGTATGTTAAATTAGTAAGATGATGTTCTTGCCTGACAATGTGGACATTATTAGGTATGATAATTAATTGGATGTAATTTGAATTTGGTCCAAAGGGCTGAAATGATTTAAGGTTTGATATTACTTTGTTATTTTGTTATCTTAAAGAGATTGATGGATGGATGGATTATATATCTATAGGATAGACTAATATTTTACTTTAATTAGGATATATATTGTGTAGTGGAAGAAGAAATAAATGAGATTTGTGATAAAATTAAGGATTTAAGAGATTGAGATCTAGAATATATCTGGAAGGGATACCTGAATTGATAATCTGTTTCTTTAAAGTCAAATTTGATTATGTTAATTGTAAATTCACAAAGATCTAAAACAGGTTTAGGATTGTTAGAAATTTAAATTAGAAATGGATTATTTTAAATGTATTAGGTTAACTGAGGAAAATAGAGAGGGAATATCAATGTATTGATTTGAGTTATTCATATATGGTTTTAGTTTTGGATGTTTGATTACCCTAGCACCATGGTGTGTCTTAAGCACTTTGTTCCAAGAATCAAAAAACCAATAAAATTTGTTTTTTAAAAAATAGAATAGAACAGAACAGAACAGAACAGAACAGAACAGAATAGAATAGAATAGAATAGAGTATAGGATAGGACAGGACAGGACAACATAACCTTCATTGTCACTTTTTTTCTGTAAACACACTGGCACACATTAAAAAATTAAATAACGCTATCCCCCCCCCCAAAAGACAGTATTGCTCAGAGGCAGCACAAAAGCTGTTTCAGAACCATTCAGAGACCCCCAAATTGGTTCTCTATTTGAAATTTGCCTTCCTTATACTGGTATTATGAAGCATCACAACCTACCAGCCTACTTCAGGAGAAATGGAAGGGCAGCATTACAAGGCCTAGTTTGTTTTGGATGAAAATGTGATGGAGAATTCTGGTGTCTGTAATATTTGCCTATTTGCAAATGTACAGGCAGAACATTTGGAAGCATCTACAGCATAATCAACAGCCTGTCACAAATCCCTTGTTACTTCTAAGAGAACAATGGCAAGTTTCCTTCAATTTCAGTCAATTCACAAATTTTGCTTCACATGCTGTTCTGAAAACCATAAATTAACATCACAAACCATTAAAAGACACAAATGGACAAGCTTTTGTTAACTATCATGCTGAACATTTAATGGAAGGATAGACTACAGTGGACATGTTGTTGATGCAAAAGTATGTAGGACTGTGTAAGGCACAAGAGCATTGTTTTGTGAGAGAAAGTTTTCTTTGATTAGATGGAATGGTAATGTCATGGTTCCAACAGACAGAGACAAATAAAGCAGAACTCCAAGGCTTGCAAATTCCTCAAAGAACATGTTTATTAGTTACAAAGTATCGGCACATCAAAAATGAAACCAAGTCTGAAGACACACATAACAATTCCCCAATACAAAGTTAAAAAATCCCACTCCTAAGGCTATGCAAGCAATACATCTACTTGGCAGGCTTTTTACACAACACCCAGCCTGTAGACTTGAGAGCAGCCAATGATCTTGGTTCCCACTGGATAAAAGTTTATTCAGACTAGCGAAGCACCTGGCAATCCCCCCTCCCTCCTTTCTATGTGTCAACCGAAAATGAATGGGGAAGATGGTGGGGGTTTTTGTGAGTGAGGGTCTGGTGTCATTCTTTGTGTTATGGACACATAAAAAACTCATTCCATTTCATAGAGATCATAAAGAAACAAAACTTACAGCCCAGCGACCTAATCGTGAACTTCGATATCATATCCCTCTTCACCCAAGTGCCAATCAAAGAAGCCTTGACAGCTATTCAAAACAAATATAACCCCCCCAAACACATCCTAGATCTGACCAACCACTGCCTATCCAACACATACTTCATCTATAACGGACAAAAATACAAACAAATAGAAGGAGCACCCATGGGATCACCCCTCTTACCTGTCATTGCAAACCTCTACATGGAACACTTTGAAACCCAAGCTCTAGAAAAATCTGATCACAAACCCAAACTCTGGCTCAGATATGTAGACGACACCTACATAATCTGGCCACATGGGAAAGAAAACTGGACAACTTCCTCACACACCTCAACAGCCTACACCCCAAAATACAGTTCACCATGGAAACAGAAGCTAACAACCAACTTCCCTTCCTGGATGTCTTAGTCTACAAGAAAACCAATGGCTCCCTAGGACACACCTTCTACCAGAAGAAAACACACACAAACCGCTATCTTCATGCTCTCTCACACCACCACCCAGCACAGATCACAGTGTCTACTGTCTTTCAGTCCCATCTGCCTGGAAGCATGAACGAAGAGACCTGCTGGAGAGACTTGTGGTCCACTTTTGAGTTTCTTGTAGACATCTGATTGAGTATTATGGGGATAGAACTCTGGGCCAGACATGTTCCCTTGGCTCAATTCCCAACTTTTCTTCTTATACACTTTTGAACCTCTTTGGAGAGTTAAAAAAAACAAACTTTCTTCTATCGTGTTGCTTAAAGGAAAGGTATTATTTTTGCTGGAAATTTATAGTTAATAGATCCTCCCTTTTCTTGCAGGAAGCCAAAATGATAGTTTTCGTACTGTATTTTGAAGGGGAAAAAATCAATAGTATAATAACTACAAGAAAAATCCCATTGTTGCTGTGTCCTCAGAGAAGACATAAAGAAGCAGTAGGAAAAATTAATCTATATTCTGGGAACTCTTTTTCTCTCTGTAGGCACATGAATGTATATATAATTAGGAAGGATGTACAATGTAGGCCTTTTTTTCCCTAATATACCTGCTTTTAAATTGAGGTGAAGAACTGCTGTGCTTTGTTTGGACTATATTGTTCAGAAATGCAAGTATTCTTTGATGTTTATCCTTTATATTGCCTTCGGATAAATATTTAGAGAGAGAATCTCAAAGAATCTATACAGAAACATGCAGACCAATTTTATTTAAGACATTAGTGTTTTATTTTTTAAAAAACAAATAGCAATAGCAAGAACAGACTTATATACTGCTCCACAGTGCTTTATAGCAAAGTTCTCCAACCTTTCCTGCTCTGCAGCACAGTGGGGGATGGGAGGTAGAGGGGGTGGTTCCGTGTGAGCAGTGGGAAAGCCCATGGACAGCTCCATTTGCATGAGTGGTGGGCACATGCATCTGGCATCGGATTTTTTTATTAATAAATGCTTGTGCAAATGTAGCACACACACACATGCTTGCCTGCCAGTTATGCAAGTGGGGATGCCCATGTGTGTGCTCATTTACACAGCCCGGTTCTGAATGGCTCTATTTTACAGCCGTCTCTAAACAGTGTACAGAGTCAGCATAAGGCCCCCAACAATCTGGGTCCTCATTTTACTGACCTCAGAAGGATGGAAGGCTGAGTCAACCTTGAGCTGGTCAGAATTGAACTCCTGGCTAGGGGCAGAGTTAGCCTGCAATACTTCATTCTAATCACTGGGCCACCATGGGTCTAGAAAAATACAAACACAGAATAATTATAAAAAGAAAAGAAAAATGGAAGGAAGGAACAAGAACAAATATTTATTAGCAATAATAATGGACAAAAATAAAAATAGAAAAGAAGCCATGTCCCAATTTCGACCCCTTTGATACATCTTAAACAGAGAATCACTAAAAGCACATTTGGAGTTGGATGATCTGCTATGCCTGCAAGATGGCATTTCATGTTTTAACTCCATTTTTATTTATATAATGTAACATTTTAAAAAAAATATAGGGTAAATATCCTGGTGTTATTATGAACTGCTAAAGTTTGGCAAGCAGATACTACCTAGACTTTGTAAATAGTAAGCTTTTATGTCAACAAAATTGACTTACCAATGTAGTTCTTTTCCATAATTGTTTAAAACAGACACAAGACCTCCCTGCGGAGTTTAATATTTATAATCCATGTTAATTTATTTAAAGTGGCAAAATGCCATGGCTTACTATGCCATCTCCCCATTCTTGCAGTTTGATTGGATTTTCCAGTATTTTGCATAGGTTATTCCAGGGACAGTAATCCTATGGCAGAGAATGGATTTACTTTTAAGCAGCTGGCTTCATCCCTGGGTAATCCTGCAAAATTACCAAGATGCTGCTGAAGGCTTATTCCGAAAGCTGACATTGAAATGCATGGGCCATTGACATACCACATGCAAATGCAGTTGTCAGGCCATTGATTATGCCAGCTTCTCAATCATGAGTTGAATCTTAATCAAGAAACCTAGCAGCATAATTTGCAAAGAGATATTTGAATAGTGTCTAGGAATGCATTCCTTTCATTCTTAGAGCTTCGGCAGGTAACTTTCCTACATTGGCCTCATTTAAATGGATATAAGTTACTATTAAAACCTCCAGGTTGTTGCTATTTGGCCCCAATTGCCTGACCTAATCACAAATTGACATGAGTAACTGGAGCAGTGGGGGAGTCACTGTCATAAAAGTACCATCAGAAACCTGCTTGAAACCAAGTCAGTTTATGAAGCTTTTATCAAGCATTGAGCCAGTCAGCTCATCCCATCGTTCAAGAGCAACCCTAACCTAGCTAGCTGAGAAAATCTCTAACATGGTGCAGGACTACACTCTTAGGAACATTTAACATCCATGTGCTTTTGGGTAGTTGGTTGCGAAGTTGTCACAAAATCTCAAGCTGACAGGAGAGAAGTTCAAAAGTAATGTTAGAAAATATTTTAGTTCACAGAAAGAGTAGTGGAAGCTTGGCTCTGACTTCCAGCAAAGGTAGTGGGTCAGTCAACAGTAACTGAGTTTAAACATTCTTGGGATAAACACATGTCCATCATCTGACAAAAATATAAAAATAATAATTTAAAAGTAATAAATAAATACATTAACAAGGAAACAAAAGAAAACAAAAAAGAAAACAATAAACTCAAAGGGCAGACTTGATGGCCACTAGGTCTTTTTCTGCTATCAGTTTTTTATGTTCTTATGTTTCCAATATCTATGACAAACACATTCTTGACTATTTTTTTTGTTTTGCTTTAGACCATGAGGACAGTGGTGTGAATAAGAAGAAAGGAATTAGTAATACAGTGATGATCAGGAGATTGCCATCGGATACATTTTGGTCTATCTCTCTCTCTTGGGGTGGAGGATCCAGTTAAGATACTCCATCTCTTGAGATGTATGGTTTTTAATAATAATAATAATAATAATAATAATAATAATAATAATAATAATAATAAAGTTGGAAGGGACCTTGGAGGTCATCGAGTCCAACCCTCTGCTCAGGCAGAAAACCCTACACCATTTCGGACAAATGGCTGTCCAGTCTCTTCTTAAAAACTTCCAGTGTTGGAGCATTCACCACTTCTGGAGGTAGGTTGTTCCACTGGTTAATTGTTCTTCTTGTGTACTATGGGAAGATTCCAGAGATGACAAGTGGAAATCTTGCTGAAGCTGTAATTGAATTAGAATATAGAATGATGAGACAACACACTCTTCTACACTGAAGAGAAATATTCTAAGATGCTGTATTTACACAATATATTATATATACTACATTTAAGAGGGGGCCACAAGATCTCATCCATCCCTTCCAATTTCCAGTGTGTGGAAATCCCAGAAGGTTATTCCCATATAAAATTTAAGGAGGCAAATCCAAGGGAGAAAATCCTGAGAAGGTTTTTCTAAAGAAGACTGTCATGATTCTGATAAATAGAACCAAATAAACATAAGGTGATGTAATGGGCAAGCATTGCAACTTCATTCATTAAATTGGGACAGACATTCCTAACCAACACCCAAAGGCTATACTGCCTATTATTGTAGAAGCCAATATAACTGGGAAGAGCTACATATGGGAAAGTTGGATTAAGATCTGAAATGAAATTGCAACAGTAGAAACACAGTCGTATTGATCATAGTACTATGATCAGACAATTTATGTTCCCTTAAGGGAAATTCTATCTCAGCTTTAGATCAACCACTGAGATGATCAGATTTTATTCTCTGTTTTCTTTCACCAAGACAGGTAAAATGACATGGATCGGCTCCAACTAATTACTGTTTATCAACTTTGCTTTAGAATCCATTCTCTGCCTTCACAAATTGGAGAGCAAGGTTAAGTAGCATGGATTCCCCTACTTCTTTCTGATGTGCCTAGAGTATTTAGAAATAGTATTAATGCTTTTGAAATTTATTGGAGAAGATCATGGACAGGAAAGAAAATAAATGGATCAACCCAGAGTTGTCACTAAAGGCAGAAAAGACCAGACTTAAATTATCCTGTATGGAAACATTATGCAAAGACTTAGTTTTGGAGAGGCTCTGAGGCTAGAAAGGTAGAAGGAAAGAGATGAGGAGAATGACTAGCAGCAAAGTGGATGGACTCAGTTACAGTGGTGATAGGTGCATCGTTGGAAGGGTTAATCCAGGGAAAGATTGTCATGGAGAAAGTCTATGTGGTCACTAAGAGTAGGCACCAATTTGATGGCACTTAATCAATCAATCAATCAATCCCTGAAATCAGAGGATTTCCCCAGATGTTCATAACCTCTGTGAGGCTGTGATAAAATATCAAATTCCTGAATTATGTAGATTCTTGTATTATGTAGATTTTCAAAAGAGAAAGTTTCTGAAAAGAAAAGAAAAGAAAAGAAAAGAAAAAAACCTTGCATCCATACAGTTTAGCAAAAAATTTCTACCCAGCTCCCATAACAGGCAATGAACTTGTTGAAAGAAAAATCTTCAGGGTTCAGTCCAAGTCAGGAATAAACAAAATGGAGACTGCTTTAGAAAGAAGGTTTTAGTTTATTGAAGAGCAGAACCACAACAGCATGTGGCTCTGGAGCAGCTGCCCAATTGATGAGTAAAAGGATTTTTATACAGTTTTACAGTATTTTGTAAATTGGAGGCTTGCTTTGTATACTTCTGTTATTAGATTTGTTTAACTTGTTTCACAATGGGACTAAAATACTTACTTCCTTGGTTCTAATTCTGTCAAACAAATGTAATTAATTTTACCCCCTTATCTTTAGTCTGTCTATTACCTCCACTGAGCTCTCTTTGTGAATCAACAGGCCTGATTCAATGTTTCTGCTTTTTGCAATAGTCAGGGATTTCATGAGTGAAACATTGCTTCTGTATTTCTTTTCCTGAGTTTTATTCTTGTGATTTGGGGGCATAGTAAAAAAGATTGGATGATGCTAATCCTTACCACAAACTACTTCTGAATTTTAGAAGTGGAGGGAATATGGATTAATACACTTAAGAAACCATACTACCTTTGGATGGGCTTAAATAAACTGTATTCTTTTGGCTAGGGTAAGGGAGAAAGCTTTTTCCTAATAGAAGATTAGATGTTGTTATTTACACTTCTGTGTTCATTAACCATTCTGACTCTCAGTGATGTACAGTCCTCTGTTGCTTTGTAGTTATGCAGTTCATAAAGTTAAAGTGAGATCTAGAACTCATCAGTTCAATTTATACTTGAAAGTCTGATAAATATTTCGATGCAAATGGAATCCAAGAGAAAAATAGAGAGCCATGGGAAAGGAATCAAACTGGAAATTATCAATAATACAAACTTTTATGTAAATTTCTGGGGTAGCCATTGGGTTCAGAATACTGTAATTGGCCCTGGTTGCTATACCGCAGCTGCTCCCAACCTTTTGGGTACTAGGGACTGGTTCCGCAGACTGGAGGGGCTGTGGTTTCATGAGCTGCCTGCATCCTGCAGATCGGGATTTGCTTGTTTGCATGGCTCGGTTGCTGGCATGGACCATGGACCTGGGGTTGAGGATCCTTGCTATACTGCATTCTCCCCCCCCCCATTTTGTTTAGCTGGAAAAATGATAGAAAAGTATGAATGAGAGATTGGCCTGGTAATATAAATGGGCTTTAGAAAAAATTAATTGTGGCTTTGACAGAAAGATTACATCATGTGGACCAAGTGTATCTATTTATAGGAGTTATATGGCCACCTATCTCATGTGATGACTCTAGATGTCTTACAACAATCCATTAAAAAGTAAGTTAAAAATAAGTCAGGTGCCCCACCAAATCATCCTCACATTTCAACCTCCATCCTAACCCAATGGATAGCAGAAGAGGTTTCACAATTCTCTAGAAGGCTAAAAAGAGTAGCAATATTTTAGATCTCAGGTTAGAAGCTGAGCAGCCACTGAGAAGGTGCAGCTTTCAAAATCAGATGACAACATTTAAAGAGGAACCTGGACATGCGACCCTATTTAAATTTGTAGGAGAGATAGCTATCTCAGGGAGAGGAAGTCTCAGAACTAACCTGGCCTTGTGCCCTAGGTGATAACCAGAACCTTGACTTGCACCCAGAAAGCAACTGGAAGCCACTGCAGCTTCCGCATGACCCACTTAAAACTGCATTCTGCTGTCTTCTGGACCAGTTGCAGCTTCCAGATAATTTTCAAAGGCATTTCCATTTAGAGAGCATTGTAGTAATCCAAATAGGAGATAACTAAGGCATGGATAACTATGACTAAGGCTTCACAAATGGTTTTCCCTCTATTCTATTAGAATCTGAGTTGATCTAAAGAAACTAAATGGGGAGAGACTAAGAATAGCAAAAAGAACTACAGCCTATTTCTCATCACACAGCTAAACTAGAAAGTGCAGTCCAGGAAACATGCCCTCTTGGTCACTGAGATGTTAACTATGGGAGTTCTGGCATGGGTGTAATCTACTATGGAGATTTTATTGAGCCTGGACATATTTTGTTTTTGCTTACTTCAATGGAATGTTTGCGGCTTTTACTGCATTGTTCAATATCCAATATATTTGGATGGATGGATGGCCTATGACACAATGAAGACACTAACAAGAGAGGTTTTTTAAAGGTTACTAGAAATATGGTTACCAAAAGGTATGGATGGTTTTGAAAGGGGACTAGGTATAGGCTGCTAGTCATAACAGTTATTTAGTGCCTCACCTCCAGTTATATATCTCCGTGAGCCAGTTTGTGGAAAAGATGAAATAAACATGACATTGCTAAAGTCCTCTGGTCTCTTTCTGGACCTCGATCATCAGCTGCTTACTGACATGAGAGGTGGGTTTCTGCTTCTCATCCAAAAGCTACTTGAAATTCTCCAGGAAGTCAATTTTCTTTCAACAATCAATGAAAGCTTGTTTTACCCTGGCCCTGGTTCTGCTTTACACTATAAACAATCAATCTTATCAGACAAGACACACAATGCCCTATGTGAAGATTTATTTCTGCTTTTTTCCCTCCCTCCTTCCTCAATTTAAGATTTGGGAAGTGCCATTTAGACAGCAAAGAGACTGCAGCCCTCCTTAACATGGCAATTCATAGTCATTTTTCTTTGTTCATTGAAAATGTCAGGCTGTTTGAGTGACTTCTTGACCACATAGAAATACATGGCTTTACATCATCATTTGTTAAATCAGTACCATCCAGATGTGAATTGCATCCATACCCATCATTCATACCCTTTTAGAGAAACAATATTATGCAAAGTGCAAAAAAAAAAAAAAAGGAATTAAACATAGGAAAAGAAAGAAATTAAAACGAAGAGAAAAAAGGGAGGAATGAAATTAACTGAAAATCTATTTATCCCAACACCACATTTGGTTTATCTCTTTGTAGTTGCTTTTCACATCTATACACAGATTCTTATATTGCCCTTTATTCTTCTCACAACATTTTATAGTAATTTTATTAAATACTGCAATTAAAAAGATAAAAAATGAATACAGACTAAAAGCAAGAATAAAAAGAAAAAAATAGAAAATGCCAAAAAGAAAAAATAGAAAAGAAAGAAAAATAAGAATATAATAATGAAAAAGAAAATAAGTATATAAAGAAATGACCTTATCCTTCATCACAAATGTAAATTATTTTATTAACATCATCTTTCTTAAAATGCAACAAATGATCTGATATATATCTTTTATCTACAAACAAATGCTTAAAGCCTCCTTCTGCAGTCCTAATCTGCAAATGTCCATTGAGTTACTAGAAATAGCAACATCACTTTAATCAAATAAATCAGTCTCATATTTCTCTGCTTTACCTTTAACACAGTAATTTATCATTTTCTCTAAATACACAACAAAAAATTCTTCCCATATCTTCTCCTGTCTATAAACAAATTTCAAAGCCTTATCATTTGAACTTAGTAAAGAAAAAAACCCATTAAGATCTACCAGAAGTAGCAACATATTAAAAATCTTAAATCCCTTCAGACATTAATAATTTATATTTAAATGCAATTATTTAATTAATTATAATATTTAATTATTATGTAATTATATTATGTAATTTGTATTTTAACAAGTTTTTTCTCTGTTTCCCATATCTTATCTATATATAATCTTTCAAGTCTTGTCATTTAGTCTTGGTCAAGAAAAACCCATTAACAATGATTGATACATATTTTTTTAACTCTAATCAACAATGGTTGGAAACTAATCAAAGAGAGAAGCAACCTGGAATTAAGCAGAAACTTCCTAACAGTGAGGACAATTAACTAGTGGAACAGCTTGCCTTCAGAAATTGTGGGCGCTCCATCACTGGAGATTTTTAAGAAGAGACTGGACAATCATCTGTCTGAGATGGTATAGGTTCTCCTGCTTGAGCAGGGGGCTGGACTAGAAGACCTTCAAGGTCCCTTCCAACTCTATTCTATTCTAAATAAGCCAACTTGATATTCCTTTGTTATGCTTTTAAAAATCTTGATGATTTGATGATTATTAATTTTAAATAGTGTCCCCAAAGCTGATTTTTATTTTTTCACGTTCTCTTTGTCTTTTCTCAGGAATCCTATCTTGAGTAAAACATCTATTTTACAAGCCCAAGATAAGAAAGTTGTCCAAGTCACTCTTCTGATTTATTGCTTGTGTAACCTTTTTATTATTGAGAAATGAGGCAGCTTCATTTGTAAGTCTTGTGTAACTGTGGTGGAATATAGTCCGAATTCCCAAGAGGGAAGATATGCATTCCAGAGGAGCAAAAAACAGAGTGAAATTTAGACTGTCTGGGTGAGAGAAAGAAAGTTAAGAGTTAAAACAGTTCCTCCCTAGGTATTCTCAGAGTATATGTTTAATGGTACAAGTAGTCTGCTTTAGTTTGGCACAATTTCTATCCATAAGTGAGGAACAATAAAAGAAATTGCTTAGAAGAACCTCAACATGTCTTTCTTGGTTTTTGGAGTCTGACAGGAACATCTTTTCCCATATCAGTTTTGTATCTTTAAACATATATCCAAAACAGTCTCATTCTCAATAGTATGCTCTTCTATCTCCTCTTTTAAACCCATTATAATGGTAGCAGACAAAGTTAAGGGAAATTTCTGAGAGCATTGTGGTCAAATATCCTTGACTTCTTCTCATGTTAAAATAGGCTTCACCAATTTGTGTTTGTGGGTCTCTTCACCTTTAATTATAGTCTTTAGCTCTTTCTGGTTGCCTCCTGTGTCCATCCTTCAAAGTCTCCTCTTATCATGCTTTTCTCTAATCCACAACATTTTCCCACAGGAAGATTTCTTACACTTAGATGCAAAATCTTCATATATTTTTAATAGGACTTTAAACAACCCACAAGAAGTAGTATAATTAATTTCAAAGACGTATTTCCAATCCATCTGGCCCCTTAATCTATTTCTAACCTTCCAAAATCAACATTCTAATCACCATTTTGCTGTTTATTTCAAAATAAAAAAAATAGTTTCAAGTTCTTAAACTTACATGGAACTTCTTTTGTTGAGGATGGAAGGACTCAGTGTGATGAAACTTGTCATTCTGAAGGTTCTTAGCATTCAAAAACCAGTTAACAGGTCATTTTGTAAGTGATTAAGAGGAGAAATGGGTGAACCCAGGATCTGTTTGAAGACTCTGAATTTTGGCTGGTAAAGCCCTCAGTTCCTAGAGCTCTAAAAACTGTTGAAGACTGCTGTTTTATAGTCTTCTTGTGGGGAGCATCTGTTTGGAGCATTTATACTTATCCCAGTTCTTCCTCTTTATCCAGGAAAGAATTTTGAAGCACTGATTTATTCACCAGCTCCTCATTCTGCTCTGGTTGTTGGCTCTGCAAAAAGTGAAGTCATCTTCAGTCTTCCATTGCTTCCATGGAAATCTAATCTCTTTTTTAAGGAGTTCAATAATTCCATATCTTCATGACTTTTTTGACCTTCCCTTTCTCCTTCAACCATTTACTCTCTGTGATTGAATCCTCATTCGTCTCCAACTTCCTTCTTTCACACTGATCATGTACTTTTGTACTCAATCCATATTTATCCATACTTTCTTGTTCTATTGCTATACTTACTATAGCTGTTATGTTTTCCTGGATATGTCCAGCTTCCAAATTTTCAAGGAGCAGACTGTGTATCCTCAATGTCAGAGACAAATTTTGTTAGGGCCTGGCTTATATATCAAATTTATCCCTTTCCATAACAAGTTTAAGGTGGTTTGGTTGTTAGATTGGATCATTGGGACTCAAAAAGCTATTGTTTGTGGATTAAAAGAAAGAAATTGTTCCATTTATGGTGTCTAACAGTGTAGCCATGTATTCCACAATACAGATATAGGTGGAGATTCCACTCATTACAATAGTTATTATTCATGAGGCATTTATCTTCCTGTTTCTCCATCCATTTAGTTGAAGCAAATGTTATTGCCTATATACAAACTGAGCTCTGAATGCTTGTTTTAAGGACTGTTTATAATGGAGATTAGGGAGTGATGAATTATTCAGTGGTTCAGCTACACTTTGCCATTACATAGTGTTGAAACAACATGGAATGAAAATGTGCCATTTTGGATTGTGAAGGCAAGAGATGCAAATGGAAAGGATGGGTTGGCACTTAGAATATTTCAGAGTGGGTATATTGGAGCTGGAATATTCTTTATTGGACACACAAGGAATTTGTCTCAGTGCATAGGCTCTCAGTGTACAAATGAACAACAAAGTGATAAGTCATAGATCATAAATCATAAGATACAATCATAAATCATAAAATACAAACAAGTGATAAATCATAAGATACGATTGGGAGAAGGTAGTAGGAAAGAGAAGAGGAGAAAGATGAGAAGATGAGAAGGATAATAGCAGTACAACCCTACTACATGGGTAAATATCTTTAGGCGTAAGACAGTGCTGTGGGATTAACAGAGTAAAGCATGGGGGAAAAGACTACCTTTGTATCTAGTTATTTTGGATTCCCAGTATTAAATCTAAGGAGAAAAGTGACAGATTGAACCTCTATGGTTCATGGAGAAAACAAATGTAGAGAGAGGGGCTCAGGAAGGGAAAATTACTAGGTAATACTGACTTTGGTTTCATGGTGATTGAAGAAGTTGGACATTGATGAAACTGCTTGGGATATAAAATTGCTTTATAAGTTGCTGCATGGCAAGATATCTCAGTTGGATTATAAATCGGTAATTTTGATGGGTGACTGGAATGGGGTTTTAGACCCAACTATAGACAAAAGAAGTTCCTCTAAAACTTTTATTCAAACTAAATTACCTATGACTTTCTTTGATTTGAAGGAAGAATTGGAGCTTATTGATATTTGGCGAGAAAGGAATACAAGTGATAGAGACTTTACCTTTTATTCTGATAGACACCAGTCATTTTCAAGGATTGATTTTTTTTTGATTACTAGTGACTTCCTCCCTAGAGTGAGGAAGGTGAAAATTTTTCCTAGAACATTGTCAGATCATAGTCCGGTGTGGATGGAGTTATATTCGGAAGACGGGAATAGAAGATCCTGGAGATTGAATGAGAACTTATTTAATCGGGAGGAGTTCGTACAAAAGTGTAAAGAACATTTAAAGGACTTTTTTACTATAAATATGAATAAGGGAACATCGATGTCTATGGTGTGGGACGCTAGTAAAGCATATATGAGGGGAATTTTGATTCAATTGAATAAAGTTTTTAGGGAAAAAGGGTCACAAAGACGTAGAGAAATAGAAGAAGAGATCAAATCAAAAGAACAAGAGTTGGTTCTTAACCCTACTGATAATAATTTAAAGGTATCTATAAAGATGCTTAAGGAACAATTTAACATGTTGATGGCAGATCAGGTGGCTACCAATCTGTCGTATATGAGACATAATACTTTTTGCAATGCGAATAAGCCTGGGAGGTGGTTGGCTTATCAGTTACGAAAGAAACAGAAAGCTAGAATTATAGAGAAAGTAAAATATAAAGGTACTGAGGTTTTTCAGCAAGATTTGATTAAAAAAAGCTTTTTGGACTTTTACACAAAATTATATTCAAGTGATAATATAAGGGGTTTGGATATAGATAAATATTTACAATCAGTACATTTTCCTAGACTTTCAGAGGAACAACAAAATGGGATGAATAGTTTAATTACTGTGGAGGAAATTGGCTTAGCTATTAAGCAGTTAAAGGTTGGAAAGTCTCCTGGAACAGATGGACTGACTTCTAGGTATTATAAGATTTTATCTGAAGAAATGATAGAGCCACTAAAGGAACTCTTTAATAGTATTTTGTTGGGTATGCAAGTTCCTCCTTCTTGGAAAAGAGCTTTTATATCACTGATTCCGAAGGAAGATCAGGATCTTACAGAGCCTAAGAATTATAGGCCAATTTCATTATTGAATGTTGATTATAAGATCTTTACAAAAATTTTGGCAAATAGATTAATGCAGGTTATGAAAGACTTGATTCATAGTGATCAAGCAGGATTTATAACAGGGAGATATATGAAACATAATGTTAGACAAATTATTAACTTAATTGAGTACTTGGATAAGAATAATCAGATTCCTGTGGCTTTTATCTTTTTGGACGCTGAAAAAGCTTTTGATCAATTGGACTGGCAATTTTTATTTTCTTTGGTAGAGAAAATGAATTTTGGGGATAATTTTTTACATGCACTTAAAGCTATATATCAGCAGCAATCTGCACAAATTGTTGTAAATGGGGGATTGACTGAGAATTTCAATATTCAAAAAGGGACAAGACAAGGATGTCCATTATCCCCATTGTTATTTGTTTTAACATTGGAAATTTTATTGATTCAGATTCGGGAATCGAAGTTAGTTAAGGGTGTAAAGATAAGGAAGAATGAGTATAAATTGCGGGCATTTGCGGATGATTTGGTTTTAATTTTGGAACAGCCGAATCAGGCGATTGATGGTTTATTAGAACTTATAACACAGTATGGGAATGTTTCTGGTTTTAAAGTTAATAATTATAAGACTAAGATATTATCTAAGAATATGTCAGTTAAAGAAAGGGAAAGTTTGATTAAAGCCACAGGTTTTCAGATGGTAAAAAAGGTTAAATACTTGGGAGTATATCTAACTGCTTCAAATGGAAAATTGTACAAGAACAATTATGAACCACTATGGGCAAAAGTCCAAAAGGATTTAATAGATTGGAAAAAATTGCAATTGTCATTGTTGGGGAGAATTTCAGCTGTAAAAATGAATGTTCTACCAAAGTTTCTTTTTTTGTTTCAGATGATACCTATTCTTAAAAAAGAGGCAAATTTGGAGGAATGGCAAAAGGGTATCAATAATTTTATATGGGCCGGGAAGAAACCAAGGGTTAAATTTAAGATATTACAGGATGCTCGAGAAAGAGGGGGACTTAAGGCACCCAATTTGAAATTATATTATGATGCAGCCGCCCTAACTTGGTTAAGTGATTGGCTTAATTTAACAAATATGGATATTCTTTTTTTGGAAGGTTGGGATTTAATATATGGTTGGCATGCATATTTAATTTTTAATAAGAAAGTTGATCGGACTTTTAAATCACATATTTTGAGGAATGCCTTACTTCGTGTTTGGAAGAAGTATTATTATAGATTAAATTATAAAATACCTATCTGGGGGATTCCCAGACATGCAATTGAGGGAACCTCTAAGGGGACAAATTTTGATAAAATTTCATATAAAGAATTGTTAATTTGTTCTGGTTCGAATTGGCATTTGAAATCCCTAGATGTATTAAGGCAGCAAAATATTCTACAGTCATGGTTTCAATATTTACAAATAATGGATAGATGGACTGTAGACAAGAAAGAGGGAATAACACTAGAAGATAGACAATTGGTTATTCAGATTAAAAACCAAGGTCCGGCTCATATAAAAAGAATATATAATGTTTTATTAGAGTTAGATTCGGAAACAGAATTGGTTAAAGATTGTATGATTAAATGGGCTCAGAATATACAGGAGCCGATCTCATTGGATTTATGGGAGATAATTTGGATAAGAAATGTTAAATTTACACAAGCTCAAAATTTGAGAGAAAATTTTTATAAAATGTTTTATAGATGGCATTTAGATCCTAAAAAATTATCTTGTATGTATTCCAACATACAGCCCAAATGTTGGAGATGTGGCAATAATGATGCGACATACTTTCATATTTGGTGGAATTGTAAAAAAGTAAAGGCTTTTTGGATTATGATTTGGTGGAACATTCAAAAGATTTTTAGAAAGAAGATAAAGTTTACTCCTCAACTATTTTTACTTGGTATTTTTGTTGACTTAAATGAAAAAGAAACTACTTTGATGTTGAATTTATTAACTGCAGCAAGGTTACTAGTAGGTCTATATTGGAAGAAAGATTCTTTGCCTACTTTAGAAGAATGGATATTTAAAGTATCTAGTTTTGCAGAAATGGCAAAAATTTCTGCTTATTTAAAGGATCATACACAAGAAAGATATATTACTGTATGGGGAAGGTGGATAGATTATATTCAGAAAAAATATGGAATTAAAAAGTTTTATTTATTTTATGAATGAATATCAAATATTATAGAGAATTGTTTTATAAGTTATGGAGTTAAAGGTTAATTATGATATTTTTTTTTCTTTCTCTTTTTTTTTCTTTTTTTTTAAATTATTATAATTTTCTTTTTCTTTTTTTTTCTTAACCCTGTATTCTGCTCTGGGAAGTGAAGGGAGGGGGGGTGGGGGTGGGAGGGAGGGTAAGGGGGGGTTCTCTATTTTAAAATTTTATTGTATTTTTATAAATGATTGTATGTTTTAAAAAATAAAAATTTTCAATAAAAAAAAAAAAAGAAAAGAAACTGCTTGGGATAGGGTCTGTCTCATTCCCGGAGGAAATCTGAAGGATGTTTTAAAGTTTACGTTTTAAGGGCAGAAATAAAACTAAGTAAGTATTAGGTTCTCTTGGAACCAATGGCCCAATTCTTTTTAAAAACTTCCAGTGTTGGAGCATTCACAATTTCTGGAGGCAAGTTGTTCCACTGATTAATTGTTCTAACTGTCAGAAAATTGCTCCTTAGTTCTAGGTTGCTTCTCTCTTTGGTTAGTTTCCATCCATTGCTTCTTGTCCTGCCTTCAGGTACTTTGGAGAATAGCTTGACTCCCTCTTCTTTGGGGCAACCCCTGAGACATTAGAACACTGCTATCATTTCACTCCTAGTCCTTCTTTTCATAAAACTAGAAATACCCAATTGCAGCAACTGTTTCTTATATGTTTTAGCTCCAGTCCTCTAATCAACTTTGTTGCTCTTCTATGCACTCTTTCTAGTGTCTCAGCATCTTTTTACATCATGGTGACTGAAACTGGATGCAGTATTCCAAATGTGGTTTTACCAAGGCATTATAAAGTGGTATTATTAAATTCTGTTCATGCTGAAGCGATACATTCATAGCAGAACAACGTGATTCACTGGAGCAGAAATTATGTAAGCTTCAGTTAGCGCACCATGTGCTTTCCCTACCTCCACAAGCTGACTCTCATTGCATACCCAGGATTGTTTGATGTTCACTGTTCTCAGTGCCTTTAGGTGCATTTTGCTTAACTTTCTGATTTAATCAAATTTCATGAACAATGTTTTGGTATACAAAGTGGGGATTAAGTTGCCTGGAGCTTTTGAGTTGCTATCTGACAACTTTAGGGACTTGAGCCCAGCTTTACCTAAGCTGTGATTAATGTCTAGGGTTTGAATAAAAAGCATAACCTTCCTTTTGATTTTTTTTTTTCAGGATCTGTAGCTGCTTGTCAAATGTTTCTTTCATCAGGGATGCAGATTGCAGCTTCAAGAGCGCAGCATAAAAATTCAGCTCAGCTCTGGAATGTTTTAAAGTGATGGATATTAAAAAAATAAATAAAAGCTGTAAAAAGCTGTAAGGCAAACAATGCAAAAAAGCAGATAGGAACACCAATTAAAATAACACAAAGTCCACTCTTATACTAATGGGGGAATATGATAAATGCTTTGTTAAAAATGAACAGCTGAAAGAAGGTATAGAAGGTAGATGCTTATAGCTTTCCAAATTACCAATGTAAAATAATTTCATCACGAATTGTAATGAGAGAGGATTTAGGTTTTCTGTTCCCAGTAGGGCTGTAGCAAGCTGAATGAAGTCAAGTTACTGTTTGTCCTTTCCTGGAAATTCAGTGTACTGTTGAAAATGCATGGGATAACAGTAAAAATGCCTTGTGCTCACAGCTATAAATAAATTTCTACAGAAATGGCATGTCATTTACAATATTTCTTGTAAGATCATGAAAAATGGATAAAATCCTCTTTGCTCCTAATGGAGCAATGAATTTATGTTCAAATATGTTTCTCCTCTGGACCATGGCATGTTGGTTTCTTTTTTTATAAGCTGTTCCATGGAAAGGTGAAGAAGATTGTTGTTTTTTGTTTAGATTTTTTTATCCTGCCTTTATTATATTTTGTAAATTCAGGTGTCAAACACACCTAATACTCTTTCCTTCTCCCATTTTCCTCACAACAATAACAATTATGTAAGGTGAGTTGGACTAAAGCAGAGGTGTCAAACTGCCGGCCCACAGGTCGGATGCATCATGCTGAAATCACGCCCACCCCATTGATGTTGTGAGTTTCACCCTTGGACTAAAGAGTGACTGGTCCAAAGTCATCCAGCTGGCTTTCAAGCTAGAACTCACAGCCTCCTAATTTCTAGCCTGGTGCTTTAACCACTATACCAAACTGGCTCTTTTGCTTTTGGTTTTGCTTTGTTTTATTAAACATGTAAAATTGACCAGATATCTGCCACATTCTCTTTTAGGCCCAAGAGATAAGAAGAAAAAAACCCATAAACTGCATTTTTATTTCTCATTTTACAGAAAGCATAAAGAAGGAGGGGAATTGAAAAATTAGGGACTGTGATTAGCATACTCTACACAGAACATTAAGCTATCATTGTGACCAAACAGAGGTTGAAACTCAGATTGTTTTTTTTTTTTTTTAGTCCGTTTCATTTTCAATTATTTTACCTGTAGGTGCTGAGAAGCTTCAGGCTATAGTGGCAAAAGGATTAGGGTGAGATGCTGGGGTGAACTGTGGCTTCTCAATTCCAAGTAGAGTTGGATGGTATTGATTATTCAAACCCATTTCAATCCATGTCACAGCTTGATTTAGAAAAGCAGATCTGTTGTTCTGTTGGAATGGAGTGAATGTTTAATTTTTTTATAGTTTTATATTTTCTTATAGCTTATTCTGGAAAGGTTTATGTTAAAATATGGTTTGTACATTTTTTAAATAATAAAATCTTTTAATTGTCACCTATGAGGGAACTCTGTAGGATTCCATTTTAGATTGTTCTTAACACTCTTTGATTCATTTTACTGCATTTGTAATAATATTCAGAAGAGCTACTTGTGAAAAAAGAAAATAAGAAGACTAGATTATAAGAATGTCTTCCAGCTTCATTTTCTCATTTTATCAATCTTGTATTTTGTTCTATCCTCTTTCAAGAAGCAACGGGTGGAAACTAACCAAAGAGAGAAGCAACCTAGAACTAAGGAGAAACTTCCTGACAGTTAGAACAATTAACCAGTGGAACAACGTGCCCCCAGAAGCGGTGAATGCGCCAACACTGGAAGTTTTTAAGAAGAAACTGGACAGCCATTTGTCAGAAATGGTATAGGGTTTCCTGCCCGAGCAGGGGGTTGGACTAGATGACCTCCAAGGTCTCTTCCAATTTTATTGTTGTTGTTGTTGTTATTATTATTATTATTATTGATCATCGCACAGTCAGCCAGATGTTCAGACTGGATTTGGCATTTTGTCTACCTATCGAGTCCTTACCCAGGACCTGGGATAGGCAGATGTGGATGTTTGATGGTATTACAGGTATTGTCGCAGGATGGAAGCAGTTCCTAGTAAGGCCGCCTTTTGCAATTGACTAATAGCGAATTTGTCAATGCCAATGGTGTTCAAGTGGTGCTCCAGTTGTTTTGGGATTGCACCCAAGGAGCCTATTACTATTGGTACTACCCTTGCTTGCTTTTGCCACAGTCTTTCTATTTCTATTTGTAGGTCTTTGTATTTTGTTATCTTCTCCAGTTCTTTCTCTTCTATTCTGCTATCTCCAGGCACTGCCACGTCCACTATCCAGACTTTTTTGTCTTTCTTATCGACAATTGTTAAGTCTGGGGTGTTATGTTGCAGGTGCTTGTCTGTTTGAATTCTGAAGTCCCAGAGCAGTTTAATTTTATCATTTTCTATGACTTTCTCTATTTTATGATCCCACCAGTTTTTGCTTACAGGCAAATGATATTTTTTGCAGATCTTCCAATGCACCATTGTTGCTACTTTGTCATGCCGCTGCTTGTAATCAGTTTGTGCAATCTTCTTGCAACAGCTTACCAAGTGGTCCACTGTTTCTTCAGCTTCTTTGCATAGGCGGCACTTACTGTCTGTTGCTGTCTTCTCAATTTTGACTTTATATGCATTTGTCCTTAAGGCTTGGTCTTGTGCAGCCATAATAATAATAATAATAATAATAATAATAATAATAATAATAATAATAATAATACCTTGATGTGGTTGTGGGGCTTGTGTACTCTGAGGAAGATGAGAGCTATGCCAGAGGTTCAACCATACTGGACAGGTCTCATCAGAGGAGTCAGACAAAGAGTGTCTCTCCCATAAAAAATATGGTGAGACGTAAATTTCAGAATGCCATACCGGCTCGGATGTCGCCCGGGTTAACAAGGTCCGCGCTAGATATTGGAGTTCCTGGATATCTGGTGAAAAATGGGTTACAGGACTCAGGACTGTTGGCTGAGCAACCAGGGCCAGCAGCTGCAGAACTACTGGAAGAAAAGGTGTTTACCCGTCGCAGATACACAGTGATGGAAAACAAAGAAATAATGATCTATTACTACAGATCAAGTGCAACAAGACGAGGATATCTAAAACGAATGCACCAGTTCTGGAAAGAACAACATCCAGAATCAGAAATAACAGAACAGAGACTAGCAGATCAACGCCGATTTATAATACGAAATAAAGTATTTACAGAAACAGAATTGGACGAACTGCAAAGGTTTACCCAGGGCAAAGAAATCAAAGCCTTACAAGAAGTAATTCAGAATGTAGAGGCAAACCAGGGGGAGTTGGCAGTGAAAGAATCCAGTAGAGATATACAATTGTTCTCATTTGGAAACCAGGCACCTCTTCCTCAGGAAGAACAAAACCCTCTAACTAAAGAAATAAAAGAATTGAAACAAAGAATAACTGAGCATCTAGAACAGCACAAAAACAACAGAATAAGGCTGCCTGCATTGAAGCTTGTTTCAAAGAAACAGCTAGCACAAGCATTAAAAGATGCAAATACTGCAATAGCAAGTATAAGCACCAATTCACTGCAAAAACAAACCAACTAATGTACAGCACAGCTGCAGTTATAACTGAATACCTGGGATGCAAAATCAACAAAGAAGAAAAACAAACAAACAGAGCATCACAAAAATGGAAGGTTAGACTGGAAAATAAGATCAGCAAGTTAAGATCACATGCAAGCAAGCTAGAACAGATGAAAGAAAAGAAGCTGAAGAACAAGAAGACCAAAGAATACCTAATCAAAAAATACCACTTAGAAACAAGGAAGATCAAGGAAGCACTGGAAATAATAAAGCAACAAATAACAGCTATAGCCAGGAAAATCAGTAGATATGAAGCTCGAATTGCAAACTATAGGCAGAACCTCCAATTTCAATCCAATCAGAAACGTTTCTACCAATCCATCAATGGAGAAACTGCAAGGAATCAGTCAGTACCTGACAAGGAAGAAACAGTGCAATTCTGGAAGCAGATATGGGATAACCCAAAGAAATACAACAAGGATGCGGCTTGGTTAAAAGAGGTGGATGCAAATAAAACAGAAGTTGAAATGAAAGAACTAGTAATAACAACAAAAATGGTAGAAAAAAGAGCAAAGAAAATCAAAAATTGGTCAGCACCAGGTGAAGATGAACTGCATGGGTTTTGGTTGAAACATCTAACTGTTATACACCCACTCATTGCCAAGCAGTTCAACAATATACTACAAGGAGGAGAAATTGAAAAGTGGCTAACAACTGGGAAAACCTACCTAATAATGAAAAATCCAGCAAAAGGGGCAACACCAGGTAACTACAGGCCAATTACCTGCTTACCAACAACTTTCAAATTACTAACTGGTGTGGTAGCTGATGCAGTACAACAGCATCTAGTTGAAAACAATCTCTTTCCACCTGAGCAGAAAGGAAACCGCCCCAATAGCAGAGGAACAAAAGATCAACTCCTAATAGACAAAATGATCTTGGAAAACTGCAAGAGAAGGAAGACCAACCTGAATGTGGCATGGATTGACTACAAAAAGGCATTTGACTCTCTGCCACATGATTGGATAATAAAGTGCCTAGAAATAACAGGAGTCAGTAGAAACATCAGAAAATTTGTGCAAAGATCGATGGCACAATGGAAGACACAGTTGCAGATCAATGGTGAGAAGCTGGGAGAGGTTAATATCAAGAGAGGAATATTTCAAGGAGATTCATTATCACCATTACTATTTGTTATTGCACTGTTTCCTCTGTCAACAATACTGAATAACTCAGGACATGGCTATCAAACATCAAAAACATCTGCCAGACTATCCCACCTCCTTTACATGGATGATCTGAAGCTGTATGGAAAAACATCATCTGAAATAGAATCGCTGCTCAACACTGTCCGTATATATAGCCAAGATATTGTAATGGAGTTTGGCTTGGACAAATGTGCCACACTTACTATCAAACAAGGAAAAATAGTGAAAACTGAAGGAATCAAGATGCCCCACGAAAATAACATTAAGAGTCTGGATGAGGAAGAGTACTACAAATACTTGGGTATCCTTCAAGCTGACAACATCAAGCACACTGAAGTCAAGAAAAAGATTAGAGGTGAATACATCAAGAGAGTGAAGAAGATCTTAAAGTCCAAACTCAATGGAGGAAATACCATAAAGGCAATCAACACCTGGGCAATCCCAGTCATTAGGTACACAGCTGGAATAGTGGACTGGACTCAAGCAGAACTAAAAGCAATGGATAGGCAGACCAGAAAAATAATGACAATGAATCATGCCCTTCATCCACGCAGTGACATTGATAGACTTTATCTACCAAGGCAAATAGGTGGGCGTGGAATGCTACAAGTACATCAGATGGTTGAAGAAGAAAAAATGGCTTTGGAAGAATATCTGAAGAACAATGATGAAGATGCACTGAAATTAGTATATCAGGAAGGCTTACTAACTACTGGAGAGACCAAACTGGCCTACAAGAAAGACCAAATGAAGAACAGAATAGAGGCATGGGAAGACAAAGCACTACATGGCCAATACATGAAAAAAATAGCTGGGAAAGCAGATAATAATAAAACCTGGCAATGGCTAAGCAGGAAAATTGAAGAAAGAGACCGAGGGACTAATTCTGGCTACACAAGACCAAGCCTTAAGGACAAATGCATACAAAGTCAAAATTGAGAAGACAGCAACAGACAGTAAGTGTCGCCTATGCAAAGAAGCTGAAGAAACAGTGGACCACTTGGTAAGCTGTTGCAAGAAGATTGCATAGACTGATTACAAGCAGCGGCATGACAAAGTAGCAACAATGGTGCATTGGAAGATCTGCAAAAAATATCATTTGCCTGTAAGCAAAAACTGGTGGGATCATAAAATAGAGAAAGTCATAGAAAATGATAAAATTAAACTGCTCTGGGACTTCAGAATTCAAACAGATAAGCACCTGCAACATAACACCCCAGACTTAACAATTGTCGATAAGAAAGACAAAAAAGTCTGGATAGTGGACGTGGCAGTGCCTGGAGATAGCTGAATAGAAGAGAAAGAACTGGAGAAGATAACAAAATACAAAGACCTACAAATAGAAATAGAAAGACTGTGGCAAAAGCAAGCAAGGGTAGTACCAATAGTCATAGGCTCCTTGGGTGCAATCCCAAAACAACTGGAGCACCACTTGAACACCATTGGCATTGACAAATTCGCTATTAGTCAATTGCAAAAGGCGGCCTTATTAGGAACTGCTTCCATCCTGCGACGATATCTGTAATACCATCAAACATCCACATCTGCCTATCCCAGGTCCTGGGTAAGGACTCGATAGGTAGACAAAATGCCAAATCCAGTCTGAACATCTGGCTGACTGTGCGATGATCAATAATAATAATAATAATAATAATAATAATAATAATAATAATAATAATAATAATAATGATAATAATAATAATAATTGGACTTGACTATGGCAATATCATACTGACTCCTCAAAACATAAAAATAAACAGTGGTTTATAAAAATAAACCACTCTTTATTACAGCTGAACTCTAGTGAATGTATCATAACTGTAACAACATTCTTGTAATATATAAGTTGAAACAATGTCTTGCAGATGCCTAAAATATTATATTGCAGACTAATATTAGATGTATGTCTAAGACTGAAA
The DNA here is from genome assembly GCF_016545835.1 of Crotalus tigris. Classification (NCBI taxonomy): domain Eukaryota; kingdom Metazoa; phylum Chordata; class Lepidosauria; order Squamata; family Viperidae; genus Crotalus; species Crotalus tigris. Next base: position 129,640 of record NW_024096744.1, read on the forward strand.
ATCAGGCTTATCAGATGCTATATTTTTTCTATCCTGCTCTATGGAGTAGAGAGTTGGTCTCTGACAGAAGGCCACCTGAAGAGACTAGAAGCATTTGAAATGTGGATTTACAGGTGGCTGTTACGTATAAGCTGGGTTGACAAGATCAGAAAGGAGGAGGTGATAAGCCACCTGGGAAAGTCAAGGGAAATCATCAAAACAATTAAATAACGAAATAATTAAAAACAAATGATCAAAACAATTAAATAACAAAATAATTAAAAAACAAAAATTAGTATATTTTGGACTTGTGATGCGACACCCAGAAAAATATGGCATACTCCATTTAATCCTCCAGGGAAAGATTGAAGGCAAACAAGGTCCAGGCAGAAGAAAAAGATCATGGCTTCAAAATCTAAGGGATTGGTTTGGACAAAACTCAGAAGCACTTTTTCGTGCGGCTGCTGATAAAAACAGGATCACTAACATGATTGCCAACATCCGATAACGGATATGGCACAAGAAGAAGAAGACTAATATTCCTGTTTTATACCTTGGGACTCTTTGATGTGCTGAGATAAATGTGATTACAAGACATCAATATTGAGGAGATCTAATAGTCATGCAATTTCTTTCCCTATGAGTGTTGAAAATTATTCCTTTTACTGGCATACCTAATTCTTGAGCACCACTTTGGATGAGATATGTGTTCAATGCATGAATAAATATCAATAAAATTCAGTTGGATAATTAATTTCTTTACTGTTCCAGCTATTAAATTAACTATCTTAACAGGATCCAACCGGCAATAAAATGGTTTCTCCAACAGCTCTGAAGCAGTTTGAAAAAATGTAGAATTTTTTTTCTGAGAGATAGTATCACATGAGTCTACCTTGTCTCCGAAGGTGCCCACTGAACTTCCTGTTGAAATGTTAGGAAATCTGATGTCTAGACAATAAATCTACTGTCATTGAATCTGCCCAACAGATACTGACTATGGAAGCCTACACCAGTATAAAGCTATTAGTTTGGCATGTGACAACACCTAGTTAACCTAAGTTGATCTCTAAATCTAACTCTGGTTAAGTACAATGATATGGGGCTAATGAGAGTATTAGGGATATAGACTATATGAAAAGTGATGAAAAATACTCAGAAGAAGGCTCTAGCATACGGGTGTCAAACTCACTGCATCACGTGATGTGTCATGATGTATTGTGACTTTTTTCTCATTCCTGGAGCTGGGATGAGCACGGCCTCCACATGATGCAACTGGCCCATGGGCTGGCAGTTTGTCACCCCTGCTCTAGCAGATACTTCTGTACTTCTGATAAAAAACCTGCATGAACAAATTGCAAGAGATAAACTTGATCCAAGAGTAAAACTCAACTCAGCGTCACCTCTGTCTTTAAGTTTGGGATAGGGTTTTAATGGGGTGAGGGAATTTCTTCTCAAAGCTACTTTGTGAAGGAATGTTGCCCAGTTCCTTTCAACAGTGCTGAAGTGAAGGGGCTCTGTAGCTTCATTTTTAATGTCTCCTCCAGCAAATGTGTCTTCCATGGAAATCTCTCTGGGCAATATAGAGTCTTCTCAAAGTAAATTATGAAGTCTTATGGTATAAGTGACTAAGGCCTTCATCAGGTTGTATTCTACTTACTTTGCACAGGTCTTAGTAGGGTTTTCTGCATAAGAAGACCAAATCCAAAATGTCAGCTAACTATTATTGTGTATTATTGATTTAAAACATTTCTCTGTGGCTTCTCATATGTGATTCAGAAGGAGGAAGGATTTTATAGCAGTAGAACATGTTTCAAAAAATTGAAATCTACATATCAGGTCAAAATAGAGTTGAGAACAACTTTGTGTGTGTGTGTATGTATAAAACCATTCCCACCACATTATTCTTCATGGAAGTAAAGGTTAGAAACCAAAAATCTTGATTTCATTTTGGTTGCTAGGCAACCCTTATATGGAACAGCTAATTAGATTTGCACTTTGAGTCATCCCAACTAATATAATTTAAGGCAGTTAAAAAATGAAGGGCTGCCATTCCAACATGCAACTTAGAAAAGGGGAGTTTCCTGTATAAAGAAAGGATCTCACCTAAAACCCTGCAAATAAGAAAATACAGGGGAAGGAGAGGGATGTGGAGATAGAGCAAACATAAGATTATCTCAGGAAGCTATATTGGAAGCTCAGATTCAGTAAGGAAGGTAGTGAATTTCTTAAAAAGACAGGGCTTGTAGGGGATTGGAATGATGTTAGAAGTTCATTGTTATGGGGCTGTTTGGGGAGAACAGTCTAAGCAGATGAGGTAATAAAAAAAGATGAAATTAACAGGGATTCGAAGAATGAAAAGTATCAGGAAAAATAGGGACAGTTTTCAAAATCAAGGCAAGAAACTTGTACTGCAATGGATGTATTGAAGAAACAACAAAGGTACAAGATTTTGACTAGGAAAACTAGGAAAACACTACTTGCCATTAATGTAACATTTGGAAAAAGAGATGAATGAAATTTGAGCCCTAGGAAAAATGTGGGCATCCGAGCAGAGTGAAAAGCAAAGAAACCACCAAGCCATGTTTGGATACCAGCTACCAAAGGTAAGAACTGCCATGCAGCATGTCAAAACCAGTTCAGATCCAGGATGGCCAATATCAGCTACTGTGCAGCAGGTGTTTGGCAAAGTGATCAGGTGCTGAGGCAATTGGTTCTTTTAGATCCATGGTCAACAAACACTCCAATAAATAAAGGGATTTTAGGCTTTGTTATTAGCTCAAGCAAACTGATGTAAAAGCCTAACATAAAAAACTTACCAAATGAAGACATGAAGCTGCCTCATAAGGACAACAGAGATGCCCCAAAGGCAGCCAATTTGTATATTACATAGTGCTAGATTCTGTGCAGAAGCTTTGAACAAACAGGAACAGCAACAACCTCAAAATCTTATCAAAACCCAGCACTATGACTTCCTGGCCCTATTATCATCAGGAGACTGCAAGAACTGACCTTGAGTGGCTGTCAAGTGACTTTGGGATGGGAATCAAAAGTTTGAGACTTTCACAGTGGGAAAAGCTTTGAAGTTACAGGAAAATTCCTCACCCTTCTTCTTTATTCAGTAAGGAAGAATAAAAAAAAGGCAAGCAGGTTAGCTTAGAAGAAGCTCTAAACTTCTACAGTAGACTTTTCTTAATATGGAAGAGAAATCAAAATATGTCAGTAAATTCCTTGGAATAACAATAATCTTCTACATTGCCACTACAGCAGGTCACATAACAATAAAACAAGGGCTGTGGCAATATGGAAAGTAAGATGCGATGAATGCTGTTGGCAAGGGATTAAAAAGAAAACAGTAAGGGACATTCACCATTGAGGAATGCTACCACTAGATTTGGGTCTTTATGTTTTCCAAACTCCTTGCAAACTTGATTAATTTTAGAGGAAAAATGTGTAGAGTAAAAGTGTCTCTCTGTATGTCTGTATGAGAGGCTTAAATAACCTATATCCTATAAAACTGTTATAGATTAGCAGATGGTCTTTAAGTGCTGTATGTCATTTTATTAATTCATATGATTATGAATTCCTGTCCCTCAATTCAAAGTGTTTGAATGTGTCCATTACTAAAGTCCCCTCCCCTTGCCCCCATGAACACCATAATCATCATGGATCATAAGGTCTCAGCCACACCATATTCAGTCTCTGGATTGGGCAAAATGCACTCGAGGTGAAATGAAAGTGAATGAATTAACTATAAACAGCAATTTGTAACATAATTAAGTCCTCTGTGTAATGAGCTTGCATTCTTTCAGGAAACTTGTCTGCTAAGAGCAATGATAAGATGAAAAAGAGATTTTGGCTTGATAATATGAAAGCCAGAAATGTTTACACTGAGATGCAGATAGGGAAATAAGATCTGGGATAGGATGTGACAGGGAATGGTAATGGTGGATCAGCAAAAGCGGTCTCCATTTAAATTTTTGATTTTCATAAGTTCATTCTGCTTGGTGTTTGCATTAATTATCTCAGCATCATTGACAAACAACAAATTGATTGAAAATATATTTCTAATTAGAAGTTATTAGAAAACCTGGGGGCTGGAGGACTGGAAGCTAAAACTTACAATGAATGGTTGTAGGAATTGGGTATGTCTAGTTTAATGAAAAGAAGGAGTAGGGTTAACACGATAGCAGTATTACAACATCTAAGGGCTGTGGCAAAGAAGAGGTAATCAATGGAAGCAACGGATGCCAACTAATCAAGGAAAGAAGCAATCTAGAACTAAGGTGAAATTACCAGACAGAACAATTAATCAGTGGAACCACTTGCCTCCAGAGATTGTGGCTGCTCCAACACTGGAGGTTTAAAGAAGAAATTGGACAACCATTTGTTTGAAAGGAATAGGTTCTCCTACCTGAGCAGGGGTTTGGACTAGAAGACCTCCAAGATTATTCTGTTATTCTGTTAAACCAGGACACCTGGCAGATGTTTCCCTCCCTGACTTTACAAGTTTGTATCACCTTCTTTTAAAAAAAGGAGTTGACAGGTATTTGTAATTTATTGTACGTAAATTCCTGAAAGACTTCATCTTTTTTTTTCTTTCCTCTCCTTTGAAAGGCAATACTGAATGCCAGTTTCTCCTATTAAAACAGGAATAGTAAATAAGTACAAGAAAATTTCAGCACAACACCACTACTGGATTTGTTGGAAAAGCTGTATAGCTTTTTCACTATTTTCAGCTTTTGAACACTTTCCAAGAAACCCCACTTAAAGTAATCCAGTTAGGGGCAACCAAATCAGCAAAGAAGAATTGCAGCTGGTAACTAGACATTATTTTCCAAACATGTTACTTACCACAGCTATGATCTGCAAATTTATAACAAGGAGCATGCCATAATTACAAGGGTCCTATTTTAGGACCAGTACAAAGCCGTTGAAAGCAGCTGAATCTCAGTCCCTGAATCTAGTATTCTGTTGATCAATATATACATCTAGATTTGATGTTACCCTCATCCATTACTAAACATTCAAGGAAACCAACTGCTTCTTTGGAGTTATGTGATAAGGACAGAAGACATGGCTACCATCAGCCCACTGGTTTAAATAAAATTTTCCCATACTTTTATAAACATGTGAACATCTTCTGAAACTAGTAGGAACCCTCACAAGCCACAAGCATTGAACTCTACCAACATATCCAGAAGTACAAGCAGAGTTGCATTCCCCTATTTAACTTCTGGCACATAACATTCACCAAGATGTCCAAAGCAGTCTAGCATCATGTCCAGGAGAAATCCTGACCAAAATGCATTGAAATAATTAGTAAATTAATGAAACATAATTAATTTTGCATGATGTAAGATCCCCCCACCTTTTTATTCACCTTTCCCCAAAGTTAAATATTTAATTATTGCCCAGGTCAAAGCTGGATTTGCTCAAAAAAATGTCAAAACCAGCTACTTTGGGCAAAAGGGGACAGATCTTCTCCCCTCTGGGAGGCATTGATCTAATCAGAGAGACAGCCCTGTCACATATGATTTAATTAGCCATGATAGGAGACAGAAACTTCATCTCTCACCATACCCTGCTCATATCCTCAAGATCTATGGGCCCAAACATCAAAGCTATCAGGACAAAAAGTTGTCATTAGTGTTTTTCATTTTTTCTTGGCAGGATTTCTCTAGCATGATGCAGAAAATTCTGAGTGAAGTAGAAGGGAAGTGCAACCACTTATATGCATCCTGTTCCCTTCTTCCCCATCTTTTAGTTGTAAACTATTGCTATTGTTTATTGCTTCAGTGTTGGCTTTTGGCTTTTAATGTTTGTAAGCTGCCCAGAGTCTACTTTCTAACTTTGGGACTTTAGAATTCAAACAGACAAGCACCTGTCATATAACACCCCAGACTTAACAATTGTCAATAAGAAAGACAAAAAAGTCTGGATAGTGGACATGGCAGTGCCTGGAGACAGCAGAATAGACAAGAAAGAACTGGAGAAGATAACAAAATACAAAGATCTACAAATATAAATAGAATGACTGTGGCAAAGGTAGTACCAATAGTAATAAGTGCCTTGGGTGCAATTCCAAAACAACTGGAGCACCACTTGAACACCATTGGCACGGACAAATTTGCCATCAGTCAATTACAAAAGGTGACTTTATTGGGAACAGCTTTCATCCTGCAACAATATCTGTAACATCAACAAACATTCAGATTTGCCCTCCCAGATCCTTGGTAAGGACTCAACAGATAGACAAAAATGTCAAATCCAGTCTGAACATCTGGCTAATTGAGATCATCATCAACAACAACAATATACAAAGTGACTATAAACAATGGCATAACATACTCACCAAAATTATTCACTGAAAGTGTGTAAAAATTATAATTTGCCAGTAATGAAAAATTGGTGGGAACATGTAGTGGAAAAAGTAGTAAAAAATAAGCAGGTTAAAATGTTGTGGGATATCCAAATACAAACTGATAAAGTTTTGGTGCATAACACATCAGATTTTACAAAAGGCCACACTGGTTGGATCTGCATATACTATGCCAATACATTGTAACATCCTAGGTTCTTGGGAAGAACTTGATGTGAATGAAGATCTACATCAGCTAAAGAACTGGCAGCTTTTATTTCACAATGTTGGTTGTTCCTTCTCTTCCTCCTCCTCCTCACCATCAGTCAATTGCAAAAGACAACTTTATATCCTGTGATAATACCTGTAATATTATTAATCAACAACATCTGCCTATCCCAGATCCTTGGGAGTGATTTGGTAAGTAGACAAAATGCCAAATCCAATCTAAATATTTGGTTGACTATGTGACCAATCATAATAATAGCAATGGGGCAGAATCTGTGCATGTTGTCTTCCTTTAGAAATGAATGTGAATGTAACAACTCAGACTGCAGACTGTTGGAAAGATGATTGTACAATGAAAGATAGACACACACATGCAAATGCAACACTACATTTCATCCACAAGAATTTATCTTCTTTGTAATAAATTTATTTTATCAAATTCTCTTTTATCAAACTGAAAAATACAGCTTTTTCTCTGAACTAGTTCTGAAACACAGATGCGATTATTGTCTCTTAAGTAGGAAGGTATGAAAAGCTCTTTGTTTTCCAAGAGAGTGATAAAGCTTCTTCCTAAATACAGATCACCCAACCTCTCTAGAGATTTAGGTAATTAAATTCCATAGCACTAGAGTTGGAGATCACCATTAAAAGCATGTAAGGTGCTTAACTGAGCCCATGAATATGAGCATCAGAAGACAAAAAAAAAAGCTGCTTAGGTAGATAGTAGTAATAGATGCTAAGCTTTGCTTTCTGACTTCTTGCTAATGATTTACCTACTTTGAAATGCCAGCCTCTGTGTTAGATGTCTTCCTAGAAGATCAGATTTACTTGCCTTCTGCTGTAATCCATGACAGTACCTCTCTTCTAAAGATGCTTCCCTAATCCAACATGTGTTGTGTCTCACGTAGTTAGGCATTACTGGGACTGAAGTAATGTTCCCATGTCCTACTGGAAAGCTTTAAGAGTATTAAATAATATCATAGTCTAAACCAAAGATTTCCATCAAAGAACTGGGAGGTAATTTGCATCAGTATGGAAAATCCAGAATGTTAGTTGGACTTCCCCAGTTCCTTTACCAAGTGGATACAATTCCTCCTATTTGTCTTTTAATTTTTATTAATTTTGTTTGCTGCCTATTTTGCTATAAGGCAATTTTTTTCCTAGTCATTTCTCAGCCTCATGTTTCTCTACTATTCCTCCAGCCTTAGCCTTCTATCTCTCTGTTTCATTTACACAAATCTATCTCTCTTCTACTTCTTTGTCTTCATGCTTTCTCTTTTTAGAGTTAATCTGTCAATGAGCAATTTTATGCTCCCTGTCCTCATTGGCCAGCATCATAGTTTCCTTTTTCTTTCTTTTCTTTAATGAAAAGAAGGACTAGGGATGACATCATAGCAGTGTTCCAATATCTCAGGGGCTGCCACAAAGAAGTCAATCTGTTTCCCAAAGGACCAGAAGACAGGGCAAGAAACAATGGATGGAAACTAATCAAGGAGAGAAGCAACATAGAATTAAGGAGAAACTTCCTGAGAGTGAGAACAATTAGTCAGTGGAATGACTTGCCTCCAGAAATTGTGGATGCTCCAACACTGGAGGTTTTTAAGAAGAGATTGGACAACCATTTGTCTGAAATGCTATAGGGTTCCTGCCTGAGCAGGGGGTTGGACTAGAAGACCTCCAATGCACCTTCCAACTCTGTTATTCCTTTCTGTTCTGCTGTTTTCAGTGGTCTTATCCTCAGTGCCTTTGCCTTTCTTTTGAAAACAGGCTCAACTGCTCAGGTTTTTGCCATTCCATCACCATATAGTTTCTCTCTTTTCTCCTTGATTATTTGGCATGTTTTCAAACATTCTGTGACATCATTGTAGTGCAGGCATGTCAAACTTGCAACATCATGTGACATTGCATGACGTATCCCCATTGCTGGCAATGGGATGGGCGCGGTTTCAGCATGACGCATCCAGCCCATGAGCCGGTAGTTTGACATGCCTGTTGTAGTGCAAGGATGGGTAAATTGGGCAAGTTTGGACTAATAGTTCTCATTGCAAAGGAGTAGAAGGAAATCAGTCATGTAATCTTCCAGGGCTGCTGCATCTGCCATTCCAAAATCTGATTTCAAGCTGGGAATTATTGTTTCAGCAATATGACTTCTATTGGCTTATTTGTAGCATTCTTGAATAGATGCATTGATTTGTTGTGCTGATTTTGCTATGGATGTGATTGCTGTTAATGTACCCTTTTTATGTTATTATGCTGTTGGCTGCCATCAAGGTCCCTCCAGGTCAGAAAGACAAAATCGAAATGGCATAATTTAATAAATACATACTAATTTGTTGCTTATAATACTTGACCTGGAGGATAAGAGACAGGATTGAATTGTGGGTGGCAACTGAAAGACATTTCTAATGGGAGGCAATGGGGCCACTCAGTTTATGTCTCTTTCAGAAAATAAAATATCTCTTCTTCCAGAGAAAACTCCAACTAGGGCTAAAAAAAGCATTCAGTACATTCCTGTCCATGATTTTGTTTTGCTATTAATAACTGTATAGAAAGCTTTCTTTACAATGTTCATGTCTAGTATGTTCTTGATACAGCATAATCTACTGGCATTAAAATCTGACCTTCACAGGATGACAACTGCAATCAACAGAATTTGTTGAAAGTGTAGGACTTTGCCTGGAAGAGTTTTGGGGGCCAAAAGCCAAACTCCTTAACTCAAACAGGCAAGATTCATACAGAGGTGCTTTAATGAACTTTAATATAAAGAAATAGGGGGAACAGAGAATAGAACCCCCCCTCTCTTTTGTTAGTAGCTTCGTCAGGTTGGGTTCCTTTGGAGTTTCCAAATCTCTTTTCCCCCAAATGTTTGCATGATGGGCTAGAAATCCATTTATTTGTCCCAAAGGTGCTTTTTCAAAATGTTTCACTTTTTATCCCAGAAGCTTGGAAGGAATGGAATAGAATATAATAGAGCTGGAAGGGACCTTGAAGTTCTTCTAGTCCAGCCCCCCACTTAAGCAGGAAAACCTATACTATCTCATTCAAGTGATTGTCAGTCTTTTCTTAAAAACCTCCAGTGATGGAACACCCACAATTCAGTCAGAACTGAAGAAACTTCTTGGATGAGAAGTGAGTCTTCCAGGAAAAACAAAGAAAGCCCAGTTGCCTCTATGACTTGGATGATAATCTCCATAGATGTCCATTTATTTGGTGTCTGTGCCTCTATACTTCTTTTTCCTCTGGAATATTCACTCCCTTTGAAAGAAAAATGCCCCCTTTTGTTCAGCTGCTTCACTCTCTGTGCTGGTGGCTGCAGAAATTCCAAAATGCAGTTCTCTTCCACCTCCTCCCACAACTGTCTTAAGGTTGCAGCTTTATTGGCAATTCACCTTTGCAGATGCTGAGGGAAAAGGCTAAAATGGGAGAGTGTAAAGTAGCACAGGAGCCTGCAATTTTTCTAAGCAGTCCCCTCTTCCACTCTATCCAGAGAGAGACAAATTCATTGAACGTCCCACTGCCGCCTTTATCACAGAGCAGCCTGTCCTTGAAGACAAGCAGGTCATGTATATTTGTAACAGGAGACTCATTCATTTAGCAATCAAAAACAGTCATGGGAGAGAGAAAAAACCCCACAGCTCGCTTGAAAACGTTCCATTATGAATAGTATTTTTTTTTCAAAAAAGATTCAAAAAGAAACTCCTTTAAAAAGCATTCCCTCAGGGTATTTCATCATCTGAGCCTGAATTTAAATGATAGCTTATTATTACTCACACTTCTGATTTAGAAATAACTTCCTGTATTTATTAAAGCATCATATAAAATACTGAACAATTTGTCAGCAGCAGGCCCAGAATGTTGAAAGGAAACTGTTCTTAATTCTTCTTTTTTATTTATGTAGGAGCTGGCAATCCCTGCTTTCCCAAGGAGACAGACAGTACAATGATTTGGAACAGAAAGAGAAAAAATAGCTCAGCAAGCTACTCAGGAGTGGACTTCAATTCCCAGAATTCTGGAAGTTGAAGTCCTCCCCTCTTAAAGTTGCCAAAGTCAAAAAAAAAAAAAAAAAAAAAACCCACTGCCTTAGATACCCCCCCCCAATTTAGATGCCAAATTGGGGGCAGGAATGAAGAGTCCTTGAGCCAGGTTCAAGGGCGGGATCTGGGTTTGTGTCTTTCTTCTCTCTTCCAACTCAAATGACTAGCGCTAGGCCAAAAACCTCATCTGTATGTTTTTAAAGATTATTTTAATTTAGCTTGATGGGAAATAAATTGCTTTTGAGCCATTGTTTTTCCTGGGAGAGGTACATTTTGGTGACATGGGTAAATCATGGGAGTCTGCTACTTACTTTAATAATGAGACATATATGAAGGCTCTCTGTGTATAATGATCTTTCCAATGGTAGTAGCCTTCTTGGTTTATGACATAACTACTGTCTCCCAAACTGAGATATCAGGAGGGATGTTGTGGCTTTTTCAGATTAGGGAATGTGAGCATCTGCTTGCTCTAAAGCAGGGGTGTCAAACTTGCAACGATATATCACAACTTTTGCGATGTATTGCAACTTTTTTTTGCCATTGCCGGCAATGGGGTGGGCATGGTTTCACTATGATGCATCTGGCCCGTGGGCCAGCAATTTGACACCCCTGCTCTAAAGCAACTTTCCCCTTCAAATCTGAAGCACTGCACAGCCCAAATAGATGATGATGATGATGAGGAGGAGGAGGAGGAGGAGGAGGAGGATGCTGATGATGATGGTGTTGGTAATAGTAATAGTAATAGTAATAATAATAATGTTGGGAGGGACCTTGGAGGTCTTCTAGTCCAGATAATGATAATGATTAATTCTCCATCATCCAGTGATTTCTTTCAATAAGACAGTATAGTAAAAAAATCTGCATCATCATTTAAAAGATAACCAAAACCCTCTTGAGAATAGGCTACTAAAACAAGATCCTTTTGTTGGGGAACTGGCATATTAAAGGAATTGGCATATAGACTTGATTACAGAGTGTGTTGAGCTTTGAGCTTCTATGCTAGGCTTTATTTTATTTATTTGATTTTTATTATTGCTTATAAATAACTTGAGGCAACAAACCTACTTGATATTCCTTCCTTCTATTTTCCCAATTTTTCTGTCAAGATCCTTCTGTATCTTAAGCCTATCTTCTGGAGTGTTGGCTATTCCTACCAGTTTAGTGTTGTCTGCAAATTTGATGAATTCCCCATCTATCCCCTCACCCAAATCATTGATGAAGATGTTGAAGAGCACTGTGCCCAGAATAGAGCCCTGGAGCACCCCACTACACATTTCCCTCATGTAGATGCAGTTCCATTGAGGACCACAAACTGAGGACGGCTGGTCAGCCAGCTATGGATCCATTTGTCTAACCCACATTTTTCTCTCTTGCCAACTAGTAGGTTATGGTCTACTTTATTATTATTGAAGTCCAAGTAAATTACATCCACAGCATTCTTCTGGTCCACTAATTTTGTCACCTGGTCAAAGAATGCAGTAAGATTTGTCTCGCATGATCTGTTTTGACAAACCATGTTGGCTTTTGGTTATGATTTTGGTCCAGAATGACTGGACAAAAATCATCCAAATTTTTTTTTCATGCATAAGGTTGGACTAGAATTCATAGCTTTCTGGTCCCAATTTTCACCCAAATATTTATGTCTAAACAAAATCATAGTACAGCCAATTTACACTCTAAGCTTTTTTTGCACACAGGAGTTGGTATCTATCAATTCCTGCTTCCAAAAACTCTGAAATATTCTCAAGCTGTAAAACTTCCCTTGTAACATTAAGGAAAAAGTAGTGGTTTTTAAATTAATTCTGATAATCTTAAAATGTGTTTTAATATTCCTATCAGAACATCTTTCAGTTTAAATTTCAGACTTTGAAACAGGAGCTAATATGCCATTCACTTTGAATCTGTTGGTAAAATCTAATATAAAAATTTAAAAAAATTCAAAAGTGAGATGACAGGAGAAAAATAGTAAGATTTATGTCAGATATTTACTTCAGAGAGGGACTTGTTTCCACTGGAAAGCTTTTCTTATTTGTTTTCCAAAGTAATTAATGTTCTCATATAGATTACAGAGAATACAGTGAGATAAATTGGTTCCTTTATATTAGATTAATTGTAAGGTGCTTTTGAATCTCAAATTATGCCTTCAAATGCCAGCTTGAAATCACCAAGATGAATGACATTTGAAACTGTGCTTTCCTAATTTTGTACCTCTATCTCTAAATTGCAGAAAAAAGAGAATAGTCAGTATAAGATTGAAAGCACAGACTAAAAGCCCATTCCCACCTCACAATAACAATACTATTGCAATATGAACTGTAATCAGTGTAAATATAAATATACATAAAAGGATATGTTCAAAAAGTGTGGTTGAGCTACACACAATGTTTGAGGTTTCTAAGTTTAGAGTTCCAGGTTAGGTTAGATGTTCTGAACCAGTATTGCTTGTTATTTTTTTAATCTGTCTTTTAAGTTTTCAAGGCTGGGCATTTTCTGATGCTTATCAGCACTCTAAACAGCAACAACTCTTGCTTGTTTGTTTGTTTATATTGCCTATTTCTAGACCTCTCATTACTCTCAGGGAGCTCTGAGGGATATCATTCTTCTCAAGAAACAAGGCTTTGCTTCTTAGCATTCCTCCATCACTCAACTCCCTGCACCTCTGCTTGATGGCATTGAGGTCCCTTTGATGTAAGAAGCTAGATTGTTGTTTCAAAGGTGCTTTTTTCCCAAAAGGCAGCTGGGCTTCCTTTATTTTTTCCTTGAAGATGTTTTGCTTCTCATCTAAGAAGCTTGGTTGGTTCTGACAGGGTGGTGGGACAGATGGAAGGATTAGTATCCTTTCATTCTCCCCATCATCCTCCCCACCATCCTAATATCACCATCCTACCAGAACCAATGAAGCTTCTTGGATGACAAGCAAAATGTCTTCAAGGAAAAAACAGAAAGTCCACTTGCCTTTTGAAAAAAAAAGCACCTTTGAGACAACTATGACCTGGATGACTGAGAATCTCCATAGACATTAAGCTAGACTGTTGTTCAGGATCATCAAGCGCAACATTTGTCACAGCTTCACCTAGGATATGATCATAAACCTTTCTGTGTAAACTGACGCTCAGGAGATGTCAGCAGAAGAATGAAGGGCAAGGCTTAGATACACAATTTTTTACAGATGTGAGAAGCCCTAATAATGAAGCTCAGCTATCATCTACCAAGAAGAATCTACTATGCCACTTGCCATATTTTTATCCTCCTATGCTTTTTGTTATACAAATTTCTGGGTAGCCCTATGTTTTGTGAGTCCCACTTATATTGGAAGCTTTTGCTTTTCTCTTGCCTCTTTAAGCATACAGCCCAGCTTCTCCCACTAGATATGATCAACAGGTTACAAGTGACAGTGATTGGACATCTTGAAGAAACTGATCTTGCACAAGTCTAGTGAGATTCCTTTCCTTAATTTCCCTTAGGTACTTGTTAGAAGAACAGCTGGAATATTTCATTCAGTTATGAGCACACAGATTCTATAAGTTATAAAGCTTTAATGAAATTGAGTGTTGCTTTCACTTTAACTCCAACACCTTGCCTGACTCTTGCAATCAAACTTGGCTAAAAAGTTTGGGGATCCTCTAATCAAGTCGAGAAGTTCCACTGGAAAGTTGCTTCAAGTCCTTTACAGTCTTGCCAGTTGCAGGGTTAATTGTCTTATAGAATACAATTTTTTATCACTTTTCAAGGATCTGGCTTTTGGTAATTCCAGGAGATTGTTTTCCTGTTCCCAGAAGTTGGTATGCTAATTTTTAAGAAAATGTGAATGTTGCTTTTTTGATTGCAGATAATCACATCTTGAAATGAGGTCAAGTGTATATCCTCCTATGTTTGTTGGACTAGATATTACTTGGGACAAACCCATGGTTCTCATGGAAGCTATAAACTCTTGGAATCCACATGCAAGCCATGAAAATTGAAGTGCCCAAGGAACTCCAAAACCTGATGAAAGACAGGTCCTGAAGCTCATACATGGGCTTGGGGCAGAAAAGGCATTGGTTGGACTGCTTGACAACCTATGTCAAGACCTGGGTAAGAAAAATGCGTCTTTTGGGGGCCCTTTGGTTCTCTCACCAGTGTTTCTGATCACTGATGTGGTCTCCTCTTGGATCACCTGCTTTAGTATTATCATTCCTTCCTAAGTGGTCCATTCCATTTCACACTTTTGGAGGGTAAGAGGCAAGTCTGTAAATGCTCCATAAAAGGTTCTTCCTGATGTTAAAGACTGGATTCAAGAGATCTATTCTTTGTGGTTTTTTGAAATCTTTATATTGTGAAAATAATAACATGGAGCAATATGTTTTATATGATTTAGATTTAGAGCTACTCACCTTGCAGCTTGATTACTGCAATGTGGTCTACATGAGGCTGTCCTCCAAGTCTATCTGGAAGCTTCAACTGGTCCACAATGCAGTGGTGTAGGCAGTGATGTGCATGCTTTGGAATGTTCATGTAACATCTCTATTTCACATGCTTCACTGGTTGCAAGTTTGCTTCCAGGTACAGCTCGAGGCTCTGATCATTATCTGTAATATCCTATATGGCACAGGTTACTTGAGGGAATACCTGCCTCCCATAGCATCTGCCTAGCTAATTCAATCTGGTAGGGTTGGCACACTCTGGGTTCCATCAATTAAAAAGTGCCATCTATCTGGACCTCACCTTCTTTGCAGCAATGCTTGCCCTCTGGAATGAGGTTCTTCCTGAGATCTGGATGGCCTCCATTCTGCCATTGTTTAGAAGAATTGTGAAAACCTGGTCTTTATCTGAGCCTTTAGCCTCCCTTTAGCAAGAGAGAGTGAGATCCCAAGAAACAATGGTTGGAAACTGATCAAAGAGAGATGCCACTTGAAATTAAGGAGAAATTTCCTAACAGTGATGACAATTAACTAGTGGAACAGCTTGCCTTCAGAAATCGTGGGCGCTCCATCACTGGAGGTTTTTAAGAAGAGATTGGACAGCCACTTGTCTGAGATGGTATAGGTTCTCCTGCTTGACCAGGGAACTGGACTAGAAGACCTCCAAGGTATTCTATTCTATTCTATTCTATTCTATTCTATTCTATTCTATTCTATTCTATTCTATTCTATTCTATTCTATTCTATTCTATTCTATTCTTACCCCTTGTTTCATTACACTTGCTATCTTTGATCTTCTACTGATTTTATTGTAATTTCTTTGTTTGATTATCACGAACTGTCCCTAGAGTCATTGAGAGTTGGGCAGCATACAAATTTAAATCATCATCACGATCAATCACTATCATCATCTATTGCATATAAAATTGCTGGGAAGATTCTCTACAGTTCAGTGTAAGAAATCATCAGAAGGCTTCAGTGATAACTTTGGCTGGGATGATACTTCCCTTGAATAAACAGGTCTGTGACTGCAGGATACTACAAGGAGGCTATGTTCAGGAGGGCTTTGCCCAGTTTCAGTTGGTGGACCACTTGTGGCCCTACCTGGAGCAGGAGTCCCTGGCAATGGTAACTGATCCACCTATCACAACCCACTTGGATTACCATGGCAGGGACAGCTTCAGCTTTAGAAGACAACCTGGAAATTCAGTTAGTTGAAATAAAGCACACCACAGGTTAGTGAATCAGAGTTACTACATTCTATTACCATTAGATTATTATTGTTTGAGTTTGCATTATATATATTTTACTGATGTGTGCACCACCATGAGTCAATATGGAGGTGTTTATGACGCCAGCAAAATTTGAGTTTGGCTGAGAGGAAATTTTATTTTTACAGATACTAATTTGCTAGAAAAAAAAACCTCCCAGGTTTTCTGTATATTACAATGTAGGAAATTAGGTTACAACATAATATTGCCAGCAACATTTCATGTGAACTTAAAAGTAGGATTTTTTCTCAAATTATTGATTGGGCCATTGGAAAAAAAAATCAGAAAATTAGAAAGAATGTGTGATATCCTCATCACTAGCAAATTAAAGGATTCGAATTTGAATGACAGTTTTTAAAAAACTAAAATGTTTGGCTTTTTCTATTGTGTATATTGCACATTATATAAAAATGGCTTTGTGAATGTTGAAAAATTGCATTCCCAATTTCTAGACTAAAAATATGTTCTGTAAGCAATATCTTGGTTTAATTCTGTTTTTTTAGATGTATATGCTTACAAATGCTCCTTTAATTATTTTACTTGAACATATATATTATTTTTCTCTTCAACAAATGGTTAAATGCACTTTATACCCGATGAGAGAAAGCAAATTCCATTTTATTGCTCTAGTCATGATTTCATGATATGATTTAAATGAATTAAATTGCATACGATCAGACTTCCCTTCTTTTTTCCGCTTCTACTTGGCATATCAGAAACGTTGAGGCAGTTGTAAAATACAGATTATTAGTTATTTTATCAGGAGGGGTTATAAATCTTAGTAGTCTTATAGCTGCAGAAATAATGTGCATGGCTGTCTAATGGAGAGTGTAAAAATTCTCAATTCAGACTCCAGAATAAAGTGAATCCATGTGATGTACTGATTAAATTGCTTAATCTGGGGAGATCCAGGTTCATGTTTAGTCAGGGAACCTCACTGCATGATTGTCAATTGTTTCTCCTCTTGATATAACTCACAGTTTTGTTGTTATGAGGATAAGAGTTGAAGAAGGCATATTAAGTACTGTATATGCCGGCGTACGACCCAGTGTATAAGATGACCCCCATCTTTGACGCCGAGTCGCATTCCTTGAACGTCGTCTTATATGCCAGAAACTACCAGTATTTACGGCGTATAAGACAACTCGGCGTATAAGACGACCCCCGTCTTTGGCGCCGATTTGAACGCTTGCGGAAGTCACCTTATACGCCGGCATATACGGGTATTCAGAGAACAGGCAGAGTCCAATAATGAATTAATCAATCAAACAATCACATAAATTTATCTAGCACCAAGATTCAGAATATCTCTGCCTTGTCAGGTTGTTCCTATTTGGAAGGCCTCACCAAATTATCTTGACAGTACAGATTCATCCAACCTAAAGCCATTCATAAAGAAGGCATCCATTTGAATTGATCAAGGATGCATGAGGGAGAGACTGATCCCATGTTTCCGTTTTGTAGCGGATGTATATTACATTTGTGGGTATCTAAGGGGTGTGTGCAAAAGTTGTCAAACAAGATAGCATCTGCAGCAGCACGATGGAAACCCTACTGCTTCTTTCTTTATTGCATTTATATTTAGAAATAGTTCCATTTTTTAAACTCTTTCTGAAAAGCAACAAGGAGGGGCCTGATCTCCACTGGGAGACTATTCCAGATCATTGGCATGCCGTGATGAAGCTGAGCCTTCTAATTTTGATTCCCCTCTCCCTTCGGAAATGTGGGACAATGAAGAGTTGTTTCCACAATATTAACAATTATCAATTCACACATGGAAATCTAAAAGAAAAAAAATCTATATTTATCTATTAGATATAACCTGAGTGCTAGTAATCATAATAAGTAAGACAGATAAGCAAATATTTACTATACAGTTGCTCTGACAACAAGAAAATGGAGAATAGATGGATGTGAGCCAAAGTCAATTGGAGGATGTGGCAGATTGTAGGCAGCTTAGTGTTAACAAAAGCAGAAGTTTGGAAAAAAGGAAAGATCCATATATTTTCTCTTGTAACATTTCAGTGAGGCTTCTGGAGAGAGAGAGAGAGAGAGAGAGAGAGAGAGAGAGAGAGAGAGAGAGAGAGAGAGAGAGAGAGAGAGAGAGAGAGAGAGAGAGAGAGAGAGAGAATAAAATAATAAAATAAAATAAAATAAAATAAAATAGGAAGAGATGGACATTTGCTGCTCTTTAAAAATGGCTATTTCTGGGTTTAAAAATAGCCTTCAGCACAATAACTGAACCTTTATTGAAGATTGGCCCTACTCCCATAATATGTGGGGGTTTTGTTCATTCACTAAGTCATGTCCAACTCTTTGCAACTCCATGGATCATACACGCCAGACCCTCCTCTCCTCCACTGTCACCCAGAGTTTGCACAAATTCATATTCATTTCATCAATGACATTATATACCCATCTCATCCTCTGCTGTCCCCTTCTCCTTTTGCCTTCAATCTCTCCCAACATCAGGGTCTTTTCCAGTGAATCTTCTCTTCCTATTTGGTGGCCAAAGCATTTGAGCTTCAACTTCAATATCCGTCCTTCCAAAGAACAGTCAGAGTTGATTTCCTTTAGGAATGTGTGGAGTTAGCATTGGGCATTTCAACAGGTATAACTAATAAAGCAGTATTTGTTTCCAAGATACTTTGGGAGAATTGCTGTGGACTTCCACTGAGCACAGCATCTCTTTACTCTTCATTAAAGTAGTCTGACCTTTTTTTATGCATCTTCAGGAAATGCTGCTCTGCTGCTTTCCTAAATCCATTTGTTACAGCCAGTGTGACTCTTAAAGCAGTAGTATCTTCTTTTCAGGTTCAGGACTCCATGACCGGATGTTTTTTCCTGTTGACATTCAGTTCATTCTAGCTTCAGGAGACCATTTATTATTGCTTTGAAAAGATTGTCTTCATGAAGGCAGAGAAGAGATAGCTCAGCATTGGCTTCATTGTATAAGTTGTTTCATCCACACCACCCATTCATTTGTGTATTGTTTAGTGCTGTGAAGCCCCTGGGGCTTATAATTACTTTCCTATAATGTCTGTTCTCTCCTGGCTATAATGGTTTTCAATATCTCTCTTGCAGTTTACTTAATCCTTTAAGAAGCCAATAGATTATTTAGAATAGAAAACCCTGACACTGAGTATCAGATGGAAAAATTATTGTGCTGCCCTATCAGACAACAACAGCATGAGGATTAGCAGCAGTTCTCTGGCATAAAGACATTTATCTGGCTAGAAAATCACTACTAATTTGTATTGATTTGGGGAAGGAGGAGGAGGAGGAGGGGGAAATGGGGTATAAGGAAGCAACCCAAATACAAAATCTCAGAAAGGTACAGTATGAAAGGATCTTAGCATCATGGTAGATAACTCAATGAATGCATCAGCCCAATGTGCAATTGTTGTAAAAAGACAAAGTTCATGCTTGGAAACATTAGAAAGGAAACTGAATGAACTTTTTAAAATCTGTAGTGAGACCACACTTTGGTATAATGTGTATAATTCTGATCATTGTACCTTAAGAAGAACATTGTTGCAACTGGAATGCATTCCAGAAGGACAACAGAAGAAGAAATTTCCTGATAATGAAAACAATTAATCAAAGGATCAGGCTTGTCTCTCAGAGTTGTGGGTGCTCCATTGCTGGAGATTTTTGGAAGGGATTGGACAACAGGATGGTGTAGGATCACCTGCCTTGGGCAGGGGTTGGACTAAAATACCACCAAGGTCCCTTCCAACCCTATGATTCTATAACTTCTAACTCAAATGCTTAGAGTCTGGATCAGTTCTCTGAACAAATTGCTTGGGCTATTTATGCTAGAACAATGAATAAAGAATAAAGAATAAATAAGGAAAGACTTTGTTTGTTTGTATCTCACCTTTATTCTTTTTAGAAATAACTCAAGGGGACAAACATATCCCCCAACCTTCCTTATGCTATTTCCCCAAAAACAGCAACCCTGTGAGGTGGGTTGGACTGAGGGAGAGTGACTGCCTCCAACTGGCTTTCATGACTAAGGCAGAACCTGAACTCACAGTTTCCTGCTTTAACCACTAAACCAAACTGCTGCATATAGCGCGCGCACATACACATTTATTTATTTATTTATTTATTTATTTATTTATTTATTTATTGCGCAGGGAGTTTTTTCTTCCACTCGCCTGCTTGAGGTCATCCAAAGAAATTAAATGCAAGAAGATTCAGGATCAACAGAAGGAAACACTGCTTTACACAGTGCATAATTCAGTGGTGGAATCTGCTGCCAACAATTATGGTAATGGCAGACAATTTGGACAGTTGTAAAACTGACTGCACTGATTCATGGAGCAAGAGGCTATCAATGTCTACTAATATTGATGGCTGCTTATGACCTCCTGATTGATAAGCAGCTTTAAACAATAGTTGCTGGGAGTTAACAATAGAAAGGGGTTTTCACTTTCCTGTTCAGGCTTGAAAATTTCCCAAATGTATTCAGTTGCTTGATGTGTTACCCAGAATGGTGGACTGGGTGGATCTATCCAGCAGGGCCTTTTCTTCAACAAAAAGGCTAAAAATTATAACTCTAACTAGTAATAAAATTGTCCATTTTCCTACAAGCTCTCAGAAGCCAAAAGACTTGTAAAAGAAGGTTCTTACTCCACATGTGAATAATATAATTTGAGCAATGTCCTGTTATTCATCCCTTAACAACAGATAGCAAATATTGCTTCATAGTGCTTTACAGCCTATCTAAGCAGTTTACAGAGTCAGCATATTGCCTCCAACAATTTGGGTCCTCATTTTACTGACCTCGGAAGGATGGAAGGCTGAGTCAACATTGAGCCGGTCAGGATTGAACTCCTGGCAGTGGGCAGAGTTATCCTGCAATACTGAATTCTAACCATTGTGCCATCACGGCGCAAATGAACAGCAAACAGGGTGAACTAGAAATTCAGGTTAACGAGGGCAGATACGATATTGTTGCCATTATGGAAACATGGTGGGATGAAACTCACACATGGAACACACAGCTAGAGGGATTTAAATTATTTAAAAGAAACAGACCAAATAAAAGAGGAGGTGGAGTTGCTCTCTATATAAGAAATAACTACATCTCCACAGAAATAGAGTACAACAATGATAAAAACTGTCTTGAATGCATTTGGGTCAATATAAAAGGGGGGGGAAATGACATTGCCATAGGTGTATACTACAGACCACCCAACCAAACAGAGGAAATAGATGAACTTTTTGCTAGTCAGCTAACTAAGGTATGTAGGAAGCACATCACAATAGTAATGGGGGACTTTAACTACCCTGACATCAACTGGGAGACAAACTCCGCACCAAGTGGAAGATCAAACAGGTTCCTGGCAAACCTAGCAGACAACTTTGTCTCCCAAAAAGTAGAGAAGGGAACTAGGGGATTAGCCATTTTGGATCTAATTCTCACTAACAGAGATGAAATGATAGACGGTGTTGAAGCCATAGGAACCCTGGGAGGAAGTGATCATGCAATATTAGAATTCAACATTATAGAAGCACAAACAATAGAACACAGTCAAACTAGAGTCTTGGACTTCAAGAGAGCTAATTTCAATAAACTTAGAGAGGGCTTGGGAAGGATTCCATGGATGAGAATCCTCAAGGGGAAAACAACTCAAGAAGCTTGGGAAATTTTGAAAAATGAGATAATAAAAGCACAGTCTAGCACAATACCAACAAAGAGGAAAAATAACAGCTCTCAAAAGAAACCAGCATGGCTGCATAAAGAACTCTCTGACAAATTGAAAGATAAAAAGGACAAGTACAGAAAGTGGAAAGAGGGGAACATAACTAAGTCAGAATATCAGCAAATAGCCCGAGCCTGCAAAGATGAAGTGAAGAAAGCCAAGGCTCAAAATGAACTAAGGCTTGCGACCAAAGTCAAAAATAACAAAAAAAGCTTCTTTCAACATGTAAAAAACAAGAAAAAAGTGAAGGAAACGATTGGTCCATTAGTGGGTGGAAGTGGCAAGAAGGTGACAAACAACAGGGAGAAAGCAGAACTATTTAACTCGTGTTTTGCATCTGTCTTTACACAAAGGGAAAAAACAGACCAACCTATCAAAAATAGTGCCATAAAAAACAAAACAGAAACACAAGTTAAGATAGGCAAGAAAATGGTTAGGGAGCACCTGTCCAGCCTAGATGAGTTCAAATCGCCAGGACCAGATGGATTACACCCCAGAGTTCTCAAGGAACTGGCAGATGTATATCGGAGCCACTGAACTATATTTTTCAAAGATCCTGGAACACAGGGAACTACCAGAGGACTGGAAAAGAGCTGATGTAGTTCCCATCCTCAAAAAAGGAAAAAAAATGGATCCAGGAAATTACAGACCTATCAGCCTGACCTCAATACCTGGGAAGATCCTGGAAAAGATAATCAAACAACGAATCAACGAACACCTAGAGGCAAACAAAGTCATTACTAAAAGCCAACATGGGTTTGTCAAAAATAGATCATGCCAGACAAATCTTATTGCATTCTTTGACCAAGTGACAAAATTAGTGGATCAGAGGAATGCTGTGGACATAATTTACTTGGACTTCAGTAAGGCATTTGATAAAGTAGATCACAACCTACTACTTGACAAGATAGAAAAATGTGGGGTAGACAGAACCACCACCAGATGGATCCGTAGCTGGCTGACCGGCCGTACTCAGCGAGTGGTTCTCAATGGAACTGCATCTATATGGAGGGAAGTGTGTAGTGGGGTGCCCCAGGGCTCTGTTCTGGGCCCAGTACTCTTCAACATCTTCATCAACGATTTGGATGAAGGGATAGATGGGGAACTCATCAAATTTGCAGATGACACCAAGCTGGCAGGAATAGCCAACACTCCAGAAGACAGGCTTCAGGTACAGAAGGATCTGGACAGACTTGAACACTGGGCACTAACTAACAAAATGAAATTCAATGGTGAAAAAAGCAAGGTTCTACATTTAGGCAAGAAAAACCAAATGCACAAGTACAGCATAGGTGGCACCATGCTCAATAGTAGTAACTGTGAGAGGGACCTCGGAGTCCTAGTAGACAATCACTTAAATATGAGCCAGCAGTGTGCTGCAGCTGCCAAAAAGGCCAACACAGTGCTAGGCTGCATTAACAGAGGGATAGAATCAAGATCACGTGAAGTATTAATACCACTCTACAATGCCTTGGTAAGGCCACACTTGGAATACTGCATCCAGTTTTGGTCACCACGATGTAAAAAAGATGTTGAGACTCTAGAAAGAGTACAGAGAAGAGCAACAAAGATGATTAGGGGACTGGAGGCTAAAACATATAAGGAACGGTTGCGAGAATTGGGTATGTCTAGTTTAACGAAGAGAAGGACAAGGGGGGACATGATAGCAGTATTCCAATATCTCAGGGGCTGCCATAAAGAAGAGGGAATTAAGCTATTTTCCAAAGCACCTGAAGGCAGGACAAGAAGCAACGGGTGGAAACTAATCAAGGAGAGAAGCAACCTAGAACTAAGGAGAAACTTCCTGACAGTGAGAACAATTAATCAGTGGAACAGCTTGCCTCCAGAAGCAGTAAATGCTCCAACACTGGAAGTTTTTAAGAAGAGACTGGACAGCCATTTGTCCGAAATGGTGTAGGGTTTCCTGCCCGAGCAGGGGGTTGGACTAGATGACCTCCAAGGTCCCTTCCAACTTTACTATTATTATTATTATTATTAAATATTCCCTTCCAAGTATGCAGTACTCTTAAACATATCTGATAATTCCAACAGTGCTTGCATCGGCAATTATTTTACTATTCATTTTTAAATTATAAACCGATAAGTTCCCACAGACAATTCAAATTCATTTTCCGAAGAGGAATACTATTACCACTGCTAATAATAATAATAATGCCAAATTAATATTAACAAATGAAAGAGGAGACACAGTGGGAAAAGATAATTATTGTTAAGAAGCATAGATTGCTAAATAAATTGACTTTGAATGACTAATATCAGACAAAATAATCTCATAACTTGTTTAAAATGATCTTTTTTGAAAGGGTTCTTTTTGCATGAGCTAACTGTACATCTTTTTTTTTCATTTTTGTCAAATTGTTTTGTCATTATACATTTGTCAGAAGAATGTTCTGGTCTGGTTTCAAGCCAGATTGTTTAATATTGGATACGCTGTTGAAGAGGAGGCAGGTAGGTTTATTTGAGAACGTAGAAATAGAACTGGAAGGTAGTGACAAATTGGGGCATAGAGGTCAGGTATTTTTTATAGGGAAAGTGGTCTTTGTGAGAGGGGCATAGTGTGTGTGTGTGTGTGTGTGTGTGTGTGTGTGTGTGTGTGTTTGTGTACATGTTTCTGGTGGTGTTTAATGTGGTGGACATACAACTCCAGTAGGTGGAGAAATATTTTAATTAAATTTTCAAGGAAGTTTGTATAAAGGATTTTCCCTGTTTGCTCTTATTTGTATGGCTTAATTAGTTTAGCCTGGTCATTAATTACTAGAGAAAGAAGTGGATTAGTGGTCTTACAACATGCTTTCTAGCTTGGGTTACTAGTGGGTCATGTTAATGATTAAAAGGAGGTTCCGAGGCAGTACAGGAATAAATGTAATTTTGAATCCTTTTTACAATTATTAAAATTCTTCCCTTACATTGACAGTGTGTATCCTATGGACCATTCCAGACTAACTATTAATTGTCCTTTCCCATGCCTATGTCTTCACTCTCCCTCAGGAGACTTTCTCAACCATTCCGGGAAGAGTGGTGATTTTCAAGATTAATGGTATCTTCTTTCCATTATGTTTGACAATCATTTTCCCCCCCTCATACAACAAAGGAACTTTGAATCCGAACCATCAAAATGGGGGCATAAATTATGTACACAGCATTCATATATGATTTACTCTGTGTTAGGTATAAGGATTTTGCAAAGCATGATATGGACTGGGAGGAAGAAATGAACTTTAATTTCCATTAGTATGGGGGGGGGAGGGTCTATCAGGAGATGGTTTACTGGAGACTAATAAGGTAATCCAACTATTTTTTTTCAGAGTGCTTTGAGTCTCCAAGATGTCTAAGCTCTTCTGGGATCTTGCCAATAAGTGAAGTAGGAAAAGGACTTTTCTTTTTCCCCAGTTTTTACTTTTAAAACTGGAATTTTCTATCACTGCATTCAATACAAGGACAGAAATCTAGATTAATGTCAGGACCAACATAGATTACATATAAATTTAAGGTTTTTATGGCAAGGAGATAGGAGAACGTTGTTTATTAGACATATGAATGGCAAATAACTTCAGTCTGTGTGTCCCTACTGTAGGCTTGAAGGTATCTCTATTCTTGAAGGGAAAACAAATCCTATGGCTCCAGGAATAGGATCTCGTATATGATTGTAACCTAAACACTTCTAATAGAGAAGTGTGTTTACAATAATGTCATCTCCATTGAAGTACTTAAAGCAATTAATATTTATTGTCTCTCTAATTGTTATATCTGTATACCATGCAGAAGATTGCATTGCAAATTTGATGGCTGAACTTAATGACTGAAATTAACATTTTATGTTCATTAATATTTTTCAAATATGCCATTTTGGCCAATAGCGCTTCCTATTGAGTCTTCTTTGCTGAGAAAAATAGATAGAAAATTACACCATTTTAAAATCCCTAGGTGAAGGGGACCAGAATTTGATCTAAATATCACTCGTGACTCAAGAATTTTGATCTTATAGGAGCCCTGCAGGATGACAGTGCTGAAGGCCAAGTACCATTGAACTTTACACCCATCAGCTTCAGGTAGCATGATCAATGGTCTGGATTATGAGAGCCATACACCAGCTATGTTTGAAGAGCCACTGTGTCACCATATATAGTCTAGGATAAATCACATTGAACTCTTTTGTGAATAGGTCTAAATTAAACCAATCTCAAATGAAGATGCTGCTGGTAACATGGAGAATTTTTGCAAGAGCTAGCGCTGTAAAAAGTCTGATGTGGTATTTGCTTTGGTTGAGATGCTGACATAGGAAAGGTGTGAAGTTTAAAGGAGCAGCTCAAGATGTATGATCTCTTAAGAACATTGCCTGCATTTTGAAAAGATGTTCTTTGGTCAAGCTGGTCAGTCCTCTTTCAGAATCATGTAAAGGATGAGTGCATCAAGTTAATAATCTAAATGGGAATGTTAATGCTTAGGACTTTTTATAGCCACATTAAGCTCTATAGAAGAAGGAAGAAAGCTGTTTTGTCTGTGCTTGTCCTTTGAGAGGCATTTCAGAGGTGGTACTCTAAAGAATGGGCAGGGTCAGAACAATGAAGAGGACGAGACCGTCATAAAATTAAATTTGATTTAGTTTTAATTTGTATTTAAGTAAGGTTAAATGAATCTTATTAGATCCAGTAAATATAATTGACTTTCCTGTATTGAACAGATTCCTCTTTTTGCCTTATGAAAAACTGCAGTTTTGTGACAAATTTGGTAGAGATCTGAGGACTCCCCAACAGCTCTGGGGATGGCATTTGGTCCTGAGACTGTAGTCAGTTTATTTTTGAGGTTCAGCAAAATTGAGGAACCCTTTTTGCTTGCAAATAAACTTCCAGGAGATGGACAGAGTCAAATCAATTTGTGTGACCCATTTGCATTTCATTCATCCTTGTTCTGGGACAAAACCTGGAGGGTCTGCTCACAATCACTCATGGGCTCGTGAATTCTCATTTGGATTACTGCAACAGACTCCACATGGGGCTGCCCTTGAAAATTATTCAGAAACTTCAACTGGTGCCAAATGCCAATGTAGTTTAAGAAGAAGTGGTGTTAAATGATATTTCACATTTAACACCACTTCTTCTTAAACTACATTGGTTGATTATGTGTTCCTGAGTGCTTGTTTTAACTTTTAAAGCCCTTCATGGCTTGAGACAGGGTTAAGTGAAGGACTGTTTTCTCTCAGTGGTCTCCACTCCAATTTGGTATGGCATGCTACAGATCCCATTAGCCAAGGAGTGTCTAGAAAATGTGTCTTCTCTGCGGTAGCCTCTACCCTCTGGAACATTCTCCCTTCAGAGCTGACCCTGATGATCTTTTGAAAGGCTTTGAAGACCTGGCTTTGTGTCCAGGCCTAGGGCCTCAAATGTGTGAAGGGATCCGTTTCTTGGCTGTATTGACATCTATGATGACATTTTTTCTTAGCTGCCATATATATTTAATGTTGTACTATAACTGGTTTTAATTGTTTTAATATTATTTGCAACTCTGGCTCACTTGTTTGAGATGGATAGCTCTAGAAATTGAATGAATGAATGAATGAATGAATCAATCTACAATGAAAAGCAAGACATTCATACAATGACCAAATGGTCCCCAAATAAGGGCAGAGAAGAACACTACATACCATTGATGAGAATGTCATGAAATTCTTTTATCCTTTCAACATTATCCATAATTGAAAAATCTGCCCTGCTCTTTGACCATCTCTGGAAGTTTTTAAGAAGAAGCTGAACAATCATCTTCATAAATGGTTCAATTGATTTTCTTGCAGACTGTAAGGATTGGTCCTCAAGATCCTTGCAATTTCTTTCAAACCTATGAACTTATGATAACAAGTGCAATAGCACTTAGACTTATATACTGCTTCATGGTGCTTTGCAGCCTTCTCTAAACGGTTTACAGAGTCAGCATATTGCCCCCAACAATCTGGGTCCTCATTTTTACTGACTTGGAAGAATAGAAAGCTGAGTCAACCTTGAGTCAATCAGAATCAAACTCCTGGCAATGAGTAGTGAGTTAGTCTGTAATGGTGTATTCTAACCACTGTGCCAGCATGGCACTTAGCTGTATTTTATGATTCTATAAAATATTTGGCAATACTAGAGATGGGGACCAGAATGACTGTTAATTTGATAAAATAAAAACTGTTTATTTAGGCTGTTGATTGAAGATCCTATTGGTACAAACATTA
The DNA here is from genome assembly GCF_016545835.1 of Crotalus tigris. Lineage (NCBI taxonomy): Eukaryota > Metazoa > Chordata > Lepidosauria > Squamata > Viperidae > Crotalus > Crotalus tigris. The sequence continues at coordinate 157,853 of NW_024096744.1, forward strand.
ATGAATAAATATGAATTTACTGGAGCATTAAAATGAAAAGACAAAATACAGTTGAGTTTCAATGCAACATAAAAAGCATTCCTTGATGAGATCAGTTTAAATAAGCAAGAGAGGCATTAAGCCCCAAGCACATTTGTAAATCTCTGTATTAGAAAGAAAACCCCAGTATGGTTACACATTTGCTTTTTTTTTTTTTTTTGGTCTAATCTGACTTGACTCCTTGGTCATTACCTAGTGCATCCATCCTTAACCATCATTTTCTGCTAAGGTTTTCCCCTGCTTGTAGCCACTGCTTGATTGCAATAAAAAGATAAAATCTACTCCTTGACTTAAAAGCATTCATTTGGTGACCATTCAAAATTACAGTGGCACTGAAAAAGTGACCTATGACTGGTTCTCATACTTAATGACCATTGCAGCATCCCCATGGTCACATGATCAAAATTCAGGTGCTTGGCAACTGGTATGAATTTATGATGATTGGTCATTTGTTCATTATTCACGATCTTCTCATCTGGCTTCCAACAAGCAAGGGCAATGGGGGGAAAGGGGGGGGGAGCCAGATTCACATAACAATTGTAGGGATTTGCTAAACAATTGTGGCAAAAAGACCATAAGATGGGGCACACAAGCCATTTAACAACTGCCTTGCTTAACATTGGAAATATTGGGCTCAATTGTGGTTGTAATTTGAGAACTACCTGTATGTATTTTAGTCAGACTGTAATGATGCAAATGCATAAAAAGGATAATTGTCAGCATTGCAATGGATAACCTTGGAGGGAGTTCACCAGCTTCTAACTCCTCCTGATTGATAATTGCAGGTAGTCCTCAATAAACTAGTCTAGAGAAAAGAAGAAATAGGAGTGACATGATAGCAGCATTCCAGTATTTGAGGGGTTGACACAAAGAAGAGGGGGTCACATTATTCTCCAAAGCACCAGTGGGAAGGACAAGAAACAATAGTTGGAAACTGATCAAAGAGAGAAGCAACCTGGAATTAAGGAGAAACTTCCTGACAGTGAGGATAATTAACCAGTGGAACAGCTTGCCTTCAGGAATCATGGGTGCTCCATGACTGGAGATTTTTGAGAAGAGGCTGGACAGTCACTTGTCTGAGATGGTATAAGTTATCCTGCTTGAGCAGGGGATTAGACTAGAGGACCTCCAAGTTCCTTCCAACTCTATTCTGATTGATTGATTGATAGATTGATTGAACTGTTTGATCTTTGAATATTTGAATCTCTACATTTAGACTTTATTCATTAGATTAAGGGGGGAGGTATTACTTTTACTCCACCTTTATTATTTTTATAAAGAATTCAAAGCAGCAAACATACCTACTATTTATTTATTTACTTATATCCTGCCTTTATTATTTTTATAAATAATAAAGGCAGGATATAAAGAACTCAAGGCAGCAAACATACCTAATACTTCTCCGTCCTCCTAGTTTTCCCCACTGAGATGGGAATGGGAGAGAATGACTGGCCCGAAGTCACCCAGCTGGCTTTCATGCCTAAAGCAATAACAATAGCAATAGTACTTAGACTTATATATCGCTTCACAGTGCTTTGCAGCACTCTCTGGGTGGTTTACAGAGTCAGCATATTGCCCCCCCCCCCGAACAATCTGGATCCTCATTTTATCAACCTCGGAGGCTTGGAAGGCTGAGTCAACCTTGAACTGGTCAGTATCGAACTCCAGGCTGTGAACAGAGGTAGCCTGCAATACTACATTCTAAGCACTGTGTCACCAGGGCAGGACTAGAATTCATGATCTGATTTCTAGCCTGGTGTCTTTACTACTACACCAAAGTGACATAATAATCTGATTACTATCTGTCAGAATTCTCTCTTTAGAATTTAAGATGGGACCATGCAATATGGTGCAACTGCAAGGTCAGTTCATCCTTTCCAGTGCAATTTAAAGTGTAAAGGAAAAAAATAATAATAGAGGTCAATCCTCGCCTCCTTTTATGGTGTGTGGTGGCTGAAGCAGTCAGTGCCATGATCAGAAATTAGAAAGAACAGATTAGGGTCTCCTTAGGACAGTGTAGTGGGAAATAAGTATCTCTAGGTCCTTTTTGTTTATTCATCTTTTTTTTTTGTTTAATTTAGATTTTTAACTCCCAAACATGGTCAGCCCAGAATTTTCCCCTTTGGGTGAAATTACTATTGTCTATCCCAAAGGTGCTTTTTCAAGAGGCAACTGGACCTTCTTGTTTTTCTTTGAAGATGTTTTGCTTCTCATCCAAGAAGCTTCTTCAGCAAAACCTCTTCCAAGAAAAACAAGCCAGTTGCCTCTTGAAAAAGTACCTTTGGGGCAACCCTGACCTGAATGACTGAAAATCTCCGTAGACATTTACTATTGTCTATAAATATTACTATTTCTGTATCCCTTTTGGTATTCTTTCTTCCTGGGGGGGGGGGAATAAAGAAACTCAAAGTCTGGATTTTAAGATTTCCCTCTGAATGCTCTACAGTAAAAGAATCATGTGACGTGCTATTGTTTTGCTTCAGAAAGACATCCAAGTTTCATTTAAGGCAGATAAATCTGCCACTTCCCTTGGGCAAGCTGTTCCAGTGGTTAATTATTCTTACTGTTAACAAGCTGCATCTTATTTACCATGTGGAGTTTTCAGTTTTCATCCACTAACTCAGTGGTTCTCAACCTTCCTAATGCTGCGACCCTTTAATACAGTTCCTCATGTTATGGTGATCCCCAACCATAAAATTATTTTCGTTGCTACTTCATAATTGTAATTTTGCTTAAGAACCATGTTACTAATTTAATCTCTCTCTCCCTCTTTCTTTCTCTCTCCCTCTCTCTTTCTCCCTCTCTCTCTCCCTCTCTATTTCTCTCTCCCTCTTTCTCTCTCTTCCTCTCTTTCTCTCTCCCTCCCTCTCTTTCCCTCTCCCTCTCTCTCCCTTCCTCTTTCTCTTTCTCCCTCTTTCTTTCTCCCTATCTTTCTCCCTTTCTCTCCCTCTTTCTTTCTCTCCCTCTCTTTTTTTCTCTCTCTTTCTCTCTCTCCCTCCCTCTCTCTCCCTTTTTCTCTCTCCCTCGCTATTTCTCTCTCCCTCTTTCTCTCTCCCTCTCTCTCCCTCTTTCTCTCTCTCCCTCTATTTCTCTCTCCCTCCCTTTCTTTCTCTCCCTCCCTCCCTCTCTCTCCCTTTCTCTTTCCCTTTCTCTCTCTCTCTTTGTCCCTCCCTCTGACCTGTAACAACACAATGAGGGAGCCAACCAATCACGGGACGTAGATTCTGATGGGCAGCCTGTCTGAGCCGAGAAGCCAGCGATCGCCTTGAGACGCCGCCACGGCCTGATGAGACCGTGCTGCACCCAACAGGCAGTGCGTAATGGCCAATGAGTGCCGGGCAGGCTGTGGTGCTGAGAGGTGGCTACTGAGTGTGCGGCACCATTGTGGCTGTCAAGCCCTATGCGCTCGACATTCCTATGAGGGAAGGGGCCCATGCAGCCGGCCACCAAAGCATGCAGCTGGCCGCCAGAAATGCCACACAGGAAGAACAGCTGACGGCAGCCTACCAGGCGGCGTGCGGGACTCCAGTGCACCCTAGGATGGCCTGGCGGCGCCTGGTCAGAGCAGTTGGCCGGCACTCCATTGTAGCCAGCTCCGGCGGGGCGGGGATTCCCTGGCATCACGGAATGCAGCGCGGCACTGTCACCGATGGGCGGGGCATCCCGAGGAGGCCGCCAGCACTTGGTTGAAGCAGCTGGCTAGTGCTCCATTGCAGCCGGCTCTGCTGGTGGTGGCAGGGATCCCCCACAGTTTGTGGCTTCTGCTGCGGTGACTGGATCGGTTTCCCAGCATGTTGGTGTTGGAATGTTCGATCGGTTTCCTGGTTGAAAAGCCCTGGGATAGAGAAGCAGTGTCTCAGTTCCTGAGACCATCGGAAATATATGTTTTCCGATGGTCTTAGGCGACCCCTGTGAAAGGGTCGTTCGACCCCCAAAGGGGTCGTGACCCACAGGTTGAGAACTGCTGCACTAACTGTTGGCTCCCATTAAGCTTTTGCTGTAGATTGATGCACTTGTGAACACAAGTTCTTGTTTGCTTTTGCAGGAAGAGGGAAGGGGAAAGGGAAGCGGGTACTCACAACTGGCAAAGTAGATCATGTAAAAAACAAAGATTCTGGGCCAGTCTCTTTATTAGGCACTTTTTTTTGTCTACAACTCTTCCTCAGGACTTAAACCAAGACTCAGATATACAAACATACCCAGAGATACTCTAAAAATAGTTGCATTGCCAATCTTCTTAGCATATGCTTCTATAGTCTACACTATAGCATGGGTCTCCAAACTTGGCAATTTTAGACATGTGGACTTCAGCTCAGCATGGCTGGCTGAGGAATTCTTGGAGTTGAAGTCCGCAAGTTTTAAAGTTGCCAAGCTTGGAGAACTCTGGTCTACAAGCACTATCATACTTTCTTTCTAAGTAGAGAAGATATCTGATATAGCTTCTTGAATGCCCTGGATATGGTTAGGAAGCTACAGTTATTCACATGCAACCAAAGATCACTCAGAATAATATAAATATAAATATCTTCTAAAGATATTTCTTATCTTTAGAAGTCTTTAGATTATCTGGAGAAGAGGAGCTTTACGTCCACCTTTTGCTTTCTTGTTTTTTTCTTTAGGTAGACTTGTCATCTTCTTCAAAACTTTCATACCCTCTACTGAAAGGGCTACTTTGATTATCTGTCCCAATCTTCGTCTTTCTATACTATTTTATAAAAGTTATATTGTGTTTACAATTACAGATTTATGAACTTATGTATAACTTGGTCTTGGTGACTGGTACATAATTAGTAATTGACCCATTTGTTTTGAGTGCTACATCATACTGTACACTTATTTATTACCACAAAGAACATTTTTATAGCATGCTGTATTATTGTGCAAAGTATACCTTTGCATGCTGTTTTTGACCTGAGAAATATTTGAGGGCAAATATTAGAAAACTCTGTAAATTGGGTGCCAAATCATTTCACAAAAGATTATGTTTTGGCAAATCATACCAGCTCACTTGAAAATGAATTCATAATAGAGAGGTTTGTCTCAATTAATTTTCTTCAAGGCCAGGCCACTATTACAGTCTGGAAAAATAGGGTGCTGAAATCACATGCACATACAGTATAACCTTACTAGAGTGCTTTGTGGCAACAGGAGTGGATTTGTATTTGGGAAGAGACCACCATATACTTGCTTGCACACTGGGCATCAAACCTGTGCATTCTCATTGTCTTCTAAATTAGCTTGATCATCTGCACCCACAACTTCTGGAGGCAAGATGTTCCACTGGTTTATTGTTCTCACTGTCAGGAAGTTTCTCCTTAGTTCTAGGTTAAATCTTTGATTAGTTTCCATCCATTATTTCTTGTTTTGCCTGCAGGTGCTTTGGAAAATAGATTGACCCACCTCTTTTTTGTGACAGCCCCTTAAATATTGGAACACTGTTATCATGTCACCTCTGGTCCTACTTTTCACCTGATGTGGCATCTCCTTACTTTTGCATTTAGTTGCCATTAAGTAAGCAACATTACAAAATCCTATTATTTAGGAATACCTTAAACCTAAGGTGACCAACCATCCTCCTTTAGGGAGGACAGTCCTCCTTTTGTGAGTTCTGTCCTCCCTTGAAAAGTGTCCTCCTTCATGTCCTCCTTTTCGATATTGGAAGACTAATCTGCAGGGCTTTTTTTTCTCATAAAATGCTCAGAACGGCGTTCCGGCACCTTTTTTTGATGTTTTTTTTTCAACTTTTGCATGAGCTGTGCTACTCCCCCTATTGGCTTTCGAAAGCCAATAGGAATTGCTGCTGGGCACGCCAAAACACCCGGCCCACAAACTTTCACATGTAAATTGTCTGCAGTGAAGGTGAATTGGCAGGAACTTTGCATCCCTCCCTGCTACCCAACTAATCTCCTAGTTAGTCCCAAAGATACCTGGAGGAGACAGGAGACACCCTGGTAACTTTCTCTTGATCGTCAGCCCTGCTAGGACAATAATGGCTGCGGGCACAAGGCAGGGACGGTGGGGCTGCTGCAGGCGGGGGTGTGAGGGGTGGCAGTGGCCGGCTGCTCCCCCATGCTGTAGGAGCCGCGGAGCCTGCTCTACACGGGGCTGCGCAGGGTGGGCGGTGGTTCTGGCAGGGCAGCTGTAGGCGGGTTGTGTTGACAGCGGGCTGCCCCCCCAGCCGGAGCCAGCACAGCTGGCGCTTTGGGAGCCGCGGCGCCCGCTCTACATGGCGGGGCAGCAGTGCTGGCGGGGTGGCTGTGGGCGGGGGCGCAGCATATAAGCATAATCACAATATAAAATGTTATTGTTACAAATGTTTTTTATTATGCATTTATCATATTATAGTGTATTCTGTATTATTGTTGCAATGAATAAAATGTTTCTTTTATTTATGACATTTTTTTTCTTCAATTTATTTGTGTCCTCCTTTTCATTGTAAAAAAGTTGGTCACCTTATTAAACTTATTTGATTGAAGGCATTTCTTGCAGCTTTTTGCATGATTAGTTATTTTTATTTCCATTACAGTTCTTATTTTGCTCACATTACTGCAACCAGACTTTTCATAAGAACATCCCGATGGAAGAGATACATGTAAAAAAACTAATTGAGACAAGAAAATGAATGAAAAAGTAATTAAAAGCTTGTAGATGGCCATGTTTACATTGCATCAGAGATTATCTCAGATGTTTCATTTGTGCACTATAACAGGGAATGTTGATGGATATCTTTGTTGGATTTACTCTTGATAACAACTTGACTTAGCCTTTTTACAGCAAACTAATTGCTCACATTCATCCTTCAGTCAATTAGTAGAATTGTGGAGGAGAATTAGTTGGCTGTAAAACAAATCAAAGTCTTAAAGGCAACCTGTGTATGGCCTTTATCAAAATAGAGGCATTTGGCCCTGAGCAACTGCTTACAACCTAGCACCATGTTTCTGGAATATCTCTCTTTAAATCCATAGTTACAAACCTGGTCTAACTAGATGCAATGGAAAAACCTGATTTTGAAAGGGAGGTATACATTTTAGAAATAAAATAAAAGAGATCTAAATTGTAATTGGTTTAAACTGAAAAGGTTTCTGAACTTAAAATGATTGTCACCCTGGAATTCAGAAGCACCCGATTTTCTTTCCAAAGTTGAACAGATTCAATAGTTCATTTACAACAGGGGTGTTAAACTGCTGGCCCGTGGGGCTGGACACTTCATGCAGAAGCCATACCCACCTCATTGCCAGCAATGGCAAAACTGTCCCGATATGTTGCGCGACGTCACGTGACGTCCTGAGTTTGTCATGTCTGATTTACAACAACTTTGAGCTTTCAGTTCCTTCCAGTCTCTGTCCCCCACATCACTAGAGTTCATCTTCCCACAGATAAACCCCTATAAAATCCAAGCATAATATAATTGCATGCAAAGCTGAATCACAGCTCTCTGTTGTTTTACCAATGTGCACATAAAAATGCCTGTAGCTCATTAAGAAGCTGCACAGAATCTCAATAAAAGCATATTATTTTTTGCTGGGTATTTTTAAATGTACGTCTGTGGATATTCTTTCACACACATATACAGTATAACAGAATAACAGGATTGGAAGCAACTTTGGAGGTCTTCTAATCCAACCCCTTGCTCAATCAGGAAACCCTATACTATTTCAGACAAATGATTGTTCAATCACTTTTTAAAAACCTCCAATTTGGAGCACCCATAATTTCTGAAGGCAAGCTATTCCACTGATTAATTGTTCTAATTGTCAGGAAATTTCTCCTTAGTTCTAGGTTGGTTCTCTTCTTGATTAGTTTCCATCTATTGCTTCTTGTCCTGTCTTCAGATGCTTTGGAGAATATGTATCGGTTGACTCTCTCTTCTTTGTGGCAGCCCCTGAGATATTGGAAGACTGCTATCATATCATCACTAGTCCTTCTTTTCATTAAACTAGACATACCCAATTCCAGTAGCCTTTCCTTATATGCTTTAGCCTCCAGTCCCCTAATCATCTTTGTTGCTCTTCTCTGCCCTCTACCTAGAGTCTCAACATCTTTTTTATATCATGGCGACCAAAACTGGATGCAATATTTCAAGTGTGGTATACACAACGGTACTACAGAGGTTAGGGTGATAAGTCATGGGAAGATCCTACATTTGTCATTATTATAAAATACTTAATAGAATAGAATTCTTATGGATAGAGTGCATTATAACAAACCAGTAATGGAGGTATGGGAAAGCCTCTACTTTTGATTGGATTTCCAGAGGAAGAAATGAAGACTAAGGTGGCCCTGCAAAGAGCAAAGTCAATGACTGTGATGATGTAGATCAGCTGTTGCAACCTTTTCAGACAAAAAAGAGAATCAGAGATCACCCACAAGTGCTCTATACAGTAGCTTCTCATGAAGAGACTGCAAGATGGTGTCCTCTATTAGATTTTGAGCCTTGGGAGATGAGAAAGTATTTATTTTGCTCAAACTGCAGTTGCTGCTTTTAAAAGGACTACATTTGCATACTTCCTTTTAAAGCTATATTTGGAAATTGCTTATTAACTACTTTTCAGCTATTAGAAAACTTTGAATTGACATGTCTGAAAACACTGGATGAATCTGCCTGCATTAAGTCATCTTAATGAAAGAAAATTTTAACTATAAGCTTAAGAGCTTTAAAAAAAATACATAGCAAAAGGTTGATTAAAACTTTGATTCCAGAAAACTAAAAATGGATTAAGAGTCCAGATAAATCTGAAATCAGATTTTGGAATTAATTATAAACCTTCCTTGGGGAAAATTTGTTTTGATTTTTTTTAAAAAAACAAGATTTTAAACTTTGGACATTAGAGGGCACTAAAGATTTCAATTAATTAAATATTCTAACACTGAAAATATTGAAGGATACTTTTGAAAAATGGAGTTAGAAATAGTTATTAACAATGTCAATAGCAGTATCTGCCTCTATGGACAGACTGTGTCTAAAATATATTATGGAAGAGGAACAACTTTTATCAGAGAAGACAGACAGAGTTGAAAGTGGACTTACAAATGACAGGCTACAGAAAAAGATATTGCACTGGACATAGAATAGAAACCAGCTGATATTTGAATAATTAAAAGGGACATAGCAATAACAATAGCATTTAGACATATACTGCTTCATAATGCTTTATATAGTGGTTTATGTAGTCAGCATATTGCCCTCAACTATTTGGATCCTCATTTTACCAACCTCAGAAGGATGGAAAGCTGAATCAACCTTGAGCCGGTCAGAACTGAATTCCTGGAGTGAGCAGTGAGTTAGCCTGCAGTACTGCATTCTAACCACTGCGCCATCATGGCTCTGCCAACATGCAAACAATAAACCAAGAGATGACCTGGATAATTTTTGTTTCTATTTCTCATACAAAAGAGACTCTTTAAAGCTTTGAAGAATCACATGAGAAGGGCAAACAAGAAATGAAAAGTTCTATGATATTATTTGAAGAACTAAAAATTAAGAGGGTTACAAGTAAAAGAAAGGAATATAGAGTTGGTTTATTTGATCAACATATGTTGATCAAATATGACATTTCTGATCATCTTTAATGGACTTTTGCTGACACCAGGACTGAAATAAGAGTTTTTGAAAAATGAAAAATTTTAAATAAGAGATAGGATACGAGAAGAAGAGATCATTTGCTGTAATTTAAGAGATGGTGAAAAATTACTAAAATTGTTCTTGTGATGCCTATTTATATATTTATTTTTTTCCTATATTCTTTCTTTTCAATACTTTGTTTTTTCTATTTTTTCCCTTTTCACCTTTACTTTGTCTATTTTTCTTTCTTTTAATTTGTAGTAGTTTCTACTATTGTAATTACAGTCTTTAAATACTTTGCTACATTATTACCTATAAACACTAATGATTATGTCTATGTATCCAAGAAAAGATCAGTTCAAACAGCTAGAAATTCCAGGCACATAATACATCCTAGAAGATTACATCATGGAACAAAACATAAAGGACAAAAAAATAAAAAATAAATCCAAATTTAGATGATACTTTGCTTACTTTTGAATGCTGAGTTACTATCATTCTTTTCCAAATGAACAATGTGCTACAGAAGATAATCCAGGTTATTCAGAAAAAGGCTTGATAAGTTATAACCCTTGGGCTACATGTGGCTCCTATTCTTTTGCACCCCCCAGTGCTTCCTCCTTAACTGTCAAAAAAATTCAGCACCATAGTCTGGAACATTGTTTTCACTGTTAAATGCTTTGAATATGCATTTCAATTAAATGTACCTTTACAGTTAGTATACTTAACAGTAGAGCATTGTTTTAAACTAGTATTGTATTATTTAATAATAATGCTATTATTTTAATAATAATACTATCATTTTAATAAATAATACTATTATTTAAAATACTCCCAATCTCCTTTTATCCTGCTCCTGCGGACTTTTATGAGAATAGCCTTCAAGACCTCATCCTAATACCAAATCCAATTCTTAACCTGAGAATGTGGCACACTTTAAGAGGACGCATTACTCTTTTACCTTTGGCTATTAATGCAAAGTAGTTCTTTATTATCTGAAGGCAGAACAAGAAGCAGTGAATGAAAACTAATCAAGGAGAGCACCAACCTAGAACTAAGGAGACATTTCCTGATGGAACAATTAATCAATGGAACTTTCCTCCAGAAGTTGTGGATGATCTGTTACTAAAGGATTTTAAGAACAGATTGGAAATTTATTTATTTATTTATTTATGAGACTTATATACCGCTTTAAGTGCAAGCACTCTCTAAGCGGTGTACACCAGTAAGCAATGTATATATTTATTTACATTGCCCCCAACACTCTGGGTCCTCATTTTACCTACCTCGGAAGGATGGAAGGCTGAGTCAACCTTGAGCCGGTTTCCTGCCTGAGCAAGGGGTTGGACTAGAAGACTCGAATTTCAACTCTGTAATTCTGTTATCTATACCTAAGGCAAACTTGCTTCCCATCATATCTGTAGCAAGGGCAGTCAAGACCAAAATGACTGTGCCTACCTTGGACAGACTGTGTATGAGTCAATTTAGAAAAATTGGCTTCTGTCCAGTTTGACAGTGGAGAGGAACAGAAGGGGCATTCTGTAGGCAGATTTTCTAAAATCAAGTGCTACCCTACTCCACTGCCCCAGTTAGTTTAATCCAACTGAAGTTCTTTTCTTGCTATCCATGAGCTTATTTAATGATTCATAAGAAAATTGCTGAAATCAAAGATTTTCCTATTCTCTTTCCCAAAAGAAAGACAGAAAGATCAGCAGGTAGTGATTAACATCACTGCATTTTAAAGAACTGTACGGGCAGAACTGAACATCAATTAAATATTAAACGTATTTTAAACATGTAAAGACAATATTTAGACACATATTAAAGAGGACACACTAAGAAAACAGGTAATGTGTTATTCAGGTTTCCTTTGTTGCATGGAGTGGAACAGATGTCTCCCTCATCCCTCTCAAAGCAGAATTCATCATCCTATGTCTTATCTTAGAGGAGATAGAATTTACTTCCCTGTATGCTTTTCTGAGGAAAGGTAGCAAATTCCTACATTTTGAATTGGTGTCTTGAAGATTCATCTGTTCTTTAGTCTCACATAGCCCAGTTATTTTCTATGTATTCAATTTTCTCTGCTGGTTTTCATGAGCTAAGTCTTTCCTTGAAGCCTAGTTAAATCTGAGATGGTGCACAAGTATGAAAGGCCAGGATTTCTATCATGCTGTTATACTGCACATTTTGTCATTTTTTTTCCTTTTGTCACTGCAGTTTGTACTGAATACCTATGTTAGTCTATTCTTCCCGCTTTGAAGTCTTTCTCCTTAAGCCTAACATAGACTGAATAACAAATGTTGATTTAAGGTGTTCTTGAATTTATCAAAGAGGAGAAAGGGAAAGGCAATTCTGCTTTTGACCTTGCTCTTATAATCCTGATTGGGGGGAGGAAGAGAAAGTGATAGAAGCCAGTACCAGTTGAAAGCTATAACTGCTGCAGGATCTCCTGGCTGTGTGACGAAGACCTGAAAGAAGTGCTTTACATTATTTAGGGCATAGAAAAATAATGTAAGCATGATCAAAAACAGCCAAAAAGAATGGTTGTGAGCTAAATGATTGATTGAATTATTGCCACATATTCTACAGGGGGTTCCCTTGTATAGCATTCAGAAGCTGCAGCTGGTCCAGAATATGATGGCTTGAATACGGGCATACCTTGGGATATCCATGTAACACCTCTACTTGAGGGTTGCACTGATTAACAGTCACCATCAAGCAGTCTATAACCTCATTGGCTTCTGATATGTCAATATAGTTCGAAGGAGAGGAACTTCAGATTAGATCTTCTCATTGTTGCTATTGTTACTGCTAGAGGGCAGTCCTCACCTGGAAACAAAATAGTTTTATGAATTCTACTGAACAAATTGACCATCAAACTTCCCTGCCAAAAACTTTGAAAGCTCATGGGTGTTGGGCAGTATGAAGGATATTTAGCAGACTTCCACTTTACTTTAGTAAGTTGGATCATTAAAAGAAGATAATTCTTCAGACAAGTTATTACAAATTATTTATTATGTGTTTTCTTTCTGTCCTTAGATCTTCCTCCTCTAAATCCTGGAACAGGTGATAACTTGTATTTCCTGTCTTGGGCTGTCTCGTTTTTCTTCTTTCTTTCTTTTTTGCTAGCTACATCCTAGTTTGTTGAGGATACAGATAGTCCTTGACTTACAACCACTCATTTAGTGACTGTTCAAAGTTACATTAGCACTGAAAAAAAAGTGACATGTCCATTTTTTTACATTTACGACTATTGCAGCATCTAAATTTGGATGCTTGGCAATTGGTTAATATTATGACGGTGTCCCAGGGTCATCTGATCACCTTTTGCAACCTTCTGACAAACAAAGCCAATGGGAAGCCAGATTCACTTAACAACCCTGTTACTAACTTAATCACAGCATTGATTCACTTAACAATTGTGGTAAGAAAGGTTATACAATGGGGCAAAGCTCACTTAACAACTGTTTCACTTAGCACAGACATTTGGGGTTCAATTGTGGTTGTAAGTCAAGGACTACCTCTATTCCTTTTTTGTCCCTAAGATGTGCATGTAGAAAGCCAAAGCTACTACTTACAATCCCTAGATCTGTCAGTTCACTTTTATTGAGATGCATTTACCAAATGAGGAAATTTGATACATCAATTATTTGATATACCTAATTATCTAAGTCTGACAGATTCTTTATTTATCAGCGTGCGCCTTCCTTCAGCGTGTTTGGAATGAAACCTAGTTTTCTTCTGAGTATCTCAAATGCCACAGGAATCACATGTGTAAAACATGCCTGACCATTAGGCATAATCTGTAGCAAGCTACAATTCAACCCCACTCCCAAAAAAGCAGAAAAACCACAGCATATTCCTTCTGCAGCAGTTCAGATGATGTGAAAGTACAAATGAGACACAAATAGCTGGAAGCTATGTTTCTTCCTTCAGTTGGTAAAATAGTGGATCGGCAAAATCTTGACTGCAGCTGGATTTTTAATGTTCCAATTATTGGTCTTCAGGCATTCTGAATTTATTGTAGTGAGCTTGAGGTGGGCTTGAGATGGTTTAGGAGAGACATGATAGCAATATTCCAATATTTGAGGGGCTGCCACAATGAAGGGGAGGTCACACTATTTTTCAAAGCACCAAAAAAAACAAGATAAAAAACAATAGATGGGAACTAATCAAGAAGAGAAGCAACCTAGAACTAGGGAGATACTTCCTAAGAATGAGGACAATTAATCAGTGGAACAACCTGCCTTCAGAGGTTGTGGGTGCTTCATCACTGAAGGTTTTTAAGAAGAGACTGGACAGCCATTTGTCTGAAATGATATAGGGCAGGGGTGTCAAATTGCTGGCCCGCAGACTGGATGCGTCACAAGGAAACCGTGCCCACCCCATTGCCGGCAATGGGAAAAAAGTTCCAATACGTCGCGCAACATCACATGACATTGCAAGCTTGACATTTCTGCTATGGGGGTCTTCTGCTTGAGCAGGGTGTTAGACTAGAAGACCTCCAAGCTCTCTTCCAGCTCTGTTATTGTATGTTCTAAATCAGTCTCACCTGACCTCAATTTGCTTATTATTTCATTTATTCACATTTTCTGTGAATTACTATATATGTGCATGTGTGTATGTGAATACATACATGCACACATTCATTTGCTTATACTGTAACTGAAACAAACTAACCATGATGTACTTTGGGAGATCCAAATTTCCCAAATATTTGCTTTGTTCATGCACATCTTTTTATATCTAAGATTTTGGAGCAGAGAATGAATGCTTCTCTAGAATTTTGTGCATTTCTGTCCCACATGCAATGGATTTAGTATGGGAGGATCACACCACTTTGCATGCATGGAAATCCATGATAAGATTTTGCTTAGTTTTTTTTTTTTTTTTCAGACTTGTCTGTCTCAACCTATTTTTGGCCATCAGCTGACAACTGCATTTCAAAAAGACCAGGTCTGATTGGGCAAAGGCTTCCTCCCATGTGACTTTGTGCACATTTCATTTTATACAGCAGACTCCATGTGTTAACACTCAGCATGTGTTGCTCCATCAATGTTCGTCAGCAGTGAGTGGGCTGAGTTTATTTTTGGCTGCCAATTTTTATCTCTTGAGAGAGGAGCTGGTAAGTTAAGGGATAGTGGGGATCCTTCTTTTGCAACAGCTTTTATTTTTGCTTGGGTAAAAACAGGAAACATGATTAATATTGTGAGTGATTGCTTTAATAAAGCAAGTCCTAGTTTTGCCATATTGAAATATGAGGTCAATTCATACCTCAAAATTGTAGAAACACTAATTGGAGGTTCCTGACCTTGGGACTGTGTTAGTGATTTGCAGTTGCATTCATCAGCAACATTAACTGGCTCCTTTGAGCACTTATGTTGGTCCCAAGGATTAAAGTAGTGAATCTTTTAGAAGGCAGTAGATGGAAATTCTATGAAGAGCAAATTTTATTTGGAGCAAGACATTCAAGATGATTTTTTCACCTTCTTCTTTGTTTACCTATATTCTGTCATTATTATTTTTTTCAATCTATGGTTTTCATAACACCACTGGATAAAGCAAGGTGTTATCTTCTTAGGAATAATTAATAGATTTTCCTAGCCAAATGTAAGTAACATTTGGCTAGGTAGCCATAACATCAATTGTGAATGAAAATCAGCTTTATGATGTCATAAAGCCAATTGTGAGTGAGGTCTGGCTTTACTGAAGCAGTCCAGAATGAATGAATATTTTTGCCTCCTTTTTCAGCAATGCTTGAAAAAGCATAATTTGTTTAAAAGATACTCTTTGCTGTTGTCCACTTTAAAACAGTGGACTATCTGCCTTTTCCAAAAAGTTATAGATTCATATAAATCAGAGCAGATGATGAAAAGGTGTTTTCCTTCTGTTGATTTATTTACAGCCATAATGGTTTTGTTATTATTTAGGTTAAACTTTCTTGTTGACAGTTGCATAGTCCTTGTTAAGACACATTTTAGAAGTTCCTTCTAACTACAGAGCTTTTATTGATTTTATTTTTGGTTTGGGGGTTTCAGTTGCTTGTACCGCTTTATGCACACTCAGGATTGTTGTGTAGCTATCTTTTTAAAAATAAATGAATAAATGCATGGCAAAATATTTTCCCCTTTATATCTGCATTTAGACATGATCTAAATGTATTCCGTGAATTATTATTTATCTCTATGGATTTATTTCCCAACTCACTTATTGCGAACAATATAGGAAATTCTAAACACTATCATGCCAGCAAGCAATAACTCAGTTAGAAGATGGCTCACAGTATGGGATTAGTAGTTTCATGACACTGGGCACTTTTATAAATGCCTGCCAAGAGTTCTAATCCAAAACACTTTAAATTCAGCACCAGGGACAGCGATTTTTATATACAAGGATTCTGCCTCTGGCCTACAGCAAGTAAAAGGGCTTTACAACTTGAACTGAAGTGCCTCAAGTCCTATATTAGACTTTAAAGGTTTTATATTAGACTTTTAATCATACCAGTTTTTTCCGGGCACAAAGACATAGATCTAATTTCAAATCATAGCTGAGTAAAGCAATCCATAATTCACCTTAAAAAAAATCAGAACAGATGAACTTTGCTGAAATTTAAAGGATAGGGCAGCCTCTTCCAACCTGTATCCTTCAGCTGTGTGGATTTCAACTCCTAAAATTTGAGCCAGCATGAAAAATTGCTGAGAATACTAGAAGTTGAAGTTCCTAACTGGAAGGCATCCAGGCATGGGAAGGCAGGAATAGCATTTAGGATATAGAATAGTATTCCTTACAGGTAGTCCTTGAGTTATAACCATACATTTAGTGACCATTCAAAGTTACAATGGTATTGAAAACAGTGACTTAACCCATTGAAGCATCCTCGTGGTCATGTGATCAAAATTCAGGTGTTTGGCAACCAGCATATATTTATAATGGTTGCCACATCCTGGGATCATCCTAGCTGGCTTCTGACAAGCAAAATCAAGTCACTTAATGATGGTGTGATTCACTTAACAACCACAGTAATGACAAAAAAGATCATAAAATCAGATGGGGCTCAATTAACCCCCTTGCTTAGCAATGTAAATTCTGACCCCAATTATGGTTGTAAGCATAAGCGTTTTATGGTTGTAAGCAGATAGAAAAATGTGGGGTAGACGGAATCACCACCAGATGGATCCGCAGCTGGCTGACCGGCCGTACTCAGCGAGTGGTCCTCAATGGAACTGCATCTATATGGAGGGAAGTGTGTAGTGGGGTGCCCCAGGGCTCTGTTCTGGGCCCAGTACTCTTCAACATCTTCATCAACGATCTGGACAAGGGATAGATGGGGAACTCATCAAATTTGCAGATGACACCAAGCTGGCAGGAATAGCCAACACTCCAGAAGACAGGCTTCAGATACAGAAGGATCTGGACAGACTTGAACACTGGGCACTAACTAACAAAATGAAATTCAATGGTGAAAAAAGCAAGGTTCTACATTTAGGCAAGAAAAACCAAATGCACAAGTACAGCATAGGTGGCACCATGCTCAATAGTAGTAACTGTGAGAGGGACCTCGGAGTCCTAGTAGACAATCACCTAAATATGAGCCAGCAGTGTGCTGCAGCTGCCAAAAAGGCCAACACAGTGCTAGGCTGCATTAACAGAGGGATAGAATCAAGATCACGTGAAGTATTAATGCCACTCTACAATGCCTTGGTAAGGCCACACTTGGAATACTGCATCCAGTTTTGGTCACCACGATGTAAAAAAGATGTTGAGACTCTAGAAAGAGTACAGAGAAGAGCAACAAAGATGATTAGGGGACTGGAGGCTAAAACATATAAGGAACGGTTGCTAGAATTGGGTATGTCTAGTTTAACGAAGAGAAGGACAAGGGGGGACATGATAGCAGTATTCCAATATCTCAGGGGCTGCCATAAAGAAGAGGGAATCAAGCTATTTTCCAAAGCACCTGAAGGCAGGAAAAGAAGCAACGGGTGGAAACTAATCAACCTAGAACTAAGGAGAAACGTCCTGACAGTGAGAACAATTAATCAGTGGAACAACCTGCCTCCAGAAGTGGTGAATGCTCCAACACGGGAAGTTTTTAAGAAGAGACTGGACAGCCATTTGTCCGAAATGGTGTAGGGTTTCCTGCCTGAGCAGGGGGTTGGACTAGATGACCTCCAAGGTCCCTTCCAACTTTACTACTACTACTACTACTACTATTATTATTATTATTATTATTATTATTATTATTATTATTATTATTATTATTATTATTATTATTATTTACATATGAAGCTGCTTCCAATATTGCTATTATAGCAATAGCAATAGCACTTAGATTTATATACCACTTCATTTTGCTTTACAGCCCTCTCTAAGCAGTTTACAGAGTCAGCATATTATGCCCCAAAAAATCTGGGTCCTCATTTTACTGATCTTGAAGGATGGAAGGCTGAGTCAACCTTGGGCCAGACAGAATCGAACTCCTGGCAGTGAGCAGAATTAGCTTGCAATACTGCATTGTAACCACTGCGCCCCCACCATATTAGAATGCTTCTTGAATGTAGGTTGGAAAAGGCTGACTTTGGACCCTCTTGGGAGAATTAAAGGTGTTAATTCAGTGCATCCAAAGCTATCTCCAACTTAGCTTGAAAAGTCCTCTCCATTCAAAGTATGAAAGGGATATTTCCCTCCCTCAGCCTGAATAAAATATCCCATTTTTTAAACTTAAGAATGAAAAAGGGGATAAACTATAAATGTTAATGAAGAATGATAAAAAGGCATAGTAAATCACCATCACCATCATCATCATGTAACATTCTGCAGTGTGTCAATACTCTGGTAATTGTATGTGTAATTAGAAAGAAAGCACAGGTTTTCCATTAATGAAAATATTAATTATTTGGCAGTTCTGCAACCGATTCTAGGCTATTTTGATTTGCATACTCTGTCCTGCCATTGGTAACCTTGATTATATAAGAGTGGTAGACTTTGGAGGTCATTTGCCTCCTCTTCTGCCATTCAAGCTCAGGAAGCCTAAGCTACTTGGATCTGCAAGAGAGCAGACAAAATTCTGCAATATCTTTTTGATCCTATTTTAATAAAACTGTAAGAAAATTGCAACAATTGGAGAAAATCATTTGAGCATTGTTAATATACTGGGCAGTATATGTGTGTATGAAATGGTAATTAATATACTCCCTTTTATGCTATAAAAGAACTGTGTAGCACTACATCAACAGTAGTTGGCTATTCCAAGCAATTAACTCGCATTTCTGAAGGAAGCTTGATTTAATTCAGCACATTCAATAGGTCTGTGAATTTTTTTCCCCTAGTAGATTTAGACCTGCCTTAAATTGCCTTGATTACAATCAATCTGCTTTGCCCCAAGGCTGCATTTGGAGAGTCAGTTGCTTAAAAACTTTTGAATAATGCAATTAGGATTCTCTCAGAAGACACTATTATTTCTTCCTGATGTTAAATGTATGCTTTTCTCTCTTCAGTCCCTCTACTTACTGTATGTTAATCTACCTTATTAAACAGTGAGAGAGGCTGCAGAGCACCCATCAGAATTACTGCACCAATCATTCTTTTGTTCTTGTGCTGATCACTTTTCTGACACAAACTGACAGATAGGGTTGATGACTCTCAAAACCTCAAGTTCCATGCTCATTATTTAAAGGAGCAGTGAAGAAGGAAAGGAGTTCTTTCCTATTTCTAAATACATCATTCACAAATAACTTCTATTTGTAGTTCAGGTTGAATTGTGGGGCCCTTGATGCTCTCTGAGCTTGGTGGCTTTCTTGAACATGTTTTATTATCAAATTAGGTAACATCATCAGTGCTAGAAGGGAATGAGGTTTGCTCTTATTTTTATATAGTAGTGAGTTGCCCTTTCAGTGTTATGGGAGTGTTCTTGGCAGTTTCTTGATTAGGCTGTTGTTTACTATTAGTTTGTCTGCATTGATAGTTCCTTGAATGGGGTATTGTTTACTTTTTGATTGTTAATTTTTAAGTGTTAATTAATTATTAATCTTAGTGTTAATATCTGTTCATATGGATGTTGATTGCTGGTGAGGAGGTGTTTTTGTCTTTTGTTTCCTTTTGGGCTTTTTGATTGTCTCTTTTGAGTGGTATGTAGATATTGTTTATTTCAATGTGTCTGTTGATGGCTGATTTGTCTGAGTGTCAGGCCTCCAGGAGTTGTCTGGCATTTTTGGACTTGGCTTGAACTAGGATGCTCACAATTTCCCAGTTAAAATTATGGTTGAGTCTGTACATGTGTCATGTCTTCATATAACTTTATGTCAAGCTTTTCCAAGCTGATGTCAAAATCTTCTGGAATAGAAGTCCAAACTCAGATAAGTATTTTTTGTTTTTGAGAAAAGCTATGAAGCCATTAGGTACAAAATCCCAGTGATTGCTATGCATCAGTTAAGAGGTATAATTATGGTGAAGTCAATATTCAACTTCTTATGATCTTTTTTCTACTTGTTTGATATAAAGAGCTAAAAGCCACTGGGGGCTGTTCCAGGTTTTAAGAGGACTTGCTTGTAATCTGAGACCACTGTCTGTGTTGTTGATATAATAGTCTGCTTGGCATTTGGCAATACCTGGATTCTATTAGATATAACAGAGTGTTGTGCTTAGTTTCAGTCAAGGTGGCGCAGAAAGTTCCTTCTTGTGTGACAGTAGATAAATGCTGATAGTATGCTACATATTTTATAAGGATTGTTGTCAAGACATTGGTGAAGGAAATTTCCAATGGAAAAACATTGTCAAGATACAGGAAGTCCTCTACTTATGACCAGTCATTTAACAACTATTCACAGTCACGAAGGCCTCAGAATGGGTGTTTTATAGTTCATAAACCACTTTAGGCCTTTGTAAAATAATGCACTGCCTCCCCAGTCATGCGATTGTATTTTGGGTGCTTAGAAACCTGTTTGTATTTACAATTGGTTGCTAAGTGCCTTGTGATCATGTGATCACCATTTGTAATTTTCTCTCCTGGCTTCCCAAGAAAGTTAACACAGAAGTTGATAGGGAAATTTGCAAGCAGATGAAAAGATGGATTTAAGGCCTGTTCCCCAGCATGCCAAGGGACTTCCCATGCCTTCCATGCAGAGAAGGGAATTCCCTTGGCACGCTGGAGGAATGTTCCTAATAATCTGGTGAAAACACTAATGAATGCCAGTATTATTATGATTGTTCTCCTTGTGGGGCTGGGAAGAGGGCCCAAGCCTTCTGGGTATGATGGAGGCCCAAACCATCTTCCCAGTGGTCTGTTTAACA
Organism: Crotalus tigris; assembly: GCF_016545835.1. Taxonomy (NCBI): domain Eukaryota; kingdom Metazoa; phylum Chordata; class Lepidosauria; order Squamata; family Viperidae; genus Crotalus; species Crotalus tigris. The sequence continues at coordinate 178,743 of NW_024096744.1, forward strand.
GCCTGAATAACCACAATTGGGTGAGCCAGATTGTAGTTGTTGAGTGAAGCAATCAGCTGGTATCTTGCTTAACAACATTCCCTCAATGATTGAGATTCTGGGTCGAATTGTGGTTGCAAGTGGAGGTCTATCTGTATTGACAAAGGGAAAGAAGAATTCTTAGAGGATCAAAAATTAATCCACTCATTCTGCTACACCTCCACTACCATTACCACACCTCAAAAATTGGAGTTAAATCAGAGAATATCAACAAGAAAAATCAAGGAATGAGAAACTGTTATTTAGGAAGTATATTCTCTTGGGAAGCATATGACAACTCTTCAAATATATGAAAGGGTGTCACATATAGAATCATAATTTGTTCTCTGTTATTTCAGAGTGCAGGAGAGAAATAATGGATTTCAAATTACAGAAAGACAGGTTCCAATTAATGTCAGGGAAAAAAGATAATACGGTCCTCATTTAAGGCCACAACTGGGACTGGTCATTAACTGAAGAAGACATGAAGCGAAACTGTGACTGTGTTTAAGAATGAAATTCAGCTTTTCTTTGCTTTACAGACCTGCAAAGATCATAAAAGTGAGGATTGGTTGCAAAGTTAGTTTTTCATCATTGGCAAAACTGTGGTCAGTAAACAAGGACTACCTGTAGTGAGGACTACCTGTAGATGAATCAAATATCCAGTGAGATTGTAGGTTTTCTTTGAGTAGAATTGTTCTAACAGAAATTAGACAACCATCTGTCAAAGAGATTCCTGCAATTAGGAGGTGGGGGCTAGACTCAGTGGGTTTAAATGCCCCTTTCATCTAGATATACTATTTCTCCTCCTTCTCCTCCTCCTCTGTAGTTAATGTACAGAACACCTACATAATTATGAGACAATATTTACAAATTCCATGCTCAATTAGACAAACAGGGAGGAGAAAGACAAGACAGAAAAATCTGGGAGGTGTCTCAGGTATAAACTGCTGAAAATCAACCTAGAGCAGTCTTGCTTTGATTTATATCCACATTTCAGTGAAACTTAAAAATCCATTAAATCTAATTTCAATTTATCAGGTGATAAAGCCACTGCATGGACTTCAATGAGCTTCCAATACCCTCCTTTCCTTCTTTCAAGGCATTCTGTGGAATACAGATACTCCTCATTTACAACCATTTGCAAATATGATTGTAGTAAATACGTTTTAAAAAGTCATTTTTTGACCAATTCATGCAATAATACCAAATTTCCACTGGGTGGGTGGTTCTTACCAACTGGGAAGCTTTTCCACAATATGACCAACAGATAAACAATGGCAAGGTATCCCAGCCTCCTCACAATGCAGAAGTGGCAGTTTCTTCTAGAAAGTACAAGTCAGGGGGGCTAATTCCATCTGGAGAGGGTCCTGAAGGTATTTCAGTGCTCAGCCAAATAGGACTGTGTAGATTAAAACCAGTTGTTTGAACTGGAGCTGAAACTTAAAGAGAGCTGCGATGAACAAACAGCAGCTCTATCCTGCTAAGGTTCAATTTCAGCCTGTTTGATTCCATCCAGACTGTGATAACCTCCAGAGTGAGGACATTAACAGCATCTCCTGTACAGCCTGAGGTAGTGATGTTGTGATGATGCCATACCCGAAATTGATAGAAGATTTTTCCCAGTGGCTTTAGGTAAATGTTAAATAGCGGTGGGGAGAAAGCTGAACTCAGGAGTAACTCAGTAATATAACTCATAGCATTGAGTCAATCATTTTTCCTCTCCTCAGCAGTAGGGCCTACTTAAGAAGGAGTGGAATCAGTGCAGAACCTTACTTCCTATTCCCCAATCATGCCAGAAGGATACCATAATAAATGACATCAAAGTTATGAAAAGATCTAATAGGAGCAGGAATGGAACATTACCTCCACTGATAAAGATCATCAAGAGTGATGAACGCCACTAGGATTGCTGGAGGACTAGCATTGCTAAAAAAAAGACTTTTTTTCTCCTCTGTTATTATTGGAAATGATTAATTTTGCCTGAATAGACGCATCAATTAAAATGTATTTATCTATCAGCATTGTTCTAAATAGAAAGGAAAAAAAGAACACACTTATCACAATGGGCTTAAAATGTATATCGGCAATGCTATTTGAAACATATATTTAGAAGTAAACCAAAGAAATCTGATTTTTTTTTAAAAGAAATGCCAGCCATTAGTATTTATGTCCAAACTTTAGTTTAAATTCAGGATTCTAACGAAATGGAATGTGTGGATGATCTTGAGGAAGAGATGCTGACTAGGAAATGATGGAAAAAGAATGCACATTTGTTTAACTGTCAATGAAAGAAACTAAGAAAGGACCCACCCTAATGGATTAGGCAGTTAAAAGTAGCAGAGGGAAGTTTTGTACTTTCAGACTTGAAGATTCTGTTAATGTATCTTTACAATAAAGAAGATTTAATACATCTAGTCCTCTATGATTTATGTGGAAGGACTGACATCTTATAAGAATAATAGAAAACCAAGTCAAACAAGGCTGCTATTTGTCTTTTCATTGTATTGATATGTTCCTGACAGTTAGAACAATTAATCAGTGGAACAACCTGCCTCCAGAAGCTGTGAATGTTCCAACACTGGAAGTTTTTAAGAAGAGACTGGACAGTCATTTGTCTAAAATGGTATAGGGTTTCCTGCCTGAGCAGGGAGTTGGACTAGAAGACCTCAAGGTCCTTTCCAACTCCATTATTGTTATTGTTCCTGCAAAAATGGAACCCAGGAATAAGCAATAAAAAGGTAAATGTGCCATTGAATTGAATTTGACCCTTTGGAAATGCATCCATGCCAATTTCTTGGCATTGTGTAGAAAGTATTTGATATTTCCTTCTTCTGGGATACTTTTTTTTCCATCCATTCACTTTATGATTCCTAGGTAATCTTTCACCCAAGACAATATTAATTGAGTCCAGCCCAGTTTAACTTAGATCAGTACATCAGTGATCAAATTCATGTGAATACAAAATTAGAATTAAAATGTGCAAAATCATCCATAAAAAAGAAATAAAGGAGTTAAAACCTGCTTCAACAAAGTTAGTAATTACCCTGCTCAAAAACAAGTTTGCCACCTAATTGAAGAACCACAGTATTTGTTTATTTTAGAAAATTTGTATGGCCACCAATCACTCTCAGTGACTTTGGATGGCTTACAAAAATTAAAATTCTTCTGCTCCTTCTTCGTACTAATTTTCTTGCTTCATTTCCATATAGCCAGAAGAATTTTGAATCTTTTGGGTTATGAGCCATGGTGGCACAGTGGTTAAAATGCAGTATTGCAGGCTGACTCTGCCCACTACCAGGAGTTTGATCCTAACTGGCTGAAAGTTGACTCAGCCTTCCATCCTTCTGAGGTTGGTAAAATGAGGACCTGGATTGTTTGGAGCAATACGCTGACTTTGTAAACTGCCCAGAGAGTGCTGTAAAGCACTATGGAATGGTATATAAGTCTAAATGCTATTTCTATTAGATCTCTCTCTCTCTCTCTCTCTCTCTCTCTCTCTCTCCACACATACCTGCTTCTTTAGAATAATCCTAATGAATGTAGAAGATCTTTTCAATAGATATCTAAGGTAGGATTGTAAAATAAGACCAGCAAATTATTCTCTTGAATTCAGAAAACATTCAACCATTTTAATATTTTACTATCATGATTTGAAGACCACACCATGCAAAATATTTTGTAGAAATGCAGAATTTTTTTTGGGGGGGGGGGAACTAAACATGCAGAGTAAATGGTAACCAAACCAAAGTTTGTGAAACAAACAAAAGAAATTTGTAGGTTAATGGAAACAAATGGTGAAACAGGCTGATGAGTGGAAACAGATGTTAATGGACTAGAAATGAGATGATTTGTCTCTTTCTTCTTCAGACTTGCCATACTTTCATTCTTACAAAACCTGTCATACCTTAAACAAGTTAGGCATTTGGGGAATGAAATGTCTCCAGACATATGGTTAAAAAGAACCTTCTAAGAAATAGACTTTGAAGGATCATTTAAATATTCTAGACTTTTAACTCATGACCATGAAATGCAGTCCTGGCATTAAGAGATCATACTTGCTAACATTGCTCTGGAATAACTAGCAGGGTTCATAAGTCTTTACACGCAGGCATCCTAAATTGTATGAGTCTTTTCAAAGACTGCAGGTGTTTTTCTGTTTATGCTACCTAAGATGAGGGAAACTGCAGGCCCCTCAAAATTCACCTGAGCTAATAAAAGTTAACCAAACCGCTCAGGAGATTTGGGCAAAAGCTTCTTGGATGAGAAGCAAAATGTCTTCAAGGAAAAACAAAGGAAGTCCAGTTGCCTCTTGAAAAAGCACCTTTGGAACAACCATGACCTGGATGACTGAGAATCTCCATAACTACAACTCGATGGCAGTTGGATGTTACACTGTAGTGAATGCTGATAATAAAAAAACCAAAGATGAGCCATATTTTTGCAAAAATGTTCTGGGAAAAAGTGGACAACATTCTCAATAATAAACTCACATATGGCACAGGACCAGGTTATCTTCAGGACTGTTTTTCCCTAAGAACATCTATCTGTTTTACCAGGTCAGATAGGCTGGGCATACTCCTAGTCCCTGCCATTAAATATTGTCATCTGATGGGAGCTACGAAGTATGCCTTTTCTGTGGCAGCCTCTGCTCTATGAAACACTCTACCTCTGATGTTCAGCAGACTTCCACCTCCCTCTACCCTACCCAGTGTTTGGGTATAAATAGCCAGGTCTTCAAAGCTAATGTAAGTCTCTACCCTAGCTTTGAAGATCTGGCTATTTACCCAAACACTGGGAAAAAATTACATGACTGCACATCTGAAATCTAACTTGAGCACAGGTTTTGATTGTTTTTCATGTTTTTGATTTATTTAGTTTTATAGTTCTAATATCTTTTTAAAGCTGCTTTTAATGCCTGATTGGGAGCCTCTGAAAGTTGGTTATAAGATGGGTAGCTATATAAATGTTATAAATGGATGGATGGATGGATGGATATTACTCTGCTATATGGCCCAAGTGGATGGGTGGGAGTGAAATAGATTATTGGCCCAATTGGAAACCCAAGAATTAATTAGAATGTTGATTGATTGGTAAGTATATGCATAGAAAAATGTCTTTTTTCAATGTTTGTGATTTAAGCATGCCTTTTCATGTGTACACATGGGAAAGGACTGTGTCTAAAAACATGATTAAATTGATTATGATGATATTCAGAGTAACATCTGGTTTCTATTCATTTATGCTGTTTAAACAAATTGGAAAAAATTTCACTTAAATTGTTAGGTAGATAACACATTTTCCTGCACTTATTATAGTGCACTCTTTTTGCAAGCATGCATTTTTATGCATTACTTTTCTCAATTCTCAATTTAGAATACATAAAAGATAAAGGTTTCCTCTGCCCAGTTGTATCTGACTCTAGGAGGTGGTGCTTATCTGTTTCCTAGCTGAGGGAGCCAGGGTTTTCCAAGAGGCTTCAGTGATCATGTGGCCAGCATGACTTATGCTGAGGCACCTGGAATGCTGTTACCTTCCTACCAAAGTGGTACCTATTTATCTACATTATCTTTGCATGCTTTTGAATTGCTAGATTGGCAGGAGCTGGGACAGGAACAGAAGCTCACCCAGTCACGTGATGCTTGAATTTCAAACTGTCAACCTTCTACTCGACAAGCCCACCATCTTAACTGCTAGACCACTGTGCCCCCATATATACACCTACTAATATTTTAGTTAATTAATTAATCTCTTTCCCAAATTGATCTCTGTGCAACCTTATTCTTATTCTAAAGCAGGGGTCTTCAAACTCAGCCTTTTTATGACTCATGGACTTCAACTCCCAGAATTCCTCAACCAAGCACATTAGCTGAGGAATTCTGGGAGTTGAAGTCCATGAGTCATAAAAGGGCCAAGTTTGAAGACCCCTGTTCTAAAGAGAAACTAGTTGGTGGGGTGAAGATTAGTTGATATGACTTATAGCAGGGGTCTTCAAACTTGGCCCTTTTATGACTTGTGGGCTTCAACTCCCAGAATTCCTCAGCCAGTGTGCCTGGCTGAGGAATTCTGGGAGTTGAAGACCACAAACCATAAAAGGGCCAAGTTTGAAAACCTCTGATTTACAGAGAGTAATAATACTTAATTTAAATAAAGCAAAAGCATTTGACCCTTTCCTTCCAAGGTCATGTGAACCTCTGGCTTCACACCGAGATTGTTGGTTTTCCTTCTTACTAACAAACACACCTGGTCTCCCCTGAGCACGCTGCCTGGATTTATAGACCATTCAACTCTTGATTTTATAGATGTTGTTCCAACTTGTGCACACAATAAAGAAAACACATTAGGTTGCCTTTCTGGCCCAAGCCCTTTTCTCACTTTGTGAAGAGTCTTTTCATAGTCCAGTAAATGTTGTTGATGTTCCTTGAACTGCTTTATGGAAACACTCCAAGGTATGTTTGGCAGTTGGGTATGATTATGGCCCATTCAGCTAGAAGGTCAATTGGCTTTTCTCTTTTTCAGTCTTTCTTTCTCACTCTCTCTCATGTGCACTTACTCATACACAGAAAGCCTCTGTAAAGTATTTCTTCCTTGATACTTGAATGGAAACATGAAATCATTTTTATCCTTTGTAGAAGAAGCTGTTAAATAAGGGAAGAGAGCTGAGTTATTTCCCTCCTCCCCCCTTTAATTCTTTGTGACTTAGAGAACGTAGGAATCATACTATTGTCCAATTACATCTGAAGGTTCTTACAACCTTGTGTTTTATAGCTCAATATTTTAAGACCAGTTTGGACAATCTGTTCTCCTATCGTCATGTTCTCTTTGGTTTCATAGCCACTCTGAAGCTTCTGGACAGGGACTGAGAACTCTTCCTTTTGTGATATGCTTGTAGTCCATGGTTTCTCAACCTTGACAACTTTAAGATGTGTGGACTTCAACACCCAGAATTCCCTAGCAGGCAAGGGAGTTGAAGTCCATAAATCTTAAAGTTGCCAAGGTTGAGAAACACTGCAGTAGTGTTTATATATGAATGAGTATTAGAGGAAAAGTATTGCACTTGTATGCAGTAAGATTTGGAAACGTGTCATTTTTAGATAGTAGAAAAGTATTGTTGAAAATGAAGATTGTAGTAGGTATTGCTGTCTTTTGGACTTATGTGAAGATAAAATAGAATACTAACCTGCATGTTCTTGTTTTTTGAATTTAGTTAGAAGCAAAAAAGTCAGATGAATGAACAGCTGACCACAAAATATTTGTTTCTCCTCTTCAGATTTATTACAGATACCTGAGTCTTAATGGGAAGATTTGCAGCTAGGGTGCAAATAATAGGAATAATAATAACAGCAGAGGAATAAATGCCAATGGGGGCATTCCTTGTTGGAAGTGGTTAGTAGACTAGGAGGAAGATTCTACCTCCATCCCATAATATTCTGGGTTATTTAAAATTTATTTAATCCCTGTTCATTTTAATATTTAATGTTTCCTACCTTTGTTTTTATGGTGTCTGTAAGCTGCCCAAAGTATCTTGACAGTGAGATGGGCAGCATATAAATTTAATGAATGAATGAATAAATAAATAAATAAAAAAACAATAGCTAGTAATTGATGGGATTATTTTGGAAAACTGCAAAAGAAGGAAAACCAACCTGAAAGTAGTTTGGATTGATTGAAAGAGATCATTTGGCTCAGATATGGAATACAAAATAACAGGGTTGGAAGGGCACTTGGAGGTCTTCTAGTTCCATACTCTGCTCAAGAAGGAGATCTGGACAAATGGCTGCCTAAAATCTTCTTAAAAACATCCAGTGACGGAGCACCCACAATGTCTGGAGGCAAGCTGTTTCACTGATTAATTGTTTTCATTGGCAGGAAATTTCTCCTTATTTCTAGGTAGCATCTCTTTTCATTAAGCTTCTATCTGTTACTTCTTTTTCCTACCTACAAATAAAAATAGAAATGAATATGGCAAAAGAAAGCAAAGATAGTACCAATAAAATTATTGGGTGTAATCCCAAAACAACTAGAGTACCACATGAACATCATCCGCATCGACAAAATCCCCATTGTTGTTGTTAATTGCGAAGTCGTGTCCGACCCATCGCGACCCCATGGACAATGTTCCTCCAGGTCTTCCTGTCCTCTACCATCTTCTGGAGTCCATTTAAATTCACACCTACTGCTTCAGTGACTCCATCCAGCCATCTCATTCTCTGTCGTCCCCTTCTTCTATTGCCCTCAATCTTTCCCAGCATTAGGCTCTTCTCCAGTGAATCCTTCCTTCTCATTAGGTGGCCAAAATACTTGAGTTTCAACTTCAGGATCTGGCCTTCTAAAGAGCAGTCGGGGTTGATCTCTTCTAGGACTGACCGGTTTGAACGCCTTGCAGTCCAAGGGACTCGCATGAGTCTTCTCCAGCACCATAGTTCAAAGGCCTCAATTCTTTGGCGCTCAGCCTTTCTTATGGTCCAACTTTCACAGCCATACATTGCAACTGGGACAACCATGGCCTGGACTATACGCACTTTTGTTGGCAGGGTGATGTCTCTGCTTTTTAGTATGCTGTCTAGATTTGCCATAGCTCTCCTCCCCAGGAGCAAGCGTCTTTTAATTTCTTGGCTGCAGTCCCCATCTGAGGTGATCTTGGAGCCCAGAAAAATAAAATCTGTCACTACCTCCATTTCTTCCCCATCTATTGGCCAGTAATTGAGAGGGCCGGATGCCATGATTTTGGTTTTCTTAATGTTGAGTTTCAAGCCAACTTTTGCACTCTCCTTCTTCACCCGCATCAAGAGGCTCTTTAGTTCCTCTTCACTTTCTGTCATTAGAGTGGTATCATCTGCATATCTTAGGTTGTTGATATTTCTCCCGGCACTCTTAATTCCAACTTTTGATTCATCTAGCCCTGCCTTTCTCATGATGTGCTCTGCAGATAAGTTAAATAGGCAGGGCGACAGTATACAGCCTTGCCGGACTCCTTTTCCAATTTTGAACCAATCAGTGGTTCCGTGTTCGGTTCTCACTGTTGCTTCTTGACCCGCATATAGGTTTCTCAAGAGACAAATGAGATGGTCTGGTACTCCCATCTCTTTAAGAACTTGCCACAATTTGTTGTGATCCACACAATCAAAGGCTTTTGCATAGTCAATGAAGCAGAAGTAGATGTTTTTTCTGGAACTCCCTAGCTTTCTCCATGATCCAGCGTATGTTGGCAATTTGATCTCTAGTTCCTCTGCCTCTTCGAAATCCTGCCTGTCCTTCTGGTAGTTCTCGATCCACATACTGCTGGAGTCTAGCTTGTAGGATTTTAAGCATAACTTTACTAGCATGTGAAATGAGTGCAATGGTGTGATAGTTTGAACATTCTTTGGCATTGCCTTTCTTTGGAATTGGAATGTAAACTGACCAAATCCCCATTAGTCAATTGCAAAAGGCAGCTTTACTTGGAACAACTTACATCCTATGACAATTACTTTAATAGTACAACATCTGCCAATCCCAGGAGGTCCTTGGGAAGAAGTTGATAGTCTAAAAAATTGGCTGGTTATGCAACCAATCATAATTTATTAAACTTGTATGCTACCCAACACTTAGTGACTCTGAGTGACTCACAACAATCAAAGAAATCACAATAAAACCTATAAAACATAAAAAGTAAAGATAAAAGATGGCAAGCACGATAAAGTGAGGGGGTCCTACTCTCTGTTGCTGAAGGTCTGAGCTCTTCTGAATGGCAGAATGGGAACCATCTATATCTCTGGGGCAACCTTGTTCCACAGGTAGGCACTGCTACAGAGAAGACAGGCTGCCTGGATCCTAAGAGATGGCAATAGAATCTGGACTACATCAACCATTCAAAATTAAATTGGTCAAGCAGATATTAAGCGAGACATGCAACCAGACCCTATGCCATGTAGAGCTTAATAGATTACAATCAGTACCATGAATTGCACCCAGAAACAAATTTCCTTCTAAATTTTCAACCAAATTAATGAACAGGGGAAAAGGATGGATAACTTCTCCTGTGGAAGGAGAATGTCTGCAGCAATTTCTCCAGAGCAGGAGCAGTTTAGATATGGCAAGAGCTTTAAAAAAATCCCCTGGAAGGAATTTCCTGGGATGAATGTCCTCTTTGGCATTTAATGGAAAGATAGAAACTAGAGTGACTGTTGACTTTTGAGGAGAGGATTGAATAGTGAAATTCAAGGTGCTCATAAACTGCTCTTAGATCTCTTTAGAACTAAGGCAGTGCAAGAACACACCCTATGCTTGAGATTTTCACTCCCATTATCTTCTTTTCTGAAATTACCTTCCATAGCAATTTTTCTTTCATTAAATTGAGCAGTAGTGATTTATTTATATTGCACATTTGAACATTAATAGAAATCAAAAGGGAGAAGAATTTGTCTGTAAGGTGTTTGGTTTAACCTGGTGTTTCTCAACCTTGGCAACTTTAAGATGTGTAGACTTCAACTCCCAGAATTCCCCAGCCAGAATTCTGGGAGCTGAAGTCCACACATCTTAAAGTTGCCAAGGTTGAGAAACATCAGATTAAACCATTATAGCTAATCCCTGCCAGCCATATTCCTCTTTGTAGATGTTTTTTACACACACACACACACACACACACACACACACACAACTTACCCAACCAGCCACCCACACTAGATTAATACCCTGAAAGGAGTGGAAGACGGAACCATTTGATGAATCACGAATATAAGTATACCCTTGAGATGAAGAGTGGAGATTGCAGCCTCTGCAAACAATTGGATGGGATTGCTAGCATGTTCCAGTCCCAAATGCCAGGGGAACAGGGAGAGATTTGTCTTCTCACTGCCTCTCTCTGTCTTTTTAACCAAGAACAAAGAAAAGTCATTGTTACTGATATTTATTGGCCATAATGTAACAGCCACATTTGTTTCTTGTGTTGCAAAATGCCATAATTCATGATGTGGGCTGAAGCAAAAAAGGATGAAATTTAACATGGAGAAATGCAAAATCCTGCAACTGAGGTAGTGGTGGTGGTGAGACAGGAATGAAGGTACAAATATAAGAGGGGGGAGATTTGACATGGCAATAGTACTACCGAGCTAAATGTATGATGTAGATTCTAAAAAGCCAAATGCTATTTTGGGATGTATTAATTCTCTACATGGGGCTACCCTTGAAAGGTATTTGGAGACTCTAACTGGTGTAAAGTGCAGTGGGTGCAATCAGCCTTTGGGGTCCCTACAGTGGTCCATGTCACTGCCAGCTTATTTCTGAGTAAAATTCAAGATGTTGGTTATTACCTATAAAGCCCTGCTTGGCATGGATCCAGGTTAATTGAGGACCCGTTTCACCCAAAATTGTCTATTCATGGCACCATGGTCTAAAAAGGACTTCAACAAATGAGAGTGAGTTCAGAGAAAAACTGAATGTGAGGTGACTGAAAAGTAAATCCTTTGAAGAATGGTTAAATGACCTGTATGTTTAGCCTTTAGAAGAGAAGGCTGAGGGAAAGAGCGTATCAGATATCTCAAGCATTGTCACATAGAGAAATGAATGTATGTATTATTGGTTACCTTGAAGGACATGACCAAAACCCAATAGATTGAAATTACAGGCAAGTAGATTCAGGTTAGCAGTTAGAGGGAATCTCCCATGTTAAGAACTTCAAACAGTGGGAAAGTGACATGTTCCTGTTCACTAGAGGTCTTCAGAGAGAGATTATATAAGCATCTGTCTGAAGTGCTTTAAATTCAGATCCTTCAGTGAGCAGAGGATTGGACTAAATAAGTTCTGAGTTCTCTTTCAACTCTTGAGATTCTGTGATTATTAGATAGCATACCTTTTGTGACCCCCGTGTAGACACATTGAATAACTGTGGTCAATTCTTATTTCTCCATAATGTGACTTATATTGTGAAACACAGCCAGGAAGTGAAAGAAGACCCTCTCTTCTTATTGACTCCCTTGGGAATGGGTCTCAAAATATTTTTAACTATTATTTAGTTATTATTTATTGTAGCTTTGTAAACTGCTTGAATATTTCAATTTTTTAAAAAATGTTAGCTTTATTGCCTTAATGGGATTTAATATCAGTTTTTATTAAGGGCAAGAGGTGCAGTGAAACATTCTAAATAACAATTAAGCAAGTAACTAGTTTTAGTTAGGTTGATGAGCATATATTTCTTTTTTAGTCTGTGATTGCTGCCTTCCCTTATTTTCTTTCCTGCATTACCTTTTCCTAACCATTTTTCTTGTATCTGGAGATTTGGTTTCATTACTATGAAAAGGGACATTCTCATTAAAATCTTCCCTGTGTGCAAGATGTCATGGTTGCAATCTACTCCTTCTGTTTTCTGGATGTTCACAAGATTTTGTTAGGTTCTGCACTTTGGGCTCTGGGCAAGGAGATCTAAAACATTTTTGTATTTAAGAACAGTTTGCCAATGAAATTAATTATCCACAGAGCTGTTGGGGTCCCTGTGGTGAAGGTCTAAGAGCACCCCAGATGGACATAATAGGGAGCATCAAGAATTTCAACTGTACTGATGGCAGTCTTTTGTAATTATCTTTTATTGGGGAACCCTTGAAAGAAGAGCTCTGCTAGAGTGGTCTAAATTATTCCCTTTAAGCTTGTAAGAATCCACAAAGCTCACATTTTGTCTCAGCAGTCAGAGAGTTTTCGCAAAGCTGCCAACACCAGTGTTTACTTGGTTCCATCACCATTTGAGTACAAGTTATTGTAAAGTAAAAGCTGTGGCTTAGGTGTTCATTTTCTTGGGTGAATTAAGTACAGATAATGAACACTGAAGTATAAGTGTCCTCTTGGTAGAAACAGGACCTCTCTATGTGACATCTCAATGAAATCAGCCACATTCATTATAAGCTGGGTTCCTACAATGAATATCAAATGAATCCAGAATAACAACATACTTACCATAACATGCTTTTTTCTGATTATCAAATCATAAATTCCAGATTAAGTAGTGCTAATGGCAAATAGGCCCTACAGAGATGTTGGGTCAAACTCCAGGACTCCAATGAGTCAATTCCTCTTGGTCTTATGAAAACAGAAAACCAGTTTGCCCTTGAATTTTAGGAGGCTATTTGTTTTAGCTGGCCTTTCCTCAGCATCAAGTATGGAACCGAAAGAAAATGAAGACTGTTGTATCAGAGGAGTTCATCTGGAGAATGGTGTACACTATATTTTTTATGATTGGACAGGTAAATTTGGCACTCAGTCTTGATTTTCTCTAATTACCTGAAATGTATCTGAAGAGAGCAGAATCTACACATGCTTTGCTGAGGAGAACATACCGTTTTGTGATTGGATTTCTGCATTGGCTCCATTGTTCTTTTGCAGATCTGCATTGAAGGCATTAAATTCAAATGTCAAATTCAGAATAGAGCTGGAAGGAACCTTGCTCAAGGAACCTTGCTCAAGAAGATCCTATACCATTTCAAACAAGTTGCTATCCAGTTTCTTCTTAAAACTTCCATTGATGAAGCTCTCACAGCTTCTGAAGGCAAGCTGTTCCACTGGTGAGTTGTTCTCATTGTTAGGAAGTTTTTCCTCAATTCCAGGCTGCTTTTCTCCTTGAATAGTTTCCATCCATTGTTTCTTCTCATGCCTTCTGATCTTGCTATCATGTCACCCCAGTCCTTCTTTTCTCTAGATGAGCTAAGCCCAAATCCTGCAACCATTCTTCATATGTTTTAGTTTCCAGGCCTTTAATCATCTAAATTGCTCTTCTTTGCATTTAAAACACTAGGTAAAGTAGGATTGTCCTATAAATAAAATCAGTAGAGGAATCCAGTTGCTTTGAGAGAGAACTATTATGTCAGAGGAAGTGGATAATCTAAAGCTGAGGTGTCCAATTATGGCAACTTTAAGACTTGTGGACTTCAACTAGCTGGGGAATTCTGGGAATTGAAATCCACAAGTTTTAAATTTGCCAAAGTTGGACAGCCCTCATCTAAAGTCTCACCAGTTTCACCACAATGATGTAGAAAGGAAGGAGTGATGTTTTCCTTTCTCACCAGTTTTAAGAATCCAAACTGACTTCCATCTGTGCTACAAACACAGGAGTGTGGTTACAAGTTTTCTATCCTTCTCATGCATGGGAGAATCTGGATTCAAAACATGCCCTTGCCTTCTTTCTTTTTTTCTTTCCTTTCAGTTCAAGAGGAAAAGACTGCAGGTTGTCTTGAAGAGAGTCAGAAAGAGATCTTATAGCCTTCCAAAGATGTCTATTTTTATATGTTAATATAATGAAAAAAATATTCACGAAGTTTTTATTTGATAGACTGAAAATAATTTTGCAAGAATATATTCAGGAGATCTATGTGGATTTTTTTTACTTATGATAGTGTCAGAAATTTGTTGGGCATTTTGCAATATTTGGAGCAACATAATGAAAATCAAGCTGCATTGATTTTTTTTTTTAGAATCAAAGAAGGCCTTTGACAATTTGAACTGGGCTTGCTTATTTAAGGTTTTGGAAGATATGAAGTTTAGAAAGAACTTTATAAAAAGATCAATTTACGCTTCATAAGAAGCACAAATAATTATTAATGGAGACCTAACAAAACCCTGGGAGATGCAAATAAGACAAGAATGCCCACTGTTTTCTGTCTTGTTTACTTTAGTTCTTGAAATATTGAATAAAGATGTAAGACAAAATGAGAGGATTGTAGGAGTAAAGATTTAAAAAGAAACATATATGTTAAAGATATTTGCAGATTTAATGATGTTTCTGGAAGATCATTTAAAGGAAATAGAAAATTAATGAGCAAATTAAAAGAATTAAGTGTATTAGCAGGCTTAAAGATTAATAAATAGAATATGAAGATGTCTACAAATATGTAAAAATATAAAATCAAACAGATTTGATAAATAGAATGGGTTTAAGATTAAGGAGAGGATAAAGTATTTGGGTATTGTTGTGATAAATATGAACTGTATTTTTTTAAAAAAAATAAAACCTGAAATGAAATTAGAAAAAGGCATGATAAAATAGCTATAACTCTCATTGTGGAGAATTTCTGCAATTAGAAGTCTTGCCTAATGTAAGGTTTCTATTTCAGACAGTACCTGTTTTGACAACTGATACACTATTTAAAAAGTGGCAGAAAATATATCTAAATTTGTGCAGCAGAGGAAAAAAAATCATGAATACACATAAAATGTTACAAGAGGCAAAGGAAAGATGAAGATTGGGTCTACCTGATTTGAAATTGTATTTTGCAGTTTCCTGTTTAGTTTGGATGAAAGATTAGGTGTGCTGAGAAATAAAAGGCCCTTGAATTTAGAAGGGCATGGGGTTTGGGTAGCAAGGATATTTGCACTACAACAAAGTCAAAGTTTATGTGGATTTAAAAATCATTATGGTAGATGTGTTATATTGAGAATATGGAATAGATAGATAGAAACCCAGCTTAAGCCAGTAAATATCTTTATGGATCTCAGTACAAGAACTATTATATAGATGAGAAATTATAGGAAAAAGAAAATGGCTTATTGTGAGATACAAGAATTTTGTCAAGGAAAATGTAAAAATAAACCAGAGAAGAAATGGTGGATGGGGATACAGTTCTCAATGGTTTTCTTATGCACAATTATTAGAAAGATTTAATGTAGACAAAACAGTTTATGATTTTGACTCTTATAAGAGTGAGTTTGAAATAGTATGGTGTACAAATCATGAACATGTAATTGCTATAATGTACAAACTTTAACTGAAATTTTAAACAGAAGAAGTGAAACTTTTTGTATATGATAACTGCAGCAAGATTATTGTATGCACAAAATGGAAAGATCCAGCATTATCCACAATGGAAGAATGGTTGGTGAACATGATGGGATTTGCTGAGATGCTTCTTTGATCAGAGAAAAGACAAAATCTATGTTTATTGCTGACTGGTAACCCTTATGGAGTTTTTGCATGAAAAAGAAAAAAAAGTAACTTACAATTTATGGTTTTGATGATTATACAGGATAGATTATAGAAAGAAGAGAGTTATGTTGTAACCATATACAACAGTAAGAGGTAAATTTATCATTGTACTTAAAACTGTTGTAAAGAAAATTGGTAGTCACTTCTTCATCTTTCTTTTCTTTTTTTATTCTACTTTTAGTTTCGTATACCTACCACTTTTTAAAATTTATTTCTCTTTTCTTTTTCTTACTTTATATTAGGTTGTACTAGTTTTTATTCTCCTTTTTAAAGTAAGTTGCAAGCATAGACTATGATCTCCAAGGTCCCTTCCAACTTTGTTGTTGTTGTTGTTGTTGTTATCTAGTTAAACCATACAATTAATCAGATTTTTCCATTGTATTCTTGAAGAAAGTAGTTTCCAGTTGGTTTTTTTCTCCCAGTTCAGGCAAAATTCTCTACAGTTGTCTTTCAATTAATAAATTAATGACAATTATGGCACCAGTCCAGAGAGCTTGCAGGTTCTCCTTCATTGCCTATATTCAAGCATAACATGGACAGGATTTTGTATTCCTCAAGAAGTGAGATGTGATGATCCAAATGGGTCCTTCCAATTTTATGAAATTTGATGGCAATATAATCTAAGAAAAGTACAAAAGAAATTTTGGTTTGGTTAGAATAGAAATGAAATTGGAATTTGATGGTTATAATTGTTTATGATTATAAAAATACTGTATGCTATGGTTTATTCATGTTCAAAGAGTCATTGTATTTTATATATACAGAGAACTAGGGGATCAGTCATATTGGACTTAATTCTCACTAACAGAGATGAAATGATAGAATGTGTTGAAGCTACAGGAACCTTGGGGTGGAGTGATCATGCAGTATTAGAATTCAACATTATACAAGCACAAGCAATAGAACACAGTCAAACTAGAGTCTTGGACTTTAAGAGAGCTAATTCCATGGATGAGAATCCTCAAGGAGAAAATAACTCAGGAAGCTTGGGAAATTTTGAAAAGTGAGATTACCAAATAAAGAAGAAAAATAACAGCTCACATAAGAAACCAGCATGGATGCATAAAGAACTCTCTGATAAATTGAAAGACAAAAAGAACAAGTATAAAAAGTGGAAAGAGGGGCACATAACTAAGTCACAATATCAGCAAATAGCCCAAGTGTCAACGCTGCTAATATTGAATATTCTTGCTTTGACAAAATATGCAGAACTGTCTGGTACTTTTAGAGTTAATTCAGATGAGAATGAGGGAGGAGAGAAAAGCCCGCAAAAGGGAACGGAAGGGGCCAGCAGCAACAGCCACAGTGGGAGCCCCAACAGCCTATGATTGCACCACTTTTCAGAGCAACCTTTGATGGGGAAGCTGGTTTTTTTCCTCAACCAAGTGCATTCTCATTTGAATTGCTGGGCCTATCTCTACCCGGATCCAGGGGCCATGGTCGATGTGATTGTGTCCAGCCTAAAGGGAGAAACATCCGAATGGCTGAACAATTTATATAATGAGCAAGCCCCCGAATTGGAGGACCCCCACCTCTTCTCCTAGGGCTGAGGGAAAGAATTGAGGACCCATCTATTGGTCTTAAAGCAAGAGAACAGATCTACAAAATAAAACAAGCCGGCAGACCTGCCCTGGAGTACATACAGGAATTTCGCAAGATAGCAGGTCAAATAGAGGGGTGGCCTGAACAATCCCTAATCCATCACTTCATTGAGGGATTAGACGACCACCTCTCTCAGGCCTGCATCTATCGAGCCATACCTGATCAGCTGCAAGAATGGTACCAGGCAGCAGTGAAGCTAGACGTTCAGCTCACCTGCTATAAAAAGCCTCCCCCACCTGAATCCAAACAGCTGCTAGAGCACCCCAGACAGCAATCACCCCCATAAAAACCTAGAAACTACTGCAATGGCTGAGAGACCCAGACCACCTGCAGGCCCGTCAAATAAGTGTTTTTGGTATGGACAAGAGGGACATCGAGCGGCAACCTGTCCAGTCCCCTACCCACGACTGTAGAGCAGACTGGAACCAGCGACGAGAAGGAAACCTGCCCAGCAGCTAACGAGAGAAAAATCCAACCAGGTCATGCAAGAACCTGTTGTCCAGATTACACCCCCCACACAGAAGGACACCGGGACTCCAGGTGGACCCGCCCCTGCTTTACCCTCCTTTGACAGCGATGATGAAGGAGAGAACGACCTGATGGTAAGTCGACAAATCCCATCTTTTTCACTTGCCGCCAAACTTATAATCCCTAAGTCTGGGGTACAAATGGACTTAAACATGCTAATTGATTCTGGATGCGCCCGCTGCATTATTAGTCTGCCATTTGCCATGAAAATGAGCATACGGGCAAAACAGCTTTCCAAACCTGTGAGGTTTGATAAAGCCAATGGCTCCTTGATGGGAGGGACTCTTGTCACATAAGTAACTGAACCCTTATGCCTAGAAATAGGTGTGCACTGGGAGTTTATTCGCTTCCTAGTGGCTCCAAAAATGACTGAGACTGTGATCCTAGGGCTAGCCTGGTTGGACAAATGGAAGCCATTTATCTGGTGGGAGAAAGGAATGAGAACTGTGAGACTACTTATAGGGCCCAAACCTCCCGCTGATTCAACCGAAGTTGCAGGACATCTTAGGCCACCCAATGCATGAGTGCACATGGCTGCCTCACTGCCGCCAAGTGAACCACTCATCCCCAATGAATACCGGGACCTGGCAGAGGCATTTAGTGAAAAAGAATGCGATGCCCTGCCCCCTCACGGACCCAATGACTGCTCCATTGAACTGGTGCCAGGAGCCAAACTCCCACGCCCGAGAATGTATGCTATGTCCCCCCTCTAAATGGAGGAGATGCAGTGATACGTGAACAAAAACTTAGCAAGGGGATTCATCGAACGGGCCAAATCTACTGTGGGAGCCCTTGTGTTGTTCAAAGAGAAAAAAGATGGATCTCTTCATCTCTGCGTAGATTATAAAGGTCTCAATGTTGTGTGTGTGGAAAATAAATATCCCCTCCCCCTCCTAAAGGACTTATTAACCCATCTGGCTAAGGGGAGTGTCTTCACTAAATTAGACCTGAGAGAGGCATATTACTGGGTGAGAATAAAAGAGGGAGATGAGTGGAAAACTGCCTTCAACTGTCCATGGGGAGCTATCAGTTCAAAGTCATGCCATTTGAACTACAGGGGGCCCCAGCCGTATTTAGGCAGTTGATTAATGAGGTCCTACATGATCACTTGTACAAAGGGGTTTTGGTGTATCTTGATGATATCCTGATATAGAGCATGAATATGGCTGATCACATAAAGCTGGTGAGAGAAGTGTTAAAGAAGCTATCGAATGCCAAGCTTTATGCCAAATTGTCAAAATGTGAATTTCACGAGACCCGATTAGATTATCTTGGCTACAGAATTTCCAATGAGGGCATTGAAATGGATCCAGCCAAGGTGAAAGCTATAATCGAATGGCAGCCCCCAAAGACTCGCAAACAGCTCCAGAGGTTTCTGGGTTTTGCCAACTTTTATCATCAATTGATCCCCTCTTTTGCCAAGATTGCCCTACCCCTTACAGAACTACTTAAAACAGGCAAAGGAGGAGGTAAGCCATGACCAGGCCAACCAGTAGCATGGACAATGAGCTGTCAAACAGCTTTTGAGAATTTAAAAAGACTATTTGCTGCTGAACCGGTCCTAAAGCACCCCTGCCCAGGGGAGCCCTTTGTGATTCAAGCCAATGCCAGTGATGTGGCAGTTGGAGCTGTGTTACTACAAAAGAACAAAAGGGGGGGTCCTGCAACCCTGCGCCTACACCTCTAAGAAATTTACTGAGAGCGAGCGGAGATGGGCAATCTGGGAGAAAGAGGCCTTCATAATTAGGTAGGTGCTATTAAACTGGCGACACTATCTAGAAGGGAGCAAGGTGCCATTTGAAGTTTGGACAGATCATAAAAACCCAGAAGCACTGAAAACTCCCCACAAATTATCTCCAAAGCAAGTGTGGTGGGCACAGTACTTTAACTACTTCAACTTCACTTCCTAGCTGATGCGCTATCCTGGTTACCCCAATACAAAAGCGAACGGGAAAAGGTTA
Source organism: Crotalus tigris (assembly GCF_016545835.1). Classification (NCBI taxonomy): domain Eukaryota; kingdom Metazoa; phylum Chordata; class Lepidosauria; order Squamata; family Viperidae; genus Crotalus; species Crotalus tigris. The sequence goes on from NW_024096744.1 coordinate 198,795, forward strand.
ATGAGGCAATTATCCCCAATCCACAAACTACCGCTCAACTTATGCCTCGCTAGGTCCCCAATCCTGATGACCCTGGGGTAAAGAAAATAAAATGAGAACTCCTCATCGATCAATGGTTCAAAGATAATCAAAGCTCTCTAACGCGCAGAGATGGCTTGGCTTACAAAGGGGGAAAACTATATTTGCCAGAAGCCCTCCATCTTAATGCTTTCAATCACAGTCATGATGTAAAACAGGCTGGACACTTTGGATATTTGAAAACCCTACACCTCATCCACCGGCAATTTTGGTGGCCGGGGCTGAAAAGGGATGTGGAAAACTATGTAAAAAGTTGTACTGTATGTTCTACAATGAAAAGAATTCCAGGGAAAACCCCTGGTTACTGCAACCCATGGCAGATCCTTCTCAACCATGGGAAGAAATAGCTATGGACTTTATAGTAGACCTACCTGAAAGTAGAGGAAATACTATCATTTGGACTGTGATAGACCTGTTTTTGAAGCAGGCTCATTTCATCACCTGCAAAGGACTCCCATCTGCCCAACAACTGACCAAATTGTTCCTGAAACATATCTACCAGTTGCATGGCACCCCTAAGTGAATAATTTCGGACAGGGGGGGTGCAGTTCACAGTGAAGTTTTGGAGGAGTTTTCTTAAATTAATTGGATCATCTCAAGGTTTATCATCTGCTTTTCATCCTGCCACCAATGGGGCTGCAGAATCCGTTAACAAAATGGTGGAGCAATATCTTAAATGCTATGTTTCTTACCAACAGATGAACTGGACTGACCTCTTCCCTTTTGCGGAGGTGGCGTACAATAATTCTGTGCACAGCAGCACCAGCTACACACCTTTCAGAGTGGCCACAGGAAAAGAGTTCAGACCAATACCTGAATACCCTCAGGTGCCCTCTGCTTCCCAGATACTTGACCAATGGGTGAGGGGGTGGGAAGAAGTTTGGAGAAACACAAAAACTACTTTAAAAAAGACTTTTGAAACCTATAAAAAGCAGGCTGATAGAAAGAGGGCTCCCCAAAGAACATTCCAAGTGGGGAAAAGGTTTATTTGTCAACTAAATATTTACGCCTCAAATTGCCGAGCAAGAAATTGGGACCAAAATTCTTGGGGCCTTTCCCCATAGTAAGGATCATCAATCCGTTCACCATAGAAATAAAACTCCCTAGACTTTTAGGGAGAATTCACCCAGTCTTCCATTGCAGCTTGTTGAAACCTTATCAGGGCTCCACTTTAAGACCTCCCCCAAAGAAGGCACCTGGGCCCCTCGTAGTTGTGGGACAGACCCACTATGAAGTGAAATGTATTCTTGATTCTAGAATTTTTAAAGGGAAATTGCAGTATCTAGTACAATAGAAGGGATATCCGTTGTCTGAAGCCACCTGGGTGAAATCCAGTGAGGTGAAAGCTGACAGGCTCGTCAAAAGGTTTCATGCGAAATACCCCAACAAACCGAAAGCTAGTCATTAACATATGCTTTTGTTTACATTACAGGTTCTGTCCTTTTTGTAAGGGGGGCTGGATGTCAATGCTGCTAATATTGAATATTCTTGCTTTGACAAAATATGCAGAACTGTCTGGTACTTTTAGAGAGAATGAGGGAGGAGAGAAAAGGGAATGGAAGTGAATCTTTGCCCTCCAGGTTAATTGGAAGATGTGAATCATGACCCCAAAATAGGGGAGGGGAAATGCCTGGAATGTTATGTGCAAAGGAAGGGAAATTCAGATCTTGGCATCCATCATGCCGTGCTGACACGCCTCTACACTAATAAAGGCTTTTTTAGGTTAAACTATGCCTGAAAGTTCTTTGAAGTGTTTCATTAGTCAGACACATGACACCAAGCTTGCAAAGATGAAGTGAGGAAAGCTAAGGTTCAAAATGAACTAAGGCTTGCAACAAAAGTAAAAAATAAGAAAAAAAACTTCTTTCAACATGTAAAAAACAAGAAAAAGATTAAGGAAATGATCGGTCTATTAGTGGGAGAAAGTGGCAAGAAGATGACAAGCAACAGGGAGAAAGCAAAACTACTACTCGTTTTTTGCATCCATCTTTACACAAAGGGAAAAAACAATCCAACCTATCAAAAATAGTACTGTAAAAAACAGATTAGAAACACAAGTTAAGATAGGCAATAAAATGGTAAATGAACCCCTGTCTACCCTAGATGAGTTCAAATCACCAGGACCAAATGGATTACACCCCAAGGTTCTCAAGGAACTGGCAGATGTTATCTCAGAACCACTGAACTATATCTTTGAAAGATCCTGGAGAACTGGGGAACAACCAGGGACTAGAAAAGAGCTGATGTAGTTCCCATCTTCAAAAAAAGGATAAAAAATGGATCCAGTAAACTACAGAACTATCAGCCTGACCTCAATACCTGGGAAGATTCTGGAAAAGATAATCAAGCAATGAATCAGCAAGCACCTAAAGGCAAATAAAGTCATTACCAAAAGCCAGCATGGGTTTGCCAAAAACAGATCATGCCAGACAAATCTTATTTCATTCTTTAACCAGGCTTAAGATACAGAAAGATTTTGACAGACTTGAACATTGGGTGCTATCTAATAAAATGAAATTCAATTCAAAGTAAGGTTCTACATTTAGGCAAGAAAAACCAAATGCACAGATATAGTAAAGGTGGTACCTTACTCAATAGTAGTAACTGTGATAGGAGTCTTGGAGTCCTAGTGGACAATCACATAAATATGAGCCAGCAGTATGCTGTGGCTGCCAAAAAAGCCAACACAGTGTTAGGCTGCATTAATAGAGGGATAGAATCAAGGTCACGTGAAGTATTAATACCACTTTACAATGCCTTGGTAAGGCTATACTTGGAATACTGCATCCAGTTTTAGTCACCATGATGTAAAAAAGATGTTGAGACTCTAGAAAGAGTACAGAGAAGAACAACAAAGATGATTAGGGGACTGAAGGCTAAAACATATAAGGAATGGTTGCTGGAATTGGTATGTCTAGTTTAATGAAGAGAAGGACAAGGGGTGACATGATAGCAGTGTTCCAATATCTCAGGGGTTGCCACAAAGAAGAGGGAGTCAAGCTATTCTCCAAAGCAACTGAAGGCAGGACAAGAAGCAACGGATGGAAACTAATCAAAAAGAGAAGTAACCTAGAACTAAGGAGAAATTTCCTGACAATTAGAACAGGGGGTTGGATTAGAAGACCTCAAGGTCCCTTTCAACTTCATTATCCACCAGATGGCTTTGTAGCTCGCTGACAAACCATACTCAATGAGTAGTCCTCAATGGCATTACATCCACATAGACAGAAGTAAACAGTGGGGTACTACAAGGTTCCGTCTTAGGCCCAGTACTCTTCAATATCTTCATAAATGATTTAGATGAGGAAATTGAAGGGGAACTCATGAAATTTGCAGATAACATCAAACTAACAGGAGTAGCAAACAACCTAGAAGACAAACTCAGGATCAGATCTAGACAAACTTGAACAATGGACCCTATCTTACAAAATGAGTTTCAATGTGGAGAAAAGCAAAGTTTTACATTTAGGCAGGAAAAAACAAAGATACAAGTACAGATTGGGCAAGACCTGGCTTAAAAACAGTAACTGTGAGAGGGACCTTGGAGTCCTAGTGGACAATCACTTGACTATGAGCCAGCAGTGTGCAGCAGCAACCAAAAAAGCTAATACAATCCTGGGTTGTATAAACAGAGGCATAGAATCAAGATTATATGAAGTATTAGTAGTGCTTTATAAAACCCTAGTAAGACAACATCTGGAATATTGCAGCCAATTTTGGTCACCATATCACAAAAAAGATGTTGAGAGTTTGGAAAAAAATCTGAGAAAAGCAACTAAGATGATGAAAGGCCTGGAGACTAAAACATACAAAGAACGGCTGCGGGACTTGGGTTTGGCTAGTTTAAAGAAAAGAAGAAACAGAGGAGACATGATAGGAGTATTCCAGTATCTGAGGGGCTTCCACAAGGAAGAGAGGGCCACATTGTTCACCAGAGCACCAGAGGGAAGGACGAGAAACAATGGTTGGAAACTGATCAAAGAGAGAAGCAACCTGGAATTAAGGAAAAACTTCCTGACAGTGAGAACAATTAATCAGTGGAACAGCTTGCCTCCAGAAATCATGGGTGCTCTATCACTGGTTTTTTCCCAACGGATGACAACGGACACTCTGTCAGTAAGTTAGCACTGGGAGTGTAGCCTGGAAGGGTGATAAGATGTATGTGCCTGATTGCCTATGACAAACTGTTCTCCGGAGGTGCCACGATGCCAAACAGGCCGGCCATTTTGGATTTCTAAAGACCTTGCACCTAGTGTACCGGCAGTTTTGGTGGCCTAAAATAAAAGCAGACGTAGAAAAGTATGTAAAAGAGTGCCATGTGTGTGTCAGCACAAAGCCCAGAACAGGGAAGCCCATAGGTCTTTTACAAAAAGTAGCTGACCCATCCTGACCCTGGGAAGAGATCGCCATGGACTTTGTGGTAGACCTACCAGACAATCGGCGTTACAACGTGATTTGGACAGTAGTTGACCTGTTTTCCAAATAGGCACACTTCATCCCATTTAGAGGACTACCATCAGCGTGTCAACTAGCAAGACTTTTCATACAACATATTTATCGCCTGCATGGAGTACCCCGACGGATTATTTCGGACCGGGGGGGGGGTACAATTCACTGCACAATTTTGGCGTGATTTCATCTGTCTGGTAGGATCGTCTCAAGGACTTAGCTCGGCGTACCATCCCAGCACCAACCGGGCGGCAGAAACAGCAAATGCGATGGTTGAGCGATATCTCCGTAGCTATGTCATCTATCAGCAAACGGACTGGGTGGATTTGCTGAGGTGGCTTATAATAATACTATTCACAGTAGCACCGGGTCTACCTCCTTTCGGATAGTGCATGGAATGGAGTTTGTTCCTATCCCTGAATGGCCACAAGGGATAGAAAGTACACACTCCCCACAAACATGGATGTCACAGGTAGCAGGGTTGTGGGGATGGGTTAGGGAGGCACGAGCAAAGGCCGAGGAAGTGGTGAAGGTCCAGGCGGACAAAAAGAGGATGGATCATAAACCATTTCGGGTGGGGGGACTGGATGTATTTGTCCACGAAATATCTTCGACTAAAGATACCTTGTAAAAAGTTGGGGCCGAAATACATAGGCCCATTTCAGGTGACCAAGGTAATTAATCCAGTGACCATTCGGTTACGGCTGCCCTCGTTCCTGGGGAGGGTACATCCTGTTTTCCACAGTAGCCTCCTTAAACCAGCGCATGGGACCCCATTCATGTCTAAGGCCCCAGGACTGGTCATAGGCTCTTAGTATGAGGTACAAGAGGTTTTGGATTCCCGGCTGCGACATGGGAAGGTCCAGTATCTCCTTAAGTGGAAAGGTTACCCCCTCTCAGAAGCAACCTGGGTGGGGGAGGAAGACATAAATGCTCCTCGGTTAATCCGAGCATTCCACCGCAAGTGTCCAGGGAGGCCGGGGAAAGATGGATGCAATAATATATGCTCATTCCCCTCCTTTTCTTTTCCAGGAGGAGCCGTGGTAGAGGGGGCTGCATGTCAAGCCCCACGGGGCTTGCCATTTGAAGGTGGGGGGGTGGATGCAAACTGGAACGTGTCACGGGTGGAACTTACAGCTGCCGAGAACTGCCGCCAACCACCTCCTCCAGATAGCCTCCAATCTATCCCCTTCGCTGATTCTGAGGAGCGGGCGGTTCCGGTTTGTACAATGCAATGCTGGCGAAGCGATGGTGGACCAGGGTGCAGCACCATTTTCTCCCAGCAGGCACCGCGCATCGCTGCTGGTGGAGGGAGGCATCCAGAACGGACATGCACCAAAGCGGGGCTGTAGCAGAGCACTGGCAATGGACATGAACATAGGGACACCACTGACAGAAACAAAGGCTTGTCTGAACTCATTGGCTGCGCCGAAGGCCTACCTGAACGGCTTTGGGGATAGTGCTGGGGTGTTCTTACCTGAACGGCCTGGCAAGGGCCGGGTGGTTGCTGAGGTCATCGCACAGAAGGTTGAAAGTCATGGTGAAAGCCAGTGGGGCGGGCCCGCATCTGGGGGAGGGGATGAACAAGATGGGGGGGAACATTTATGCACTTAGAGCGGACGTTGGTTTGGAACTGGGGGTGGGGATACGGGGTGTGGCAATCCTATGTAAAGTACTGGGAGCAAACCATTCCCAGTGCTAACTTTTGTTTTGTCAAAGAATAAAGCCTTTGATGATTGCACTGTGTACTGGCGTTCCTGGTTTTTTCCCAACGGACGACAATGGACACTCTGTCATCACTCGAGATTTTTAAGAAGAGATTAGACAGTCACCTGTCTGAGATGGTATAGGGGCTCCTCCTTGAGCAGGACGCTGGACTAGAAGACCTGCAAGGTCCCCTACAGCTCTATTCTATTCTCGATTCTCTACTCTTTTCTATAGCATTTTCCTTTTTTTTCAGTACCCAATTTTGCCTCTTCTCTACTCCTTTCCCTTTTTACTTCTCTTTTCTTGTTTTTTTTTATTTAATATTTTTTTAAAAAATCAATAAAGTTATATAAAAGAAAAGAACATGGATGCATGAGATTTGCTGGATCCAAATATCTCTCCTTTCCCTCTAGTGTACAAAGAAGTATACACTAACATATACAGTTTTCCACTGATTTTAATGTCTGGGCAAACATGAAAGATACTAAAGTAAGAAAAATAATTTTCTTCTGTATCTTCTAATCTGTAACTTAATATTTCTTTGGATAAAGTAGTACTTCTGATCTATTTGTCTTCAAAAGAAGAATCCCTCTTGCTTTTAAATAGTGCCATGGAAAAAAAAATCCAATGATCATTAATTTAGATCAGTGGTTCTCAACCTGTGGATCAGGACCCCATTTGGGGTCAAACGACCATTTCATGGGGGTCGCCAAACAAGGCTGTCCGCCATTTTTTTCCCCTTTTCTTTGGCCATGCCCCTGGCACCCGGTGATGTATAAGTGGTTGGGGGTCACCACAACATGGGGAACTGTATTATGGGGTCGCAGAATTAGAAAGGTTGAGAACCACTGATTTAGATGGAAGAGGATTTGCTTTAGAAATGTCTGTCAAAGTAGAAGAGAATTTTGGAGCAATCTTCATGAATGGAACGTGGCTTATATCTTTAAATTTGATCCAATAGAGACAGGAGGACTTACAAATTTGAGAAATAAATAAGCCATTAAAATTCTTTAGTTAAGAAGCAGCCAAAAGATTTGTGTGGATCTCCCAACTTCTGTTTTTATAGTTGTATCTTCAGTGCTTTCTGAATTTTGACATTAGCATTCAATCCCAATGAAAGGGATTGAATGTATTCATGTATTACTTCCGTTGTGTTCTTTTGTCATTGTTAATTTTATTGTTCTATTATTTTACTTCTGTTTTGTTTATACCGCTTTCACTTTTCTTCCTTTTTATTATTGTAAGCTATCTAGAGTAGACCCATGGCGACATAGGTAGCAAATAAATAAAATAAAGGGAGTGATGTTAAGGCATGTGCGGAAGACCTTGGGAGATGGGGCGAAGAGATGCTGCTTAGAGAAGAGTCAGATAAGAGGCAACGTAAACTATAGCTGCATAGTGGGTGGGGCAAGAGGTTCAGAAGGAGTCCTTCCTAGTTTCTATAGCTGTAAAGGAGACAACGGGAAATCTGTACTTTCATACTTGCAAGGTTCTGTTAATATAGCATTAGAATACAGTAGAATTAGCTTATGTGGTTGTGCTTCCTGTCTGTCTGACAACCAATACCAGCAGCAACACTCTTGTGGCGCCAACAATAAAGTAAACTTGTAAACTCCAAGAATAAAAAATTGTGGAAAAAAAAGCTCAAGTACATTTGAACATAAATATTTGTAACAGCATTTTGAAACAGCCTGTGTGCATTTTTAAAAGCCTTACATTGGCTACTTCCTAGCATTTCTTTGCTAGATCAGCAATTTCAGATTTCACTTCTTTATGATCCTTTAGATTGATAGGAACATGCAATTTGTTTACTTTCAATTTATCAGTAAGGTCTGGAACTCCATTTCTTGCCTCAGTTCCTCCAACCCTCTCCCCCAAAATATCAGCACTGGCACAAATACCTGGTTTATTTCTGCAAGGGAAAGAGATACACAAACAATCCATTTAGATGTCTGGAAATACTTACAGAATTAATGATAATTTGGGACAAAAAATGGCAGGCAATAATTTCTTCATTTCTTCTCTGCACAGCTTGCATAAAATCTGTTTCTTATTCATTGTCCTTATCTCTGCACAGAGAATTAGATAAGTGCCTTTCCATTTCGACAGTTGCTTGATTTTGAGCTTATTTGTTTATTTCAGTTTACAGCCTCCGAATACTGAAAAGCTCAAAATGAGCCTTTTTCCTTTATTTTTTTTTTAAATTGCTCTCATTCACACACTCAGATACAGGCAATATGCTCCCATCAAACATATGCATAAGAATGTGGTGACATTCAAAATGTAGTATAGAAAATAAATGTGAAAGTAGAAACTCAATTCCATTCCATCATTCATATTTAAGGAAGTTTATACTTCTTTCTGCCCAAATAGAAAGGAGAATAATTGCAGGTCATGTGGGATGTTTGCAGTCATTTATTTGTTTGTTTTGAATCTTGGAGGGGGACAAGGAAGCTCTGTAGTTCTGGGTCAGATCATTGGTCTGTCTAGCCTAGCATTATTAACTAGAACATAGAACATCATCAGAGTTGGAAGGGACCTTGGAGATCTTCTAGAATCTAGTCCAACGCCCTGCTCAAGCAGGAGACCCTATACCATTCCAGACAAGTGGCTGTCCAGTCTTAAAAGCCTTTGGAAAATAAGTTGACCTCCTCATCTTTGTGGCAGCCCTTTAGATATTGGAACACTGTTATTATGTAACCCCTAGTCTTTCTTTTTACTGGACTAGACATATCCAATTCCTGCAACTGTTCTTCATATGTTTTTGCTTCCAGTCCCCTAATCATCTTTGTTGCTCTTCTCTGCACTCTTTCCAGGGTCTCATCATCTTTAATTATAATTGTAATGACCAAAACTGGATGCAGTATTCCAAGTGTGGTCTTACCAAGGCCTTAAAAAGCAGTACTAACAGTTCACTTGATCCTGATTCTATCTCTCTGTTAATGCAGCCTAGGATTGTGTTGGGTTTTTTTGGCAGCTACAGCATCTTTCAAGAGTTTTGGGCCAGAGATTAAAAAAGGGATGGTCTGGAAGCAAAACAAAAAATAAAAGAAAAACAAAAATAAAAACAAAACAAAAACAAAAAACCCACCCATCTTTTACCTAGTTAAAGCCCTCCATATTAGAAGTTTCAAAATAGGATATAATGAATTAGGATTACGAATAAAACCACAACATCTAGATATTTGATCTATGATAGTGTTTTATAACATTTTCTTTATGACCTATATTATTTCAAGTGACCTGTAGAATTTTATATTCAACCTATGTCCCATTGAGTCTTTATTTGAGAGATATTTCTTTACCTAAATAGAGTAACAGAGAAAAGAAAAAACCAGTGGGAGCAGAAGCAACCTTTGACTTTCTGTGGGCTTTTCCATTGAATTTATTAATTGGAATCTGCTAGGGAGAACTTGGAATCTCCCCTCCCCTCCCCTCCCCTCCCCTCCTGCTTCCCTTCCCTTCCCCTTCCCCTTCCCTCCCCTCCCCTCCCCAGCAGGGTAGCAGAAGCAGTTGGAAGCACTGAAGCAACCACAATTTCCCCAAATTCCATCTGTCCAGGAGTCAGGGATCCTGGATTTTGAGCTTATTCTGTAAGTTGACCCATTTGAGGTAACAATGCAAAATTTGCACCATTTCATCCAGTTACGGGTCATGACAGTAAGAGTTTTATTAGTATATAGTCTAGACAACCAATGGCCCATTGAGTTCTTGTTTCAGAGATAAACAAAATGACCACGGGTGACCAGAAAAGCATTGGGAGCAGGAGTAACTTCTAACCTCCTACCAGCTTCCCCATTAACTTTCCTTTTAGGAAGTTTACAGGAAGCATCAGAAATGACAGTCATGGGACCATGGCTGGCTGTGGCAGTGTGGCACCATGACAGCACCAAAGCAGCCACAACTTTGTCAAATTTCAATCCCACAGGATTCATGTAAGTTAGCCCATCTGTTGTCCTATAATGCATCATTTCACCGAACTGAAGGTTAGAAGCAATCTAGCAGACAGAAGAGTTTTAGTAATATGTAGATGGATTTCCTGTTTACAACACATGCAAATAAGCAAGTAGGCAATCTTTGTTTTCCTTTATAGATGAAAGTGTTAATGCTACTATAATTAATAGATAAATTATTTATGTATTAATTATAACAGTTATTTATAATTAATAATCATGTTGTCAAAGTAATGAGGCCAACAGAACACTTATGGAAAGTAACAGTTTGCAAAAAAAGAAAGAAAGAAAAAGGAAATAGTGAAACAAGATGGAACAGTGTTAAGCACTCCTTTGCCATAATTTGTGGAGGTGTAGAAGACAGCATTTCCCCTGATCCCCCAAGAGTTATTATGTTTAAATCAGAAATATTCTGAAGATTGGCAGTGATTTGCATTTTGCAATATTTTAAAACCATGTTTTTAGCCACCCTTGGGTAGGACTATAAGTTATCAATCACTTCAGTGATTGAACTTGTTTTCCCATTGTACAAATGCCAGACTGTCACGTCCATCTGACTGTTGGACCTCATGCTAAATTTCACTTTTCTGCCTCAGTTCTTCTTTCATCTACTGCAATTCTGAGTTCAGATATATATCTGAAGAGATCAGAACATTTATAATCAGTTGGCAGTTTAATGAATACAACCAAGATCTGTGTCCCTTGAGGAGCTCAGCATTATTAAATATCTTGATAAGAGGAAGAATTCATTGACTAAATGCAGCATATTAAGAACTGAAGATGTTTCATTAGACCAAGTCAATAAAGCGTCATCAATATATAATTTTACTTTATATTTTCTTCCTTTAATCTTCATGCTGATTGTATTAAACTAAATTTAATTGTCAGAGTTAAAGCTTTGAGTCCTATATTAAACAATAAAAAAGATGGGCTACTACAGAAAAATATGTAGCTTGGCCATTTATAATTAGCTTTGAATGTACAATATATAGAATCAGCCACAGTGAAATAAGACCTCTAGTCAAAAAACAATTTATGTCTCACTCTTATAAGATATATTTGATGAACATTTGCAAGACCTTACACATTTCATATTAAATTATTTCAATTTTTGATCCTCAGCAACATCTTTTTATTGAGAGGGGTCTGAATACTGTACATATTCTATGATGTAATATTAATGTTAAAATGAAATAGATCACAAAAGGAAGGTGAGAATCTAAGCATGGTATCAGTGGAATCAACCCTTATATATGTGTCTACATCTAACACCATTGGAACATAACATGGGTGGGAAAAAAGGAAGCTTAAATTCAAAGAATGGAAGACAATGAATATATTTTTCTGAAAGGACATTAGTAAACAAAATTTCTCTTGCTAGTAACTAGGAACATTAACTTGATGGTGCAGACTTTTTCTGTTCCTTAAACATGGCTCATGGATGGAAAATGTACTTTGGTGGAAGACCAACACTGTCAAGTGGGTGGTATAGAGAAAGAGATACTTCTGAAGCAATTATGGGATCCAAAATGCATGATAGCAATAGCAATAGCACTTAGACTTATATACCGCTTCACAATGCTTCACAGCCCTCTCTAAGAAGTTTACAGAGTCAGCATATTGCCTCCAACAATCAGGTTCCTCATTTTACTGACATTGGAAGGATGAAAGGCTGAGTCAACCTTGAGCCAGTATGAATCGAACTGTCAAACTGCTGGCACTTGGCAGTCAGCAGAATTAGGCTGCAGTACTACATTCTAACCATTACGCCACCACAGCTAGTATATCAAAAGGAATGTGTTTTTTTTTAATTTTGTCTGAAGATAGTAGATCAGCCATTGGAGTTGTATCAAAAAGTTGGAATAAACAAATACCTGGTTTTCAAAAACAACATTTGCTATGAAACAACATTAATCTTTGAAACAAAGCTTTCTAGTAAGCTAGATGTAGGTCACATGCAAATGATTTCTATTACCTTAAGACAAAAGACAAAATTATTCTCTTCAAAATGGATGCTGACAAGTATGGGCTTCTTGAGAAGAAGATATCTAGAAGATTGTCAAAGGACTGTACCTGAGGAGCTGAATTATACCATTAATAAAGAAATAATATAACATATTATAGATATGTATCTATATATAAATCTCTAATATAAAATGCTACCAGAGAGAAGGTTGGATATCTTCAAGGTAGAAACTACTGGCAGGAGCTATAACGTGGCTAAGAGAAGTAGAAAGAAATATGAAAATTAAGAAAAGGACTTGGGCTAGAATTTAATCTGAAACACAGAGCAAATCAATCAAGGCTTCACAGCAAAATAGAGCATTGCCCTCTTGGGAAACCAGGAACACAAATAGTCCATTAACTGTAAATCTATAATAAAAATGGGATGGGAGTCTGATGTGGAGAAGGCTCAAAGTATTATTCCAATATTCCAAACTGTTGGGAAACTTGAGGAACTTGTAACCTCTCCCTCCATAGCCTTGTTTGTGTCTGACATAAACTTCCAAGAAATGACCTAAACCAGTGGTAGCAAACCTATGGCACGCGTGCCAGAGGCGGCACTCAGAGCCTTCTCTTTGGGCACGTGCACCATGCCCTGGAAATGGCAACCATCCCTCTTCAACCAGCTGTCCACTAACTTGCCAAGGTCCCACATGGCCAAATGTATCCCAGCACCCATGTGCTCACTGGCCTCTGTGTGCAGGGGCTGATGGTGTCAAGCAGCAGCCACACCGGCCCCTGCCTCACCTTGCCCTGTGACAATGGCACCCCTGCCCTGCCTCACCTTGCCTTGCCTCACCCCATAGGGCGAGCCTCCTGCCCACCACCCCACCTGCCAGAGACCCCCTGGATCTCCCCCAACCCTGCCCAGCCCCCATAGGAGTCCCTCCCCATGAGCAACATTGAGGTGATCACATCCATCTTGGCCACACCCACCTAATCTACCATGACCATCACAGCCACGTCTACCCAGTGGGCCATGCTCACCTGGCACCCAGCAATAAATAAGTAGGTTTTGGGTTGCAGTTTGGGCACTTGGTCTCTAAAAGGTTCACCATCACTGACCTAAACTCTGGTAGATAAGACAAAAAAGATGGCAGATTTTCAAGGAACTGACCATTAGTTTTAAGGGCAAGGATGGGGAAAATCTGAAGAATACAAAGTGGTCAGCACTGGTGAAGGATAGGGCATAGAACAGAGAGGCTGAAATCCTTGTGTGTGAGGTGTCACAATTGTACAGCCATAGATGGTAATAAACACCAGTATCTACTCTGTTTGAAGAGTTTGTGCTGATTTGATGCTACTGTATCATTTTAAGATGAGATGTCATTTTTAAGAGTCACAAGGTAGTCCTTGAACAGGTCTAGCATCCAAATAGTACCTCATTCAAGGGTCTGGAAAAATATTCTTCCTGTTTCTACCATACTGTATGATCTGATCCTCAAGGCAAGAATAATTGGATGCATAAAAGAAATCTCAGTGGATCTTTATAAGGACAGCAGTTCAAAATTTCCCCTAATAAAGTGCATTGACTACTTCTATGGCCAAAAATCCACACAAATTATTTGTTTGCAAGTTGAAAAAGAATATTATTTTCTGAACATGGCATAGGGAAAATAGGCCATGTAACAAAAATAATAGCAGGAAATTTGTGCAAAAAGCTGTTTCTAAGGAGTGTATATTTAAAACCATTCACATTATGAACAAAATCTCCATAGATAGGGAAAATAGTAATAAAATTGTGACAGAGATTATATGAGTTTTTCTAAAGAGGTCTGCAGAAAAGAATGACATATTGTCCTAAGTATTAAAGAAAACAATAAATAGGGCTGGTTTTATACCAATCTGCCAGAAGCACTGATATTGTTATCTAGTTGGGTAATAAAATGTCTGCAAATGTCTATAAGAAGGACCTTGGACTCCTAGTGGACGATCACTTGACTATGAGCCAGCAGTGTGCAGCAGCAGACAAAAAAACTAATACAATCCTGGGTTGTATAAACAGAGGCATAGAATCAAGACCATGCAAAGTATTAAAACCACACCTGGAATACTGCAGCCAATTTTGGTCACCATATCACAAAAAAGATGCTGAGAGTTTGGAGAAAATTCAGAGAACAGCAACTAAGATGATCAAAGACCTGGAGACTAAAACATACAAAGAACCGCTGCAGGACTTGGGTTTGGCTAGTCTAAAGAAAAGAAGAAACAGGAGTATTCCAGTATCTGAAGAACTGCCACGAAGAAGAGGAGGTCACATTATTCTCCAAAGCACCAGTGGGAAGGACAAGAAACAATGGTTGGAAAGTGATCAAAGAGAGAAGCAACCTGGAATTAAGGAAAAATTTCCTGACAGTGAGGACAATTAACCAGTGGAACAGCTTGCCTCCAGAAATTGTGAGTGCTCCATCACTGGAGATTTTTAAGAACAGTCACTTGTCTGAGATGGCATAGTAGGTTCTCCTGCTTGAGCAGGGGGCTGGACTAGACAACCTCCAAGGTCCCTTCTATTCTATTCTATTCTATTCTATTCTATTCTATTCTATTCTATTCTATTCTATTCTATTCTATTCTATCAAACAACCAAGCTCAGAGAGTACTAAGGATTCCACTGCTGATTTAGGGGTGTCTCTCTGTCTGACTGACTGATTCTCTCTCTCTCTCTCTCTCTCTCTCTCTCTCTCTCTCTCTCTCTCTCTCTCTCTTTCCCTCCCTCCCTCCCTCTCTCTCTGTCTCTGTCTCTGTCTCTCTCTCTCTCTCTCTCTCTCTCTGTGTGTGTGTGTGTTTGTGTGTGTAAAAGTCATAATTGTGACTGCAATTGTGTAATTGAAGTCATAACTGAGGACTGCATTTATGTAATTGAACTGATATCCCTCTTTTATGTGTAGTGAGCATGTGTCCAGGGGCAGTGTGCCTAAGGCACATTCTAAAGGATAAAACTGCAATTGTGCAGTTATAGCTACCATTTTCATTTTCTTGACTTCCCTTGCAGATGCCCTTGATTGTTATGAATTTCCTATTCAAGATGTTTAATTAAAGTCTCAAAGCTTTGAATAATTTTAATAGTGTAGGATATTTTCATACATTTGTTCTTCAGCTATAGATTACAATTCATGTATGATGTATCAAATTTGTTTTTTTGGTTTCCCTTCCAGGTTTTGATGGTGGAGACGGGAAAAGGAATTGAGATGCACTATACAATCCCAGCAGCTGAACAGCCTTGTTTGATTTGGACGTAAAACAGAGTAAAACCTGGTTAATATTTGGATGAGAAACCTCAATGGAACATCAGAACTGTAGACTGCACAGGAAGCTGAAAAAAATATCCAGGAAAAGATTAATAGGGAAAAATAATTTTGGTATAGTACTGCTGTAAAAAAATGGCTGTGTGACTACAACCATATTTTAAATATGATGCTGCAGAAATTGAATAAATTTCATGATTTATTTCATGATTTATTTATTTTCAATGATTATTTTACCTTGTTATCACCCCATACTGTCTGTTTTATACAACTGAAACCTCTTACAAAGCTAAAATATTGGTTGCTTTGCATTTGATAGATTTTTCTTCTTCTAGTTCTCCTAAGATCAGCAGTGCATCTTATTTCTAACAGTGCTGCTTCAGCTTATTTTTATTCCTCCTTTATGATACCCAAAATATTATCTGGCACGACCTCAAATAGGCAGGGAAGAATGACCATCTTCTTGCAAGTTCAATCTCCTTGGGAAAGCCATCTGATGGCCCAGCATGACTCCTCTAGGAGATCCATTGCCCAGGCTGTTCTTGTGGGAACTGGGAGGGAATGCTGTTGTATGAAGCAAAGAGATGATTTGCTTCTCAGGGGGTGAGATATCAAAATCATGACACTGCTTGGAAGGCTAGTGAATGAGGTCACTGCAATTGAGCAAGGACCCAGCTCAGCTTTCCTTCTGTGCGGCTGTTGAGCAGTGTCTCAGCCAAGCTGCAGAAGAGGGATGAAATCCAAAGAATTGCTACATGTGGTTCTTCTGCTCCTTGCAAGTTTGTACATGTTTCTTTTTTTGGTGTGTGCAGGGGATAATGTGCTCTGCAGGGGGATGGCTGCCTGTCACAAGGCTGCAGACAGCCGAAGTCAAACTTACCACCAAGCACTTCAAAAACAATGTAGATGAAACTGGGTGAGATCTGATCTCCTCTTTACCCTAAGTACTTTCTTTTCCTGTAAAAGCTACCTGAAGTATCTTTCCCCTGTGAGAAGAGAGGGAAGGGAATTTCTATCCCATCCTCTATGAATAGCAGCAACTGACTACCCAGGGGAATTAAAGCACTAAAAGAACAATTTTAATCTAATTGGATTTATATGTTCCTGATACTTGGGGACCAAAAATTTCCCTATTTTTATTGGAGACGTTTGCTTTTATCTACAAAAAAGAAATAAAATTGGAAAAAGGATTATAAAAATTTTGGACTTAAAAAACCTTAAACGGCATTGATGACTTCTTGTGGTGAAGTTTGGTATTATAACTTGTTATTTACTAAAAGAGACTTGTTCGAAGCCCAGACCTTAGATAAGACTCTTCTGGCCTTGAAAACACATGTGAGAAACTCAGCTGTAAGAGAACAGCTGGTAGGCATAACCCAGTGATTCTCAACCTTTCTAATGCCGTGACCCCATAATACAGTTCCCCATGTTGTGGTGACCCCCAACCACTTATACATCACCGGGTGCTAGGGGCATGGCCAAAGAAAAGGGGGAAAAAATGGCAGACAGCCTTGTTTGGCGACCCCCGTCAAATGGTCAGGTTGAGAACCACTGGCATAACCGGTCTACTTGAACTGTGAATGTAAACCTTTACTGACTTTCAGAGTTATATTTGGGGAATTGCCTTCCTATCTCTTTATTTGAGGAATATTGGTTACTATATGAGATCTTGGACTATAAAATCTTGCTTGACAAATGATTTTTACGATAAAGACTATTTATAAACACGTGAAACAGATGGATGAAGACCAGGAAAAGATCCTTTCCATGTTGAAAGCAATACATGAAACCATTCTTTCGGCTTGTGATAAAATAAGACCTAACATAAAATATCAAAACGCCAGCTTAGATACACAAACCCAAACTTTGACTACAAACAAAGAACTAACAACGCAGAAGATAACAGAAGAAGTGGAACAATCAAATATTAAGACAGAGGACTCAATTGACCAACAAATACAGTTAATGGAAAATCCAAAAAAGGGAGTGACTGAAAATGGAAAAGACTCTCTATATAAATCAGAAGAAATTTGAGAAAGAAGAACAGATTGAATGGAAGATAAACATATCAGGGCAATCATGGGGAATTGGAATAATAGGGAGACAATTTAATGAATACAAATGGGCTTGTCCTTCCAAAAAATGTCAATTAAATGGTCTTCTTTATTTCAAATAACATATATAATAATAGAGGGAGGTCTAGTTGACAATCTAAAAGCACTGAAATGGAAGCCTAGTTGGCAAAAGAAGAAAGCTGGAATAAGGCTGGAGAAAATTGGGTTTTTGATTTATTAGAGGGGATTTCATATTATTAATTAGAGGGTTAAATGGAGAAGTTGAGATAAGGGGAATTCTGGTCATTAGATTTAAAATATTTGGAAATTAGTTGAAAATAAGGATTTTATCTGTTTAATATTTAAAATCCAACTCAGCAGTTGCTCATGTTCTATTCTATAACTAGCTCTTCTATAATTAGCAGAGAATTGGCTAGTATGCAGGCCAATGATGGAAGGAATTAATGATGGGGGAAGTCATCATCATCATAGTTCAGTTCAATCACTGCAGTGAAGCAGGGCAGGCTTTGCATAATCCAACCATGTGTTTCATTAAAAGACGTCCATGAATTGGCTACTCACTTGGAATTTAATGTGGGTAGGCAGAATGGCAGCCTCTACAAGTTTGGCATTGACAATAGAAAGTTGCCTCTGTTGTAGAGAGGGAAGTTAGATTAAAATTTGCTCAGCTGGTGGGACTAGGATAAGGTAGTGCATCTGCCTTTGCTCTTCTTGACCTCTTAATGGCCTTCAATATCACAAACATGATAACCCCGATTGGCTCTCTGGACTGGGAGTGAGGCAGGATTGAATTTGGTTTCTGTGGAGCATAAATGAAACTGTACATCTTAATGTGCTACATCAGCCTGGAGCTGATGCAGAGTTAAAATCCAAATGCATTTTTCAGACATGACGCTCCAGTGGGGTTTTTTTGAGCTTTTACTGAATGAATGATGTAAATGTCTGAAGGTTATTGATGCAGGATAGAGGAATATGTGAGTTCTTAAAAAGCCTTCTACAAATCAAACTTGACACGTGGTGACTTCATGGAGACATAAGCAGCAATATGGAAGTAGTTTACCCCTTACTTCTTCCAGGAGATTTTCTCTCCTCTCTTTTTAGTCTACAGTGCAAATATTCTCTTGGGAATTCTGGGAGTTGAAGTCCAGAGATCTTAAAATTCCCAAGGTTGAGAAATGCTGCCTGGACTATATATGAACCAAATATTCTCCATCTAAGTAAGTCCTACCCATTTAAGGGCCTAGGCCAGGGGTGTCCAACCTTGTAACTTTAAGACCTGTGGACTTCAACTCCCAGAATTCCCCAGCCAATCATGGTCTTTACCCCCGGCCTTGGCAAAGTCAGTCAGATGTGGCCCCTCCTGAAACATATGATAAATGACAGCTTTTGGCCAATCCAGGTTTAACAGCCACATGGCAAACCAAATGAACCATAAGCTGCTTAAGTCTCAGAATGTAAGAATCTTTAAACATCAAAGCATCCCTCCTAGAATCTCTCTCAGTTGGACGTTTTAGATGAGACTAATGGGATCCAGCAACAATACTGGAAATTTTCCTTGGACTTAAGACAAGAAGTTGTCCTTCTCCAGACTCTAGAGGCCAAGGAGCTTTGGCTAGTGAGGTCAAAGAGAAGAACTTTCTCTGCTGTGGTCCTCGCCTTTCGGAATACACTGCCTCCTGAGATCTGTCTCCACCCTTCCGGCATTCTGTAAAAGCCTTAAAACTTCACTGTGCTGGTTGACTTGGGGGCCCAATGGAGACACTGTAGGCTGGAAGTGGTTGACAGTGAGGCAAACATCTACCCTGTATTGTCCATGCTCTTGGTTTTAACCTTTTATTTATTTGTTGTTAAAATTTTAATGCTTTTATACTATTGTAGACCATCCAGAGTCACTCGAGGCAATGAGATTGGTGGAATATAAATGTAATAAATAAGCTAACTAACTAAATTCCACGATCAACTCTTTACCTAGCTTGATTAATTGCATGTTGGGAGGGATTGAGAACACCCCCTCCCCCTTTTAAAAAACAACTCCCTTCTCCTTGAATCCAGGCTGTATCCAATCTGCAACCATAATTGCCCCCTTTCTTCCTTGATAAGCAAGGGGACAGAAGAACAATCAAGCCCCTGTAGATTGACTTCTGTCAGCTGATAAGATAGGAATGCTTTCACCAACCTTTCTCTGCCTTGTGTTAATTATTCTTTGCTCTTCCAAAATATCTGACAAGGTGAAAAAGCAGCTTCAGTCAATTGACATTCAGGTAACATTTGTCCTGGTATTATTATTTTTTCTCTCCATCAGAACATCTGTCTCCTTCACACACACTAAGATTAGTGATGCTAAAAATAGACATGGAGTATTTAATTGAAGATGATGGGAGAAATCTGATTCTTGTATTATTGCATAATTTTGGTTGAGACTCAGTTAAAATGCTTCTTCCCTTGTTTTCAGGTACTTTTTAAGGTGCTTGGGAACAAAGGCAAATTGAAAGTTCAGTGCTTGTCTTTCTGATCTTGATCCATTTTGTCCTTGTATACCGGATTTTAATTTATTATGATGCCAGGTGTATCTCAGATCTTGTTTCTCAAATTGAACACTAACTTACAGGGACATAAGGTTGGCTGCCTAGCTAAATAGGGATGCAAAAAGTGTGGCCCATGACTCTTGTGAGCTATTTCTTTTGGAATGTCTGAAGTCTTTTCTTTTTGGTGTGTGTGGGGGCGATATGCCTCAAATCAGACTTGACTCTTCACTCAAAAAGTCCTTGAAATTTTCTTGGCAAGATTTTGGAAGTGGATTGCCATTGCCTCCTTCCTAGGGCTCAGAGAGAATGACTGGCCCAGGGTCATTTAGTGGCTAAGGTGGGAATAACTGTGTGACCTTGGGCCAGCTGTGTGACCTTGAGCCAGTGACTTTCTCTCAGTTCTAGGAAGGAGGCAATGGCAAATCACATCTGAAAAACTTTGCCAAGAAAACTTAAGGGACTTGTCCAGGCAGTCTTCAAGAAATGGACATAACTGAGTGAAAAAACAAAATCTTAACTAGGGCAATTGGCAATTTTTTCTGGATGAGAAAAGAGACAATGCAGACATACGTCTTCCTTATTACATTGTCAGATGTACAATTACATTGTACATCTGACAATGTAATAAGGAAGACGTATGTCTGCATTGTCTCTTTTATAGCCACAGTGTAGGCTCACAAGAGGACATATCTGAGCTTGGTTGAGTTTGTTTTTTGTCTCACTCCAGTAGTGTTCCAGTTATAGTTGCTGGCACTTGATTTTCCAAAGATCTCAATAAACTAAGGTGCTAAGGTAGCAAGAATAGTGCATGGAAAGAGACAGTGGTGGGATTCAAATATGTGAACA
Source organism: Crotalus tigris (assembly GCF_016545835.1). Taxonomy (NCBI): domain Eukaryota; kingdom Metazoa; phylum Chordata; class Lepidosauria; order Squamata; family Viperidae; genus Crotalus; species Crotalus tigris. Next base: position 219,677 of record NW_024096744.1, read on the forward strand.
ACCAATTCTCTGTGTGGATGCCACTTCGGGAAGTCCATTCTGGGCCTGGGCAACAAAAAATTAGCTACCAGTTCTGCTGAAGTAGTGCAAACTGGCTGAATCCCACCACTGGAAAGAGATTCTTGCAGGCAATAAAAGCCAGTACCCAATTCACCCCCAAATGTCACTGGACAGCCATTTTGTAGAGTTCCTGCAAGAGAGTCACTCTGAAGTTGAGTAGTTGCTTTTTATGTAGAACTTTCCCAAATAAGTAATAGCTGGATGTTATTATTTCAACCTATGCCATTCATCCTGGATAGTGATCTGCTGGAACATTGGCAAGAGAAAACAAAACAAAAACTGTTTGGACCACAGATGTTTTCAAGACATAGTTTCCTTGTTTAAGAATTTCCTTTCATATCTATATATCCTGGAAATAAGTGTTTCCAACTTGCCTCTGCTAATAATTACCTTCTGGATAAGAATAGCCAATACACCGATTTCAATATCCTGGCTGACCACAGTTCAACATAAGTACAAGGAAGAGGAGAAATTCCTTGCTTATTTCTTGATTTATCAATATAACTTTATTCTTTTGTTCCAATGAGAAATGGCGGCAATTCACCCTGGGACAAAAAAAAAAAAAGGACTCTTGTTCTAAGCTGTCACCCATTGGATCATTCCTGGTTGTTTTATTTCTTCTCTTCATCACATTTCTTTTTCTTAAATGTCTTTTCTCAGTCTATTTCAGATCTATCTGTCTTTGAAAGGTAGATTCTGTATTTTGAAATATTATTTTTTCTCCTTGGAGAACAATTAATGCTGAATGAAATTTTGCTATCTGACTCTTTCCAGGCAAGGATGCACAATCCAAGCACCAGAGTTGCCTCTAAACATAATTACTCCGAACCAGCAATATCATTTTCTACTTTGGGAAATTTCAGATTCAGGGTAACATAGATGAAATCTAATGTACTGGTTTGGGAATTGAGATAGTACTCAACTTAGAAGAGTTCATTTAGTGACCATTCAGAGTTACACTGGAATTGAAAAAAGTAACTTATGACCATTTCTGACACTTACAATCATTGCAGCATTTCCACAGTAATATGATCAAAATTCAGACACTTGACAACTGACTCATTTTTATGACTGCTGCAGTGTCCCAGGGTCATATGATCTCCTTTTGTGACATACTGTCAAGCAAAATCAATGGGGAAGGCAGATTCATTTAACAACCGTATTACTAACTTAACAACTGCAGAGATTCACTTAAAAATTGTGGCAAGAAGGGTTGTAAATGGGGCAAAACTCATTTAACAACTGTCTCACTTAGCAACAGAAATTTTGGGCTCAATTCTGGTCGTAAGTTCCAGCATCCTTTGCAGGTGCTGTATAGGGCTGAATGAGGCCTAATATTTTGATAGATAGTTTTCAGACTGAATCACCCTTGTCTTACAGATGAGAGCTCACTCCATGCTTTCCTGTCCATTCAAAAGGCTTTTAACAGGCTTCCTTCCAAAATGTTGCAGTACTTCTTTACTTCCTTCCTCCAGGCCACCATATGCCTTTGTGTTATATTTATGCTTCTAGATAAAACTGTCATAGTAACTCCTAAAAACAGAAAGTGAAAATAGAAAACCCACACAACTGCTAATCTCTACGTTGAAATGTCAGTGCTGCTCTCTAAATAAACTGGGAGGGATAAATATTTGTAGGTCCTTCTCAGTTCCTGTTGTTCACACCTGCAACATTAAGATTTGGCATTTCTCAAAGAACAAATGCAAATGACTACAGAAAAATCTCTTCTTTTTTTGGGTGCACTAACTGTTATGTCTCCTTTCAGTCATTTGAAAATTGAGTGATCTCTAAATTAGTCAGCCTGAAACAGATCTTCTTACATGTTGGTAGATCCATGCATGCAGTGATGGGATTCAAATACCTGAACAACCAGTTCTCATACTTAATGCAGGCCTGGGCCTCCGATGCCTAGAATGGACTTCTGGAAGTGGCATCATGCACATCTGGTGGGTTGTTCTAGGCCTGGGAGGATTCCTCCAGGTATCCAAGGCCTAGACTGGACTTCTGGAAGCCAGCTGGTTCTCTGAATTCAGGTAAATTTAGCTGAATTAGTGTGAATTGGCTGAGTCCCACCACTGCATGCATGGATCTCATTAGAGCTGTGGTGATGCAGTGGTTAGAATGCAATATTGCAGGCTAATTCAACTGCTAACAATTCAATCCTGAACCAGCTTAAGGTTGACTCAGCCTCCCATCTTTCCAAGATTGGTAAAATGAGGGCTCAGATTGTTGGGGGCAATATTCTGACTTTGTAAACTGCATAGAGAAGGTTGTAAAGCAGTATGAAGCAATATATAAGTCTAAGTGCTATTGCTATTCATTATTATCACAATCATAAATCTCCTGGATCACCAAACTAATACATTTTGTAAGAAGCTGAGGTCTTCCTGTCTCTTGTGTAACAGGAAAACGATTTTAAAAAAGAGCTGACCAAAAAATTAAGGATATAGAAACACAAAATGACATAGCTATCCTTAGTAAGGTGGGTAACTTGAAATGGCTGAGCAAATGCAAACTTACTTTTCAAATAGACAGCTATTTGACGTTACAACTGCCAAAACATCTAAGGGAGATATTTATGTGACATTCGAACAGCTTGACACAATGGTTAGATATGGGAGATTCCATTCTATACCCTACAATGAACGTCTCTGCATTTGTGGAGCGCCAGAGGTAGAAGACCTTGCTCACATCCTATTTGATTGTTGCCTGTATAAGAGGGAGAGAGACAGATACTTCGGTCTATATACCAAATTAATGGCCCATTGGGATACCCACATCAAAACAACTTACCTTTTGTGCGGCCAGAATTTGAAAATAACATTTAACACAGCACAGTACTTAAGCAAAATGATCCAGTTGAGACCTGCATATGTGGAACTGATTGGGGTAGATTGCAGGAGTGACACTGAAATATAATTTTATCATATTTTATCTATATTTTAAATTATTGTATTCTATTCCAATTTCATTTTAGACTGTATTTTATCCCAATTTCATTGTATTTTATTCCAACTTCATTTTAAATTGTATTTTATCTAATTCCATTTTAAATTGCTTTTATCAAATTTTAGTAATAATTTGTTTCTGGAACTTTGCACGTTGATATGGCCCAAGGGCTAATCAATCAATCAATAATAATTTTAAGGCTATTTATTTATTATTTATCAAGCACATTTATATGGCTGCTTATCTCATGGAACGTATTTCTGGGCAGAATACAACACTCCAATAAAACGATAAATATGAAACAGACGGTACTTAAAACCATTATTTAATAATTATTTAAAAACATTAAGGACCATAAAAGCAGAACTAAACAAGAAAATAAAATAATAGACAGAGGGATTATAACAACAACAGAGCCACCTCACACATTCACCCGTCCCTGGGGTCCCCGTTTTACAGTTTTTTGGATCCCAACTTTTTAATTGTGCCGATTGTTTTTTCACTTTCTTGCATAGTTGAGACACTGAAATGCTTTTGCATTGTCAGGTGGAATAAACCAAGAACAACATGATTATTTATTCAGAGTAGCTTCTTTATTGTTGCTTCTCTACAGACAGATATCTTGCCAGACTAAATCATAATCTACATAACTATCAGACATACCTGGTTAGGAAGGGTTTCTTTCTGCATGCGAGAGATTCAAGGCTGATTAGCTCCTCCAGATCCACTTCCTGTGGCATCTATGCATCAGATTCCATCACAGGGGCATTCAAACCTGCCTTGTGGTTTATATATTATTTACTTATATACATTGTGTTTTAGAAGCAGGGAGCTAGGAAGATTTAAGTCTTTGTTTTGGTCAGGCTCCACTATGAATTTAGCTTCTGTGTCTCACTTTACTAAGAAATTTGAACAGATAGAGAAGTGCAATAAGCATGAGCAGGAGACTAAAAAGTAAGCCCTATGCTGAGTAATTGGAACTGCTCTGTGTGTTTAGCCTGAGAAAAGACAACCAAGGTGAGATATAATAGCACTCTTCAAATACCTGAAAGGTTGTCACACACAGAATAAGGTCAAGAACTGCCCTATAATGCAGGACATAGAATAATGGGAAGGCAGATCCTAACTGAATATTGGGAACATTTTTCTTAATGGTGAAAATAATTCAATAGTGGAATTAATTTAGCAATACCAATAGCACTTAGACATATACCACTCCATAGTGCTTTACAGCACTCTCTGAGTGGTTTACAAAAGTCAGAGTATTGCCCCCAACAATCTGGGTCCTCATTTTACCAACCTTGGAAGGATGAAAGACTGAGTCAGCCTTGAGCTCCATCAGAATCGAATTCCAGGCTGTGGCCAGACTCAGCTTGCAACCATATGACTGTTGCAAAAGTGATCATGGAATTGCATCCAGTTGCATGAAGACTTGACTTAGGACTGTGACAACTTGCCACAAAAATTTTGGTCTGATTTGTGGTCGGTCATAAGGCAAGGACTATGTGTAAAAGGAGTTCAAGAACGCCATGCTCCCATCCAGAAGAATGTCATTCAACATTCTTTTCTTTTTGGGGAAGAGTATTTTCTTTTTAAGCACACTCTCTTTCAGGAAACTGAGTGAAAATTTGTAAAAATGATGCAGAGGTCTTTCTCTATCCAGCAGTAATAATATACTCTGACCACTGAGTTTTCTTCCTCAATTTTTATGGAAAACAAATAAGCCTAACGTGAACATTTTACCAAGGATGCTACCACTCTAAAATGCCAAACACATTCTCCCTGAATTGCTTGAACAACTTTGCATACATGCAATTCTTAATTCATTCATAAATGTCATCACTAAAGTAATTCATTTATATCATTCACCAGCCCCAACTAGAGACCTGAGAGCTCTGTAGCCTAAGGCTGAAAACAGCTGGACTGGTTTGAGAGATTAAAAGTGGACCCGAAGGTCCAATTTTTCAAGTCAAATCATAGGATCCTCAAACCTGCTGTCTGCTTCTGTAGTGAAATATGAATATCAGTGTAAATAGCATACCTAGGAGACTTTTTTTTTAAAACTAGCTTGCTAACTCAGACAGACTTTGCTTATCTAGGATAAGGCAGATTTTTCTGCCAGCAACTCTCTCATATTGATTGATTGAATTGATGGATGCTGGATAAAATTGGAGCTTTTAACATTCAAAAAAATCCTTTGCTGCTTATCCATTTCATAAATCTACAAACAGAGATTGTGTTAAGAGTGTGGGTAACCTTGTGATAGCTGGAGCCCACACTTTATGTTGATCATATGAAGTGATGACATGTTGATACAGAGCAGGTGGTGCTGTGTCACACAACAGCATCAGTTCTATTTTAGGCTTACACAGTTCTCACCTGGCAATGGAAAGAAATTGTGTTATAAATGTTCAACCAATTTGCTCCTAAAATTCATTAAGGAAAGTTCCAGGGTCTCCCCAAAAATAGTTGGGATATTGCCAGCGGTGGGATTCAGCCAGTTTGCACCACTTCGGCAGAACCGGTAGCTAATTTTTTGTTGCCCAGGCCCAGAATGGATTTCTGGAAGCAGCATCCACACAGAGAACTGATTGTTCACATATTTGAATTCCACCACTGGATATTGCCTTTGGTTCTAGAGAGGCAGAGAGCCCATCCATGTTCTGATTGTCTCGATTTGTGAGAAATCTCTGTAATTTGCAAAAATTGATCATTTAATAATCAGTGTGGTCCTGCCAGGCACAGGAAATCAGGAACTGGAATTGTTCAAATGAGTACAGATGTATTCCATAGTATCTCTCTACAAGAATCTTGAACTACTAAAGGTCAAGGCAAATTGGTGGTAGGTAAGAATCAATGGAATTCAAGGAAACCTAGACTTGGGTTTCTTGTGATTGTGAAGGGAGTCCAAATTGATGACACACTTGACCCTTGGGCCCAACCTGATCATCTCTTACAAGTCCATATCCATTGAAAAGGTCTGAGACTGAGCAGCAAATAAATCTTATATCTCTCTCATCCGTCCGTCCATCCATATCTATCTATCTACCTATCTATCTATCTATCTATCTATCTATCTATCTATCTATCTATCTATCTATCTATCTATCTATCTATCTATCTATCTCATGAGGAATAACTGTGTTTCTGCCTTGTTAGAGAGCAGTGTTATACTGAGAATCATTGCAAGAAAAGCTAAAAGTAAATTTGCCAATATTATAATAAAATCACAGAACATGAGGATGTAAGAGCAAAAGGCACTTCAGAGATTATCTAATCCAATCCCTTGCCCACTATAAAATTACAATACTACACTATAGTATTGATGATGAATGACTTTCTAGCCTTTCTCTAAACACTTCCTCAAAGGAGAGTCCACTATTTTTCAAGACTAATCATTCAAGTCAAATCTTTTGACATCAAACTTATATTTGGGTTGATTTAAAAAAAAAAAATTCGTTCAGAAACTGAAGCATTTTTTTTGTAGATTTTAAACTGCATTTCTTTAGTGATATTCCAGGCTACCTGAAGTCAGTGGTCAGACTAATCCAGGAACTGAGACTTGGTCCATATAATTTAATGCTAAAGCTATGCTAATGCTATACTTCATATCCACAGTTACAAAAGTTCAGACTATAAAACAAGGATGCACAGCTTCTACTGGCTTAAGTATTGTACCAGCCTTTGTCTCTGTATGGAGGGCTGCACTCCTTAAGTGAACAGGTTCTAAAGGACTGCTTCCAGCTATATGATCCTATGATGGTGTTGTGGGAAAAAATGCCCATCTAAATTAAGAACCAAAGTGATGGGAGATAGATGCTGCAAAGTGTTATAGCAGAAACTTTACAGTTGGAATGTGGCATTTTAAAAAAAATATAGGGTGACCTTGCTGTAGGCTGACCCAATGATTCTAAATTCTACATTTCTAGGAGGCTGTAAGCCCACCTTTTCTACTGATACCAGCATCTTCTAGCATAATGTCGTTTATGAAGGCCGTATTTTGACTCCACTCCAAGGAAAAGAGAACAACATGGTTTCTGTTAACTATCCCCCTCTAGGATCATCAGACAGCTTCAGTTTGCTTGCTTCTTCTGTTGTACAATTCATAATCCTCCACAGTAAATCATATATGTAAGGATAGAATATTATTTGTCTCCTACAATGGTAGAGTATCATGTCTGGAGAGCAAAACAGAGCATAGAAACTGAATTTATGTTCTGCACACAGAAAATATCTAGCATTTCGAGAAGGGACTTGCATTTGATCAAAAACAGATCAGAATCAACCTCTTTAGAAAGATTACAGATATGTCCCAATTAATTAGAGTTCTTCTGAACCAAATTGATTTCTTTTCTATATGTTTCTGCATTTTGTTGAGCTCTTTCTTGATTACTCCTAGCATAGATTTTTTAAAAAGATGATGCTGAGTCAGGAAGTATGTTTAGGATGGGTACTGTTTGCTAAGTGGGTTTTAGTATGTACCAATAAAGGAGAATATTTATAGCTCAGAGTTGAAATGAGGGGTCTTTGGTGCTCTCTGACCTTGTTTGTTTTCTTGCAGATGTTTCATTACCCAAACGAGGTAATGTCATCAATACTAGTTGGAGGGTTAGAGCTGAGGAGAGTTGATTATACAGTAAGAGAGCCCCCCTGGAGTCTTTGTGAACTGTATTGATTGCCAGCAAGTTTCTGGTTTCAATTCAATGTTCAATTTTTAAAACTCTTCATGGCTTAGGGTTGGACGACCTAAGGAACCATCTTCCCCAAGTTGTTTCTACCCATCCAATTCAGGCAAGCAGGCTGAGCATGCTGCAGGTCCCATCAGCCAAGGAATATCAGCTAGCAGGAACCAGGAGACGTGACTTCTCTGCCATATCTCCTGCTAAGCATATTCATCGATTAGGATGATCCCAACCTGTTGGCCTTTTGTAAGGTCATGAAGACTAGGTTATATACCCAGGCCTGGGGCCCCAAATGCATTAAAAATACCCATTTCCCAGCTGTATTAACATCCATAGTAACAAATAGTAACATAATCATTTCAGAATTGAAGAAGCTCTTGGATGAGAAGTGAAATATTTTCAAAGAACCTTTGGGACAACTGTGACCCAGATGACTCTCCATAGACATCTAAAGTAACAATTTTACTTGATGCCATATATATTTATGTTGCACTATTTTAATTGTTTTTATGTTTTATGATATATGCTTCCCAGGGTCCCTTCTTGAGATGGGCTGCTGTAGAAATCAAATCAAATCAAATCAAATACAATTTTTTTTTACACAATTGCTGCACAATGGATCATACATTTTCCTATGCAATCCCAAGCCCCCTTCCCTCAGTTATCTCCAAGATTTGTATGCAGGCATAATCAATTCTGATTCCCAAGGAATGATGATCCAGGACCTTGCTGAAGTAGGATTTCATTTTCTTTCCCCAGAGGCTGTTATCAGCTAGGTCTGATGAGAATTGAAGTTAAAAGAAAAATCCAGAGGCTATACTTTACCTATTCCCATTTTAAATTATTAACACTGGAATGTAAGAGCGTTTGCTCATTGTCCATGCTTTGTATTTTTTTTTAATAATACATTCTAGTATATACCATACTGAATGCAATGGTGTCATCCATATATGACTACCTCATTGCTCAAATATTTACTTACTTGGGGGGTGTGATGGCTCAGTGGTTAAAGACACTGAGCTTGTCAATTGGCAGCCCAGGTTCGAGATTCGAGTGCCATGTGATGGAGCGAGCTCCCGTTAATTGCTCCAGCTCCTGCCCACCTGGCAGTTCGAAAACATGCAAATGGAAGTAGACAAATTGGGTACCACTTTGGTGGGAAGATAACAGCCTTCCATGCACCTTGGGATACAGTCATGCTGGCAACATGGCCATGGAAAGGGTCTTCAGATAATGCTGTCTCCCTTGGCTAAGAAGCAGAGATTACCACCACTACCCTGACTGGATGACTGGACAGGGGAAACCTTTACCTTTTACTTACTTATTGGATGATTTATATGCCACTCCAATTTTTTAGGATTTCAGGATTCGGATAATGTAAAAGAGAGGATCAGTTCTTACATCTCTTCATTTAATCCTACTTTCTATACTTATAGTTAAATCACTTCCCATTTATATTGCAAACCTTTCTTTCCATATATTCTGAATTCCTGTAGGATCCTTTGGTGAGCAAGACTGTCAAATCTACCATATACTGTAACAGATGTTGAGCTTGAGTTCCACAGAAAATCTCCAATTGTTCCTCATGGGAGGCCACACAAATGTTTCACTGTACTATAGAACAGAGATGGACAACCTGTGGATTGTGACTGTCATCTACCCTTAACAATAAAGTGAGTGGTAAGGTTCAGATATTTCCTTCTGGGAAAGAGAAGGGAAAGAATATATAATAATATAAGATAGTATTTTCAGATCTTTCAAGAACATTTGGCCATGATTTTGTCTGATGTAATTTTAGGTGATTTTCCCTTGAAAAGTGAAGCACCTTGACAAATGTATAGTTAAGTACAACTCTTTTTCCTGACCATAATTCTCTGCCTCTTTAACTTCAAATCTTCACATTGTTTATGGCAGCCCACTGCCTCTTGAGACAGAACTAAGAATCTATAAAGAGTAGCAAATATTTATCAGATTGCAGACTATCATTATTTCTAAACTGTTGCATTCATCCTACAACCCGTGATTGCATGTGAGAGCTCATGAAATAGCCATTTCTGTCTTTCACAGGCTTCTTCCTTTTTCTTTCATCCAAGGGAATGTTCCTTTTCCATGCCTAAGCTAAAATGGAAAGTGGCATTGAGAGGTGTGTGATTTTCCCCAAGCAACAATGTTCATTCAACATGCTCTTGATGTGTTCAATTTTCATAATACAGAAATCTTTCTTTCATGTTAATGATATGTATTGACTTTTCTTTTCCAGCGGATTTTAAATTATGCATAAAATGACCAATTTCTGCCCAAGAAGCAGAGCCTGGCAGCAGCACTATGCAATTATTCGAATGTGATATTGAAATATACTTAGAAGGGACAAACCAAAATGATGATGCACAAGGGATGGAGATGATGTATGAAACAGAGAGAAACTAATTTGTCTAAACAATGTGGCCATTATATTTGATGGGAAAGTGAAAATATGCCTGAACCAATTTGAATTTTTTAAAAAACCACAGATCTCAGTGTATTTCCCTTTGAACTTACAAAACTAGTAAGCAAAATTGATTTTTTTAAAAGAAAAACTTCATTTTAGGGGTGGAGAAAGAAAAAGTCCACCTTTGCACAGCAAAAAAAGAGGCTCATTCTCGTGCAAAATTCATGACGAGGTCAAGCGTTTTGCCTCCTCTGTCATCTTAGGGGAATGATGTTTATCACCTACTGTGTTTTCTTCTTGCCCTCCTGGACAACTTGGAGTGCACCTTCATTGTTTGGATTAACCCATCATTTGCAATCCTAATTCACAAGAAGAAAGTCTCTTTCTGAATATTAAAATCTCTCCCCCTTCCCTTCAATGCTTGGCACTTGAATAGGAAAATTGCCTTACTGATTTGGCCTTAAAAGAGGGCTTCAAATCATCTTCCACAAGAATTGCATTTAACTTCTTAGAATATGGCTGGACTAATTTTATGCATGGGTTAAGATTTGCAGATGGATGGGGGAAAGGACAAAGAGAGCATGGACAAAGAAGATCAATAAGTATATCTAAGTAAACTTTTTAAATCTCACCCACTTACATGTATAAATCAGTTTTCCCCTCTGTGTACCTCTCCCCCACTATCTAGTCTTAAAAATCCAACAATTAATTGTGGCTTGCTTATTGAAAATCAGCAGCAATTGAGAATGAGACTAGGGACTAAGTGGATTAGAATGAAAACATTGTCACGGTCTAATTAAATGCTCTCTCACAAAGGAAATGTACCTAATCTTGTTCAATACCCACTAGTCTTAGAACATCTCTCTGGGCTTTGCTGAAGATCCCTTTCAGGTGTCTGAAGGAATTTCCAAAATTTCCATGGAATTTCATAACAGACAAACTCTATAAACAGCTTATAAGTGAAGAAAGACTTTAGCTAAGTCATTAACAACTTGGTTTGCAAGCAGAATGTCAAGCGCCGGGAAAATCAGGAGATTCAAGCAGCTCAAATAGGTATAAATATTTATTGCAAGCTTAAGCTCTCTGCAAGAATCTGAACTACAAATGGCCAAAGGAAATTGGTGGTAAATAAGAGTAGAAGGAATTCAAGGTGGGCTGGATCTGGATCTCTTGTGTGCATGAAAGGACTCATAATGATGCATTTGACCCCTCCCTCAGGCTCAGCCTTGTCATCTCCTACACAAAACTGTCCAGATTCAATTTTGGTTTCTAATGGAAGGTATGAGAAGAACCAGAAAACCACAATTAATCAACATCAGGAACTTCCAAGAGTTTTGGACTATTCTTCCAGCCTACATACCATGGAATTATGGATTAGCTAAAATTTATCACCTTTTTTGTACATAGGTTTTATTAAAATTAATAAAACAAGAAGATAAAAACTAACACAAACTAATGTAAGGTAGGGAAGAAAAAGGAAAAAGAAAGAAATCAAAGTACAAACAAAAAATGCAAGAAAAGAAAAAAGTTGAAAAAAGTAGAAGAGAAAAAAAATGAAAAGAACTGGTTTCTCATATTCTTCACAGCAGTGATAAGTACAAATTTATTTTAACCTCTTTATCTAAAGTTACATCACTTTATTCTTCTTTCTGCACTCTACCCTGTCTAATCATCAAAACCATAAATCACATTTATTTTGTTCATTTTTACACAAAAAGCCCAATATGAGTCATCAATAAATATAATGTCTTTTCTGTGCCAAAAACATTGTCTAATATTTCTCTCCCATTTTTTATTTGACATTCATAACTAATATTGTTATATTGTTAGAGACCTGTGCCCATATGGAATTTTCTACCTTTACATTACCAGTTTCCCTAGGAATAGATCTAGCTCAATATTCCTGTAACTTTTTTTACATAAGGTAAATGCTTTGCAGAATTCTCCTAGTTCCTTTGCTCATAAACTGTGTTGCTTCTGGGTATCTTGTTTGCATTAAGAAGTTATCTCTTCTGTCTGTATGCCTATATTGGAGTTTAGATTATATTAGTTTGACCTTTGGGAGATTGATATCAAATGTGAATGATCTGTTTATTTAAAAGATGCCTTTGCTTTTTATCTATAGCAGGTTACAAAAGCAGAATCTATAATAATTCTCATTGAATCTATGATAATTGTCATTGAAATGGCAAATTAAAATGATGTGTTGCATGTTAGAAAAATTATTGTTCTGGTTGGTGTGTCTCAAAAAATGATTTTGTAGAATCGGAAAATTTGCACAAAGTAGAATTTGATATGACTAAGAGGCTGGAAAATGAGGTATAGTAATTTATGGCAGGAATGCTAAAAGTTATAAAGTAATATAGATATAGTAATTTGGGGTTGAGAGGACCTTTTTAAAAATCTTTCTCAAAATTCTAGATCCCAGGTTCGTCCGTGAAGGTAAATACTAGGAGATTCAGGTAATGCTTGTGACTTGTTGTGTCATTCTTTGAAAGGAAGGTAGTTCAGTCTGTTGTGAGCAGAATAAACATTAAATCTTTGACTGCCTGTATCTTTTTACCCCAAAATTGTAGGGTCCCATGATCATTATAGCATAAAATAGAAAAATAATTGTAGTGGCAAATGAACTTCAATAATAAGTCAAAATTAACTTACCTAAACAAATAAACAGAAAAATTGTGGGCCGATAAAAAACAGTGGGAATGGAAGTGACTTCTGATTTCTTGTTGGCTTCCCCATGATTTTGCATGTTGGAAGCTGGCACGGAGTATCAGCAATCATCATCACTTGTTATGGGGCTGCTCCACTGGCCATAACTTTGTGAATAAACTGGACTGAACATCATGGGGATTTCAATACCCAGTAATGGGTCATGGAAATTTTATGCATTCTTTAAATTAGCATATTTTAGATACCTTGATTCAAAATGTGCACCGTAATGCACCGTATGGGCTAACTTGAGAGTGTAAACCAACAAGCAGATAAACATAATGAGAGTTTTAGTAATAGACAGATAGACTGACAGACAGACCTAACTAAGCTATAGAAATTTACCTCCTCAATGTGAAAGGGTCTCTTTGACCCCTCTTTCAAATGACTACAACCAGATGACTGGAAGGAACATAAATCCTTCCATTCCCCACCATTCAGTCAGAACGGAAGAAGCTTCTTGGATGAGAAGTGAAACATCTTCAAGGAAAAACAAAGAAAGTCCAGTTGTCCCCTGAAAAAGCACCTTTGAGACAACCAGGACCTGGAGGACTGAGAATCCCCATAGACATTTACCCATATACCCACATTCTTCATCAGTTGAAGTTTCTTAATGCTCTTCAAGAGTAGCCCATGTGGAGCACTACAGTAATCTAAGAGGGATTTTTTTTCCCCCTGAGGGACCTGGGTTTCCTATTGAATAGAGTTTGGAAGCTGTTCCTTCCAAATGCTGGCATTTAACCTCTTGGCAGCTGATGGTTTTCTCCAGATATCTTTGTCTTTCTGTGAATTTGTAGTGGGGAAAAAAAGTTCATCCTGCTCACCTGCAAGGTTTATGAATCTGAAGCTGAAGCAGAAGTTTTATTGGAGACTTGTGGCAGCCACATCTCACAAGCTGTCAGGCACTTTTGTTTTAAAGATATATTTTCTAAAGCTATAGTGAGTAGTAAGTAGTGCATGTAAAGGGAGTGGTGAATAATTTTTTTCCTGCCTTTGGAAATGCAGATGAGTGAAGTCTATTGAAAGCAGCTGTAGTTAAGTTGTTTAAGCTAAGTTTTTGTTCATCTCTTTTTTTTAAAAAAAAAAATAAATAAATCCATATTTCACTTTCTCACTTTCTTTTTGACTAATGTTATCTTGAATGCTCACTTTGGTTTCGGTTTTCCCCTTTCACTGACGTGGAAGAGACACCAGAGCATGATAATGGAAGATAGTGAGGAATCAAATGTCACCTTAACTTGGTGGTGACCAGTAATTCCATCCTCTTTTTTTACCTTCTCTCTTAACATTTTTCTTTAAAGCACCTCATGCACACTCTGTATAATATATGGAGAGTTCTTTATGCATTTTGCTTAGAATCAAGATCACATGAAATAATAGTACCACTTTACAAAGTCTTAGTATGACCAGACTTGGAATATTGCATCCAGTTTTGATCACACAAACACACCCACACAAATATGTAGAGATTCTGAAAAGAGTACAGAAAAGAGCAGCAAAGGTGATTAGGGGGCTGGAGGCTAAAACATATGAAGAATGGTTGTGGGAATTGGGTTTGTCTAGTCTAGTGAAAAGAAGGACTAGGGGTGACATGACAGCAGTGTTCCAATATTCCAGGGGCTCCTCAATATTTGAGAGCCATGGTGGTGCAATGGTTAGAATGCAGTATTGCAGGCTAATTCACTGCTCACTCCAGGAGTTTGATTCTGAATGGCTCAAGGTCAACTCTGCCTTCCATCCTTTCGAGGTCAATAAAATGAGGACCCAGATTGTTGGGAACAATGTGCTGACACTGTAAACTGCTTAGAGAGGGTTGTAAAGCATTATGAAGTGGTATATAAGTCTAAGTTTTATTGTTACTGCTACAAAGACAAGGGGGTCAATCTGTTTTCCAAAGCACCTGAAGGCAGGACAAGAAACAATAGATGGAAACTAAACAAGGAGAGAAGTAACCTAGAACTAAGGAGAAATTTCCTAACAGAACAATTAACCAGTGGAATGGCTTGCCTTCAGAAGTTGTGGGTGCCCCATCACTGGAAGCTTTTAAGAAGAGACTGTCAGCCACTTGTATAGGGTTTACTGCTTGAGCAGGGGGTTGGACTAGAAGACCTCCAAGGTCCCTTTCAACTCTGTTATTCTGTTGTTCACTGTCATGTGATTACACAGCAGGTAAGTGACCACATATGATTGTTTGTTCAGATGATCATGGTAAGAAGGATGAAGATGGAAATTAGAGAATTCCCATGTTACCTTGAGGATCCTTAAAATAACAGTTTTTTTTAAAAAAAGAAAAAATAAGCATCAGTTTATCAATATATGTTGATTTGTGAATGGTTACCAAGATTTCCTATGGCTATAAGACAGATGGGGTAAGGAAACATTTGTTTGTTTTTTTGTTTGTTTGTTTGTTTGTTTGTTTCCTCTGTGTACTATGATCCCAAACGGACCCAACTCCTGAACTTTTTAATTTTGTCCCCTAGGCCAATATTTGCCACTTAATGCTTCCATATTGAATGGTCTGGTGGTATAACTATGCATCAAGAAAGTTTGTTCATTTTACAACTAATTCTTTAAAACCTTCAAACCAAAACTAATATCTTTTTTTTGTGTTTTGTTTTCCTCTTCTGGAGAAATATATTTGTTCAGCTTATAAGAGACAAACATGAGAAATCTCAGTGGTGAGATCTTGAGACTTTAGGGAATTTAAAAAATGCTAATTATTTACAGTACATGGCAGAGACATAGATCCTGGACTGACTTATTTGATCTGTGAATCTTACTCCCTTTTTTGACTTAACAGAGTTTTAATTGTTTACAAAAGGAAGAGGAAACCCTGTAGTCATGATGGTAATAAAGCAAAGCTTCCAGTCTTGTTCATTATAATGCAACCTAGGTGGGAATGCTTGAAGCTGCCAAGATCATAGATTCTTCAGCCCTTGTATATAGCATATAATGATCAACTTAAAGTAGCCACTGGTTTTTCTTTACATCTTATTTAAAATGTGAAGGCTAAAGTAGTTAGACTTTCCTAAACTGATACACCCCAAAAATGGCAGGGCTATTCATTCCCAGAACTACAAATGAGGATAGAGAGACACTCATGTGTTTATTTTGATCATTTATTAGGGTAAATTAAAAATGTGAAAGCCATTGGTTAAGGCACCAGGCCAGAAACAAGGAGACTGTGAGTTCTAGTCTCCATTAGGGATGAAATCAGGTGTGTGACTTTGAGCCAGTCACTCTCTCAGTGTAATTTCTGAAAAATATGGCTAATAAAACTGCAAGGACTAAATTAGTCACCAGGAGTCACAATTATTGATAAGAAAGATAAAAAAGTCTGGATAGTGGACATGGCAGTACCTAGAGTTAGCAGAATAGAAGAGAAAGAACTGGAGGAAAAAACATAAAATACACGGACATGCAAATAGTAGAATGATTGTGGATAAAGAAAGCAAAGATACTACCAATAGTATTAGGCACCTTGGGTGCAATCCCAAAACATCTGGAGCACCATTTGAACACTATCATCACTAATAGAATCCCCTATAGTCAATTGCTTTAGTTGATACTACTTAGATTTGGCAATGATAGCTTTAACAACATCAAACAACAACATCTGCCTATCCCAGGTCCTTGGTAAGGACTCAACAGGCGGATAAAAAAGAATGATCACTACACTTTCCTGTCCCATCTCTCCCAGTGTAGACACTTCCTAGCTGAAATGAAATATTAGCTTGCCTCCTATGAACCTAACAAACCACAAAGCAAGCATCCGTCTTGATTCTCTTCCTGTAACTAAGGCCAGAGCCTGGCCTTCTGTTCAGCTTTATATTTTTTGGCAGGAATGTTGTCAAATGAGACTGTCAGCATTCGTATCTGTGAGTCTATTTAATAAAATCATTCTGGCACTGCTTTTTTAGACCTAAAATGATTTGACAAATTCTGGGTCTACAGGAAAAGCAGTTCTGAGTTGTTTCCTGGAATGAAATACTTAACCCCATAAAACCCCCATTCAAGCCTCTTTGGACATTGCTATAGATATAATGAATGTTGTTGTTGTGGTTATGACTGCTGCTGTTGTCCCAGCATTTGTATGATCCTATCATTCAAGGTTGTTCCCTCCAATAAGAAAGTACATCAACTGGTGATGGAAAAAGAGGTCATTCTCTGCCTCTAACTTAAAGAAATTTATTTTTAACTTGTGTTTGTATGTACCAGCGAGTTTTGTGCCCATATTCTCATGAACATGTAGAATTATGCAGCTGCTTGGGGTAAAACTAAATTCAGTCTGTTGTGTCCTGAGCCTGCAAAAGCAGGCTCGGGACATTGCAATGGTCCCGGGCAGTTGCAAGCTGCCTGGAACCAGACTGAGTGGCGCCAGCTTCGCGCACATGTGCGAGTCACGGAAGTGTGCCAGAATGTTACCTTTTTGCCCTGGGATTCTATTAAAGGAGTCAGAGAGGCCTGCGAGCCTCAGAGCTGTGACAGAGAGAGAACTACTGAAATAAAAGGCTGTTGGAATTACAGAATGTGCTCTATTCATTCGCTGTTGACTCGAGGACTCAACACTGGCGACGAAGGTGGGATGGCTTACAAAAACAAAAAAGAAGAATTGTAAGCTTACCCCAAGAGTCCTGGAGAGAGGAAGACGGCATTAAACTCAGCACCTGGCCTGCCAGTACAGCATTGCTGGAGGTAAGCTGGCTGATAGGCCCCTTCCAGACATAGAAGCAAGAATGGCGAAGATAGCGAGACTGTCTGAATTCGATGTCACTCACCCAGAAAGATGGGAGTCTTATGTTGCCAGAGTAGAAAATTACTTTAGAGTAAATCAAGTAAGAGAAGATTGTTTGAAGGCCGCTACTTTGCTGTGTGTCTGTGGTCAAGATGCATTTGAAATTGCAGAAAATTTGGCAGCCCCTGCTCCTCTTGAATCTGTCACACAGATTTAAAAAAGTTATTGAAGGAACATTTTCAGACCAAGTTGTCTGTTATTCATGGAGACACACTTTTGAAGAGAGGGATCAAAGAGCTGGTGAATCAGCTAAAGAATACATTGCAGCCTTGAGAAGAGCAGCTAAGCCTTGTGATTTTAAAGATTTAGAAGAAAGGTTGAGAGACCAATTTGTATGTAGGCTTAGGAACAGAGACTTGCAACAGAGACTGTTTGCAAAAGAGGACATTTCATTCCAAGATGCCTTGAGAGAGGTCACTGCAGAAGAGGCAGCGGGGGGGGGGGGCAGTCAAGAATATGAGGCCTATCAGGAACAACCCAGAAGCTGTTTCCGTGTACCATGAGGGAATCCAGGAGAGCTCGGAAGAAGATCCTGAAGATGAGGTGGATCATCTCTACCCGGCCAGAGAAAGGAAGCAGAAGGAAGGCAAATAAAAGTCTTCAGCTGTAAATAAGTGCTTCGGGTGTGGAGGTCGCCACAAGAGGACCGACTGCCGGTTCCGTTTTGCAATCTGTAGAGCATGTGGAAAGCAAGGCCACATAGCAGCTGTGTGTCTGGGCTGTCAGAAGGTACAACCCCAAGAAGAATTACGCCTGAAAGGTACCAGGGTCCCCAGCCAAAACAGGGTGGGTTTCTGTGCATCACGTAGAAGCATTTATAGGACAGGCACACACAGGCCACTTAAAAAGAAACTGTCACTTAAGGTGAAGTTGCAAGGAGTTCCATTGGTTATGGAACTGGACACTGGGTCTGCCCTTTCAATCATTTCTATTCACACTTTCAGAAAGATTTGCTCTAGCAGTGGGTTCCAGGCCAAGCTTAGGCCATCCAATATAGTCTTGACAGACTTCCAAAATTCCAAGGTGTGTGTTAAGGGGGAGGCTACCCTTAAAGTACAATACAAGGATTTTGAAGGTCCATTAGATGTATTGGTAGTTGGAGGTGAACGAACGAGTCTCATTGGACTCGATTGGTTTGAGGCCTTGGGAATACAAGTTACAGGGCTACACAATTTGCAAACATTAGGTTTACAAGAAGTCTGCAAAGAATTTGCAGATGTCTTCAGCCCCCAGCTGGAAGCATATAAAAGCCCCCCAGTTTCCTTGAAACTGGACCCCACTGTCACTCCCATTAGGGTGAAAGCAAGGAGAGTACCCTTTGCTTTGAAAGGAAAAATTGATGCTGAATTGGACAAATTGATTCAGCAAGGTGTTTTAGAACCTGTTGACTCAAGTCCTTGGGAAACTCCCATAGTCACGCCTCTCAAGGCTAATGGGGACATTCACATCTGTGCAGATTACAAATTCACACTGAACAAGGCATTGCAACAGCATGCATATCCTGTACCTGTAGTCAGCCACATTTTGGGCTCCCTCAAAGGGGGGGCGTGTTTTTGCAAAGCTGGATTTAGCACAGACTTATCAACAGTTACCTGTTGATGAAGCTGCTGCTGAAGC
Source organism: Crotalus tigris (assembly GCF_016545835.1). Classification (NCBI taxonomy): domain Eukaryota; kingdom Metazoa; phylum Chordata; class Lepidosauria; order Squamata; family Viperidae; genus Crotalus; species Crotalus tigris. Next base: position 238,920 of record NW_024096744.1, read on the forward strand.
ACAGACTATTGTAACTCATAGGGGGGCATTCAAAGTTAAAAGACTACAATTTGGAGTAAATGTAGCTCCTGGAATTTTCCAAAGTGTAATGGAAAACACCCTGAGAGGTATACCAGGGGTTTGCCCCTATTTTGATGATGTCCTAATAGCAGGAGAATCCACTCAAAATTTAGCTGAGAGATTGAGGGCTGTTCTGCTGCGTTTCAGGAAAACAGGTCTCAAGCTTAAAAAAGACAAATGCAAAATTGGAGTGTCTTCTACAGATTTCCTGGGATTCAGAATAGATGCCAGGGGTATTCACCCTGCTGAGTCTAAATTAAAGGCTATACTGCAAGCTCCTAGGCTTAAGTCTAAAGCTGAGTTACAAGCTTTCCTGGGCCTCTTGAATTTTTACAATGCATTCATACCTAACAAAACTAATGTAGCAGAGCCACTTCATAGACTTGGTGCAGTGTGGCAGTGGTCACAAGCACATGAAGAAAGCTCCAGTGAGGTCAAGGCCTTACTTACATCAAATGATGTGCTTGCACATTTTAATGAAACTCTTCCTGTGTGTATCGCTTGTGATGCTTCCCCTTATGGGGTGGGAGCTGTACTTAGCCATTTAAGAACTGATGGAACTCAGGTTCCTGTTGCATATTACTCCAGAACTTTGTCCTCTGCTGAGTGAAATTATGCTCAGATAGACAGAGAAGCCTTGGCCATTGTTGCTGGAATTAAAAAATTCCATGATTTTCTATATGGCAGACACTTCATGGTCTATACTGACCATAAGCCTCTGTTGGGGTTGTTCACTACAAACAAACAAACTCCCCATATCATCTCCCCTAGAATGCTGAGATGGTCTATCTTTCTGTCAGCCTATGACTTCTCATTGGTTCACAAACCTGGCAAGGAAATGGGCCATGCTGATGGCCTTAGTAGATTACCTTTACAAATGGTAGAGGCTGACCCTGCCATCAACATTCTTTCCATTCAGGAGTTGCCTGAGTCTCCCTTAAATGCCAGGGATGTGGCTGGTGAATCAGCCACGGATCTCACACTCACTCGTGTATTGTCCTGGGTTTTGTCTGGATGGCCTGAGAGTTGTCCAGGTACTGAGTTTCAGAGTTTCTGGCTCAAGAAGCATGAGTTAACCACTTTTCAGGGTTGCCTGTTGTGGGGCAGCAGAGTTGTTATTCCTACCTCAATGAGACCTAGGGTCTTGGCTTCCCTTCATGAGGGTCATCCTGGCATTGTCAGAATGAAGGCACTTGCATGTAGCCATTTATGGTGGCCAGGGTTAGACAGGGAAATAGAGGTTCAAGTGCATGGATGCCACTTGTGTCAGTGCTCACGCCCTGAAATGCCTCAGGCTCCTGTGCATAGATGGGAGGAGACACAGTCACCTTGGTCTAGGGTGCACGTAGATTACGCTGGGCCCTTTCAAGGTCAATTCTTCTTGGTCCTTGTTGACAGCCATTCAAAGTGGCTTGAGGTTGTACCTATCTCTTCCACCACTGCTGCCAAGACCATTCAAGTACTGAGAGGGATTTTTGCTGCACATGGGCTCCCAGATGTCCTGGTGTCTGACAATGGTCCTCAATTCACTTCTTTCAAGTTTCAGGCTTTCTTTCAGGCCAACATGATTCGTCATGCCACCTCTGCATCATTCCACCCTTCCACCAATGGTATGGCTGAATGGATGGTCCGCATCACCAAGGATGCTTTAAAGAAACTGACCTACGGGGACTGGCACCACAGGTTGGCAGACTTTCTTCTTGCTTATCGCACCACACCTTCAACTTCCACTGGGAAGAGCCCAGCTGAACTCTGTTGGGGGTGCAAACTGATCACCAAACTTGACAGGTTGCACCCGGACAGACTGCCTCCTAAGGTCACTCAACCCAGGGCACTGCGGTGTCTGCAAGTGGGTGCCCCAGTATGGACCTGGAACTATGGGCCTGGTCACTTGTGGGTTTCTGCCATAGTATGCAAGGTCACTGGTCCATTTTCCTACGAGATCTCCTTGGACGACGGTCGTGTCCTTCGGTGGCATATCGATCAGCTGCGTACGAGACTGGACTTACCCTCTGCAACTCCTGGGCTTTCTCCAGTGGGGGAGGGGGACCACTATGGGCAAAGGGAAGGGTGTTGGCAGCATCCGGGGCCAAATGGAGATGCCGAAGAAGGCCTGTTCCAGGGTTCCGCAAGTGTTCCAAACAGGAATTCAGGGGAACAAGAAATCATACAGGCACCAGTTCCTACTCCAGCCAGGGAGTCACCCAGGGGGGCATACTCATCATTCACAACTACCATTCAGCACTCCAGTCAGGGAGAATAACCGGAAGCATCCAAATAACCCAAACATTGCAAGAGAACTGGCAACAAACAGTCAAGCTGGCCCAGCACTGCTAGTGCTTCCAAAAGGAAGTCTTCACACAGGGAGGTAGTCAGAGAGGCAAATCCTGATTCTGGCACCTCTGGCATAGAATGGGGGGCAACTGAGTATTGGGGCATTGCAGAAACCCCAGACAATCCCGTTACGGGGCTTGGGAGTGAAGGGATGCGTTCCCTTGATAGGTTCATTGTGGACTTGGAGAGTTCTACAGAAATGCCAAACAGTGGCGGGCATATAGAGGGGCCTGAGAGCCTACAGTTAGGCAGGTCAACCAGGTTCAGTGGGGAGCAAAGTCCTGGTCTGACGAGCCCGGTGGGCAAGCAAGCAGACCAGGCAACAGGACACAGTTCACGGGGGCCACCAGGGTTTAAAAAAGGGGACAACTCCACTCCATCCTCTGCACAAGAGGAAGCAGGGGGTTCTCAGAACCTGAGGAGGTCACAGAGAGTAAAAAGATCTCCCAAGTATCTTGAGGACTTTGTAACCCTGCTGTCAAAGCAAGGAAAGTGAGAGGGTGCCTGCTGTTGTTGGAAAACTGGAAGTGTGAGTATTGGGCAATTAATTCCAAAACAATAGCCTGGTACCATTCTGTAGTGTGGCTAGTGAACAGCTGCAACAGATGTGCAGGTTCTTGGGCTGGCACACAACGCTCATGTTGAGGTCGCATATAACTACCTATATAGTTAATAAGTCTCATCCCGGGGGGAAGGGGTGTTGTGTCCTGAGCCTGCAAAGGCAGGCTCGGGACATTGCAATGGTCCCGGGCAGTTGCAAGCTGCCCGGGACCAGACTGAGTGGCGCCGGCTTTGCGCGCATGCGCAAAGCGCGCCAGAATGTTACCTTTTTGCCTGGGGATTCTATTAAAGGAATCAGAGAGGCCTGCGAGCCTCAGAGCTGTGACGGAGAGAGAACTACTGAAATAAAAAGCTGTTGGAATTACAGAATGTGCTCTATTCATTCGCCATTGACTTGAGGACTCAACACAGTCCATAGAAATTAAGTCAAGAACAGGCAAGGAAACAGGCAGCTGGTTATATGAGGCCAAAAGTAATATGATCTTCAGAATTTATCTATTTATTTATTTGATAGCTATCAATCTCAATAAATGACTCTGGGTGGCATACAGAGTTCAGAATTGGAAGATGAATTCACAGACTTTATTCAGTTTCAAGCTACAGACCATCATGAGATATTCATTACTTATGAAGAGTTATTTCTTAAGTATATAATCCATCTGACATTTTACTGGGTTTTCATGTTTAGTTTCTAGTTCCCTAGCATGGTGAGATAATTCAGGTAGTAGCTAAGGACTAGAAAGAAGAATTAAATATAAAAGAAACTTGCTGAAAGAGACTGTTCTACCTCATTGGGAGACTAATTCATTGTTCATAATCATTTAACTTGGACGTCCTAGAGATCTTCTTTTGCAGAGGAAGATATGATAGAAGGGGTAGGACACAAGCTGTCCTCCTGACTTTGTGCATTTATTATAGCCAACTGCATACTTTGGGGGTGGGTGACATCTGGACTTAATTGCTGTTTGCATATTGCACTTTTTTGTTCTAATTAATAACTGTTTTTTTATAGAAAATGGGCAGGGATTCTTTGTCTCTGAAAGCACACAGAAAGGGAAACAGTAATTTCACAAAGCCAACCATATAATTTTAGAAGCATAAGTAGATGCGCATGCTTCTTTGTAAGAATATCTAGTGTAATTTGAAAAATAAAATGTCTTCTTTTTCCTGGGCAACTCTGATTTCCTGGGTCTTTGTGCTTCATATTCTGAAGGTTTTTACTTGCTTGCTCCTCCAGTTCTTTGACAACTTTTAGGATTAAAATCATCCTGAAATTGGGTGTCAGGAATAGAAATCTGTCCATAAAATGTTCCTTGGAGATGCTGTGCTAGAAGTTTCCAATTTATAACAACATGAGGGGAGGGGAGGCCATGAAAATGGGATTGCTTTGGCCTGATCTCACAAATTATAAAAATAACCAAACATGCTGAGCAACTGTCCAAATGAACAAAAGATAATGATACCAAAGCATCTGACTTCGGACTTTAAAATCTATGCTGTGCTGAGTCAGTGCTGAGTTCAGTATAAGTCTGCATTCTTCAAAAGTAATGTGGAAATGTAATCCATCTGAAGATCCATTTTACAACCTTTGGTGGGTGTATATAAGAAGGCTAAGCTTGTCTGAAATCAGATATCCATTTTAGTTCAGAAAATGTTGAAAATGGATGTAAAATTGAAGCCTGACCTTTTTTTTAGGGATGGCAGTTAACAGATTGAAAGATAACATGTGTGTTATGGTTCCGGCTAATGAAACACTTCAAAGAACTTCCAGACATTATTTTCCTAAAAGTCTTTTATTGTTACAAAATATCAGCACAGGCACAACGGAGGGATGCTAGGATCTAAGTTCTCTTCCTCTGAGCAGTTAAATTATCAGCATGTTCCCTCACTAAATTAGCCGTCATATCTCACATTATCCAATTAGTGTGAAGGTCAAATGTTTTCTTCCTTTTTCTTTCCCGGGCTTTATCCCCAACCCCCCTTCTGCTCTGTATTAACCCCATAATTACCAGACAATTCTGCATATTGTCAAAAGCAAGAATATACAATATTTGCAGCGTTGACAATGTGATTTTGTTTTTGTATATGATATCAACCTGCAACATTGCTATATGCTCAAAGATGGAAAGAGGTGTATATATCCACAACAGAATAATGGATTTTGAAACTAATAGACTTACCTGAAATGGCAAAACTGACTGCTTTGCTTAGAGAAAATAATTTGATTAAATTACATGTCATGTGGAGACATGTTAAAAAAGGGGGGAGAAATCAACTTTTGGCCCTGGAATTTGAGGGCTAAATCATATTTGACAATCTACCGTGTGTTAGATCAAAATTAAGATAAAACTACATTATGAATATAGATGTTTAGCATGATTATTAGTATTTAAAGGTATTTTAAATATGGCTTATTCATTTGAACTTAGATGTAATTGCTTTTTCAGGAGGCAACTGGACTTTCTCGTTTTTCTTTGAAGAAGTTTCGCTTCTCATCCAAGAAGCTTCTTCAGCTCTGACTGGATGGTGGGGAATGGAAAGATTTATATTGCTTGCAGACAGCTGGTCATTTGCATTCTTTTAGAGCAGGGGTGTCAAACTTGCAAGTCACGTGATGTGTCACAATGTATCGTGACATTTTTTCCATTGCCGGCAATGGGGTGGGTGCGGTTTCACCATGATGCAACCGGCCAGTAGGCCGGCAGTTTGACACCCCTGTTTTAGAGAGTCATTGAGGCCATTTGGAGGTTTAGCTGTGTCCTCAGGATCACCTGAGTAGTGCAAATGTGTGTAGAGCCTTCTTGGCTGCAGGATGTTTTCTGCCCTATGTCCAGTTGCATCCTGAAAAAGCACCTTTGGGACAACCATGATCTGGATGACTAAGAATCTCCAGAGACAATGAAAATGGAAGAGACTTTGGGAAACAAAGAAGGAAAAATGGTTGGAGAATTAATAATAGAAAGAACAAGAAAATAACAGAAAAGGAAAAGTATATTGCCAGGTTTGTAAAGCGTGTGCTGTATGGGTCTTTAATACATGCAACAACCCCACCTTCCAAATATAGAATAACACAGTCTCTTGATAGAATGAATAAGTTCCTCAATTCTAAAAGCTTCTCAAAAACCTGCTTGATTGCAGTTTTCCATTTAACGTCCCAATGCTTGCCTCTGTATTTATATATTTTTTTTCTCCAGAAATTTTGCCCTTCCCTAATATCAGTTTCCCATATTTCATTATTCATGCACTTTATTAAAACCATCGGGTGGTGATTAAAATTTTAAATGTGTATTTAAAGAGACCCCAAAGAGATGAACTGAATGTTAATAGAATTTAAGATACTCCATTAGCAACTTTATGCCATATTTATAAAATTCACAGGCGAAAGCATTTAATTATATATGTTGATGAAATTTGAGCATAAAAAGTCCATCAGTGCATTAGCAGCAACGTTACAATATTTAGTTTTAAGGTTGAACACTATATCTTCCTCCATATTTGCTCATTAATTAAACTTGTCACATTCATGTAATTTTATTCTCCAAAATGAAGACGACAGTATGCAAGGGAGGCAGCACCACAAACTGGAGGAAAGTTCTGGAGCATTTAATGGCTCCTCTGTAAACTCTGAAAATCTGGATGCCTTTAAGGCAGGGTTCTCAACCTTGGCAACTTTAAGACTTGTGGACTTCAACTCCCAGAATTTCTCAGCAAAGCTGGCTGAGGAATTCTGGGAGTTGAAGTCCACAAGTCTTAAAGTTGCCAAGGTTGAGAACCCCTGTTTTAAGGAAAAGACAAAACAGAACACAACTTAATTCTGGTCAGTACTGAACAGGTAAGATGTAATGGAGAAGATTTTACAAAAGCCAGAAGTACATGACAGGACTGTGGATACCTCTTTCATGTCCTGCTCAAGTAAGCTTGCTATCCTTCTCAGGTTAGATAGCCTGTTCTATCAACAGGGGCTCCTTCAACAGTTTAGAAGCCTTCACGTTGTGCACCAACTGTCTAAAGTACTTTCCTGGATTGTGAGGTCCTGCACTTAGTCATTCACATCCTGTTCATCTCTCATCTGGATTATTGCAATGCATTCTACATGGGGATTCCTTGAAGAGTATTTGGAAGCTACAGTTGGTTGAGAACCCAGCAGTGTGGACAGTTCTGGAGGCCTCTAAGGTGGTACATAAGCCAGCACTCTTACACAAGCTGCTCTGGTTGCTGATTGGCTTCTGGATCCAATTCATGGTGTTGGTTATCATCTTTAAACTCTTCATGGCATGGGTCCAAGATATCTGAGGAACTGTCTTGCCCCATTGGATCTGGCCTACCCATTTGTTCTGGCAGAAGGAGCCTATTGTGCATCCCATTAGCCAAGGAATTTTGCCTGGTAGAGTCTAGGAGAAGAGCCTTTTCTACCATGACACCTAACCTTTGGAACATCTTGCCACTGGAGGTGAGAACTATCCCTCCTTAACTTTCTAAAATGATCTTAAAACCTGGCTTTGCTGGATGGCATGGGGTCCTGATAGAGAGCCTACAGGTTGTAAGTAGTTGGTGCAGTGGCAGAGAAGTTACCAATTCAGTTCCACTCAAGCCCATGGTTTTTAGTTGTATTTAATCTTTTGTAATTTTTTAAATATTTATAACTGTTTTTATAGTTCTATTTCTATTATCCTACAAACCACCCTTTGGACAGTAAGTTGGGGGACATCTAAATTTAATAAATAAATAATAAACATGTACGTGAATGAATTTTATGGATTACTGCCTTGTCGTGGCGAAGGAGCTTGCGTAACTCAATGAAGCTATAAGCTATGCCATGCAGGGCCACCCAAGACGGACAGGTTATAGCAGAGAGTTCTGACAAAATGTGATCCACTGGAGAAGGAAATGGCAAACCACTCCAGTATCTTTGCCATGAAAACCCCATGGACAGTACTAAAAGGCAAAAAGATATGACGCTGGAAGATGAGCCCCTCAGGTCGGAAGGTGTCCAATATGCTACTGGGGAAGAGCAGAGGGCTAGTACTAGTAGCGCCAGAAAGAATGAAGCGACTGGGCCAAAGCCGAAAGGACGCTCAGCTGTGGATATATCTGGTGGTGAAAGGAAAGTCCGATGCTGTAAAGATTTTTTCTCCATAGGAACCTGGAATGTAAGATCCATGAATCAAGGCAAGCTAGATGTAGTCAAAAAAGAGATGACAAGACTGAACATCGACATCTTAGGAATCAGCGAACTAAAATGGACAGGAATGGGTGAATTTAACTCAGATGACCATCAGGTATACTACTGTGGGCAAGAATCCCTCAGAAGAAATGGAGTAGCCTTCATAGTCAATAAAAGAATAGGAAAAGCAATACTGGGATACAATCCTCAAAATGACAGAATGATCTCTATTCGAATCCAAGGCAAACCATTCAATATCACAGTAGTCCAAATCTATGCCCCAACCACTGGTGCTGAAGAGGATGAAATTGACCGGTTCTATGAAGCCCTACAGCACCTTATAGAATTAACACCAAAAAATGATGTCCTTATCATCATGGGGGATTGGAATGCTAAGGTAGGAAGCCAAAAGATAACCGGAATAACAGGCAAGTTTGGACTTGGAGTACAAAATGAAGCAGGGCACAGGCTAATAGAATTTTGTCAAGAGAATACGATGGTCATAACAAACACTCTTTTCCAACAACCCAAGAGACGGCTCTACACATGGACATCACCAGACGGTCAACATAGAAATCAGATTGACTATGTGCTCTGCAGCCAAAGATGGAGAAGCTCTATACAGTCAGTAAAAACAAGACCAGGAGCTGACTGTGGCTCAGATCATGAGCTTCTCGTTGCAAAATTTAGGCTTAAATTGAAAAAAGTAGGGAAAAGCACTAGGCCACTCAGGTATGAACTAAATCATATTCCTGATGAATATACAGTAGAGGTGACAAATAGATTTAAGGAACTGGATCTGATAGACAGAGTGCCTGAAGAACTATGGATGGAAGTTCGCAACATTGTACAAGAGGTAGCAACTAAAACCATCCCAAAGAAAAAGAAATGCAAGAAAGCAAAATGGCTGTCTGAGGAAGCTTTGCAAATAGCTGAGGAAAGAAGGGAAGCGAAAGGCAAAGGAGAAAGAGAAAGATACACCCAATTGAATGCAGAATTCCAGAGAGTAGCTAGAAGAGATAAGAATGCCTTCTTAAATGAACAGTGCAAAGAAATAGAAGAAAACAACAGAATAGGGAGGACCAGAGATCTCTTCAAGAAAATTGGAGATATGAAGGGAACGTTTCATGCAAAGATGGGCATGATAAAGGACCAAAATGGCAGAGACCTAACAGAGGCAGAAGAGATTAAGAAGAGATGGCAAAACTACACAGAAGAACTATACAAGAATGAGCTTAACATCCCAGATAACCACAATGAGATGGTCATTGACCTCGAACCAGACATCCTAGAATGTGAAGTGAAATGGGCCTTAGAAAATCTGAGCAACAACAAAGCTAGTGGAGGTGACAGTATTCCAGCTGAGCTATTCAAAATCTTAAAAGACGATGCAGTAAAAGTGCTACACTCAATTTGCCAGCAAATTTGGAAAACTCAACAGTGGCCACAGGATTGGAAAAGGTCAGTTTACATTCCAATTCCAAAGAAAGGCAATGCCAAAGAATGTTCAAACTATCGCACCATTGCACTCATTTCACATGCTAGTAAAGTTATGCTTAAAATCCTACAAGCTAGACTCCAGCAGTATGTGGATCGAGAACTACCAGAAGTACAGGCAGGATTTCGAAGAGGCAGAGGAACTAGAGATCAAATTGCCAACATACGCTGGATCATGGAGAAAGCTAGGGAGTTCCAGAAAAACATCTACTTCTGCTTCATTGACTATGCAAAAGCCTTTGATTGTGTGGATCACAACAAATTGTGGCAAGTTCTTAAAGAGATGGGAGTACCAGACCATCTCATTTGTCTCTTGAGAAACCTATATGCGGGTCAAGAAGCAACAGTGAGAACCGAACACGGAACCACTGATTGGTTCAAAATTGGAAAAGGAGTCCGGCAAGGCTGTATACTGTCGCCCTGCCTATTTAACTTATATGCAGAGCACATCATGAGAAAGGCAGGGCTAGATGAATCAAAAGTTGGAATTAAGATTGCCGGGAGAAATATCAACAACCTAAGATATGCAGATGATACCACTCTAATGGCAGAAAGTGAAGAGGAACTAAAGAGCCTCTTGATGCGGGTGAAGAAGGAGAGTGCAAAAGTTGGCTTGAAACTCAACATTAAGAAAACCAAAATCATGGCATCCGGCCCTCTCAATTCCTGGCAAATAGATGGGGAAGAAATGGAGGTAGTGACAGATTTTATTTTTCTGGGCTCCAAGATCACCTCAGATGGGGACTGCAGCCAAGAAATTAAAAGACGCTTGCTCCTGGGGAGGAAAGCTATGGCAAATCTAGACAGCATTCTAAAAAGCAGAGACATCACCCTGCCAACAAAAGTGCGTATAGTCCAGGCCATGGTTTTCCCAGTTGCAATGTATGGCTGTGAAAGTTGGACCATAAGAAAGGCTGAGCGCAAAAGAATTGAGGCCTTTGAACTATGGTGCTGGAGAAGACTCCTGCGAGTCCCTTGGACTGCAAGGCGTTCAAACCGGTCAGTCCTAGAAGAGATCAACCCCGACTGCTCCTTAGAAGGCCAGATCCTGAAGTTGAAACTCAAGTACTTTGGCCACCTAATGAGAAGGAAGGATTCACTGGAGAAGAGCCTAATGCTGGGAAAGATTGAGGGCAATAGAAGAAGGGGACGACAGAGAATGAGATGGCTGGATGGAGTCACTGAAGCAGTAGGTGTGAATTTAAATGGACTCCAGAAGATGGTAGAGGACAGGAAGACCTGGAGGAACGTTGTCCATGGGGTCGCGATGGGTCGGACACGACTTCGCAATTAACAACAACAAATGTGAATGAACAAGACCATGCAGAAAAAATGGATGAACTCAGGACTTTTCATTGTTTGCAGCAAAGAAACAAGATTGTGTCCCCCATTTCTTTCTACCTACAGCCTTCAAACACATGCTTGGTTTTGTTTTAGCATCTTGAGTGAGCACAGACAACTGTAATTTAATTTAGACATTAATCCAATTGGCAGCTGGCTTTTATATCTATAAAAGGGATATTTAATGGCAGTAAACCAAGTTAGGGGGTAGAGGCTATAACATCTGGCAAACACAATTTTGTTCTTCAAGGGAGGCAATTGTTTATATAAGCAAAAAGATGGTGAAGAAGGAGGAAGATACTAACTCATCATGAAGAGCAGCATGAATTGTGGTTGTCTTTCAACATGTCATCTGAGTTTGCTTAATGATAGGACATGCTATTTCAGCTGAAGGCAACCAAGACTATGGATATTGCCTGGAAGTTCTCAATGACTAAGGAGATGTCTGAAAAAGCATTATATTAGCCAAAACCAACCACATGTGATTGTGAAATTACATTCTGGCATACCACAAGGTTGCATTAAGAGTGATGATGTGTTTTAGCAAACAATGAAAATATGTACAGGTGTATAGATGGACCAATGTCCATTCTGAAGGCCATTTGAAGGTTAGGATCACAGAGAATGATACTCAGATGCACAGCAAAAGATTTTTCCTTTAGAAACAATAAAGAAAACCCTGCTGCTAGCTAAAATAATTTAGATTATAGATTAGTAGACTGCAAAGCATTAATCACTAGTAGGTTTCTTTGTGATTTGCAATAGATCACCCCAAAATGGGTAACATTCTTCCTCCACCATTTGAAATCTTGCTGTTTAAATGAAGATTGGGGTTAACAGAAATGATTTTGGGATAGAAGAGCTGGGAGCTCTTTTCATAACATATTTTGGCTCAGAATTCTTTGGTGTATTTTGCTTCCAGCTCTGGCTATGGTTCATAAAACTTAAAACATCTAATTAAAAATAAAACTGAACAAATCTTTCACGCCTAATGTCTGTCCTCCCCAATGTAAAACAATGTCTTGATGATCTCTTTGGGGTTCCTGCTTTGACGGTGGTCATCACAGGCAGATGGCTAACTAGCCTCTGCTTGAACACGTACAATACAGAGGAGAGTATAACCTTTCTGGTAAATGCTTCCAACTGTGCAAATCTTCTTACTGAACCATTATGCTTGGATCTGAAATAAATAGGCATATTCCAATCATACTCTAAACCAGTGGTCCCCAACCATTTTGCACCAGCGACTGGTTTCATGGAAGTCAATTTTTCAAGGGACCAGAGGTGGGGGGATGATTTCAGTTTTGCTCGCTTGCCTGCCGCTCACCTGCAGCTGTGTGGCCTGGTACTAGTCCATAGCCTGGGGATTGGGGACCCTTGCGCTAAACTACCACTTTCCTTTTGAACACAATCGCCTGTAAGAACTCTGGCTGAGTACTGAAGATGGTGCTGATGCCACATTTGGGACTGAGAAGCAGTATCTCTCTGCTTCTGGGTCTCATCCAATTCATTTCAGTGTGTTCACTCTGTGCCAGTCCTGAAATGGAAGTATTAAGAACTCCCAGAAATCGGAAGCAAGAATTTTGTTTATTAATTAACTATCCAAAATCAATGAAAACAGCATTTCTGGCAGCCACTTTCAATTAATTAATCCATGTAAATTGGACGGCACAAAAAAAAAAAAAAAAAACAGAACAAAACACCTCCACCCCCCACAGCTTGACAAGTCCGCAAAAGAATAGGAAATAGAAAAGTGAATATGGATGAGTAGATATATGTGAAACAAAGCAGGTATCAGCTTTGCATTTTGATTGTCATGATGTTCCGTTCTAAAATTTAATTATGTGGAGAGGATTACGAGATCCTTCAAAAGCCTTCAAATCAACATATTTGGCACTAGGAAATGTTACAACCGAAAGTGTTGTTTTTTTTCCCCCAATGGCGACAAACATGACTTTTGAAAAGCTGAAATTCTGTTATTAATAATGTGATTGCATTAATCAGTAAAAAAAGAATGGGAATGGGGGAGGAGAAAAACACAACAGAAAGAATTGTGCCCCCCCCCAAATTATCCAACACCTGATAATCCTCAACTTATGACCACAATTGACCCCAAAATTTATATTGCTAAATGAGATAGATGTTAAGTGAGTTTTGCCCCATTTTATGACCTTTCTTGCCACAGTTGTTAAGTGAATCACTACAGTTCTTAGCAACACAGTTGTTAAGTGAATCTGACTTCCCCATTGACTTGGCTTGTCAGAAGGTCATAAAAGGTGATCACATGATTCCGAGACAATGCAACTGTCATAAATATGAGTCAGTTGCCAATCATCCGAATTTTGATCACGTGACCATTGTTGCATGGTGGAAAAAGGGATCATAAATCACTTTTTTTTCAGTGCCATTGTAACTTTGAATGATCACTAAACAAACTGTTGTAAGTTGAGGACTTCCTGTATCTTACATTATTGGAGGCCAGCCTAATGGAAGGAACAGTACCAGACAACTAGTTGCAGAAACCTCAGAGAGCAGCTTTATGTCCAGTCTAGTGAAAAGAAGGACTTGGAGGAGACATGATAGCAGTGTTCCAATATTTGAGAAACTGCCAATTGAGGGAATCAACCTATTTTCCAAAGCAAGAAGCAATGGATGAAAACAAATCAAGGAGTGAAGCAACCTAGAACTAAGGAGAAATTTCCTAACCCTGAGAACTATTAACTAGTGGAATGGCTTGCCTTCAGAAGTTGTGGGTGCTCCATCACTGGAGGTTTTTAAAAAGAGACTGGACAACCACTTGCCTGAAATGGTATAGGGCTTGAGTAGGGAGTATAGCTTGAGCATGGAGATGGACTAGATGACCTCCAAGGACCCTTCCAATTCTATTATTCTATGTTCTATGTAATGTAGAGATTTTTTCATAGCTCAGAACCTTGATCTGTTTCTGAACATTTAGCTTATAATGAGGAGGATGAACTTTTGTATAGGAACGAAAATGAAGATAGTGATAGAACCTTCTGGATCTGTAAGGCTCACTAGGCTGGTTTTGGAAATACTCCTACACTTCTATAATAACAAGGAATGTGCTGATTAGAGGAGCAGTGAATGCAACTAAATGCAGTGCCATCTAGCAGGCAGACTTGATTCTGAAAACATACATGGAGGAAACCATACACTAAAAATCCATCTGGGCGAATATTTCTTTATAGGAAAGAGAAAGTATCATGATGGGCCACCTAAGCCCAGAAGGTTAGGAAAGGCTTCCTTCAATGACAGCTGCCTGAGCAACCATTCACCATCAACAAAAGGGCCATTAGACAGCTAATGTAGCAACTGAGAAATGCTCTACTTTTCCCACAACAATTTTAATTCAATTTCATGAAAGAAAATTTGCATGAAAAACCCAGAGTATCCAAGGAGTACACTGGGTTGGGAAATTAGAAAAAAGGCAACTCCAACTTTAATCATTATAGCTGGGGCAAATAATTCAAATCAAAATAATATAAAATAAAAATGAAGAGAGAGGGAGAAAGAAAAAAGAAAGAAAGAAAGAAAGAAAGAAAGAAAGAAAGAAAGAAAGAAAGAAAAAGAAAAAGAAAAGAATAAGGAAAATAAGAAATATAATCAAGATCACTTGAAGTGTTAATACCACTTTATAACACTTGGTAAGGCCACACTTGGAATATTGCATTCAGTTTTGGTCACCTCAGTATAGAAAAGATGTTGAGACTCTAGAAAGAGTACAGAGAAGAGCAACAAGGATGATTAGGAGACTGGAAGCTAAAGTATATTAGGAATGGTTGCTGGAATTGGGTATGTCTAGTTTAATGAAGAGAAGGATGAGGGGTGGCATGATAGCATTGCTCCAATATCTCAGGGGTTGCCACAAAGAAGAGGGGGTCAAGCTATTCTCCAAAGCAACTGAAGGCAGGACAAGAAGCAATGGATGGAAACTAATCAAAGAGAGAAGCAACCTAGAACTAAGGAGAAATTTCCTGACAGTTAGAACAATTAATCAGTGGAACAACCTGCCTCTAGAACAGTGATTCTCAACCTTTCTAATGCCGTGACCCCATAATACAGTTCCCCATGTTGTGGTGACCCCCAAGTGGCTGTGGCCACCAATAAGAGGGAGTAGGACAGCTAGGGAAAAGGCAAAAAAATGGCAGACAGCATGGTTTGGTGACCCCCGTGAAATGGTCATTCGACCCCAAATGGGGTCCTGGCCCACAGGTTGAGAACCACTGCTCTAGAAGCTGTGAATGTTCCAACACAGGAAGTTTTTAAGAGACGACTGGACAACCATTTGTCTAAAAAGGGAAAAGGAAACGGAAAGAAAGGAAAGAAAGAAAGAAAGAAAGAAAGAAAGAAAGAAAGAAAGAAAGAAAGAAAGCTATACTTATCACAGATAGATTAGGGTGATTGTGTAGAGAAGGGATGTCAAACTGGATACGTCATGCACAGGCCAGGCCCATCCCAACTCCATAAAAGCAAAAAAATGTTGCAATATGTCATGATATGTCATGTGATGTGATCAAGTTTGACACCCTGCTGTAGGGGGATACCAAGATGGAAGCAGAAAGCTTCCCTTGGGACAGAAGAATGGACTTGAGACCCTTGCTTGACCAATGGCAAGAAGCTGGAGATAACATGATTGTAGGCCAAAATATAATAAAATGTCTCAAAGGGGATGGCCCCTTTTCTTTCTGGGATCCCTTTCCTTTCCTTTCCTTTCCTTTCCTTTCCTTTCCTTTCCTTTCCTTTCCTTTCCTTTCCTTTCCTGGGCTGAATCCTAGTTGTGAAACTTCCACAGTTCTATCTTATTTATGCCTCCAGGTGAGATTTAATTATAGTTAGCTCAGATGTTCTTTTTCCAGAAAGAACATGTTAACATTTCTTTAGATATAAAGTTAACAGGATGAGAATCTTTTCAGAAAGAACATCTCTTGACTACCAGGATTCAGTCATAGTGACCTTTTCAGCTTCTATTTGCCACTTTTTAAGAAAGGAAAGTTTCCTTTCTTAAAAGCCAGTCTTATCCTTAAATCCAATATTTTGTGGAACTTTTGAAAATCTTCTTAGGAAAGGCTATATATGTGTGCTCTTTTTTTTCATTACTTTCTTGTGCTATGTAGTCCTTTTGAATTTTTTTTTATATTCTGATATTTTTTTATGTCCAAGGAATGTGTTTCACTGTAATCAGTTTTAGGTTTCCTCAATTTGAAGAATTCTGATATTACATAATCACTTTCCCCCAAGTTCCCACTGCTTTTGTTATGTATACTAAATTTCTTTTCCCACTTTTGAGTTGGTGCCATCTTTGAACTAAGACAGAATTTATTTTGTCATTGCCAATTCTTACCTTGCCTCTGCTACATTTATTATGAGTCACTGCTGAATGGTGCTGTCCTGATTTATTAATTTGTCACTCATTATAGACAAGGTAATTAGCTCTCTCCTCTGGTTTTGCTGCCCTGCCATTTCAACATGTCACAACATAGCAGGGAAAATCTCCACCAAGCTGGATGCTGCTGGAGGAAAAGGGCAGGTATTCTTGGAAGATTCGACTGGTCTTCTCTAAGTTCATGTGTCTGCTCCACCTTCCATTTGAAATGTTGAGCAATAATATGGGAAGTGAACAAAATAGAAATAGTCCCAGAGAGCAGGTAGGCAGGTCCTACCAATTGTCAGTTTGCTTTGGGAAAGCATCCTTCACATCTCCTGGCTGGCTGGTTGGTTTGCTGGTTAATAATGTACAGAAATAAGATGCTATTTTTATCCCTTCTTCCAATTATTTTTTTTACCTAGAAGCTCTAAACAGTACCACAATAGTAGTTCTTTCTTAATTCTAGGGAGCTTTATATATCTGTATTATATAATGCAACTTCTGAGTCTAAGTCTAAGTCTTCTTCTGTATCTTTTGACAACTGTTCCAATGTTTGAGGGGCTGCCACAAAGAAGACGGGATCAACCTATTTTCCAAAACATCAGAAAGCAAGGCAAGAAACAATGGATGGAAACTAATCAAGGAGAGAAGCAACCTAGAATTAAGAAGAAATTGCCTTCAGAAGTTGTGAGTGTTCGTCACTGGAGGTTTTAAAGAAGAGACTGAACAGCTACTTGTCTGAAATGTATAGGGTCTCCTGCTTGTGCAGGGGGTTGAACTAGAAGATCCCCAAAGTTCCTTCCAACTCTGTTATTTTGTTATCTGCCTGTTACACATTTAAGAACCAGATAAAGACATTTTTTGTGGTTTTTAATGTGACCTAGTTATAGTTGAATCTAATATGTGGCTTTTAAGTTTGTACTGCTTCTTCTTCTTTAATGTTTTATTTTTAAATCTTTACTGATGCTCCAGCTAACTGGATATTGACTGATAATCTGTGGCCTAACAGTCATCAGACTGATATCCAGCAGTTCCTCAAGGCAGTTTGTCCAGTTGCACGAAAAAGAAGGCACTCTATGTGGAAATTCATTCATTCATTCATTCATTCATTCATTCATTCATTCATTCACTCATTCATTGGGTTTTTTTCAATATATAGAAATGGCCAAGATAGGAAAGGAAATAGATAAATGTTTGATAGTATTTATTTATTGAATCCATAAAAAGTCCCAAAGGTGTTTTTTCAAAAGGCAACTGGACTTCATTTTTCCTTGAAGACATTTCTTTTCTCATCCAAGAAGCTTCTTCAGTCAGAACTGACGAAGCTTCTTGGATGAGAAGTGAAACCTCTTTAAGGAAAAACAAAATCCAGGCCTTTTGAAAAAGTACCTTTGGAACAACCATAACTTGGATGGCTGAGAATCTCCATAGACAACCCATCAGGTTTGCCAGGGGCCATCTGACCCAGGTTTTGGAGTAAAGAAGGCTATATGTTTCATGGTTAACTCACTCCACACAGTTGTTGTGCATTAATTCCACAAGTAAGCAATTTTTTCATTGAAGTTGATATAACAAGAGATGAGTATTTTTTAAACTTCTTCCAATTTGTTTATTAATGCTTCTTGATTCTATATCTTTACTACTAGTTCTAATACCGTTTTCCAATTTTGTCATCCTTTGCTTAAAATCCTTCCAAACTATTCCTTCTCATTCTTTTCTTTTCCCTAATGGGTTTTCATTCATTTGACACTTAATTTTTAAGTTTGACTTGTTTGAGAATGTAATTGCCTTGACAGCACATGTCTTTCCTACCTAAACTCTCTTGGCATTCAGCTCTACATTAATAGATTTGTTCACTCTGAATCATATTTTGTTTCACTTCAGTTCTTTGATTATTGTACGTGCATTGTAGTTTTATTGTCATTCATATTATTAAGTTTAATATTCATTTATTATCAACAATAGACACCACATGAAGTATGTGTCAATTGAGGATTATATGATGGGACTAATGAAGGCTGCAAGCTTCTGATAGAGAGAAGAGTGTGGGCATTCAAGAGTAATATGAAGGATGGTTATAATGGACCTCTCATCTCACTAAGAAGATATTCAAAGCCTTAAATATTGACACTTCCCAGCAAGATGTCCTCTAGTTGTGTTCAGATTATGATGCATTAGCTGAGAATTATAGTAACTGTTGTCCCAATATAATTAAAGAAATATCAGGAATGAAATTGGAATGGACTGCATGCATTTTCATTTTCTAGGCAAGGCAAAGCATGGTATGTGTGAATATGTTTGTGTGTTTGTGTATACCCACACACAGATACACAATATTAATTTGAAAAGATGGTGCAAGGATGACTGATTTCAGCAGCAGCATCTCTATAATGGTTGCTGTGTTTCATGTGAAATGTTAAAGCATCTTCTTCTTGCTTTATGATTTGATTCCAAGAAGAAGTCAAGATACAGGTAAAAAGCCATTACGAGGGATGTGGTATAAAGCAGTTAAATGGAAAATCTGTGCAATTGCTCCAGGGAATGGATGAGCCACAGCAGCAGCATGAGGAAAAACAGGCTAAAATGGTGAAAAAATAGGGCCAGATGTTTGGTGGAAAATCTTGTTCTTTTTTAAAAAAAATGTTGAAATAAGAAACCATGAAAAAAATTGTGAATATCAAGGTATTGATTTGGCAGCTAACTGGCTTATGTAGTGTTGGATGTAAAATGTAATGTAATGATGAGAATGACTCAGCAGGATTTGTGTCTCTTTAAGAGCATTTGTATAAAGGGAAGGCTCTGCTGATGTGTTCTCTCTCTTCTGTTTCCTGCTGTAATTGCCGTTTGTTGGATCCTGCTGTATTAGCACATGTATATATTTTGTTACTGGTGTATGATATTGTAGATAGTGTAAGATAAACCACCATTTAATATAGACCACTGTTTACTGTGTTTATTCCTGGGTTATCTCAGAGCAATAAGATTGTGCATGCTCTGACAATGAAGATATAGAGTTATGGGCTGTTGGTTTGATCTCCGAGCTTGGTGATTTGGCTGCAAACGTTTCATCTCCATTTGGGGGGACATTTTCAGTGAGCTTTGAATTGACTTTCAATTTGAATCAATTCAAAGCACACTGAAGATGTCCCCCAAATAGAGACGAAACATTTGCAGCCAAATTACCAAGCTCGGAGAGCAAACCAACACCCCAACCAGCAACCTGAGCTACTAATATCCAAACACATCTCAACCATATAAAGTTATGGTTTTTTTTCAGATGGAATAGAAGATAAGTATTTCTTATAGAGCTCTATAAACCATCTCTTTACTTGAATTCTGAATAATCTGGTGTTCACTCATTTTACACATAGGAAATTGATTAAAAATATAGAGCCAAATTTATTCCCAGTCTGAATCTCAGGCTGATTTTGTTTGAATTGTCTTTATTCTACTGCTGGCTATCCATTGAGTCGTGTTGGCTGGATATAATTTCCCCATATCCTTCAGGAATCTAAGGTTCTAGGTCTAAGTTATGTCTCAGAGATCTAAGTAGGTTTCTTTACCACCTAAAAGTTATTGCTGTAACATTTTTTAGCAATCGTATCATTTCACAGTTCCACTATTCCACAAGCTCCACCAACTTGAGTAATTCAATGTATGTCATAAATATTTGGAGGGCTGTGTGCTAATTTATTTAATAAGTCATGTGCATTCAATGACCTTTATCCATTTAGTCTGAAGGAAATGCTTTAACTAAGGCTTTTTGTTATCTCTGAGGGTTTTTAAAAAACATTTTGCCTATTACTGTTGACATAATGTTGATGTATTAATTACATTCTCCAGTTTCAAGGCTCTCACTGACTTTGCCTGGTCTTGGAAACTAAGCACGATCAGACCCAGTTTTTATTTGAATACGATAAATAGGGAAAGATGATGGGAGGGTGGGGGAAGTGTGTGTGTGTGTGTGTGTGTGTGTACTAGATTGCAAGGCCAAAATCCAGCCTGGAAGCCAATTGCAAATAAGTTCCATGCTACTGCAAAGAAAATAACAAGGCTGTACCTTTGAAGTCATCTGGAGCTGAGCTTAGCATCAGGTGGAAACTTATTTAAACTCTAAGGATGTGGAAAAAAATCTCCAATAACCCATAACTGCCTTTAGATCATAATGCTTCAATTAGCTTAAATGAACTATATTCCATCAATCACAATGGATGAAAAAAACTCACATAACTTAGAATGGTTTACAAGAAAGTTACATAAAATAAAGTATTTTGATACTTGCCAAATCTTTGCAGAAATTACTGCCGGGGAATTATGATGGAGATAAATGCAAAAATAAGCATTATGCTTGGGTAATTCTTTAAATCCATTAGAAAACACATTCCTAGGGGATATGCTTAAAATCAGTTTGGCAATACTTGCTTTGATGTTTGAGGGGGCAGAATAAAACAGATGTATTACTCCCAAGGAATAGACTAAGACTCATCCAGTCACATAGCATAAACATATTTGAGGACCCTTTTTGTAGAAGTAATAACATGTGTGCTTAAAAGAAAACTGATAGAAGAGAATATTGTAGCTCAAAGTTGAACTGTGGAGTCCTTGGTACTCTCTGAGCTTAGGTTGTTTTCTTAGATGTTTTCATTATCAAACTAGGTAATATTATCAGTGCCACTAGGGAATGGGGTTTGCTCTCATTTTGTATACTAGTTGCTTGCCTTGTCAGTATTGATGGAGTGGTCTTAGTGGGTCCTTGGCTCAGCTATTTACTGTTAGCTTGTTTGACAGTTCCTTGAATGAGGTACTGTTTGCTTCTTGATTGTTGGTTTAATCTTAATCTTGGTGTTAATCTCTGTTTGTTTGGGCATTGCTTACTGGTGGGGTGTTTTGGTTTTTCTATTTCCTTTATGGTTGTTTGATTGCCTCTTTTGAATGGTGTGCAGATGTTGTTTATGTCTATGTGCCATTGATGGCTGATTTGTCTGAGTGCCAGGCTTCTAGGAGTTTTTGGTCTTGTCTTGGTCTACGATGTTCACAGTTTCCCAACTGAAACTATGCTCAAGTCTGTCCATGTGTTGTGAAATTCAGAACTTTTCATTATGTCTTCTGACTGCAACTTGTTCATGGATGTGCTCTGCTAGGAAACTGCATGGAAAAGAAAATGATACAATCACATCATTTTAATGTTGGAAGGGGACATTGAAATTTCCTCAAGTGTAATACAATTCCCCAATCTGTGCAAAAATCCTGCAACAATGAAGTCCTGGCAGATAGCCATGCAGCTTTTATTAAATATTTCTAGTGAAGGAGAGTTCACTATCTCCCCCAAGACAATCAGTTTGACAACTCATACATAATGATCTTGAACGGAGAGGCACCACCAGATGCAGTAAGAAAAAAGAAACAGTAAATGTTAGACTATGAACCACCCAGCCTGAAGGATGCTGAGGGAGGTTCCTTTCATATCAGGCCTTGTGGAGGGTGTTACATGGGGAATTTGACACAATCAAGTGGCTTATGAGAGAGACCGAGCAGTTCTCAAGTTTTCAGCAGGGATTCTTTACTGAACAACTTGACAAGAAATCCAAGACTAATTGAATAATCACACACAGCCTTTGGGGAGAAGAAAGGGAGGATTAATTATGGTGGAGCTGAATTAAATATTTCAACCATCATTTGCATCCAATTTATATTGCTAACTGACACAGCCAATTACAGAGGCTCACAGCAGCTCTCATGCTCAGGAGATATGACCTTCAACAAGGAATTCCTACTGGATATACAAAGAAAAGCAACAAGTGGCATTTAGGGATGCCAAGCAAGACCAGTCTAATGAAGGTAGGTTGATCTCCATAGACTAGAGATGCTGACAAATGTGTAAAGGAGGATTGTGTATCAGTTCTACAAAACTAAATCTAATATAACAGAATAACAGTTGGAAGGGACCATGGAGGTCTTTTAGTCCAGCCCCCTGCTCAAGCAGAAGACCCTATATCATTTCAGACAGATGGCTGTCCAGTCTCTTCTTAAAAGCCTCCAGTGACGGAGCACCCACAACTTCTGAAAGCAAGTGATTCCACTGGCTGATTGTTCTCACTGTCAGGAAATATCTCCTTAGTTCTAGGTTGGTTCTCTCCTTGATTAGTTTCCATACATTGTTTCTTGTGTTGTCTTCTAGTGCTTTGGAAAAAAGGTTAACCCCCTCTTTGTGGCAGCCCCTAAATATTGGAACACTGCTATCACATCACCCCAAATCCTTCTTTTCACTAGACTAGACATACCCAATTCCTGCAACCGTTTTTCATATGTTTTAGCCCTCAGGCCCCTAATCGTCTTTGTTGCTCTTCTCTGCAATTTTTCCAAAGTCTCAACATCTTTTTTATAATGTGGTGACCAAAACTGGATGCAGAATTCCAGGTGTGTGGTCTTACTTAATATGGATCAAGGTTGTGTAGGATAATGGTTAACTCATTTGGAATGGAATATAGGTAGTCCTCAACTTATGATCACAATTGGGATGGGAACATCCATTGCTAAGTGGGGTGTCATTAATTTGTACCTGATTTTATGACCATTTTTGCTGTAGTCATTAAGTGAATCACCATAGTTATTATGACTCACATGTTTATTTAAATGAATTTGGCTTCCCCCATTGGCTTTGCCTGTTGGGAACTCCTACGAAAGTTGCAAATGCCAGCCATGTGACTGGAGACACTGCAATGATCATAAATGCATGCCAGTTGCCAAGTGCCTGAATGTTGTGATGGTTCTAAGTGCAAGAACTGGTCATAAGTCATTTTCAGATTGAAAACTCTGCTATGTGTTAGAAGGTAATTTAGTTTTAAACAAAGGTCTGTCTTTGTTTTTGTGAAAATCTTTGTGGGAAAGATAGGGAGGGGAAACATTGACTTCAATAACTGATAGGTCTGTTGTCAAATCAAAATGATTCCTGGGACCATAGAATCATCCTCAGGGTAATTTCCACATCTGGAACAGTAGATGGGACAAATAGAGGATCCTTATGTCAAGGATGTATCACTTAGCAATGGAATTGTTAGATGTTCCAAATATTGTTTTCTATTTCCACTTGTAGATGAAAGACGTTTTCTGGCTCTCTTATCTGTCTGACTGGCTTATATTTTCTTTCAAGGAAAGATAAGTAAATCAATCCCTTACACTTCCCTTGGCCATGACTCCTGATTGTCAGCTTCTTAGTATCCAGGAAGAGCCATTATTACTCCATGCTATAACTCCTCCTCCTTCTCATTGACTTAATTGCCTAAAATTTGTACAGGCACTATCCACTATGGGATCCACTGTCACAATGAATGTTGTTATATCTCAAAGCAAAATGTTACTTTTTTGGGCATAATTTCAGGATTCAAGCAGTTTGAATGGCTCTGCAGCATCTATGAAATTTGGCATGCTTCAAAAGAGCCGAGGTGGTGCAGCAGTTAGAGTGCAGTACTGCAGGCCACTTTAGCTGACTGTGTTCAGCAGGTCAGTGGTTCAAATCTCACCAGCTCAAGGTTGACTCAGCCTTCCATCCTTCCGGGGTAGGTAAAATGAGGACCCAGATTGTTGGGGGCAATGTAAATATATATATATACATTGCTTACTGGTGTACACCGCTTAGAGAGTGCTTGTACTTAAAGCGGTATATAAGTCTCATAAATAAATAAATAAATAAATAAATAAATAAATAAATAAATAAATAAATAAATAAACAAACTTGTGAGTTACCTGAAACCCTATAAACTCTGATCAATGAAAAACTAAGGTTCATGTGAGATTTGATGGGAAAAGAATGTTCCTACTAACTTCCCAAGTGACACTTTTGAACATCCCTACATGGAAGCTACAAGAGAGATGGGAAGGGGAGAAATTATTTCAGAGTAGCAAGATTCTGTTACTATAATCTTACAATAAAGGTAGTATTAGCAGTCATGGTTTTGGTTTCCTGTCTGGACTACCTCAAAGGGATGAAATATATATTGTAAGTTGAACTGAAAGATGTCTCTTTGCTATCTTCTCTCTCTCTCTCTCTCTCTTCTCCCCCCCCAACCTCCATTGCTTACATCCATTGTTTCTTGTCTTCTCTTCTGGAACAATTCTTAACAATTCTATCCTATCTTCTGAATGACAGCTCTTTAGATATTTGAAGACAGCAGTCATGTCTTCCTGCAATCCTTTCCTCTCCAGTGCTTCCAACTGTTCCTCAGATGTGTTTCCTTTGAGGCCCCTTATTAGTTTGTTGGATAGCCTCTAGATCAGTGCTTCTCAACCTTGACAAACTTTATGATGTGTGGTTTTCAATTCTCACTGAATTTCAACTCCATGCTGGCTGGAGAATTCTGGGAGTTGAAGTTCACACATCGTAAAGTTGCCAAGGTTGAAAAACACTGCTTTAGACACAGTCCAATCTACTCATATCATTTCTTGCAGAATAGAGAACAATTTCTCTTAATCAGTTGCAGAAGCTGTACTGTAGCTCTTTCATTATTCTGAAGTATCTATCCTGAACTTAATCTGGAGCATTGCACAGCTCCATCTTTCTCATAAACAAATTTTAACTGAGGAGCAAGCATGTGTGAACACTCTTCCCCATTCAAATTGCTGCATCCTGTTATTTTTTAGCCTGGTAAATGCATATTTTTTTTTACCAGTGAGAAAAACCAGTTTAAAGTTTGGAATGGAAAGACTTATAATCAAGACTACATTTGATCATGATGCTGACCAGCTGATTGGCCGATTGTCATATTCTCTTAGCCCAATCCTTCTGAGAAAATGGTTTTCTTATGGAAAGGATTATTCTTAAAAACAATGCCTTGAATTCTCTGAGGAAATGTGGGATAGAAATGTGATATAAATAGAATTGGGCATTTTTGATCTTTTTTTAAAAAAATGTGTGCATAGAAATAGGGTGGATGATTTTTCTGAATTTCTCTAATAATTTCTCAAGGGCAGGATTGACCTTTAATGGTCAAATAGTGCTACCACAAGAAAAGCCTCATGAGAATCGTGGTATCTTCCCTTAAATTTGAACTAGAAAGAAAGGAGAAAGGACAAGGAAGTACAATGAAAGACTAAGCCATTCACTCAACCCCCTTAGTTTTGTTATGACTCAGTGAATATAAGAAGCCCACATTTCACCTTTGAGAATGCCAGTGTAATTATCCTTTGAAATAATTTCTTAAAGCAGTCTGTTTTATCAAGGTCTATTTTATCAAGGTGAATAAGAAAGGGGGAGGAGGAGAACTTTTGTGGTGCAGTGGTTAGAATCCTGACCATCTCAAGGTTGACTCAGCCTTCCATCCTTCTGAGGTTGGTAAAATGAGGACCTGGATTGTTGGGCAATATGCTGACTCTGTAAACCACTTATAGAGGCTGTAAAGCACTATGAAGCAGTTTGTAAATTAAAGTGCTATTGCTATTCTCATGGCTATATATTTCCATTCCTATAAATTTCTCAGAATTTCACTGTAGGCCTAATTCTGTCTCAGAAGCATTATGACTGTGTCACTGCTGACATTGCCCCATTTCTATTACACCACTTGTGGCCTTATGCCTGCCACTTTGGTATCGGTTTCAGCTCTTGGCCTCTCCTATTTATAAAACTTTCTCCTGACTTAATCCAGATGCAATGATGTTTTCTTTCTTGTCACAACCTATTAAACCAACAGGGTAATCCTGAAAAGTGCTCATTTGACAAGTACCCAATGCTCTGTTTAGCTTGCCTGAAAAAACATTTCCAAACAGCAATTCCCAACCAGTCTAAGCTCAAAACCACACAGCCGTAGTGATGCTTGGGATAGAAAGCATTCACTATATAAATATATTAGTAGCACTGCAAACAGCTGTGTGGAAAGATACCGATGCTCCAGTGACTGGAAGATGGGTTCTTCATTTTCTAATAGAAATGAGAAGGGTATCCAGTTGATTTAGAAAGCAAAACAAAGTTGGTTCTCATTGTGAACTTACGCATCCCATAGTACCAATTTTTCCTGGACTTTAATTCTGTAGGTTACAAGTATATGCATTCTGGGAGTCCAAAAATGTAAAATAATTAATAGCTAACTATTATAATTTATTAATTATAATACCATGATATAAAAAAGATGTCAAGATTCTGAAAAGAGTGCAGAGAAGAGCAACAAAGATAATTAGAGGGCTGGAAGCTAAAGCATATGAAGAACGATTGCAGGAATTGGGTATGGCCAGTCTAGAGAAAAGAAGGACTAGGGGTGACATGATAGCAGTGTTCCAATATTTGAGGGGCTGCCATAAAGAAGAGGGGAAGCTCAACCTATTTTCCAAAGCACCAGAAGGCAAAACAAGAATCAATGGATGGAAACTAATCAAGGAGAGAAGCAACCAACCAGGAGAAATTTCCTGGCAGAGAGAATAATCAGCCACTGGAATTGCTTGCCTTCAGGGATTGTGGGTGATCCATCACTGGAGGCTTTTAAGAAGAGACTGGACATTAATTTGTCAGAAATTGTATAGGGTCTCCTACTTGAGCAGGGGGTTGGGCTAGATTAGAAGATCTCCAAGGTACCTTCCAACTCTGATAATGATGAAATAATAGTTGATCCTGCAGCCTACAAGGCAATCAAACCAAAAGCACTTGGGCAACTTTTATGAAATTTAGCACAAAGAATATTTAAGGGTGATGCACAAGGCAATCAAACAAAAAGCCATTAACAATCTGTGAGGGTTTAGCATGTTATTTAATTCAATAAGAGAGAGGCAAAGAACTCAGAGAATAGCACAGTCAAAGATGAAGCAAAATTCTGAGAGTGTCAAGGAAAATAGGGGAGAATTAAACAAGTGATTTATTTTACACTGAGTTCAGCTACAGAAAAAGAAGGCAGAAAGAGAAAAATAGAGACTCTTATTACAACAAACCAGATTTTTTAAAAAAGGTTTCCTGCTGCAGCAAAAGGGAAAGAAATTGAAAAGGCAGAACTTCAGTTGAAAATGGAGAATAAAACAGATAATGCTTCTGGAGAGCTAGAGATATATGGAAAAAAATATAACCTTTGCCGTGCTTGGCTATTTTGTACAAAGCTGGGTCCTTCAAGGTTTAGCTGATTAGATGGATCCTCCAAAAGTAGAAGCAGAAAAAGATAGAGAGTCCCCCTTCTTTGTCCTGGCAAAGCTGGTTTCCAAGGAATAAATTCCTTGGCTTTTGCCAGGTGCAAGGAACCAGAAACCACACACTGAGCTAATCAGAATAGTATGTTGCTCGCTTATAGACAGGAATCTTACCAGACTAAAAAGCTCTCTGCGTAACTACTAGATAAATACTACAAAAGTTTAGGGATGATCTCTCTTCAACCTTTTCCTCCTCACAAGGGAGTAGAGGCTACTCATCCATTTCATTCCTCTTCTCAACTCAGCATCAGATTCCACACAGCTAAAAACCTGCCATGGACTATTAGATAAGGGTACAGCTCTTCTGGAGATGTGGTGGCCTAGTGGTTGAGATGCTGGGCTTGTCAACCAGAAGGTTGGCAGTTCAAGACCCATGGGGTGAACTCCTATTCTTTCCCCAGCTCCTACCAACCTAGCAGTTCTAAAGTATGCAGGCAAACAGGTAGCACTTTGGTGAGAAGGTTACAGCATTCTGTGCACTTTGGCATATAGTCATGCCAGCCACATAACCACAGAAAATGTTTTTGGACAATACCAGCTCCCTCAGCTAGGAAACGGAGATGAGCACTGTTGAGTCCGTGGCGGGAAAATAGACACGAGAAGCAGCTGGAGTTCTCAGTTTCTTTTATTCAGCGTTCAGCTTACAGGAAGATGGCTTCAGCCTCGCCCAAACGCCTCGCAGCCTCTTATATAGGCAACTCCCGGGTAAATGGGTTACTTTTCCCGCGCCAGCACCCGCGCATGCGCACGGCGCTGGCGACAGCCTGTCTGGTCACGGGCAGCTTTGCACCTGCCCGGGACTGCCTGCAAAAGCCCGAGCCGTTTGCAAGGCTCGGGACATAACACCCCTTTCCCCCGGGCTAAAACTACTACCAACATACAACATTTATTTTATACGACAATTTTCTCCCCAGTGCTCCCACTGTTTACTGGCTTTTGCCTTGCCAGCAATGTTATGTAATCTTCTAGGTACTTAGGAGATTTCTTTGCTCTCTGTGACCTTCTTAGCTCTGGGTTACTGGCATAAGTCCCCTGACTGGAGGGAGGCGTGAGCCTGTTCTCTCTATTGTGCCCTGGTGTCTTCCAAGGACTGTGCCCGATGCCTGGCCTGCTTGCTTGCCCACCGGGCTCGTCAGGCCAGGGCTTCTGTTGCTTTGTGACCTGGTTGTCCTACCTAGCTGTAGACCCTCAGGCCCTTGAAGTGATAGCCACTGCTGGGCGTCTCTGTAGAACCTCCTAGGTCAGTCCAAGACCTGTCAGGAGGCTGTCCATTCCCTGAACCCCATTCTGTGCTCGGGCTCGTGTGGGTTTCTGTACTTTCCCAAAACTCATGTGTTCCCTGATTTGTGCTAGGGGTGTTGTAGTCGGGACTTGGCTCCTCGACTAGCTCTGTGTATGTTTGACCCCCTGTAGGATTGGGGGTAAGGTCAGGCCAACCTTGGGAATTGTGTGCCAGCTCTCTTGCAGGGAATGATTTGTTGGGATGCCCCCGGGTATCCTCCGTTGCTGGAGTGCTGTGTGATGTGTGTGGAAAGTGAGTATGCCCCGGGGTGACTCCCTGGCTGGAGTAGGCGTGAGTGCCTGTTGTGTGGGTAAGCTCCATGACTTCCTTTTCGGAGCAATTGCGGAACCCTGGGATGGGCCGTTTGTGGCTCCCTCAGTGGAGATGGGCAGTAGCTCTTGCCCTTCCCTTTGCTCCAAAGGGTCCCCCTCCCCCCCTGGAAAAGACCCAGGAGTCTCAGCAGAAAAGTCTCGCCTAGAGCGAAGTTGGTCGATGTGCCGACGTAGGACACGACCGTTGTCCAGTGCAACCTCGTAGGAGAGAGGACCTGTGATCCTGGACACAGAAGCGGGGACCCATGTATGACCAGGCCCGTAATTGCGAGCCCAAACCGGGGCACCCACAAGTAGTTGTCTAGGTGCCATAGGATGTGAGGTAGATGAAGGCAGTCTGTCCGGATGCAACCGGTCAAGTCTAGTAGTAAGTTGGCGCCCCCAACGAAGTTCAGCTGGACTTCTACCTGTAGAAGTGGACGGTGTGGTGCGATAAGAAAGGAGAAAGTCAGCCAACCTGTGATGCCAGTCCCCGTAGGTGAGTCTCTTCAAGGCGTCCTTTGCGATGCGCACCATGCGTTCAGCCATACCATTGGTGGACGGGTGAAAAGGCGCAGACGTGGCATGATGAATCAGGTTTGCCTGTAAGAAAGCTTGGAATTCGGAGGAGGTGAATTGAGGGCCGTTGTCGGACACGATGACATCTGGCAGCCCGTGTGCAGCAAAAATCCCACTCAGTACCTGAATAGTCTTTGCAGTGGTGGTGGATGAGACAGGCACAACCTCAAGCCATTTTGAATGGCTGTCAACAAGGACCAAGAAGAACTGGCCCTGAAAGGGCCCAGCGTAGTCAATGTGCACCCTAGACCATGGGGACTGTGTTTCCTCGCATCTGTGCACGGGAGCTTGGGGCATCTCTGGGCGAGATCGTTGGCACAGGTGGCATGCGTGTACCGTAGCCTCAATACCTTTATCTAAACCAGGCCACCACAAGTGGCTTCGTGCAAGAGCCTTCATACGAACAATGCCAGGATGACCCTCGTGGAGGGATTCTAAGACCCTAGTCCTCATTGAGGTGGGAATGACAACTCTGTTTCCCCAAAGCAGACAACCCTGAGAAAGGGACAGTTCGTTCCTTTTGGACCAGAAACTCTGAAACTCAGGACTAGGGCAGTGCTCAGGCCACCCGGACAGGACCCAGGAGCGGACACGTGAAAGTGTGTGATCTGTACCTGTTTCAGCGGTAACATCCCTGGCACTAAGAGGGAGCTCGGGCAAGGCTTGGATTGATAGAATGTTGACAGCTGGCGCGGGGTCAGCTTCTACTACTGGCAGAGGCAACCTACTGAGGCCATCAGCATGGCCCATTTCTTTCCCAGGCTTGTGGAGTAATGAAAAATCATATGCAGACAAAAAAATAGACCACCTAAGCATTCTAGGGGAAATGATGTGGGGAGTCTGCTTACGTGTGGTAAACAGTCCCAGCAGAGGCTTATGGTCAGTGAAGACCGTGAAATGCCTGCCATATAGAAAATCGTGGAATTTTTTAATTCCAGCAACAACAGCCAGAGCCTCCCTGTCTATCTGAGCGTAGTTGCGCTCGGCAGAAGACAGTGTTCTGGAGTAGTATGCAATAGGAACCTGAGTTCCATCAGACCTGAGGTGACTCAGGACAGCTCCAACCCCGTAGGGGGACGCATCACAAGCGATGCACACAGGAAGAGACTCGTTGAAATGTGCAAGAACACTGTTAGAAGTGAGCAAGGCCTTGACTTCTTTAAAGCAAGCCTCATGTGCTTGTGACCACAGCCACACAGCTTGTTTGTCTAGTAGCCTGTGAAGAGGCTCAGCTACACTAGCTTTATGTGGAAGAAAAGAATTGTAGAAATTCAGGAGGCCTAAGAAGGCCTGAAGTTCGGCCTTAGACTTTGGCCTGGGTGCTTCTAAAATAGCAGTTAGTTTGGATTCAGCAGGATGAATCCCAGCAGCATCAATTTTGAATCCCAGAAATTCAGTAGAAGGCACCCCAATCTTGCATTTGTCTTTTCTGAGCTTGAGGCCTGATTTCCTGAATCTTAACAGGACAGCCCTAAGCCTTTCAGCTAGAATGTTTGTGGAGTCTCCTGCAATCAAGACATCGTCAAAGTAGGGGCAGACCCCTGGTATACCTCGTAGTGTGTTTTCCATTACGCTTTGGAAAATCCCAGGAGCGACATTCACTCCAAACTGTAGCCTTTTTACCTTAAAGGCTCCCCTGTGGGTCACAATGGTCTGAGCTATAGCAGCATCATCATCAACAGGCAGCTGTTGATATGCTTGAGCTAGGTCAAGCTTTGCAAAAACACGCCCCCCCTTGAGAGAGGCCAGGATGTGACTGACCACAGGAACAGGATAGGCATGTTGCTGCAATGCCTTATTGAGTGTGCATTTGTAATCAGCACAAATGCGAATGTCCCCATTTGCCTTTAGAGGCGTGACAATGGGGGTCTCCCACGGGCTGGAATCAACAGGTTCTAGGATTCCCTGTTGGATTAGTTTGTCTAATTCAGTGTCAATCTTACTTTTTAAAGCAAAAGGGACCCTTCTTGCTTTAATCCTAATGGGAGTGACAGTGGGGTCTAGCTTTAAGGACACAGGTGGTCCTTTGAATGTGCCCAGCTGGGGGCTGAAAACATCTGCAAATTCTTTGCAGACTTCCTGTAGGTCGAGTGTTTGTAAGCTGTTGAGTCCTGTGACGTGTATCCCCAGGGCCTCAAACCAATCGAGTCCTATGAGACTCGTTCGTTCACCCCCTACTACTAATAAGTCTAGTGGACCTTCAAAATTCTTGTATTGCACGTTAAGGGTGGCCTCCCCCTTAACACACACTCTTGAGTTCTGAAAATCTGTTAATACAATATCAGAAGGCCTTAACTTGGCCTTAGTCCCACTACTGGAACAAATCTTCCTAAATGTATGCAATGAAATGATGGAAAGGGCAGACCCTGTGTCTAGTTCCATAGATAATGGAACCCCTTGTAGCTTCACGTTGAGTGACAGCTTTTTCTTCATGGGCTTGTGTGTGCCTGTCCTACAGATGCTTCTTCGCGAAGCGCAAAAACCTACCCTATTCTGGCTGGGGAGTCTGGTACCCTTCAGGCGTTCTTCTTGGGGTTGTGCCTTTCGTCGGCCCAGACACACAGCTGCAATGTGCCCTAGTTTGCCGCATGCCCGGCAGGTAGCGGAGCGGAACTTGCAGTCGGTTCTCCTGCGGCGACCTCCACAGCCGATGCACTTGAGCGGAGCCGAAGAGCTTCCCTTCTGGTTTCCTTCCTTCGCGGGGTGTAGACGGTCGACTTCCTCGTCCGGATCCTCCTCGGAGTTTCGTTGGACGTCTTCCTGGTGCACGGACGCACCCTCTGCACTGCTTCTGATCGGCCGCATGTTCTTGACGGCGCCGCTTGCTGCTTCTTCTGCGGTGACTTCCCTTAAGGCGTCTTGGAAGGATAATTCTTCCTTAGCGAAAAGTCTCTGTTGTAGCTCTCGATGCCTTAACCCGCACACGAATCGGTCCCTCAGTCGTTCCTCGAGGTCCTTGAACTCGCAGGGCTTGGCGGCCTTCCGTAACGCGGCTATGTATTCCTTGGCTGACTCACCGGACCGTTGATCCCTCTGTTCGAAGGTGTGGCGCCATGAGATAACGGACACCTTGGGGTGGAAGTGCTCTTTCAGCAGCTTCTTCAGGTCTGCGTAGCTTACAGACTCTACTGGACAGGTGCTGCAAGGTTTTCTGCGATTTCGAAGGCGTCTTGGCCGCAAACGCAAAGCAGGGTGGCAGCCTTCAAGCTATCTTCCGTCACTTGGTTTGCCTTGAAGTAGTTCTCCATTCTGGATACGTAGGACTCCCACCGCTCTGGATGTGAGACGTCGAATTCCGAAAGCCTTCCGATTTTTGCCATCTTCGGATCTTCAGGAGACGGGTCTATCAGCCAGCCTACCCCCGAATGCGCACCGGATTGGCGGGCAGCTGCCGAGTCGACGCCGTTCCTCTTCCGCCGCTCAGGACTCCTTGGGTAAGCTTACACTTTTTCCTTTCCAGGTAGTGCAAGGCATCCCACCTCGTCGCCAGTGTTGAGTCCGTGGCGGGAAAACAGACACGAGAAGCAGCTGGAGTTCTCAGTTTCTTTTATTCAGCGTTCAGCTTACAGGAAGATGGCTTCAGCCTCGCCCAAACGCCTCGCAGCCTCTTATATAGGCAACTCCCGGGTAAATGGGTTACTTTTCCCGCGCCAGCACCCGCGCATGCGCACGGCGCTGGCGACAGCCTGTCTGGTCCCGGGCAGCTTTGCACCTGCCCGGGACTGCCTGCAAACGCCCGAGCCGTTTGCAAGGCTCGGGACATAACAAGCACTATGCTCTAGAGTTGGACAAGACTTGGCAGAGGAAACCTTTCCCATTATAGCTCTTCTACGGGCTAGCTGAGATTCAAACCATATTTTGGGGTAGTTCAATCACAGTACCTCTAAAGGAAGGCTGTCCTTGAGGCCCAAAAAGCAAGGCCAATATCTGAGCCAATAATCTAACAATCCAAAGAAGAAGTAAGATAGAAAGTGAGAAAAATCCAAGGTCTAAAAAAGGGGTGTCCAACCTCCAACGTTGGGCTATATGCAGTTGTAGACAGCTAATAATGCATCTCTACAAGATCGTAAACTTTTAACATTATTTAAACAAATACAATAAATACATTAATTATATTATATATTTTATATGCAGCCCAAGACAATTCCTCTTCACTCAATGCAGCCCAAGACAATTCCTCCTCACTCAATGCGACCCAGGCAAGTCAAAAAGGTTGGACAAACGTGGTCTAAATCATAGCAAAACAAGCCAATAGTAAGTTACACTAAGGTTTTGCCTAATGCGCAGTTGAGACTCATCAAACAATACCTGCAGAGCATCTACCCTATGCCTTTTTCTAACCATTTGATCTGCCAAGTTCAACTTTCTGATCATGAGTCTTCATTAAAGAGGACTCATGATCAGAAAGGCTAATTGACCACCCTTTTAAGGGTGAGTTAATGGCAGTGGCTGTGAGCAAGGAGTCACTTGCTGGATCTGTCAATGCAAGAGTGGAGTTAGTGGATTCAGTACTGCTGGGATCCAGCAATAGGACTGGATTTAATGCTTCTGACTCCACTTCCTGCCCATCTACCTCTTTTGAAGACCTGTCCTCTGGCAGGACTGTAACAGTTCCTATCAACTGTTGCCAGTCTTCTTGGGTTTGCTCAATGTGTTTCTTGGCTTGAAACCATGATTCTCCTGGAAGTAAGGCCCCAAGCTAAGTCAAAAGGTAAATATTGCTCTACTGAAATTTTGTTTTGCTTTGGATCCATCTGATCAGGTGAAACTGGCTAGTTGTTCTAGGCTGTGAAACTGGATTCAATAAGGCTGCTTCAGGGATCCCGGAAAATGGTACTTCCAACATACTGGAGATATTAAAAAATAGGTGACCAAAGAGATGGTCAATATTAACAAAAGAGACTAAAAAAAGGGGGAAAGTTGTAGCAAGTAATTGGATTTGTTACAACAAAAGTCTTGCTAAAGATTGATGACCTTGAAAATGCTTTCCATACTCTGATTATCAAAAGATACCACAAAAGAGCAGATGACTCACTAGGAATATCTATTGTTCTGATTAAGAAATGGAGTATCTCAGGAAACCTTCTCAACATTATTTTATATATTTTACCAAACTGAGCAAGCAGCAGTGCAAATGGGAAGAGCTAAAGCAGGATGTCAGCTAAATCTTCGTTTTGGAAAAGCCAACCTTTAGTCCTTTTTAATACCATTTGTATTTCTTCTTCCTCTTGTTCACAGGAAGGAATTATTAAAGGCACCTTCATTTTTTCCAGGCTCCAAACCAACATAGAAGTGTTCTTTACAACATTGTTGTCTTGATTAAGTTTTCAGAAATTCTGAACCAATTTGAGTGCACAATTTATAATGGGAAGCAATTCAGGTAATGCCCTGTATAGGTCACTGAGAATCCTGGTAGTAGGCTAGACTGAGAAATCAAAACTGACATTATTATGAGGACTCCAGGAGTTGATTTTAACTCTATGGAGATTTGATTTTATTTATTATAAAAGTTATTTAACTTATTCCAAGGATGCACAACTATTTCTGGGCTGAGGGCCACACTTGATCTTTGACTAGCATGCTGGGAGAGCAGTGATGTGGATGAGATGAGACAAAAGTTGAGTTGATTTAATTTACATATAATTACAATTAAATGGAATTCAGTCAATTGCTCTTCATTCATGTCACACTGAGGGCTTGAGAGGCAACCTGGGCTCTTGAGGCTTCAGGCTGTAAATCCCGGTTAATAGTTCTCTGTCACTCCTAAGCCTGCTGTGCCATGTAATAGCAATGACTCCACATTTCATGGTTTTTCTCATTCCATATCTGCTGCCACTGTTTTGCTGAAAGCAGATGGACATAATTGAAAATGCATTTTGCAAAGCTCTATTACTGGTCCTGCTCTTCTGTTGCTGTGAAAGAATGCTTCTTTTTAAAGAGTTGGAGGATAAGATAAGAAAGAAACCATTGATGTTTTCTGTAGTTCCAGCTTTGCATGTTAATGGATATAACTGTGTTATGGGAGAGGAAGAGAATCCCCTGGCTTCTGGTGAGAATTTTAACCTTGCATCTCTTTTGTGATTCTCTCTCTCTTGCATACACACAGAACCAGAGGAGGCTTTGGGAAGCCCAAAATTTATCTTGACAGATTTGAATATTGGGCGCTATCTAACAAAATGAAATTCAGTAGTGAAAATAGTAAAGTTCTTTGAAGACTTTTCTCATCCAAGAAGTTTCTTCAGCTCTGACTGGATGGTGAGGAATGGAAAGATTTATACTCCTGCAGACAGCTGTTCATTTGCATTCTTTCAGTGAGTCATTAAAGTTACCTGGAGGCTTATTTGTTTCTGCAGGGTCACCTAAGTAGTGCAAATGGGTATGAAGCCTTCTTGGAACTGTTGAATGGACTTTGTTGTAGACTGGAGATAGATGATGTTTGATCCCTCCCCCTCTGTTGCAGCTGCCAAAACAGCCAACACAGTCCTAGGCTGCATTAATAGAGGGATAGAATCAAGATCACGTGAAGTGTTAATACCACTTTATAATGGTAAGATCACACTTGGAATACTGCATCTAGTTTTGGTCGCCACAATATAAAAAAAGATGTTGAGACTCTAAAGAAGAGCAGAGCAGAGCAGAGCAACAAAGATGATTTGGGGACTAGAGGCTAAAACATATAAAAAAGAGATACTGGGATTGAGTATGTCTAGTTTAATGAAAAGAAGGACTAGAGGTGACATGATAGTATTCCAATATCTCAGAGGTTGCCACAAAGAGAGGGAGTCAAGCTATTTTCCAAGGCACTTGAAGGAAGGACAAGAAGCAATGGATGGAAACTAATCAAGGAGAGAAGCAACCTAGAACTAAGGAGAAATTTCCTGACAAAACAATTAATCAGTGGAACAACTTGGCTCCAGAAGTTGTGAATGCTCCAATGCTGGAAGTTTTTAAGAAGACACTTAAGGGTTTCTTGCAGGGGGTTGGACTAGAAGACCTCCAAGGTCCCTTCCAACTTCTATTCTATTCTATTCTATTCTATTCTATTCTATTCTATTCTATTCTATTCTATTCTATTCTATTCTATTCTATTCTATTCCAGCAAGTCTCTCATTCCAAAGTTACTGAGTGGGATTTTATAGTTAAGGTGGGACTTGAACTCACAGCCATTTACAGGACAAAATATGAGACATTACACTAAAACAAAAGATAAGAGACAAAGATGTTTGTTTTGTTTAGAGTTTTCCAAAGGATTTATTTTTATTAATCAACAGCTGTAGGGAACTTTGAATATGGAATGTCACAGAAATATTAAGGCTAAATAAAAGTAGTTTTTATTTATATAATAATATGGGATAGAATGAAATATAATATTTTTCCTCTTTTCCTTTAACAGGATATTTGTAAAATCTTGCTTGCAGAGGCAAACATCATTTTGTTTTTAAATGACCCATAGTTCACTTATCTAATATTTTTCTCTTTCAATGATACTTAATGATATAGTAGGTGGGGATGGATTTCTTGAGTCCCCTTTTCTCTTTCCAGTGATTGATTTATCTGATTATGTAACATTAAAATCAATGTTAACTTTTAGCAATAACATAAGTCTTCATGGTTCTACCAGATTCTAAAGGTTTTCCAACAATACACTATTCTTGCTGTAACTGAGTCTGTTCACCTTGCTGCTGTTCATCCTCTTTCATTTCCTTCCATTTTTCCTAAAATCATAGACTTCTCAGGGCAGCTGGGTCTTCACAACATGTATATAAAATGTGATAATTTTGAGCATGATCATGATCACTTGAGTGAGGAGTTGGAAGGAAGATTTGGAACTTTAATATTGTATATGTTGACTGCAGCAAGAATTCTATATCCCCAGAAATGGAAAGGTATATCAATCCCTCAATAAAGAATGGATGGAAAAAGACTTCCGGTTCATCACACAGCTGCCATGGATGGTTGGGAGACTTGCTCTCTCTCCCCCGTTCAGTTTCGCATTGCTGGAGGGGGATTCTAGCCCTCCATCCAGAAACAGCAGCTATCAACCACTTGGGAGTTTAAAACATTAGAAAAATACTGAGATGTTAATTGGAATCCTATTTCCTAAAATTGGTGGATTATAAGATTTGCAACTTTCTGCTCTCTATATATTTCTTCCTTGATTTTTATTCTAATTACTATTGAAGATTTGGGGTTTCCCCCCCTTAAAATAGAGTGAAAAAAAAACCCTGAAAAGATCCAACTAACTCTAAGACGTAACCTGCTATTCTCTAAGAAACTTGTTGACAACTTTGAAAATAGACAAGATAAAAAATAACCTTGAAACACCATCTGCAAAATTCAGCTCAGCTCCCTATTTGGTGGACTTTCTGACTGTCAGTTTCTTTCTCTTGAGTTTAATATATTACAATGGAAGGAGAACAGGAAAGGATTTCTTCTACAGAGGAAGTACAGGAACAAATTCTTTGTATATTAAAAGCGATGATCCAAACGCTATGTATGCAAGCTCTGGATATACAAACTCAAACTATGACATCAATCAAAGAATTATCTATACAGAATTCTATAGAGAAAGTGAAACAACCAAATGTTATGACAGAAGACTTTGATACTCAACAAATACAGACAATAGAAAACACAAAAAAGAAATTGATAATAGAGAACAAGGAAAGGGCATTTCTTATAAACCAGAAGGAATTTGAAGATAAACAAGAAAAACAGATGAAAGAAAAGATAAATACTTTGGGACAACTGCATCGAACTGGAAAAATAAAGAGACTACCGGCTAAATCAAGTCGTCTTAAGAAAATATCAACTGGACGTTCTTATCAACATCAAACAATAGCCACAACAGTACAAGGAGATTTTTTTGATGATTTAAAGGCAAAAATATGAAAAATGACCTGGCAGAGGAAAAAAGCTAGAATAAGATTGAAAAAGATTGGGGTTCTGATCTATATATGAGATCGAAAATAGAATATATCTAAATAGATAGAATATGTATTCTGAATACAAGACATTGTAACAATTTGAGATAAAGAAAATTTTGGTCATATAAAATCTAGAAATATGTTGAAATAAGAATATTATATTGTCATTAGATGGGTAAGATAGAGGGTAGAAGTTATATATAAGGTGTGTATTTTAAATATTAGAATGTATGAGCAATAAAGGAATTGTGTTTAATTAAAATTTGGAAAAATTAAATATTGAATGTAATCTGAACATCTACAAATAATTAAGAGCTATTTAGAATACATACTAGATATGCAACAAGAAATAAGCTTCCTAGAGAGGTCCATATAAGGTTTACTAAAAAAGCATTAAGGGCAGATATATTACAGAAACTGAGAAATGTCACAATAAAATATAAAGGAAGAGAGATAGTGATATTAAAGCAGATTCCAAGAAGAGTGAGAGACTTGAGAAAGGAGTATCAATTTTTGACAAAAGTCTTAATTGAAAAAGGGATAAATTTTAGATGGTTAATACCAGAAGGAGTAATGGTAAACTGGCAAGAACAGAGACACAGACTAGACACATTAGAGAAAGCAAAGCTTTTTTAATGGTCACTATTTTGGACAGCAAGAAGAAGAAAGGCTGAGAAGGGAAAGAGGAATTAGACATCAAGGAGATCAGATAGAGAAACAACAGGTGAGTATAGCAAAGAACAGGAGGAAAGGCATTGGTAGAAGGAGTAAGGGCAAAAGAGGCAAAAGAGCAAAGAGAGATGAGAATGACAAGATCAGCTAAAACCTTAAATAAATAATCATGGAAGAAGAGATAAAAATAATCTTGATAAATATAAATGGATTAAATTCGACCATAAAAAGGAAAAGAACACTAAATAAACTAGGGAAACTAAAAATGGACATAATTTGTTTACAAGAAGTTCATATTAGGAAACAACATAAAATTTTATTAGAATATCCAAAATTGGGAGAATTATATACCTCACTTGCGGACCAGAGTAAAAGAGGTGTGGCATTATATATTCAGAAACCAATACAAACTAAATTGATTTATTCAGATGAAGAAGGACGAATCTTAATGGTGGAAGTAATTATGAACTGTAAAAAATCATTATTGGTAGCGATTTATGCTCCAAATGAAAATCAAGAGAATTTTTATCTAAAATTACATAAGAAAATAATAGAACTGGAATATGAAAGCATATGTATGATTGGAGATTTTAATGCTATTGTAAAGCCTGAGTTGGATTATAATACAACAACAAAAAAAATAAGACTCTAAGAAGAACACTTCCTAAATCCTTCTATAATATGGCGGGTGAATTAAATATACTTGATGCTTGGAGATATCCGGAAAAGAAACAATATATGTTCTATTCTAACAGACACCTGTCCTGGTCGAGAATTGATATGACGTGGATGTCAACAGATTTATTTATAAATATACAAAATATAGCCATAGAAACAAGCACATGGACGGATCACAACTCAGTTACAATCATATGGAAAGGACAAAAAAAGAGAACAAGATGGACATTAAACCAAACTATATTGAATGAAAAGGATTTTCAGCAATATATGAAAAAAGAAGTATTTTTCTTTTTTAAGGAAAATAAAAAAGAAGATACTTCACTTCAAAATGTTTGGGATACGGCGAAAGCATACATGAGAGGACTTGCTATCACTTATTTGGGGAAAAAGAACAAACAGAAAAGACAAAATAAGGGAAAACTGGAGGAAGAATATAAGACACTTGAGAAAGAATTACAGAAAAATACACAAAACAAAAAGATTAAAAATTTAATGGAACTGAACAAACATAAAATGAACTTACTAGAAAATGAAGAAGTGGCAATGAAAATAAAGGCAGCTAAGCAACCCTTTTTTAAGCATGCAAACAAACCAGGGAGATGGTTGACATATAAAATTAAAAAGGAGAAAGAGAAGAGATGGATTAAACAATTGGAAGATGCTGAGGGGATTTTACAACATCGAAATGAAGAAAAGGAAAAAATAATCTGGGAATATTATGAGAACCTATACAAGCAACAAACAGTTTCAGATGATAGGATAAAACATTTTTTGGAAGAAACAGAGATACCTAAAATGCCAGAGAAATTTAAAAAGCTATTAGAAGGGGAAATAACAATGATGGAATTAATAGAAGCAATCAACAGACAAAAAAATGGTAAAACACCAGGAACGAATGGACTACCAGCAGAGCTATATAAGACATTGCAGGAAGTACTAGGTAATATAATGTTGGAACTTTATAATGAACTTCTTTCTGAAGCTAAGATACCAGATTCGTGGTCTGAAGCTCTTATTACTCTCATACCAAAGGAAGAAACGGAAACACAGAAAATAAAGAACTACAGGTCGATTTCCCTACTGAATGTGGACTACAAAATATTTGCATCAATAATGGCGGAAAGACTTAAAAAGTTTTTTAATGAATTTATATAATCGGATCAAAATGGCTTCTTGCCCAAAAGACAGATTAGAGACAATGTGCAAATTATATTGAACACACTAGAATATTATGAAACACATCCCGAGAAACAGATGGCATTGGTGTTCCTGGATGCTCAGAAGGCATTCGACAATGTGAACTGGCAATTCATGATAAGCCAATTACAGACTATGGATTGTGGGGAGAAATTTATAAACATAATCAGAACAATTTATAATAAGCAATCAGCCAAAGTAATGATAAATGGAGATATGACTGAGAAGATCAATATTATGAAGGGAACAAGACAGGGCTTTCCCCTATCTCCACTGTTGTTTGTTCTGACATTAGAAGTATTAAATAGATGTATAAAACAGAATAATGACATAAAAGGGATGAAAATTAAGAGGGAAGAATATAAGCTACAAGCATTCGCAGACGATTTAGTATTTATTTTGGAGGAACCGTTAGAGACAGGACCTGTATTAATAGAAAAAATAGAAAAATATGGTGAGGTAGCTGGGTTGAAAATTAATAAAGATAAAACCAAAATGTTAGTGAAAAATATTACTGAAAAACAAAAAAAAGAACTGGTGGGAAAATTAGATATACAGATTGTAAAGAAGGGATCCACCTGACAGCAAGATGCACAACAATTAAAGAGGATAATTATCATAAATTGAAAAGACAAATTGAAGTAGATTTGAATAAATGGAAAAATGTACAACTATCATTAATGGGAAGGATTGCGATAATCAAAATAAATATATTACCACGATTATTGTTTTTGTTTTCAACAATACCAATAAGATTAGAAAAGAAATATTTTGAAGGGCTTAATAAAATAATCTTGAAATATATTTGGCAGGGAAAAAAGGCAATAATTAATCTAAAAATGTTACAAGATACAAGATTGAGAGGTGGGTTTGGTCTACCTAATTGGGAATTGTACTATCAGGCTGCAGCATTATCATGGATGAGAGAATGGATCTTACTGAGGAATACAAGATTATTGACATTAGAGGGACATGATTTACAGTTGGGATGGCATGCTTTCATATGGTATGGAAAAAACAGAATACATAACTATTTCCAGAGACACCGTATAAGGAATTCTTTATTTGTGGTCTGGGAGAAAGTAAAGAGAAATCATTATTTGAAGATTCCAAATTGGCTCTCAACTATGGAGGCACTAATACACCCCAATATGTTTAACATGGGAAACATTATAAGATATAAAGACTTATTAACAGATATGGGGGAGTTGAAAACCAAACAACAATTAGAGGAACAAGGAATAAAGATGGATTGGTACATGAGAACGCAAATACAATCTAGATATGAAAAAGATGTTAAAATAGATGGTGTTAATTTGGAGACAACAGAGTTAGATGAAATACTCACAGGAACGGAAGAAAAATGGATTAAAAAATGTACAGTTATCTACTACATATGGAGTTAGGGAAGGAACAAGTGAAAGAGACAATGATAAAATGGACAAGGAATTTTGGATACACAATTGAATTAGATAGATGGCAGCAACTATGGGAAAGAAACTATAAATTGACAATGGCGACTGCGTATAAAGAAAATACCATAAATGCCGGCGTATAAAGTGACTTCTGCGAGCGCTGAAATCGGCGCCAAAGACGGGGGTCGTCTTATATGCCGAGTCATCTTATACACTGGAAATACTGGTAGTTTCCGGCGTATAAGACGATGTTCTAGCAATGCGGCCCGGCGATATGCTGGTCTTATACGCTGGGTCGCTTGTACGCCGGCATATACGGTATATATAAAATGTTTTACAGATGGCACATGTCTCCTGAAAGATTAGCTAAAATGTTTAAGGACAGGTCTATGAAATGTTGGAAATGTCATCAGATACCAGGTTCCTTCTACCATATGTGGTGGACATGTGTAGAAGCTAAAACTTATTGGAATATAATTAGAACATGGATAGAAAAGATGATACAACAACGTATAGAACTAAGACCAGAAATATTCCTGTTGGGTATTCTACCAGAGAAATACAATAAAGAAAAAACATATTTAATTATTCATGTAATTACGGCAGCCAGGATTGTGTTTGTACAAAATTGGAAAGCACTGAAAGCCCCCCCAGAGGGAGAGGTGATTGGGAAAATACTGGAATGTGCAGAAATGAATAGACTAACAATGACAATTAAAGATAAGACAGAGTCAGACTACTATGAAATCTGGGGAACTTTTTATGATTGGCTGAAAAGAGAATACGGTTAAAAGATAGTTAACATCAATTTAGATGGAAGAAGAAGGAGCAGATAAGGAGGGAGACCCAGGCGACACAGTATTGAATAACTGGAGGTTGTATAAATGTTTATAGAAGTATATACCGAGAAGGTTAGATAAATAGAAGTATTAATCTTATTGTATATAATACAGATAGGGAAATTTGGAGAGAGGAGTTGCTCGGACATTACCCCTGAATTGTATCTGAAGAGGGATGAGAGGGAAGAAAGGAGAGGAGAGAGAAAAGAGTAAAGGAGGGGAGAAGGAAGTAGGAAGGTTGGAGAAGAGGAGAAGTGGGGAGAAAAGGGAGGAGAGGAAGAAGAGGGAAGTAAGGAAGAGAAGAAAGGGAGAAAGAAGGTAGAGAAGAAGGAGTGTAAATACGGTGAAAGGGGAAATGGGCGAGCAACACCAAAAGTCATGTGTATGTATTTATTTCATTTTATTAAAAGTATCTTATATATGAATGTAAAAAAAAAGAATTTAAGATATTGTTATGAGTTGAGACAAAGGTTAAGTAAAACTTAAAAGTATAAGTACTAATAATTAAATTTGTATATGGGTTAGTGGTATAAATGTTGGTGGTTTATTTTCAATTTTTTTTTCTCTTTCTGGAAAGGAAGAAAGGAAGGAAGTGAAAGGAAGAAAAGAAAAAAAAATTAGCTCCAAATGTGAGATAGGAGACTTAGAAATTGGGATCATTTAAAACCTGGAAATGATAAAGATTAAACGTTAAACTTAAATTTCAATGGCAAATTAAAGTTAAGAAAAACTTACTAGGTTATTGTCTAAAAGGTGGAATGTCAAATTAATTAAGATATGTATAGACTGAAGATTATTGATGAATATTAGAAAAGTATTTTTTGTTGATTAATAGAATAATCTGTATTGGTTTGAACATGACAGTAGATATCATGGGGGGAAAAGAGGGAATTAGTTTGTGGTAATACTTTGAGATTTGTACTGATGATATTCAAATGTAACGGAATTACTGTGCTCAGCTGCCATGCTACTTTTCAAATATGTAAATGTAATATTGTAAAATTAATAAAAAACTTGAAACTGAAAAAAAAAGAATGGATGGAAAAACTGATGGAGCTAGCAGAAATGGCAAAATTGATTATTTTAATTAGAGAAAAGAACAGATTCAGCTTTGGAAACCGCTTTTGGATTTTTGTGCATGAGATAAACTCTTGATGTTGAGGTTTTTTTTATTTATACATTGTTATAGAAATGACTAGTATTTGTTAAGCTGGTAAAGTAAAAAAATTGAAGCTATCATTTTATTCTATACTTTACTGCACTGAAAAATGTTGCAAGTTAATGCTTTTTTTTCTTTCACCCTGTAACATATACCACTCCTTCCCCTTTCTTTCCCTTTCCAATTTTTTCTATCATTTTTGTTTTTATTTGTATTTTATAATTTTAATAAAATTCTTCACAAGAAAGAATGTACTTCCAGTGATAATTCCAGGCTGATTTGTTTGGTGGTCTATTTATT
The DNA here is from genome assembly GCF_016545835.1 of Crotalus tigris. Classification (NCBI taxonomy): domain Eukaryota; kingdom Metazoa; phylum Chordata; class Lepidosauria; order Squamata; family Viperidae; genus Crotalus; species Crotalus tigris. The sequence continues at coordinate 283,782 of NW_024096744.1, forward strand.
TGTGTTCTTGACTATCCATGTTATTCTTCAGAGTCTTCTCCAACACCAAATTTCAAAAGAGACAATATTCATTTTATTCTGCTCTTTCAAGGTCCAGTATCCAATAATAGCTATGCAAAAGCTTCAAAAGAGTTTGTAAATTGCTATAGTTGGGTAGAAAAACTCTGGGTGACCATGGTAGCAAAAGGTTAGTATTTTCTGTCATCTTGAGGTCATATGGATATTTGCAGCCCAACTATGGTAGTCACATAAATTGGTTTATTTTGTATTTTTTAACTAGATGGTTATAAATTTGTGGATAATACTTCAAATCTCATGAAACATTCATCCTTGTACATGAATAAATGCACAGATTTATTTGCCATTTAGGGCAATCTTGTTGATGGAAAGGAAATCCCCTAAGAAGCCAAGTTTTTGTGTTTCTAGCTATACTTTGTTAGCTAAAAAAAAAGAAAAACAATCACACAATGTTACCTCATTCACAGTAATGCTATACAATTAGCCCTGGTGCATTTGCAAAGATGTAGGGTGTGCTTCCTGCAGTTCTTCATTTGTATCTAAGATAGTCTTCCTCAAATACAGATGAAAGAAGCTTGGAGAAAGGCATCCATTAGATGTTATAAATAGCCGCTAATAGGTATTAATTGCTATTGCAAAGATACAATGGCTTTCAGGCCAGAAGAATAACTAAAGAAAGCAAAACTGGGCATTTCCCAAAGCCAAGTTGTATTTTAGTGGAAATAGTCTATTTCAGGCTACAACTGGTTCTTTAGTTCAAGAAGTTTCCATCTTTAGAGTCTACACCATGTTAAAAGATCTGGAGGTTGAAAAAAGAAAAAAAAGAACATCTGTGATCATCTAAATTACCAACAGACAGCTCTGATCTCATTTGTTAGAAATATATCTGTGAACAACTAAAAGTGAACAAAGTTATAACTAATAGCCAGCACGGGTTTGTTAAAACAGATCATGTGAAACCAACCTTATTTCATTCTTTGATAAAGTGACTATACTAATAGACCAGAGAAATGCTGTGGATGTAGTATACTTAGATTTCAGTAAGGCAGTTGATAAAGTAGACCACAACCTACTCCTTGGTAAGCTAGAAAACCTAGAAAAAGGTGAAATAGACACCGGATGCATCTGTAGCTGGCTGGCAAACCATACTCAACGAGGCACTACATCCACATGGAGAGAAGTAAGTAGTGGGGTACTATAAGGTTCCATTTTAGGCCCAGTACTCATCAATATCTTCATCAATGACTTAGATGAAAGAATAGAAGGGGAACCCATCAAATTTGCAGATGACACTAAACTGGCAGGAGTCGCCAACATCCCAGAAGACAAACTCAGGATCCAAAAAGATCTTGATAGACTTGAACAATGGGCTCTATCCAACAAAATGAGTTTTAATGTGAAGAAAAGCAAAGTTTTACATTTAGGCAGGAAAAATCAAAGGTACAAGTACAGATTAGGTGAGACCTGGCTCAAAAACAGTAACTGTGAGAGGGACTTTGGAGTCCTAGTGGACGATCAGTTAACTATGAGCCAGCAGTATGCAGCAGCAGTCAAAAAAGCTAATACAATCCTGGGTTGTATAAACAGAGGTATAGAATCAAGATCAAACAAAGTATTAGTACTACTTTATAAAACCCTAGTAAGATCACTCCTGGAATACTGCAACCAATTTTGGTCACCATATTACAAAAAAGATGTTGAGAGTTTGGAAAAAATTCAGAAAAGAGCAACTAAGATGATCAAAGGCCTGGAGACTAAAACATACAAAGAACAGCTGCAGGATTTGGCTTTGGCTAGTCTAAAGAAAAGAAGAAATAGGGGAGACATGATAGCAGTATTCCAATATTTGAGGGGCTGCCACAAAGACGAGGAGGTCACATTATTCTCCAAAGCACCAGAGGGCAGGGCAAGAAACAATGGTTGGAAACTGATCAAAGAAAGAAGCAACTTGGAATTAAGGAGAAACTTCCTGACAGTGAGCACAATTAACCAATGGAACAGCTTGCCTCCAGAAATCATGGGCAATCCATCACTGGAGACTTTTAAGAAGAGGCTAGACAGTCACTTGTCTGAGATGGTATAGGTTCTCCTGCTTGAGCAGGGGGCTGGACTAGAATACCTCCAAGGTCCCTTCCAGCTATATTCTATCCTAAATTCTATCTTGGTTTCACCCCATAGCAGGAAGTCTGTAAGGTAGGATGGACTGAGCAAAATGATTGTCCTAAAGTCACCCAGTGAGATTCCATGATTAAATATGGCCTTGAATCTAAGGATCTCTTGTTCTAGTCCAAGACCTTAACCACTGAACTTCATTGTCTCTTAATTTTTATGAAGTATTCCTGTTGTTACATATAAGGCACTTTAATACTTTAAAAAATAAATAAATAAAATTAAAATTAAAAAGGAATAAGATTGGTATGTTCATCTGATGTTGTCAAAGCCTCTAATTAAAACTGAAGTGTTTGAACCTCAGTTATCTTAAACCTGGTGGCAATAAGTAGACAATGTCTAAGAAAGAGAGGAAATAGTTTAAAACAGAGTTTTTACAGCATAGGAATCATTGTATCATAGGATTGGAAAGGCCATCTGTGGGAAGTCAGCCCCCCCCTCCGAGAAGGAAATATTTTGGGGGATATTAAAAATGCAGAATATATTTCCCCAAAGGAATAATAGAAAATCTTAGGCAGAACTCCTCCCAAATCTCTCTGTCCCAAGCAGAGACCAGCTCTGTAGAAATGCAGATTTGATAATCCTTTCTGAAAGATGAGCCAGGAAGCTTGGAGCTGATGGGATTAGAAAGACAAAAATCCCTAGAACCAACAATCCCACACAGGACATAGCCATCAGCCCCAGCCCCAGGGAAGCAGGACATTAGAGGATTAGGACATAATAGGATTAACCCACCAGCATCAGAATACCAAAAGGGCAAATTGAACCTCAGGTCAAATTTCATGCCACAGGAACAACTCCAAACACAAATGTCCAAGAAGGTATTAAAAACCCACCCTCCCAGCAAACTGTGGTCAGCTGCTCCAGAGCCACATGTCTTGTGGTTCTGCTCTTCAATAAACTATAACCTTCTTTCTAAAGCAGTTTCCATTTTATTTATTCCCAGCTTGGGCTGGACCCTGAAGATTTTTCTTTCAACACATCTCAACCAACTCACTGCTTGATGCAGGTTTTGCTGGAATTATTTCAAGATGGTGCTTGAGGAAAAATCAAGTATTCCTCCTAGGCCATTTTATTACCCATATGACTCATGTTTCTACTTGGACATATTAAAGAATCAGTCCATAACAGGAAACTTGGCTGGAATTTCTCAAGTAAAAGAATCTCCCTCAATCTTTTGTTTGTTGAGTATTTCAGGTTAAGAAAGAACTGGAAAGCCTGGAGGTTGGAGACTTGCAAAACCCAACCCCTGCCATTTTTTTGTCAATACTTGGTTAAAAAATGGAGAAACTCTTAGTTTAAAGTGGGTTTTGACACCATGATGTCCAATCCTCTGTTCATATTAAAATACCCCCAACAGATGTTGTGATGACTTCTCTAGTAGGAATCTCTACGGCCAAAGGCAGGTCTGCTAAAATTCAAACAACCACTTGATAGAAGCAAAGGGAAAAAAAACTATATTTCTTTGTTGCCTTCTAGTGCTATTTGGATTATTATAATCCAGGTCTTTAGCCCAGTGTTTTACTAAGCTTGGCAACTTCAAGTTGTGTGGATTGCAACTCCCAGAATTCTCCACCCAGCATAGTGAAGCCCACAAATTTTAAATTTGTTAGGATTGAAAAACACCATTTTAGCCAAACAGTGGTGAAGGTTATGATCTAGCTTATTGCTGCTAATAATTCTGCTGCTCTCTCCAACCTGCTGTGGCTTCTCCTGCTAATTGAAGAAAATGACGTTCTGAAGCAGGTGTATGATTGACAGCACACTTATAAGGATGAGAAAAAAATGACTTTTCTAAATTATTATAGCAAAGGATTTCCAGAATGGCAGGGTTCATTATAGTTCTGTCCCCTGAGTAAACATAGTTTACAAAATTCACTGCATTTGGTGAGTATATATTTAAAATATTCTGTGGAAAGAATACCATGACATCTGAGTTCTGGGTTTGGATGCTTCCTGCCAGGGAGAGAAAAGCTGGATAGTGGTGGTCATTTCTCCCACATAGCACAATGTTAGACAGGCAGCTTGCAAATTATTTATAAACTGGAAAGAGAGGGTCAGACAAAGAGGCGATTAGCATTTTCCTCATGAAAGGGGGAAAAAAGCTCATATCTTTGCACCAGGAGACAGATGAGAAGACTGGAACAAGCTAGGTGACTCCAGTCAGGGCGCTCTGGGAAGCTGATTGATGTTGACAAGGAAAACAAGTCTTTGATCTTATTAATGCAATTTCACAGAAAGCCATGGTTGAAGGATCAATTGGAATTACTGAGGAACATTTGCAATGCCAAATCTGCAAGAGACAATACACTACCAGCTCTCCTTTGTGATACAATTTACAAAAATTACTAAATCTCACATATTTAAAGAAGAATATTTGTAGCTCAAGGTACAAATTAGAGGTCCTTCATGCTATTTTAGCTTGGTTGTTTTCTTGCAGTCATTTTAATACCCAAGCTGGGTAATATCTTCAGTTCTAAAGGAGCTTTTTCAAGAGGCAACTGGACTTTGTTTTTTCTTGAAGACATCTCGCTTCTCATCCAAGAAGCTTCTTCAGAACCAAAGAAGCAGAATATCTACAAGGAAAAGCAAAGAAAGTTCAATTGCCTCTTGAAAAAGCACCTCCGGACAACCATAATCTGGATGACTGAGAATCTCTATGGACATTATCAGCTCTAATCACCTTGCACATCTTTTTAATTGTGACTCAAAGATGCTGTTAAGCATTTTTACAAGATGCAGACTCATGATGTTCTCTTTTTCTCCACAATCCCTATAGAAGCAACTTAAATTTATTTAGTTTAAAAAGAGCCTTCTCTTAACTGAAGGCTTGTTGTGAGATAATCTACAATATTGCATTCTTAATGTTAGTGATTATGTTGTCAGGGTTGAGATCTGCCCAGCTTCTATTAGCTAGATTAGGTTGATGTAGCCATGCCCCTGGTTTCCAGACTATCCACCACTCTAAGGTTCCTTTGAAGAGATTGGCCACTTCCCAGTTTTTGGAAATTGTCTGGTATTCTTGGCATCCCAAATTTGCTTTGCAAATCAAACTGGAGAGTAGTGTGTTTGAAGGAGAGTTAATCTAGGAATTGCACACTTCTGATTGTCTAGCTCAAGAGTGCTTTTGGGGAGAGGAGGAGGAGGGTAAAAGGTAACTGATCCCTGTCTTGGAGGACACACCATTTTTCTATAAGGTGGTTTGTCAAAATCTGTTACTGTTCCCCTTCCTTGGCCTGCTCCTTGGAAGTTCTGGAAGACTTTCCTCTGCATGCAACATGAGAGAATAGATTAAACATTCTGTAAAAGATCTGGAAGCCTGTCCTGAGAATTGAAATCAACTTGGCAGGAAGAAGCTGGAGAAGGGACTTCTCCTGATTTCCTGTCATGTGGATGGAAAGCCTGCTTAATGAAACAGAGAGCCTCCCTAATTTATTAGACTGGTCACTTTTCCTACTCCATAACTCATGAAGTGACAGAAGCTATCTGTTACCAGTCAATAGCAATAGCACTTAGACTTATACACCGCTTAAGCGGTTTACAGAGTCAGTATATTGCCCCTTACAATCTGGGCCCTCATTTTACTGACCTTGGAAGGATGGAAGGCTGAGTCAACCTTGAGCCGGTGAGAATCAAACTGCCAAATTGCTGGCAGCCGGCAGTCAGCAGAAGTAATCTGTGGTACTGCATTTTAACCACTCTTAAACAAACTAAAAGGATCTATTAGACAATGGAATACTGTGATGAAGCAAAGATTAGGTGTTTTGGGGGGAGGTTCCTTAAAATACAGGTTTAGTACTCTTTTTAGAAGAGTACTAAACACATGATTCCATAGAAGGGGAGGACAGTTGCTCACTGTAGAGTACGCAATTCTCTCCCCCCCCCTTTATCTGGTCGCAGTCATTCCCATATCTGCCATCTGACTTTAGAACAATGTTAAATACAGGTTTAGTGTTCATTCTGAATCCAGATTTAGCGTTATGTCTCTAGAAAAGAACAAACCATTTCCCCATAGCTTTCCTTTTATTTTCTGAAACTAGATAAACATATATGCAGATTGTCTGGCAGGCTCTCCAAGCTATTGAAAAAAAAAAATCTAATCAACTCTAATTTCCAATTCAGTACATTTATTAAAAAAAACTCCAGCAGAGAGGGTCAGAAATTGTTGCTATTTAAAATAAAGCAAAAGGACAGATTTTGGTAACTAAATGTTAAGTAATATATCTTCCTAACCCAGTAGAACTCTTAACCTTTTGGAATACTTACAAAATGTTTCCTTGGGATTTCACAGCAGGGTCTGGGCTTTGCATTCTGTCAATCCTTTGAAATCAAAGCAAAGCAAATGTACCAGATGGGAGTTTCTAAAGGGTAGGAAAAGAAAGACAGAAACTCAATTCCAAAAGTGGAAATCCATACTAGCTATTGGATAACTATGATTTTCAATACCATTGTTTCAGGGTAGATCCCTTCAAGTCAGTGTTCACTGCTGGCAACTGCCTGGACAAGTTTCTGCAGGTTTCTTGGCAAGACTTTTCATAAGTGGTTTGCCATTGCCTCCTTTTTAGGATTGAAAGAGAATAACTGGTCCAAGTTCATGTAGCTGCCCTTATGCTTAAGGCAAGTCTAGAATTCACAGTCTCCCAGTTTCGAGTTTCATGCCTTAATTACTACACCAAATGGGCTCTCTATAATTCCTGTTTAGTATAGGAATATATATCATGGGGAGCTCATCCTAGGATATACATTCAGGTAGGATAGGTCTGAACATGTCCTTTGTTTAGAAGAACAATCTAGAAAGTAAAGAAGGAAGACCTGAATCATTCATGAGCTGTTCTAATGTGGCTTAGCAGGTCACACACTTCATTTTTTATCTGTGAGTTCCATCGGGGCAGGTCCAAATGGTATTTGGTGTGAATCCTGTTCCTAGGATATTATGATTCTTTTTTTTTGTTTGTTTGTTTCTATGTTGTTAAATTTCCATAATCTCTAAGTGGCTATATCAAAACAAAATTGAAATCATCCAACATATAAACAATATTCAAACAACTTACACTGAACCATGTTAACTCTAAACTTCCATATTCCCAAATGAATTTCTGAAGAACAAAGTCTTTTCAATCCTTCAGAAGCCCAGTAAAGGAGAGAGAGATTCACCCATCCCATGGAAACATTTGGACAGTATGCAGACACCTGGGGATGGGACAGTGTAATTAAAGAAGACATTGACAAAGCTCTTGTGTCACATCCAATTCAACCCGAAAGCTAAATACATGTATTGCAATTACACTATTTGTTGTTAAATACTTGGTCATGCATAGAACTTTTATGAATAAAAACAGTGGAATTTTCAGGGAAACCAATCATATACAGCAGGGCTTTTCAACCTTTTCACAGATTCTACCACTTTTAGGACATGACAATATTTGAGTACCATCAGTGCTTAGCAAGGTGTCAAATACTTGATGATTAAAAAAGGGGGGGAGGATTTTGGGTTTTACTGATTAGATTCATTTGTTGGTATAGAAATGGTTAGTTTATAATATTATGAAAAAGTAAAAAGTTGAGGTTCAGTGTTAACGCTTCCTTCTACTGCAGCAGAGGAAGTCTGTTTTTTTTCCCTTCTCCCCATCACTTTCCCCCCCTTTTCCTCCCCACTGTGTCCTACTACTTGCTTTTGTATTTTTGTATTTTATTCTATAATCTAATAAAATATTACAAACTGTAGAAAAAAAGTAAAAAAAGTACCAGTTTTAATTTCTTCGGTGACAGTTCCTTTGCTAAATCACTTTTCCTTTTCACTGACAAATGTATGATGAATTTATCCATATTTATTAATATGCACCACTACCAGCTGGCTGGTCAGCCCTTCTTCTTCTCTTCCTCTCCTCTTCTTCCTCCCTGCCTTCTGAGCTCTCCTTCCCCCCTCAATCCTTTAAAGACACAGGAATCAAGTGCAAAGCAAGAAAGGCTCACAAAATCTTCCCAGAGTAAACACTAAACTCCAGTTTTTTTTTTCTTTAAGCTGCATCAGGCATGTCACGTGTCACAATGTTGCGACCCAAAACTGAAAGGCCCTGGCAATTGTGAAAAGCTTTAGCCTTAAATTAAGCCTGTTTACCTTCAAATAAAACTTTCTAAAAGCCATAGACAGACTCAAGATAAGGGGTAAAACTAATTACATTTGTTTAAAGGGATTAAACCTATGGAAGTCAACACTTTGGACTTATTGCTAGCCTTTGTGAAACAAGAGTAAAATATTCCAATAACCAAAGCACACAAACAGAGCCTCTGAATTACAAAATGCTGTAAAAACTGCACAAAAATCCTTATGGTAACCCAATCAAGCTGTCAGCTGATCCAGAACTAAATAATCCAATCTCCTTTCCAACATGCTCATCTTCCAGCTTTTCATTTCATCAGCGCTGATTGTATTTTCCTGGCTGAAGAAAATGAACCAGGGAACCTTTTCTTCCAGCAACAGCTGCTGCTTCTTCTCTGCGCATTCCCCCCCCCCCCGCCTGCTGAGCTTTCCTTCCACAGCTTCTTCTCTGTCCCCTTCTCTTTCCCTGTTGTCTTTTTTCCCCCTTCTGCCCAAACCACCTCCTTTTATATTCTCTCCTCTCCTCCTCCCTTTTCTTCAGTTCACCTCCAGCTCTGCACTGCTTCTGGAAGTGCCAATCAGCTGGAGCCCTACTGGCACCTGGGGCTTCTGCCGAGCCTAGACAGTCCTGCAGCTGCAGCTGCCTCTCCCTCAGGCTTGGGTTGCTTTGGCTCATTCCCCTCCCTCACTACACTTCTCTAGGATGGTCGTGTACCACCTGCCATATGGCAAAGTACCACAGGTAGTACACGTACCACTAGTTGAAAAGTCCTGCTCTAGAACATGCCACCCAGCATTTTGAATTCCTTTCCCTGCCACCCAAATATAAAAGATACAGTAGTAGTTGGAAGAGGTTACCTTTGCCAAACTGAGTGAACTCTGAGATGAGGCCCTAATTCCAGAATTTCTCATAGTTCTGCTCCTAACTTATCTGGAAAGTATCATGATGGTCAGCTAGTCATGTTTGTGGATTCCTGACTTTGGCTGTCCCTAGTGGGCTTCAGGAAATATATGTATAAAAGAAAAATCAAGGATTAGTGGTAAAGCACACGTCTTGTATAGATAAATTCTCCACTCTCTGGATGAATAATAAGTTCTTCAATAGCAGAGTAGATCAAAATATAAGAGGTATTTCTCCAGCTAGAACACTGTTGCAACAGAATATTTTAATTGGATTTCTGCACTTAGCAGGCCGTTGGACTTGATTACTTTAATGGACCTTTCCAACCTTATGACTCTATATGCAAAGCATATTCTCCACTGCTAACAAAGCCTTTGAATTAATCTTTCAGGACAGAAGGTTGTGTTAAATCTATAAGTCAGTTGTTCATGCACACTTGGTGATTCAGATCCCCTGCCAAAGCAGACAGAATTGTAAGACCAGGTTTGTTGTATTACAGTTGAGATAACTTTGCTTTTAAATAAATACACCTTGCTTTTATTTCAAAATATGGCAACTTTTTCTTCCTCTTTTTTTAAAGATGGAAATATCAGAGAGAAATCCCAATGTTTGCAAAATGTTGAGCAGGAAAAAAAAATCTGTGCTCAGTTCATAAACCATTTTTAATGCAGTGTTGCAAGGCCCATCTGCTCTTCCAGAGTAGTTACCAGGAGGAATTATGCATATCACACATAAATGAGGGGACATGCCACAGTCTAGCATCCAGCAAGGAAAAGGCATGTCAAGCTAATAATTAATGATACATGCTATAATTGTGATACAAGGCTGACTCATAATTGACTGGCTGAGTTGGGACTTAATTTCTGCAAAATACATCCAAACATAGACAAGGATTAAAAGCGGGTTGATTGAGACAGCAGAGCATTTCCTTCTCCCAGCAGAGCTGATGCGCCATGAACCTGGATGTTATGATTTGATGGGCTCCTGTAGGGGAATTATATGGTGAACATAAATAAATGACTGGCTCATAGACTTTACAAAGCCTTCAGTATAGTGAAAAATTATTTCAGAGGCATTGCTTGGCAGTGCAAAATATGTTCTGTATATAGAATAATAGAATTGAAATGCTCCACTGGGAGATTAGAGTCCCTGCTCAGTGCAAGAATCCAAATTAAAACATTGAAGACATCAAGCTGAAGTCTGGGAAAAATAGCTTAGAGATCTGGGTGCAAAAACACTGAGTTCCAAAGGCAAGAAAAAGAGAAGAACAGAGATGGACTTAGGGTTAGGCAGCTTAAAAAGACCAAAGGAAGAGAAGAGACATAGTTTCCAGGTAGAAGATTAAATGAGTGAGAGGTCAAGGAAGAAGTCAAACCCAAAGCTTTATTCTTACTATCTGTCTTACTGATATGCTTGCCTGTAGCTTGGGCCCAATGGAAGTGTATTGTGAGCAGTTCCAGCTATGTAAGGAATCCCCCAATGTATCAACTGGAGAGATAACTGAGGCCAGGGGAGTGACAAGTGCTCAATTTATGAAGTTGGAGGTAGCGAATAGGACTGCCAGTGTCAAAAAGCTGACAGGAAGGTGCCTGGATCTTGAGGAGTTAATAAGAAGATTCAAGGGAACTCAAATCACCAGAGGTGAGCCTTTAGGCAAGGCAATTATGGCTGAGTATTCTTGACAAAGGAAGATAGTACCTTGTTGGATATAGGTTACATATTTGTGTATGTATTAGGTGAAATGATATTGCCCTTTTAAGGCATCTGGATGAAGGAAATGCTAAGCAAGCTTTTGAAAACTGAGATTCCAATGGATTAAGTTCAGTAATTACTATTGCATAAATTTATTTTTTAAATCTGTGTAAATCATAATATAGATTTGTATGCTTATTGTTTTCATGCAAGTAATAAAGTGTCCTACTTTGGACACATTATGCAAACAAACTAGCTCTCTGGAAAGGGCTCTAATGTTAGGAAAGGTAAAAGAGAAGATGATAGATGGATGAACTCAATTGCAATGCTAATGAGTGTAGCACTGGAAGACCAGAGAAAACAGGTTAGGAAGAGATCACCATAGAGAAGATTTATCAATATAGTTGCTAGGAACAAGAAATAACCTGATGGCTCATAATCAAAAATCAATCAACAGAGTTGTTCTCAACTATTGATTCTGAATGCTGGAAAATAAGGAGCATTCATAATCAGAAGTATTGTCATGGCCTCCTCAAAGGCCAATTTGGAGGAGAAGGAAGAGTTGGACTGGGACTGTTCAACAGGGAAGGCATGCCAGGGGCTGAGGGTGATGCTGTCTCAGGCCCCTCAGGCATTGACTAGATGGAGAGCTGCCTGCCTGCACAGACACAGGGGAGGATTGGCTACTGACCAGCAGTGGTGTGATAGGCAGCTAATCTCTTCTAATGAGGATCAGCTGCCTGCTCCATTCAATCCAAGATCAAGGAAAGTGGAGCCTAGGCAAGCCTAGAGAAGGGCTTCAAGGCTACTCAGGAGGAGGTCCTCACAAAGAACACCAGGAGGGGAATAACTTAAGGAGAAACCATGAGGAGTTAGTCTTTGCCAGGAACAACTGGCTTTGGCTTACACTCCCCTGACTTTTACTTGTGCCTGTTTCTGTTTGCCTTGACTTGCTTGTAGGATTGCTCTTCACATTTTGGTTTGGACCTCACCCTTCTCTGGTGACCTATGTTTGGCCTTTGCTTCACTGGGGCTTTGGAACTGCTTCTTTTCTGAGACCTGTTTCTTGTCCTGAGGACCACCCTTGTATTGTGCCTGGACCCTGCCTGGTGGATTGGACTTGGAACCCTGGACCTTGCCCTGAGAGTGTGCTCCTATTCTGTGGGCTTTCTTTGTACTTTCTTTGTTGTTTGGGGGACTGAGGGTGGCTGCCTTCAGTGTAGTGTGATGGTGAGCCTTACCAGTTGTTGGAGAGTCATTGGCTGGAACATTGTTTAAGAGAAATAAAGAACTCTTTAGAGGCCTGCCTTGTCTTGATCACCTGGGTCATAACAAGTATCTTGGAGTTAATTGGAAAGAGAACACCCCTCCTGCTAGTTGAGGAGTTAGCAGCAGGTTTAGTTGAAGAGTTTTAGATAAAATTTGGGTAGAAAACTGAGAAGTGTGGCCAAAAAGGACCTTTGAATAGCTCCAGCTGGTGCTCCAGTTGTACCTTTTCTAAACTGGGCAGCTCTCTAGTTACTCATGGCTTGGTCACCTTACAGATTGACTACTGCAATATTCTTTATGTTGAGTTGGCCTTGGAATAACAGAATAACAGAGTTGGAAGGGCCCTTGGAAGTCTTCTAGTCCAACCCACTGCTCAAGCAGGACAAGTGGTTGTCCAGTCTCTTCTTAAAGCCTCCAGTGATGCAGCATCTACAACTTCTGAAGGCAAACTGTTCCACTGGTTAATTGTTCTTACTGTTAGAAAATTTCTAATTCTAGGTTGTTTCTTTTCCTTGATTAGTTTCCATCCATTCCTTCTTAGCTTGCCTTCTGGTGCTTTGGAAAATAGGCTGACATCCTCTTCTTTGTGGTAGCCCCTCAACTTAAAACAACTCAGAAACTGCAACTGGTCCAGGATGCAGCAGTGTGAGCAGTGGCGGGCCTTTTTTGATCAGCCTACATGACAGCACTGCTTTGCAAGCTGGATAGGTTGCATATATGCTTTCATGGAGGGACTAATTGCTGGCTACCACATACAAACCCATGACATTGTTCCCATTTATCTGGGCCAGATAAATGAGCAGATCATTCTCTGGTTGCTCTTCAACTCACTGGCACCCACTTTTGCTTGCAGGAAGAAAAAGTCTGTTTTCTTGTTCCTCCTATCTCTCTGGTGAGACTACTTAATCAACTACATTCATCCAGCCACCCATTCCTATAAGGCCAGAAGACAGAATAAACAGCCACATAATGTTATATTAGGAATGGGTAACATTTTTAGACTCCAAGAGAAAAAGATGCTAGGGCACACGTGAATGTTGTCAAGACTCTGGTAAAGATCTTCTTAAAACAGCTGTGTGATTCCTTGAGATTATGTGGTTGACCTCTGCAGCTGCAGCACTATCCTGGAAAATAATTTTTTGCTTCAAAGAACTCTCTCCAAAACACATTTCCAATGAATCAAAATGAACTCTGCAATCAATTATTTACTAAGGTTTTAAGAAAACCTCAAAGGGGCTACTTTTCATGCATCTCTTCTAAGTGGCAAAATGGCCCCGGTGCTTCACCTCACTTGCCAAAAATATCTTCTTTACAGGCTAAAGCTTGGTCCTCCTCCCCCCCTCCTCCTCCCCTCCTCCATTTTTCACACAGAACCTTATATTAAGGCTGAGCTTGCCTGTTTCATACAACTGGATTATTTCCAATTATTTATATATGTAGTTATTAAAACCACATACTGTATATGAATTAATATGTAATGAAAGATTAGCATGAAAATGGGATAGAATACAGAATAAAAATTTATTGGCTGTTTCCACATGTGAGGGTAGTCATGCACACAAGCACTCAAAAAGCAGGTTTTGAAAAGCAGATTTGCAGTGAAACTGATTCAAGGTAGTCCTCAACTTACGATCACAACTGAGACATGAATTTCTATAGCTGAGCAAGGCAGTTGTTAAGTGAGTTGTGTCCAATTTTGCAATCTTTTTTTGCCATGGTTGTTAAGCAAATCACTGTAGTCATTAAGTAAATCTCACAGTGATTAAGCAAAGCTGGCTTCCCTTGTTATCTTTGTTTGTTGAAAAACTGACGGCAAAGAGCAGTCACATGACCTTGGGATGCTACAACCATTGTAAATACATGCCAGTTGCCAAGTGTCCAAATTTTGATTATGTGACCATGTTAATGTTGTGGAGGTTATAAATGCAAGGTCTTAAGTCACTCTTTTCCATGTGGTGTAACTTTAAATGGTCACTAAATGAATGGTTACAAGTTGACCTATATACAGGTATCAATTCCTCCATTTTTCACAAATTTCCATACATCAAAAGGGTAGAAATTTTGGGCAAGTAATTTTATTCGAAAACCCAGTGATCCCTTCTACCCACCAAAATATTCAATGTCTGTCAGATACCTTTGTTAAAAAAAACAAAAAAGGATCCAGTTATTGGCTTGTGGCCCAACATCCATTCCTTACCAACCCACTGAGTTCCCAAACTATGTTTCATTTATATGATTAAAAAATATCCCTCAAATTGCCCTCCTTCTGTGTTGGGGTTTGAGTTTGCACTGAGTCAGAGTTCTGCCCTACTTTTTCACACTTGAATCCACACGTATCAATATTGCTATTAGCATTCAAGGAGAGACAGCAGTTTAAGATAAACAATGTCAATCCGTTTCACACCAAAATCTGTTCACTTTAATCGATGGGGTGGGGAGAAAACCTTTTCTACCGGTGGCGTTCTAAAAAGCAACAGGGAACAGACAGATGCCTGCAATTGTAACTGGCTTGTTTTTTGGCAGGAAGTCAAATCCGTCTGCCGCAAATGCAAGTCATAGCAGTCTCTGAAGTAAATTTCAAAAGATCAGAACAGCAAATTGCCATATTTCAGCTACAGAAAAAGGGGGAAGAATTTACCAGTTCAAAGAGAAGAGGTTCTGAAAATTTTCCCAAAGGAAAATGGATGACTGTAACAATCACAAGCAAGAGAAGATATTCCGCAAGTAGTCTTCAGGTTAGGATTGGCCATTTAGTGACCATTCAGAGTTAGGGTGATGGCCTCAAAAATGATACTTTACAGCTTCTAAAGTACTTCCAGCTGTTGTAAAATGTTGTCCCTTCCTGCTCAATCCCATGACTGCATTTCAGGGGCTCAGGAACTGGATCACTGGTTGCCGGGTCCCAAGGTCACACAATCACAATTCACATTGGGGTTTTTTTTGCCAGTTCCCAGCCAAAAATACACATTTGGGAGAATGGATTTAGACTTATGGTTAGCCTAACAATTGCCATAAAAATAGTTGTAAAATCAGGTCTGGTCATATGGGTGCCTTGATGTATGACTGTCACAACTTGCAAGCAAAATTCTGGTCCTGAGTCAAGGAGTATCTGTATACTGCTGAAAATCAACAACAGTTTTCTGGACTATTCTGATGAAAAAGCTGTCAGCCATTAATGTAAGAAAAGGACAACTACATGACAGAACTCAGGAAAAGGAATAATTCCTATAAGGTAAAAAAGATGCAATTGTGTCCTATAACAGTAGAAGCAAATGGTCCAGGGTAGTTCTGATTCAGTACCATGAAGAATTAAAACAAATGTATGTTGACTAAAACCAGTAGCTCAACCATTGGCCATTCCTTGAATAGCTGGATTGGATTGGCCAGGACTGGAGAAGGTATGGCAAATTTTGCATACTCCCCAGTCAAAGATTAAATGTGGTTTTAAAAATAATTGCAATTATTTTCAAGTAGCTAAATATGAATAATACAATTATTCTCAGCTAAATATATCTTCACAGGAACAGCTTTTATTTTATTTATTTAAAACATTCATATAGTTGCCTATTTTATAACTAATTCCAGTGACTCCCAATCAAAAGTTAAAGTAACATATAAAACAATCTTAAAACTATAAAACTAAACACATTAAAAACAACTAAAACCTGGCACCAAGTCAAACTTCTGATGTGCAGTTACTTGATCTTATCCCAGCAACTGAGGGAAAAAACTAAGTCTTCAAAGCTGCACAGAAGACTAGGAGATAGAGGGCCACCAAATTTCAAGGGAAAAAGTGATCCATAATGCAGGGGCTGCCATGGAAAATGCACACTTCCTAACTTCCATCAGATGGCAATATTTAGGGACTAGAGCTCACCCTGTCTAACCTGATAGGATGGTAGATATCTTTAGGGAAAGGAGGTCTTGCAGATAACCTGGCCCCGTGACATATAGGCTTTAAAGGTGATGACCAGCACCTTGAATTATACCCATAAAGAAACTGATCTAGGCCAAGGGCTCTCATATAGTCTGACATTTTGTTTCTCCCATTGACTAACCAGATACCAGGGTATTTGTAGCAGGAGATGGAAACCTACTGCTCCCTCCTTGGATGGAAGATCATTTAAAAGAGATCCAACTTGGAATTAAGGAGAAATTTTCTGACAGTGAGAACAATTAATCAGTGGAACAGCTTGCCTCATCCCTCTGGAAGTTCTGGGTGCTCCATCAGTGGAGGTTTGCAAAAAGTGACTGGACAGCCATTTGTCTGAAATGGTACAGGGCAGTGGTGGTGAACCTAGGGCACGTGTGCCAGAGGCGGCACTCGGAGCCCTCTCTGTGGGCACGTGTGCCATTGCCCCAGCCTCACCTCCCCCTGAGAAGAGTCTCCCCCAGGCACGGCCCGTGTGGAGCAGCACAGCCAAGGACATGGCAGCCGGGCAGCAGGGACAAGATTCCGCCCTTGTGCCCATCGCGTGCAAATGATGCTGCAGGGTGGGGATGGAGGGCGTGGCTGCCATGGCACTGCAAGGCCACCTGGGTGATCTGCTGCAGTGGGCCATGGAGGTGGTAAGTGGCCCTGCATGTGGGTGGGGCAGGGGCAGAGCACGGGTGGGCTGGGGGGGCGTTTTGGGGGCACTCGGTCTCTATAAGATTTGCCATCACTGGTACAGGGTCTCCTGCTGAAGCAGGAGGTTGGGCTTGAGGAGATCCCTTCCAAGCCTATTATTCTATGTTGTATGTTCCCTTTGCAACTGGTATCTGGAGGCATGCTTTGCTCAGTCCAGCCCAACCTAATAATCCTTATAAGACTAGATCTTCATCAAGGAGCCGTGGTAGCACAGTGGTTAGAATGCAGTATTGCAGGCTAATTCTATCCACAGCCAGGAGTTGGAGCTCAAGGTTGACTCAGCCTTCCATCCTTCTAAGGTAAAGTAAAATGAGAACCCAGATTATTGGAGGCAATAGGCTGACACTATAAACTGTTTAGAGAGTGCTGTAAATAGCTATTGCTATTGCTAATTTCTCCAAACTCCAAGGAAAGCCACCCATATTAATGGCCCTCTTTACATCCATCTTGCAGGAGTGAATTCCAGAGATTAAATACATGCTGTGTGAGAAAGTGCTTTATTCAGTCTCCTTTAATTCTCCTTCCATTTAGCTTCATTAAAAGTCTTCTGATTCTCTCTCTCTCTTTTTTTTTAAAGTTGGGCACCATTTCCATGTGCATTTCCAGCCCTGATGTTAGGATCTGCAGAGCAGCAACACATCAAGTATAAAATGGTCTATTTTCAGCTGCATAATTTTATATACCGTACTTATTTTTTGCTATTAGCAAAATAAATGGAAACCCCAGCCTTGGGGGAGTGGGGTGGAGAGAGGAAGTTGGGCTTTTTGTATGCCGGGTTTTGTTTGAAAACCACTTTATACCTGCAGCAAGCTTTTGAAGGATAAAAATGGAAAGTTCCAAATTTATAGGCTTAATTATGGCCAAAGAAAGGGGAGAGGGATACCAGAATGAAATTTTGTGTATTATTTATTTAAGACATGCTGCTTTTCTGGCAGACTTCCCAAAGCAGTTTACATAAAATTATGAAAACAACAAACATTCATAACCATTATACAATATAAAAAGCTATATTTGTCTTGCAGAAGTTGTTGCTGCTTTTCTCTCCAGCCTCCTTCTGAGTC
The DNA here is from genome assembly GCF_016545835.1 of Crotalus tigris. Taxonomy (NCBI): domain Eukaryota; kingdom Metazoa; phylum Chordata; class Lepidosauria; order Squamata; family Viperidae; genus Crotalus; species Crotalus tigris. The sequence continues at coordinate 301,622 of NW_024096744.1, forward strand.
TCTGTGTGTATGTGTGTGTGTGTGTGTGTGTGTGTGTGTGTGTGTGTGTGTGAGAGAGAGAGAGAGAGAGAGAGAGAGAGAGAGAATCAAAACTTGTCCCTTAAGCATCTTTCCTGGGGTTGGTTTTTTTTTTTTTTTGCGTTTCATTTGATACCAGAGAGACTCCCTAAAAATTCCTGACCTTTCTAAATTTCCTTGGAGAATCCCTCAAAGTTTGGCTTATTTTAAACTGCAATAGTATAATCTTATTGGACAAAGAGAGGGGTCAGCTTCTTTTGTTTGGGTCCCTGATTTCTACCCCAAAATCCTGCCCTAACTGCTGATTAGCTTCCCTAGCAGAAGCTGTGAAAGACATTTGTGCCCTGCAAAGATTTAAAGGGGTGTTTTGCTCTCATTAATTCTTGGTTGAAATGTCCTGCCGATTCAGAAAGCAACAAGACCCCCTTGATTCTAAGTCTCCAAGTTGCTTCAAATCATTTTTCAGATCTTCTCCAGCATGGCCAGGGATTGAAAGAGACTTCTTTGCAAGTGTAGAAGCTTTTTTTTTCCAGAAATTGCAACATGATTGTGCCTTGAATGTGAGAATAATATTGCTTCTTGCTGAAGTAAAAAAGGCCTGCCTAGCACAAAGAAATATTAGAGCACAAATAACTGTTGGGAAAATGGCTTGTAACCACTAATAACCTTAGGGTAACAAATCCATAGCCCAGATAGAGAGCATAAAACAGGAACATCTATAGGATTTTGTCAAATATGCCAAGATGAAACAAGATCCCCTTTTTTATGTGTGACACAAACTGCACATATTAAAAGAAGTAGGGCTTAGACCACACATTACAGTCATACTGCCTTGAGGTTTTTGACTTCTTTCTCTCTATCAGTGTCACTGGTGTCAGGTTTCCTCAGAGCCAGAGGGAGGAGTAATCTGTTTGAAAAGGGTGCAGGGTCACAATTACAGGTAGTTCTTGACTTACAACCATTTGAAGTTACAACAGCACTGAAAAGGTGACTTAAGCAGTCCTTGCATTTACAGCCATTATGGCATGATCAAAATTTGGGTGCTTGGCAACTAGCATTTATTTACAATGGTTGCAGCATCCCTGGGTTATGTGATCTTCCCAGTTGGTTTCTGACAAGTGAAGTCAATGGGAGAAGCCAGGTTTGCTTGGCAACCATACAATACAGAGATTCACTTAACAACAGTGGCAAAAAAGGTTGTGAAATTAGGCACAACTCTCTTCACAATTGCCTTGCTTAGCAATTATAACTGTGGTTCTGATTGTGTTTATAATTGAGGACTGCCTGTGTAATATTGGACACTTAAACAGTGACTTCAAGAGCTAGGAGACTTCAGCGGAATGTATCCTTTGAAGAAGGACAAAGAGTGTTGGTCTGCCATCTTTTTAGCTCAATGGTTGCACTTGAGTTTTGATTATCATGCTGAGGGATGTCCTTCAAAAGTCAAGTTTTCACAAACTGTGACCTCATTATGGAATTAACTCATTTCTCTGACTTTTCATAAAGCAGTGAAACATCAGCTGTCCACAGGGGTCCGATTTACACAAAACGCTAAGACAGAAAAGAAAAAAGCTAAATATAGCAGGTTGCAGGAATGAAGGCATTGGACCATTTTTAATCAACCATTTGTAATCAACAATAAAGAAAAACAAAACAAAAAAAAAACAGAGGCAAAATCAGGACACTTGGCCAAGAAATAAATTTCATATAGGTGTATGGTTAATTCCTACACAATTAATGTTTTTACCTTTAATCATATTAAAAACTAGGGTTGTGCAACACCTTAGCTTGGAAAGCAAATATAATATTTTCAGAACATCTAAGAGGTCTACATGCTTTTGTGGGAGGAAGTGTCAAAAATGTAGGATGGTGATTGCAGCTGTGTGACTGAAGCCCCACCCTTTAGATACAAGGGACAGGGCTTCACTCATTGAGTCAAGACTGCCATCTTGCATTTTTGATACCCACCCTCAACTCCCCTCCCAAATGCCACTGCAAGAGACTGTAAGAGACTCATATACTGTAATTATGACAGAGCTGAGATTGGTTAGGAAGGACTAATGGTCTCCAAGTTGGAAAGAATAATTATATAGATATTTATGTATATGTCACAAGACTGGGCAAAGTACACGTATTCCTCATTTTACCAATAGTAACTGGGACTGAGAAAGGGGCGTTGTCTTACCTGAACGCCTTTTCTCAGCATGATGATGGAGAATCCACTGATGGGTTGTCTTAATCTATCTGCTCCAATTAGACTAAGTCTGAAATTTAGTACCGCCCCCTCTGTGCCAACTGCACCCCAGTTTTAGACTTAGTCTCTTTGCTCTAAGACGCGTTTTTTCTTCGCTCCTGGAGCAGAAGACTGTGTATTCCTATTTTATTTCATCCCAACCTGTAGCCTAGCAGGCTGACAGGCTGACAAACCTCCCTTTGGGGGGGGGGAACTTTCCCTTTCTCCCTTTGAGAGCCTTTCAGCTTCACAATCAGCTTGAAAATTGGATTCCCAGAAGCAAGAGAAATCTCCTACCAGGGGCCGTTCCTCTGCATCAGAGGCTCCATTCTTCTAACCAGAGCCTGGAGGCCTTAGAGGCAGGGGTAAGCTTGCCAATTGACTGGGGGGCTCCGCAAAGGACGATGAGGCTCATCAGGCCTGGAGGGAGCCTTTTCTAGGTCCCTCGGCCTCAGCAGACCGCCCCAGCAGCAGGAGAAAGTTTTAGGAGCCCAAGCGATTCTTCGGAACGAGGGCTCATCGCAGCTTAGGCCACAGGCCTCAAGGGCTTCTTCTAACGGCCGTTTTTTTGGCGCGAACTCTGCGGCCACCATTTTGAATTGACTCACGGTGGCCATTTTGTATGTGACTGAGGCCCAGACTGCCTGTAACTGATTCCTGAGGGCAGTGTATGATCACCGGAGGCAGAGGCCTCGAGATTCAACTATATCATCTCCACAGCGGATTGGACTGGGGGAGGGCCAGCCCGCTCCCAAGGGACGCAGTGCCCACCATTCCCCTGCCCACCCCCCTCACAGGCCGAATCATCTCTGCGGCTCCCTTGGCAAGTTTACAACGCCGAGGGGGGGTGCTTTTGCTAAGGTTGAGCCCAGAGCAGACTCATCATGGCAGAGAAAACCACCAGCGAGCCAGCCAAGAGGAAACATCAAACAGAGGCAAGTGGAAAGAGCACCACCAAGTGAGCCCGGCCAAGCAGGGAGTCCAATATACCACAGCTGAGGGAGGAGGAGTCCCAAAGACTGAGAGCGGCCTCCCCAGGACAGACAGGCACAACGGGAAGGCCCAATTTTGAACCCCTTCCTCACATTGTGCCTCAGCCCCAAGGGCCTGGTCTCCCCCCAGGGGAATTTCCCAACTAGAATCAGCCACAAAGGCGGGCCCAGGGACAGGCTTGACTAGCCAGGACACCCTTAATGTGGGCCCCCAGACCACATTCACCCCCACTGCAGCAGGGCTTCACCCCCCTGAGAACCAGACTCTAATCCCGGACTACCTTCAGTCCATGATAGCTCAGGCTGTGTGTCAATTCATGGCTTCCCATGCCCAACAGCCACCCCTACAATCCATGTATCATTCCAATCTCCAGATATCATGGATGAGCCTTCATCAGATCTAGAATCAACAGGGGTTGAACCATCGGGCCTGATTATGTCAGAGGATGAAAGTATCACTTCATCTGACCCCACCCCTCCTGTCGGTCTCTTTGACCATTCACTTTTATTTCCCTGCTAATCAAGGCCTGCACAACTGCAAACCTCCCTCAAGAGCAGGAGGCCGACCTACAACATCCAAGGGTCCCCATGTTACATATACGAGCCCTCAGTCTCTCAGAACCATATCCCCTGCCCCCCCTTTTCTCAATAGGTTTCAAAAGCAATGGGAGAAGTTAGGATCCTTCTCAAGCCCTGGTGCCATAGAGAAGACATTATTCAATGTTGCCCCTTCTCTGACCTCCCTATTGGAGGTCCCTGAGATTGATGAGCCATTGAACTCATTGTTTCCCAATGCTAACATTGGGAAAGGCACTTAGAGCGGAGGATAAAAAGATTGACTCCGCATTGCATAGTTCCCATCTGGCATCAGCCTGGGCAACAAAGGCGGCAATATCCATGGCCTTCTTCGCCAGGGCTTCAGCCCTTGGGTTACGTGAGCTCCAGGACAGGATCCCTCCGGACCAGCTCAGAGCTCACCAAAATCTGGGTAAGTTCGTGGCCACGTCTCAACACCTAGCCGACGCTTCCCTGCACACGGCCAGATACACGGCCCGGACCATCGCGGCAGACATCTCCGCACGAGGGCTCCTTTGGGTCAGAAATTGGCGAGCAGACACCAAGACCAAGTGGCGTCTGGCCTCTAAACCTTACACAGGTGGACATCTCTTTGGTAAGTCACTAGAACCATACTTAACTGAAGGTAAGGACAAACGTAAAGCTCTGGTTAACTCATGTCACAGAGCAGTTACAGGAGGCTGCCTTTCGGCCAGCTCCATCCTGGGACTGGGCCCAGGCGGATCGTTCAGCATGCAGAAGCAGACCACAGATCCAGGCCAAGAAGCCCCTTTGAGGCCTGGGGGGGCTGTTCCTCTAAACGAGGCAAGTGATCTCATAGTCTCACTTCCCATAGGAAGCCGGCTGGCCCCTTATTCCAGCACTTGGACAGTCGGCACTACAGATGCCGGCTGGCCCCTTATTCCAGCATTTGGACAGCCATCACTACAGATGCATGGGTGTTAGGCACCGTCACGCAAGGTCTGAGACTAGAATTTTGTTCTCAACCACCTGACAAATTCCGCTCTTGCTCTATCCCAACGAGCAGGTCCAGGGCTGACTTTATGTCAGAGGCCATAGCTCATTTATTACAGATACGAGCAATTGAATCAGTACATAAGACCAAGAAGGATGAAGGTTTTACTCAAACCTCTTCGTCATCCCTAAGACTTGGGGGGGGCTGGAGGGCAATCTTAGACTTGAAAGGTCTAAACCTTACTTGAGGTATAAGAAGTTTAAGATGTAACCACTTCAATCAATCCTGGCCAGCAAGGCAAGGTGACTTTCTTACCTCAATAGACCTAACTGAGACATTTTCCTAACCACCGTAAATTCCTCAGATTCAGCTATGCCCAACGCCACTACCAGTACAGAGCCCTTCCATTTGGCCTCTCATCGACACCAAGGGTATTTACAAGGTACTGGCAGTGCTCGCAGCCCACCTTAGACAAATTCCAATCAGAATTCAATGCTATTTAGATGACATACTAATTCAGTCATCATTATTCCGAAACGCTCAGTCAGACCTCGCCCTAGCCATCAAGGTCTTTCAGGAGAACGGGTTTTCTGTTAATTTCCAGAAAAGTCATACAACAACCCAGCTCCTCCATTTGGGTGCTGTTATAGACATGGACAATTGTACGGTCTACCTATCTCAGGACCGAAGGAACTATTCAGACTCTTGTACGTCGGATCCGAAGGGACAGAGTAGTCACATTGACCTCCCTATCACAGCTACTGGGGAAGATGGTGTCCTGCGTGCAAATTGTGCCATGGGCACGCCTCCATGCCAGAGAATTACATGGCTTCTCCTTCCATTTCAGAGACTTCACACCAGCACATCCCACCAGAAGGTCCGAGTTCCACGTCGGTGTTGAACTCCCTTCAATGGTGGGACTCCCCGGCGCTGTCACGGGGAGCAGTATTAGAACCAGACAGGATTACCATTACCACAGATGCAAGCCTATTTGGGTGGGGGGGCACACCTCCACACGCACTGGGCTCAAGGTCGGTGGTCCAAACAGGACCTAAAGGACAATATAAACTGGCTGGAACTCAGAGCCATACATATGGCCCTAAAGAGATTCACCGATATAGTACAGGGCCAACATGTCCTGATTTTAACCGACAACATTACAGCCAAGGCCCACGTCAACAGACAAGGGGGGACAAGGTCCAGGCCTCTCATGCAGAGGCCAAATTGCTGGGGTCCTGGGCGGAACTGAATCTTGCCTCCATTAGGGCGAAGCACATATCCGGAGTGACCAATCAGCAGGCGGACTCACTGAGCAGAGCAACCGTGGACCATTCCGAATGGCAGCTGGATCCGAAGATGTTCAGAGAGATCGTGGACAGGTTTGGTTCCCCAACCTTAGACCTTTTTGCCTCCCCAATCAACTCACAACTTCCCAGGTTCCTTTCCAGGTTCCCATCTCCATCAGCGGAGGGAACAGATGCACTCCGCAGTCCCTGGCCCAGGGAACTGCTCTATGCCTTCCCTCCCCTGCCACGATCAGGAAGATCCTTTGCGAATGAGCAGAGGTCCTCCTGGTTGTGCCACATTGGCCGAGACGCTCTTGGTCGCCGACCTGATGGAGCTCTCTGCATCCTCTCCATGGAGGATCCCAGCAAATCGCATCTCCCACATTCAGGGGGAACTACGCCATCCAGACCCTCAATGGCTCCAGTTAACTGTCTGGCACTTGAGAGGCAGGCCTTAGGCCGAGACTCATATTCATTGAAGGTCATAGCTATGATTCAGCAATCCAGGCGACCCTCGACAAATAGAATATACGATGCCATGTGGAGAGGCTCCTGTAACTGGTGTTTAGTTCGAAAAATTGACCTTTTGGCGGTTTCAATGCCAGTTATCTTGGAGTTCCCGAGGGATGGTCTAGACAAAGGGCTTTCCACAAGCACCATCCGCAGGCAGGGAGCATCACTTGCCACAGTTATTTCCTGCGGCAATGAATCCTTAACACATCACCCTATGATACGCTCCCTCTTAAAAGGAGCTAACAATGTCAGACCATCAACTGTACATAGATACCCCTCGTGGGATCTTCATCAGGTTTATAGGCTCTTGTTTTGCACCCTTTGAACTATTGACACTGGTTTGTTCAAACAGTTATCGATGAAGGTGGCATTTCTTGTTGCTGTAACTTCAGCCAGAAGGATCTCTGAACTGGCTGCTCTTCAGTGAGGAAGGACCTGTGTACTTTCCATAAGGACAGGGTAACCCTTAGGCTAGGCCCCCCCCCCCTTCGTGCCTAAGGTCAAGTCCTTGTATCATAGATCTCAGGAAATAGTTTTGCCGGACTTCTGTCCTAACCCATCTAATGACATAGAGGTTCAGTGGAACAAATCGGATGTGCGCAGGGCTTATATTGTTATATACAGAGAACCTCATCTTTCCACAGAACAGAGGCTCTGTTTGTGTCCTATCACCCTTCATCACCAGATCAGAAGGTTTCTTCAACCACAATACGCAGGTGGATTAGAGTTTGTATTTCTCTGGCATACCAGTCTCAGTCACTGCAAGCTCCTAGGCATTTCACGGCCCATTCCACCCGGGCGCAGCTGCTACAGATGCCTGGTCTAATCAGGCCTCCATAGAGGGAAATTGTAGAACAACAACATGGGCATCGCCCTCTTCCCTTGTCTGTCACTACAAGATGGATATATATATGCCTCTTCTACAGCTTCATTGACCGCAAGGTTCTAGAACACACATTAACGTTGGATGGGACCCAGGCCCAATCTAATTCCCCACCCTAGGGACACAGGGCTTTGGTATGTCCCATCCGTGGGTTCTCCATCCAATCATGCTGGAGAAAGGGGCGTTGTCTTACCTGAACGCCTTTTCTCAGCATGATGATGGAGAATCCACTCCCTCCCATTAGGTCAGTTGGCCTGGTTCCCATATTGTTCAGACGCGTCGGACTAAAGTCTGAGTATCGCCTTAGCCTAAAACTGGGGTGCAGTTGGCACAGAGGGGGTGGTACTAAATTTCAGACTTAGTCTAATTGGAGCAGATAGATTAAGACAACCCATCCGTGGGTTCTCCATCCAATCATGCTGGAGAACTCTGTTGTTTAGTGACATTGTTGTAAGACGTGATAGCACATGACTGTGTCAACTTACAACAACCGTTCTGGCAATGCCAGTTGCCATTGTTAGGCAGATTTTGCATGGTTGCAGCATCCTGCATTCACATAATTGCCACTTGCAGCTTCCCCACTGACTTTATTTGTCAGAGGACAGCAATGAAGGTTGTAAATCGGAATTATGCAATCATGGGGCACTGTGATGTCATAACTGTGAGCCAATTGCTGAGCATCTGAATTATGATCATGCATCCATGGGGATGCTGTGACAGCCACAACTCCCATTGTAAGTACTCCTCATTTAGCACTTTTGTATAAACAGAGGCATAGAATCAAGATCACGTGAAGTATTAGTACCGCTTTATAAAACCCTAGTAAGACCGCACCTGGAATACTGCAGCCAATTTTGGTCACCATATCACAAAAAAGATGTTGAGAGTCTGGAAAAAATTCAGAGAAGAGCAGCTAAGATAATCAAAGGCCTGACATATGAAGAACAGCTGCAGGACTTGGTTTGGCTAGTCTAAAGAAAAGAAGAAATAGGGGAGACATGATAGCAATATTCCAGTATTTGAGGGGCTGCCACAAAGAAGAGGGGGTCACGTTATTCACCAAAGCATCAGAGGGAAGGACAAAAAACAATGGTTGAAAACTGATCAAGGAGAGAGGCAACCTGAAATTAAGGAGAAACTTCCTGACAGTGAGGACAATCAACCAGTGTAACAGCTTGCCTCCAGAAATCGTGGGTGCTCCATCACTGGGGATTTTTAAGAAGAGACTAGACAATCACCTGTCTGAGATGGTATAGGTTCTCCTGATTGAGTAGGGGGCTGGACTAGAAGACCTCCAATGTCCCTTCCAATTCTATTCTATTCTATTCTATTCTAGTCTATTCTATTCTATTCTATTCTATTCTATTGAACAGTCATTGAATAAGTGAACATTAAATGAGCACTATTTGTGTTCATGAATGTGAAAGGGTAAGAGGAAAAAAAAAGTTTAAGCTCTGTATTGTAGATATATATGATCTGACTGTCCAATCAACTCTGGCACTGAAGGCGTTATTCTGGTCTGCAATAAAGGTTCTAATCTAGCCAAGCCATGCTTGAAAGACAATTGCTGAAGAAGAGGCTAAGCATCAAGGCAGCTTTGATTTACTGCCAAGCCCTCCTGTAAACCTGATATATGGCATCTGCTTATACCTCCTTACAGAAGTGCATCTTTTCCTGGGATTGCAGAGCTTCCCTCTGCAGCAACAACCTGTTCTGGGAGAGGCAGGGCATTTAGATTAAGGAATTGCAGATAGCTATGACATATTCACAAAAGTACTCTTTTGCTTTCAAATTTTAAGCCCTGCAAAGCCTCGTTACAAATTACAATTAAGTGGCAACTTTTGCAGCAGACTTTTGAGTCTTTCTTTTCTTGCATTTATTTATCGTTTTTTTTTAAAATCTAGATGCACCATAGACTGAGAGCAGTTGAAATGTTGAAAAACAATAATGTAATGTAATGCAATGAAATTCTGAAGCAGGAGGTAAACACCAATATAATAAAACAATCACATGCACAGGTAAGACAGGCATCCGATCAAATTTATCCACCTAATAAAAGCAGTTGTTTGCTTATGCAAGAATTTCTCCATATGTAAATAACCTGTGGATCCCCCCCCCCCCGATTTGCCCCAACTGAGCGTCTTAGAACAAAAACTTGCAGAAATTAAATGGTGGAACAACTTTGCCTCTATGTCTATGGAGATTCTCATTCATCCAGGTCATGGTTGTCCCAAGGTGCTTTTTCATGAGGCAACTGAACTTTCTTTTTTCTCTTTGAAGTCATTTTACTTCTCATCCAAGAAGCTTCTTCAGCTCTAACTGGATGATGGGGAATGGAAAGATTTATATTCCTTCCATTCAATTTATATTCAAGAAATATAAATCCTTCCATTCCCCACCATCCAGTCAGTGCTGAAGAAGCTTCTTGGATGAGAAGTTGCCTTGTGAAAAAGCAAGGGACAACTTTGGAACAACTTCCCTCTACTTGGGACAAAGAAGAGAGTGTGTTTGTCAGATCTGGGGAAACTATAGGAAGCCTTTATGAGATTTTTCTCTATGTGGTAATACAATAGTTTTTGCTTCAAGGAGCAGGGATAAAGTCTAGGAACAAAGTCTAGGAACAAAAGGAGTAATCAGTGTAGGCTTGGAAGGTATCTATCCATCAACCAATGTTATACTATGTGATTTATTTGCAAGTTGTTAGTACCTTATATTTATTTGCTTCACTTTGTTTTTGTTCATTTACATTTTGCTGGTCATTGACTGAATAAATATTATTGATTATTAATTGGAGGATAATTTTAATATGATTCCATTAGACAAGCTTCTCTCAGATTTTTCACTTATTTACTTAGTAACTTTAGATAGCTGCCCATCTGGGTAGCTAACAATTAAAAGAAAATAGGAGCAAAGTAAAACACAACCAATGATTAAAAACATAAATAACACTAGACAGAGTAAAAGAGCAGTTGAGAATAATCAACCACTGCCTAATCAATATAACCAAACAATGGGGTCACCCACTATATCAGGATCCCAGGCTTGATGGCAAAACCAAATCTCAATCACAATTTTGGCAGAATTTGTAGAATTCAGAAAACCAAACTGGCTGTAAAAAGTCACATGTCTCAGTTGCCCTATTTAATTTAGGGAAAGCATGAATGGAATTTTGGATGGAAAGACCATGAATTCCATTCACTTCCAGTAGTAAAAACACTATTTCTTGAGCTGTGAATTCTTTAATCAAACAATGTGATTTTTCCAGCTATCCTTTTGGTAGAGTTTGGAGTTCTGAACAAACAAAGAGATCTAGAAAGTCTCAAGCTTTACCCTCTTCACCATTTTTTTTTAATTTGCCATCACATTAACTGCTGCTTGTGAAATATATCACTTTCTCCTTTGATTGATGATCCATCAATATTGTTCAAAATCTATATGCCATTTAAATCAAGCTCTCCTGTCTTCCCATCTTGTTTTTCACTGTAAATAATTACCTTTGATAAGAATTTCAATGCATCTTGGAAAATATTATACTCCAAAGGTATTTTTACTGAAAGAAGCAACTAAAAAGGGAAACCTGGTCAGTGTCATTGTCCAAGTGTTCCAGCTGTGTCCCTGTGTAGTGAAAATGATATTTCAGCCCAGACTTTCAGTTAGCTTTGGCATTTAGTTGGAACTAGTGGAGAACAGATCTAATTCTAAGTCTCTCTCTGATTTAAAGACAAACTCTTTAGTAACTGAATTCTATCATTCCTCTATTCCAAAAACTATTTGTGCAAGGAAGTGGCAAAACAAACAAACAAACAAACTTTTAAATTTTATTGTCTCAGTATTGCCAATCCTGTGAAGCTCTGAAATTGCAAATGGAAATGAGGAGTCAGGACCAAGCACATGTCCCACCTCAACTGAGTAAATCTATATTATATTTTTGTATTCATTGATCTATATTTTTAATCTATTGTTTTGCACCACTCACTGCTGGAGATGAGTAGTTATATAATAGAGATAGATAGATAGATAGATAGATAGATAGATAGATAGATAGATAGATAGATAGATAGAGGTAGAGAGCTGTCACAAATATAATTGTAAAAGGTATCCCCCATGATGTTAATGCATGTAGTAATATGGATTCCCAGGAAGGAGAGGGTACATTCCAGAGGAAGAAGAGGCAGTTCAATTCAGATAGTTTGCATATGAGAAAGAGGGTGAAGACAGCTCCTTCTTAATAGTACTCAGCGTATATGATTGATATAGATAGTGGAGTGCTTTAGTTTGGCAAGATTCAGTCTATAGATGGGGAAATATAAAGAGATCTGCTTGGAAGAACCACCATGTGTTTTTCTTGGTTTTGGTGCCTGGCTTATGCATATCTAAATTCATTCACAACAAAATCTATGGAATGCCCCCCAATACATATGAATCACTTCAAGTGCCCTGGAAAGAACATATTCATAGCAAACTGAAATTACCCTGAGTGGCAACAAGGGCAAGACTCAGCCAGCAACCTATGGCCCAGTAAACCAAATTATTTCAATTCACTGACTATATCAGAAATAATATGGCTAACATGCTAACCTAGCAGGGAGAGATAAATAATAATATGATCACACAAATAGGTTTATTTAAAATATTCCAATCTCAGGCTGTAATTTTCACCTTGTCTGCCTTGTGCTTGGTTTTGCCTTTGTCTTTCTTTGTCTTTGCAATATAATGGGCCAAAAGTATATAAACCCTGCTTTTACTTATGACCACCTAAGCAAAGTATCAAAGCTTTGTTGGGGGTTAGAGTATGTATTGTATCATTGTTTGTATGCATGCAAATAAAAAGATATACAGTAGTATTTTCAAATTGATCTGGTTACTTTAGACAAACCAGGTTTTGGCCATAATACAAACTATATTGGATTCAAGCTTTCTGCTGAATTAGATCTCATTCTAGAAAAAACTGATAAATGACCAATGTAAATGAACACCTATTTTATATGATTGGTTTGAAGCTCAAACTCCCCTTATACAAAATGTCTGCCTACCCTCTGGAAATGCATAAGCTTAAAGAATCTTAAATGATATTTTACATATGGGAAATGGTTGGGTTTGAAATGGGAGATGGTTCAAAATCTGAAATCCTGCTGAGTTTTTCTGCCAGTCAGAATATAATAATACTAGGTTAGGTGGACCAATTACTTAACTCAGAGTAAAAGCCATTTCAAGCTCATGTTTCTGTTAAACAGCACTTTCATCCAAGGTACTCTGTTCTATGCCTTGGAAAAAGTTCATTTTATTTTGATTATTGGTCAAAGAAGAATCCTAGCAGCCAGTCAGCATGATAGAAAGGAAGAATATCATGGCATAATGTGAACAAATTCTGTCTCTGTTCACCTTGCTTCATTCTGCAAAGGAGCTTCACAAGACACTATCTAATTGGTAAAGATTTCTATGAAGTTGGAAATCAAAAGAGAAGCACAGATATGTCATGCAAAGCAGAAACAATCCCAAATTATGTATTTTGCTCTGTGGTTTAGTTGCTGAAATTTCCCAAGAGATATATCAACAGCCCTTGAGAATTCCCATAAAATAGAAATTATCATACAACTGCAGAGATTGCTATATAATCAAATATTTCAAACTGGGAGTGGAAATTTGAATTCACAGAGTTAGATCTAATTAAGTGGAACCTGCATGAAGTGTCAGTAAAAAGAGACCTGATCATAAATTTGCATCAGTACAAATCTTGACTACAGAATTACAAAATATCAGAGTTAGAAGGAATCTTGGAGGTCTTCTAGTCCAACCCCCTGCTCAAGCAGGAAACCCTATACCATTCCAGACAAGTGGCTGTCCAGTCTCTTCTTAAAAACCTCCAGTAATGGAGCACTCATAACTTCGGAAAACAAGCCATTCCACTGGCTAATTGTTCTCAATGTTAGGAAATTTCTCCTTAGTTCTAGGTTGGTTCTCTTCTTTTTAAATTTTTTTTTTCACCATACACCATAAACCAAAACAAACTTAAAATACATAAACATAAATCTTTTCTTTTAACAGAACAGTGCTGTGCATTTTAACCATTCTTTACATCTTATTTACATTTTATTTACATCATTAATTATATCTTTTTCTTTCTCTGTTCTAGCCAATTATAACATTTATTCCAAATTTCATAAAATTCTGTCACCTCCTTGTCTTTTAATTCTAGTGTAAGTTTATTCATTTCTGCACATTCCAAGATTTTATACATAATCATGTCATTTGTGGGTGTATTTTCACTCTTCCAACAATGAGCATATGCTATTCGCGCTGCAGTCAATATGTGTATAATAATGTGTTGGAGCTGTTTTTCAATATTTAAATTTATTATGCCCAAAAGAAATACTTCCGGTTTGAAGTCTATTTGTACCTCAGTTATCTGCTGTATCCAATCTCTTATTTGTTCCCAATAGTTTTTTGCTTTAGGGCACAGCCACCACATATGATAAAATGTTCCTTCTCTGATTTTACATTTCCAGCACTTCGGGTCCATATTTTTATGCATTTTGGCCAATCTCGCCAGTGTTAAACGCCATCCATCTATAAATCATTTTATATTGATTCTCCCTGTATGCAGTTGATAGTGTCAATTTGCAATTTATGTTCCATAATCTTTCCCGTTCCTCTAAATTTATATTTCGCCCCACATTTCGTGCCCACGCTATCATCGGCTCCTTCACTATTTCTTCCTCTAACTCTATCTCTAATAAGTATTTATAAATTTTTGATTAGTTTCCATTCATTGTTTCTTGCCTTGCCTTCTGGTGCTTTGGAAAATAGGTTGACCCCCCCTTCTTTGTAGCAGTCCCTCTAATATTGGAACACTGCTATCATGTCACCCCTAATTTTTTTCTCTAAACTAGCCATACCAATTCCTGTAACCATTCTTCATGAGTTTAGCCTCCAGCCCCCTAATCATGTTTGTTGCTCTTCTTTGCATTCTTTCCAAACTCTCAACATCTTTTTTATAATGTGGTGACCAAAATTGAATGCATTATTCCAGACGTGGCGTTATTAGAATTGTTGATGAAACTAGCTTTTGACAATTGAATCTTCATTAATGTTCTCCCCTATCTGCTGATCACTGCCCCTTTTTATTTTAATTATTTATTATTAAATTTAGATGCCACCCAACTCACTATCCAAAGCGACTCTGGGAAACTTATTCCAGCCTTACCTCCTTTTCTAATATTTCACTTATCCTCCTTGAAGTCCCCCTCTTCAAAGCAGTAATTTTGTAATAATCCCAGTGTTTCCAGTAGAAGGGTCTTATTTGCTGAATGACCGAAACGGTTGAATTTGTTTTGAGTACATAGCCTGTATTTTCTACATGATGAATTTGACTTTCATGACATGTAATGCCAAACCCCTTTACTTCAAAATCAGCTGAATGAAAGCAACCTGCACTTTAAAGGGAAAAGATATGAATCAGAGTGCTGAGTAGCAACACAGACAATTGATTCAGAATCTCTCCCTGTTGCCAACGAGCTTACTGATTTCTACAATTATATAAATTTTCTTCAGCAGACCCTTTTGGTTCTTGAAATGCACAGTGTGGAAATGCTCAGTGTGAAACAATGCATCCGTCTTCCCAGTAAATCAATGGAATTTAATAGGACTGTTCAGTTTGTAGAAAACTACAGTCAAGATACATAGCAATGGATTGGAAAATATTTTGTATTAATCCAATTTAGGCTATTTAACCCAGGAAGGTAAGTGCCTACTGGTGGTTGGGAGAGTTAGTACATGGGTACAAGGGAAATGCCACATGGTTCAGGAAGGATATTCAACAGGCATTGGGTGGGTCAGGAAGAGTGTGTAAGGGTGCACATGGACGTGAAAGGGCTACCCTGCTCGTTAGGGAAGTGATGGTGGGCATACATAGGTAAAGGCATAACATGGGTAAAGGAGATGGCACATGGGTGAAATGCAGGTTAGGGACTACACAGGGATGTGTGAGGGTGCGGCAAGTTCTGAGTGTGGCACAGTAAGGATTGGGGAAGTTACATAGAGGTATAAGAGGGTGTAAGAGAGGTGCAGCAAGGGTTGGAAAGGAGGTGCAGAGTTGCAGCATGGGTCAGGGAGGGTGCAAGGCAGGTGCTCCAAACAGTGGGGGGATTCAGCCGGTTTGCACCACTTCGGCAGAACCGGTAGCTAATTTCTTGTTGCCTAGGACCAGAGTGGACTTCTGGAAGCAGCATCCACACAGAGAACCGGTTGTTCACATATTTGAATCCCACCACTGGCTCCAAGATAAGTAACAACTCTGATAGGTAGCCCAAGGAGTTATTGATTGCCTAGTATGTTGTCTAGTGTGTGTATATACTGTATGTATATATATATATATATATATATATATATATATATATATATATATATATATATATATATATATGTTTTCTGAGGTTTTTGCGGGTATTTGTATGTAGGTCTTTGGTTGTTCGGGTTTTCTCCCACGTAAAATTGGAAGTGTCTTGGCGACGTTTCGACGAAGTCCCATTCGTCATCTTCAGGCTGGTGCTTTCAGCTTCATGCTTTGAGCAGCAATGTGTGGTCTTAGCTGTTTATTCCTTTTAACTGCCAGTGGGGGTATGAACTGATTGGGTGGGAGCTTGGCTGTGTTCTGATTGGGTGGAGGTGTGTTCTGAATGGTTAGGGGCTTGGCTGTGCTCTGATTGGCTGGGGGAGTGTTCTGTTTGGTTGTGCTCAGGTTAGTCTGAGTTGCAGAGGGGTTTAAGATTTTGGGCTGCCTTGCTATTTTCTGGCTTCGCGTTCGTGGTCGTGCCTCCTCTTCATGGAGGGTGTCAGTTTGCTTCATGTATGGATTGGAGGGGTTTAAAGTGGCTAATGATGCAGCTGTGGTCTGGCTTCTGGTTTGTGGTCGTGCCTCGTCATCGGTGTGGCTTTGGGTTTGTTTTTTGCGTGGATGTGTGGTGGTGACATCCTGTGTGGTTTTTGTGAATGTGGGTCTGGTATCATTTTTTGTGTTAGGGAGTCGTTTGTCAATAAGGGCGGGTTTCCAAATGGCTGGTAGGCGGGAGGTATCATCTCGCTTGTTCATGCTGTGTGGGCGTTTTTCTATCTCGATGGCTTCTCTGATTATTCTGTTATTAAAATGTTCACTTTTGGCAATGGTTCTGGTATTTTTAAAGTCAATTTATATATATATATATATATGTGTGTGTGTGTGTGTGTGCGTGTGTGTGTCTGTGTGCGCGCACACACACACACACATACACATACGACATCACACTCATATACACAAAACTGAGAATTGCCAAGATATCTCTTTGTTGCAGTCAGGTCTGCAATTCACCGAGAGTATTAAACCTCTATCATTACTCTAAGCCTGAATTTTATTGTATGATAACTTTTTTTTTTTTTTAAAAAAAAACCCCACCTATCCCACCTTGTTTATTCAGGAATATTCAAGAGAGACAGTACACTGATGATATTCATTAGGAACTCCAAGAAATGGTATCTTAATATCAGCCATTTAAAACATAGTAATAGCACTAGCAATAGCACTTACAGTATTTACAACCCTTTACAGCCCTCTCTAAGTGGTTTTACAGAGTCAGCATATTGTCCCCCAACAATCTGGGTCCTCATTTTACTGACCTCGAAAGGATGGAAGGCTGAGTCAATCTTGAGCTGGTCAGGATGAAACTGTTGGCTGTGGTCAGAGTTTGCCTGCAATACTGCATTCTAACCACTGTGCAATCATGGCTCAACATAGTAAACAATGAGCTAATGTGGGCTTCTGAGAAAGATAAGGTAGAACCACCTATCAAAAAGGTTGTTCTCGTTGTATCAGTTTTGGATAGTTGAGGTCTCTGATGAAGATCATCTCTCTTCCTTTTTTAGCTGTTTGTTTTGATACATTAATATTTATTGTTGCTTATTTTCTTAATTTGCATGCTGCTCAGATTTCCAGTTCAGTGATTCTCAGCAACATCAGATGAAATAATAAATATTGATCTTAAAGAAATGAACCTGCTTATTTTTCTTTTCCCTCTCCATCCCTTTTTCATTGTCTTGTTAGTTACTGAACAATCATTTATAAACTACTCTGAAACTCTTTTTGGCAGAAGAAAATGTGGGAAATGCTTTAAAGAAATGAGTTAAAGAAATATAAATCTCAAATATCCCTTGGTTCTTTGAAAGAACTAAACAGACTAGAAATAAAAATTAAAATAAGCAAGATAATGGTTTAAAAAAACACCTATCTGACTTTGATGAATATAAATCACCAGGACCCAACAAATTACATCCCAGAATTCTGAAGGAACTGGCAGATGTTATCGCAAAACCATTGTACCATATCCTTCAAAAACTCTTGAGCACCAGGGAAGTACCAGAGGATTGGAAAAGAGCTGATGTGGTTCCCATCTTCCTAAAAGGGGAAAAAAAACCAGACCCAGGAAACTACAGATCAATCAGCCTAACATCAATACCTGGGAAGATACTGAAATAATAATAATAACAATAAAAAACAATCTGTGAACATCTAGAAACAAATAAAGTTATAACTAGTAGCCAGCATGAGTTTGTTAAAAACAGATCATGCCAAACCAACCTTATTTCATTCTTTGACAAAATTAGTAGACCATTGAAATGCTGTGGACATAAGTATACTTAGACTTCAGCAAGGCATTTGATAAAGTAGACCACAACCTACTTCTTGGTAAACTAGAAAAAATGTAGGATAGACAGCATCACCACCAGATAGATTTGTAACTGGCTGACAAATTGTACTCAAAAAGTAGTCCTTAATGGTATTACATCTACATGGAGGGAAATAAGCAGTGGGGTACCACAAGGTTCCTTCTTAGGCCCAGTACTCTTCAATATATGACTTAGATGAGGGAATAGAAGGGGAACTCATTTAATTTGCAGATGACACTAAGCTGGCAGGAATAGCCAACACCCCAGAAGACAAGCTCAGGATCCAGTAAGATCTTGACAGACTTGAACAATGGGTTCTATCCAACAACATGAAATTTAATATGGAGAAAAGCAAGGTTTTACACCCTAGGCAGGAAAAAAACAAAGGTACAAGTACAGATTAGGCAAAACCTGGCTCAAAAACAGTAACTGTAAGAGGAACCTTGGAGTCCCAGTGGACAGTCACTTAAAAAATGAGCCAGCAGTGTGTGGTAGCAACCAAAAAACCTAAAACAATTCTTGGTTGTGTCTATGGAGATTCTCAGTGATCCAGGTCATAGTTGCCCCAAGGATGCTTTTTCACAAGGGAACTGGACTTTCTTGTTTTTCTTTGAAGATGTTTTGTTTCTCCTCCAAGAAGTTTCTTCATCTTTGACTGGATGGTGAATAATGGAAGGACTTATACTCCTTGCAGACAAGTCATAAAAGAGCCAAGATTGCCTACCCCTGGTATAGGGTCTCCTGCTTGAGCTGGGTGTTAGACTAGAAGAGCTCCAAGGTCCCTTTCAGCTCTATTCTGAGTGACTGATTGATTGAAAGAGTGGCTTATTTGTACATTGGCTTCTAGGCATCAAGACAGTGATTGCATCAGTGAGTGGGTCATTGTACTGCCTAGAGAAGTACAGTTTCAGCAGTTCAACACACTGCTTGTGATTCTCAATTCAATGTAGCTAATTTTTAGCTCTTCCTTTTAAAAATATATAAAGTACATTTGTATTTGCAACTGCCTTTATATGCAAAAATGTTGGTCAGCTTATTACTAATGACTGGGTGCAGTGGAAACAATATAAATAAGAAGTGTACATGCAACAGATTTTTAATTTCCTTGACAACAAATTTAGGAACATCAATATGGCTGAGATATGCCTGGTGCCAATGACTGGGTTGCCTTGGTAATTCCTAGGCACAGAAATGTGATTTTAGCAAGTAGAGCCTCTCATGAATATAAAATACTTTGTGCAGGGTGGGGGAGGGCAATCATTGTTAGCTGTCATGTAGGGCTTGAGGAAGGGAAGAGAAAAGCTACTCTTCCATTCATATCTGGCTAATCCTTGCTTACTGACCAAGGAATTGTGTCATACCCCCAGATATAATTTGTTTATATAATGTTGTTGCTCTCTAACCCCGTCTAATGACAAGCGCCAAATACTAATCTGATCCAGCCTCTTTAAGAGTCATCTTCCTCATTCCCAAAGCAAATGGATTCTGGGAGGTCAGACTCCATTTCCTTTAGCATTCAGAAGAAAACAGAAGCACCAGGAAGAATCCAGCCTAATCTGTGGCACATGGGGGCAAAAAGCCACATCCCATATACACAGCACCACTGGTGAGATTTAGATTTATCTGTATTTGTTAATTGTTATGGTCACCAGCAACTCAACACTGCTTATTTTGTATCTGGGTTCTTATTGTATGTATTTCTATTTTTCCCAGTTTCATCCATCCTGTTCCTTTAATAAAACATCCAGATCTATGCACACAGTCTATTTTATGAAAGGTGGGTTTAGCCACATGTTAAAATGCACATAGAATAATGTGCACTGAGGATAGAACAAACTGCACAACTATAGTTGTAAGATGTGATGTCACATGACAGTGTTGAATTACAATGGTAATCCCAGCAGTCCTAGTTGCTGTTGGTAGGTGAAGCCCATGCAGTTAAGTTCTCCTGTGGTCACGTGATCTCTACTTGTGACGTCCTGCCAGCTTCCCCATTGTGATGGTATATAATGAGCAAGAGAAGCCCCAGGATGGAAGAGGAGAGCATTCCAGAGGAGTAAGAAACAACTTAGCCCAGATATTAAATGTGAGAGAAAGAGGATGAAGATAGCCTCTCCCAAAGTTCACAGAGTGTCTTGCAAATGCAGATAGTAGAATCTCAATCTGGTAAGATTTTTTTTATCAATATGAAACTATAAACTCTGCTTGGAAGAATTGTGTGTGTCATTCTTGATTTGGGGCCTATTTGACAGCTAGTGACTTTACTTGTGGGAAGCTAGCAATGAAGATTGCAAATGGTGATATAATGACCTCAGGATGCTGCAACATTGTAATTGTGAGCTGGTTATTGAGTATCAAAACCCTGGTCACATGACCACAGGGCTGCTGCATCTGCCAGCCAAGATCTGTTGTAAGTGTCCCTTGTTCAGCGCCTCTTGTTCAACAGTTGCTGAACAAGTAGATGCTAAATGAGGATGGATACCTTTAATGGATAATAGTAGGAAGTTAGACTTAACTGAGAGGTTGATACTAAATGCAATTCTAGGTGCAACAGAAACGAATACAAAAGTCCAAGCCAGAATGTGTTCAGTGACATAGTTAGCTATAATAAATGCTATTTATTTTTTATTTATTTATTTATAGTGCTTTTGAGTGATATTATTCAGCACTACGTGGAAAATAATTCTAAAGCAGTACAAATGGTTTAGGTAGAAAAGAGTCAGAAGATTAGGATTTAGCTGGACAAGACAAAGGTACAGGTTCACAGTAGTCCAACACAAGAGATACAGCTTCTAGGGGACAACTTGTTTCGGACTTAGAAATGGGTGACAGAGTGTTCTGTTGTTGCTGCTCTCCTTCCCCTTTCTCCTCTCTCCTTCCTCTTTCCTCCTCTTCCTCCTCCCCCCTCATAAATAGACCACCTGACCTCTTAGAATTATAGTTAAACTGATCACACTCTCTTGAAAGAAAAGTATTACTCTATTTGATCATTTCAAAATTGGAATCATTGTTTGACTAGGTTCTTTTGGTGGAACACTGGTTAAAGTGCAGTATTGCAGGCAAACTTTGCCCATAGCCTGGAGTTTGATCCTGATGGGGCTCAAGGTTGACTCAGCCTTCCATACTTCCAAGAGTCGTAAAATGAAGACGGAGACTGTTGAGAGCAATATGCAAATAATGCTTTTAACTTGTAATCTGGCAAGAGGACACTTGTAAAGTGCTATGGAGTGGTATATAAGTCTAAATGCTATTGCTACTGCCTAGGAGCAATTGTCCCCATTTGCTCCCATCCCACCCCATCCCTAACCACAGGTCCAGAACTGCAACATAAATCTCACCCCTTCTCTCTGCTATTGCTATCCTGTATCTAAACCTGCGACATTTGTATAGTTCCATTCACTTGTGTTACTAATTGAGGTAAGTCTAACTTTTGTTCCTTGGCAAACTTCAAGTGTGATTTCAGGAAACTACATGTAAAAAGAGTTCTGATAGAACATATGGCAAGAAACAGGAGGGACAATTGCTTTCCAAGTATAATTACCTGAGAAGATGCTGTTTTATTGGATGTAATAGTCGCACAAAAACCTCAGATAAAAGGTAAACATGAGAGAGCAGCTTGATTTCTTTTTTAATTAAAGAGAGAAGCAAATGTGAAGACCCCTCTTTTTTCAAGCAATGCTGTTTTCTTATGGCTCAGTAAAGGGCAGATCTCTGTATCATGGAATAAAGTTTTTTATATATAAAGAAAGCATAGCCTGCTCTAGTGGCTGTGCACCAAAGCAAAAGCACTTAACTAATCAGCCATGAACTATTGGGTGTGCGAATGTGTAAGATTTTCAAGCAGTATCTAGATGAAGGAGGCATTGATTGACTGACTGAAGGCATTCTTCCAAATTTTATCCCAATTCTATTGTAGCTAAGAGACTTTCAAATGGAGATGCAGGGGGTACTCTAAGACTTTAGGAATGAAAAGTGGCTGTACCATTAGGAGCCCTTTAAATGCAGCCACCTTCAATGCAAACTAGGGCTTCTTCACACATTGCTCAATTACTGAAACTCCAGAGATGTCTGCATGAGCCATCTTAGATGAAAAATGAAACAAACAACTCTGTATGGGAATGTAACTGGTCTAAAAAGCCAAACTATTCACTTTCATTTTTCAGAAAATAGCCTGAATCCATTTTGTAGCTCTATGTATCCCTGAGGATGGTGGTGTTTGATCTTATCCACAATACTATTATGGACAGCTTGCCTATTTCTTTCTTGCCTTCCTGACTATCCACCCTCCTGATTTTTATACCATTCTCCTGATTTTTATACACAGAGCCAGAAAGATCTCTCTTTCTTACTCTGCCTTATCTTTGACTCCTTATATTTGAGATATAATATATAGACAGGTGAAAAATTGTTGTAGAGCTGATGAGTGATGAGAAATATCAAAGTACAAATACAACATCTGGAATAGGGATTTAACATGATAGGTTTGTCCATTAATCTCAAATTCCATATGAACCCATTAAGATGTGACTCATTAAAATGGAATCCAAAAATAAGAGTGCATGCTTCCATATACACACAAATGGCATAGCAAAACATTTGTTGAATTTCATAATCTGGTATCTCAATGTCCCAGTCTCTTAATTTATCCACAGGTTCTTGTAAGGTGTATATTCACACACTGGTGTAGACTCATGTAATTGCTTCAAACATTGCAGCATATGCTATGGGAACATAGGGTGCACCATCAAAATGTATAATGAACAAGGCAGCTTTCTGTTGAGCTACATTTGAGAAACTATTTCTGGCTCACTTTTCAGCTTGCTGGCCTCAGGCACTCCTCTGTTTTTAGCAAAACTGTTTTAAAATCAAAGAGCTGGGTTGAAGACTGTTAAACACTGGGAAGAAAACAGCTGAGACAGATTTACAGCATTGATACTAGCCTTACTCCAGGCTGACTCTTTTTAGCCATCACCAAGTGCCCACCACAGTTAGGAGCCATCCACCTCAACCCATGAGCAATGACACTTATGCATATTGTTTGCTTGAGCAGAAGGCATGGCTGATTGGAGAAAGTTGCTAAATCTTGTTCCTTAAGCCCACCTTGTTATATCTCATGTGAATTTTTGGAAATGAAATGAAATGGGCCTCCTTCTTTACTTTCTCCTTTCAACTCTTGGTTGAAAACCATATTCTAGGAAAAGAGCAACCTTATCAGTACCATGGACACTAACATAATAATGTATGAGCCCATTTGCCATTTAAGAATCTTAGGTTTGTAAATTAAGGTTGCAGAAACAAAATTGAAGTGAAAAAAATTGTTTTGAAAAATATTGGATGGGTACTTACTTAATGTCTCCTATCAACTCCTTAAGGAAGCCACACATTTTTCTCTCTGCAACTGATGTGAGGTGTGAGAAAATAAGTTTTATTTAGGTCCTATGTACATGTACTCCAAAACATTGTTTTCCTTCAAGTCTTTATTGAGTGCCAGGCTATTTGGGTCTTCTGTTCAAAACATGATTCTCATCTTGTTCTCTAAATGTGATGATATGCCATATGCATTCAAGCAACAGAATTCTTTCCAATTTAGAACCGACACATCACTATGTATATTAGGACACAAACTGATTCTCTTGAATAGTCTTCTGATGAACCAGCAAAGATTGGCTCTCTTCACTGATAACACGGATGTTTATGGCTGATTGTTTCCGTAGAAGTAAATAATGCATCTTCAGCATCTGCCTTTGTAACTTCAGTTACAGAAGAAGAAAAAGAAGAAGGAGAAGGAGGAGGAGGAAGAGGAGGAGGAGGAGGAGAGGAGCTGTCCTTTTTTTAGATTTGTTCTGTGACCAAAATGTTCACAAATGTTTTGCTTCACCAAAATGTTTAACAAAATAGGTACAATTACTTAACATTTGGAGCAGGAGAATGCAACTTTGTTTCATTTGCTATCTCACAGAGGTTTCAGAACCCCATGCACAACCATAGCTTCTAGATCATAAAAAATACCAAAAACCATGATATAAATGTGGATATTGTCCAATGCAGAATTATGTTGTTGGCCATTTACAATATTATTACTGTTTCTTGCACTTTTCAAGCTGGTAAATTAAATAAACAAGTCCACAGTATCAAAAATCCATCAATAACATCAGTACAAAGGGAGCCCATCAACAGCAGCACTCAAATGCTCCCTTAAATAAATAAATAAAAAGTTTCAGCAGCCTTGTCAAAGGCTAAAGGTTGTGATCTCTGTTTGATTTACTCAATGATCCTTTGGTTTGCTTTCTTGGCTGGCCACAACATTTCTGGGAATCTTCTCCAACACCAAAATTCATGTGGTCTTTTAGTTGCTCCTCTAATTGCAATTTTAGCAAGTGGTAAAACAAGTATTTAGTCATCATCTATCTTCTTGATTTGTATAGTAAATTGGAGCTTGTTTCTTTAGTATCAAGTTAGTTCAAATGGTCTCTTCCTCCTTTCTGGAACTGAAGGTACTCTGTGTCAGCAGCCATTTTACCAATGCCTTCAGAACACTCTTTCAAGTTCTGTCCTGAAAAGAGCAAGGAATTTCTTTCTGCGATTATATTAATATAAAGCTATTTGGCTTCAGTCAAGTGAGACAGTAAACAAGAAAGTAAATGTCAAAGTCATTAGCTTATCCATTGAAAGTCACCCCAAGTGGCTTCTGTGGGCCAAAATAATTCAGACCTGTTAATCACTTAGTGGAGTAATTCAGGCCATTCTTGTTCCTCCTGGGCCTTGGGATTTGTGGCCAACCACTGTGGTCAAGACAAGGACAGGCTAAAAGCCCATCTTTTCCCACAGGACAAGGTTTTGTCAGAGCAAAAGAAAAGCTGCAAAATAAATAGCTTAAAGTATGTTTCCTCATACTCTCCCAATGCTTTCAGGTTTCAGGTTTGATCTTCAGTGTTTTTATGGTGCATGAAGGTATTTATGCTGTACCCATTCCTGAGAGCAAAGCAATGAAAAGTAACAAAGTGATCCTAACTAGATGTTGATGGTAGGGACTTCCTTCTGAATTAGGAACAAGCATCAGATGTAGACATAGATATAGATCATGTAGATCATGCTTGTCCACCTTTTTGGCTTGCCTGGACTGCATTGAGTGAAGAGGAATTGTCTTGAGCCACATATAAAATATATAATTCCTGGATATAAATCACATAAAATTAAATATAAATTACAATCTTTTAGAGCCACATTATTAGCTGTCCAGGACCAAATGCAGCCCATGGTCTCCTGGCTGGACATACTTGATTAGACGATATAGATATGGACTAAATATAGATATATAAAGTCTAATAATAATAGTAATAATAATAATAGTAATAATAATAATAATGATAAAGTTGGAAGAGACCTTGGAGGTCATCTAGTCCAACCCCCTGCTCAGGCAGGAAACCCTATACCATTTCGGACAAATGGCTGTCCAGTTTCTTCTTAAAAACTTCTACTGTTGGAGCATTCACTGCTTCTGGAGGCAGGTTGTTCCACTGGTTAATTGTTCTAACTGTCAGGAAGTTTCTCCTTAGTTCTAAGTTGCTTCTCTCTTTGGTTAGTTTCCACCCATTGCTTCTTGTCCTGCCTTCAAGTGCTTTGGGAAATACCTTGACTCCCTCTTCTTTGTGGCAACCCCTGAGATATTGGAACACAGCTATCATGTCCCCCCTTGTCCTTCTCTTAAGTTAAACTAGACATACCCAATTCCAGCAACCGTTCCTTATATGTTTTAGCCTAATCATCTTTGTTGCTCTTCTCTGTACTCTTTCTAGAGTCTCAACATCTTTTTTTACATCGTGGTGACCAAAACTGGATGCAGTATTCCAAGTGTGGCCTTACCAAGGCATTGTAGAGTGGTATTAATACTTCACGTGATCTTGATTCTATCCCTCTCCTAATGCAGCCCAGCACTGTGTTGGCCTTTTTTGGCAGCTGCAGCACACTGTTGGCTCATATTTAAATGATTGTCCACTAGGACTCCGAGATCCCTCTCACAGTTACTACTATTGAGCAAGGTACCCCCTATACTATACCTGTGCATTTGGTTTTTCTTGCCTAAATGTAGAACCTTACTTTTTTCACCACTGAATTTCATTTTGTTAGATAGCGCCCAGTGTTCAGGTCTGTCCAGATCCTCCTGTATCCTAAGCCTGTCTTCTGGAGTGTTGGCTATTCTTATTGCATTTTTTATTTGTATCCATTTTTATCCACAGTGAAAGTCATGGCCTTAATACTATTGATCAGACTGGCTAAGGATAATTTTTGACAGGTACATTTTTGATACTTACTTTCATGAACTTTAGGAACATAAAGATGTTTCATGAAATGGAGAGGGATCCATGCCCATTTTGTTTGTAGCATTTTTACTCCTTTTACTGATTAATAATCTAAAACTTTTAATTCCACTGTCCTGTACAAGCCATAGATGAAGGACTGCAAATCACTGGTTCTCTGTAAGATGAAGCCTCTCCTGCTGCATGTCTAAGCAAGTGGTTAATCATGACAAGTAGCTTTCACAGTCAATTTCCCATCCCGAAAAAACCATTCTCAGCTCTAACAAATATTGAAAAAAAGCCCTCAAATCCTAAACTGAAGAAAGGCAACCCATCAGCTGCCAAATGTGATGGTAAACCTGATTTTCGGAGGAGATATTTGTTTTATGTTTCCAAGCCTTTTTAAAAAGGAGAAAATAAGTTTAGCTCACTTATTTCACTCTTTAAATCCTGCAACCTTTCTAAGCAAAAAAAAAAAAAAAGGAATAAACTCATAGAGCAGCTTTAAAAAAGTCTCTTGCCTCTACTATCTTATCATGCCAGCCTCTGTATCCTATATGGGTTTCAAAGTCTCTGGAAACAAAACTGAAAAGACACATCTTGGCTACAAACATTTTGTTCCCAACACCAACCTTAAATATTTGGCTTGAATTCTGAGACTGAGGATTTTCAACCCACACAACACACATGCATAATTTAAACCCAAGAATACACTAAGACAGAAGCTTGTCCATCCCAAGGATAAAACACCCAGACACAAACTCAGCAATATGATACATGCAGTGAGATATGTGCAAATCTGTACATTGGAGAAACAAAACAACCACTACACAAATGCATGGCACAACATAGGAGAATAAACCTATCAGGACAAGATTCAGCAGTCTATTTACATTTGAAAGACAAAGGTCACTCTTTTGAACAGCAAAGTCCACAAGTCTGGACAGAGAGGACTACTGATTTGAAAGAGGGGTCAAAGAGGTCATCTATGTTAAAGATGAACATCCCTCTCTCAACAGAGGGGGGGATACAACACCATCTATCTCCTGTCTACAACATAGTCCTTTCAGTGTCCAACGAAGGTTCTATTTGCACTCTGATTCAGGTGACCCTAAGGGTACAGATAACTTCCCATTTGGCTTCAGTGATTCTTAGAATGCTAACAACCAGATGACTGCAAATAATATAAATCCTTCCATTCCTGATCATTCAGTCAGAACTGAAATGTTTTCAAGAAAAAAACCTAAGGTAGTTCAGTTGCCTGGATGCTTAAGAATCCCCACAGACATTGAGCCAGGATAGAGTTTGAAAGTACTACTAGTTTATTTCATGCTAAGAATCTGACCTACTAACAGGCAAGACAAATTGGCACCAGATAAGACTTCAAGGGAGGCTGGACTTAGGTCTCTTATAGAGGTGTAGAGACTCCAAATTGATGGTGCATTTGACTTGACCATCCCACTCAGCCTGGTCATCTCCTACACCCATGATCACTTGGTTTGGATTATCTACCCCCAATTGCAATAATGTCTCAATGACTGAAGATGCCTTCTGAAGTTTAAGAAAGCATGTGTATATACAGTGGGCGGGAAGATAGGTGTTTCTGTTTTTCATATTTTTTGTGTGATATCCTAAACATAACCAGGGAATGAATCTTCCCTAAATACTTTTGACAGGGCAGCAAAAAATCAGTAGCCCATATACAGAGTCATGAACTCATCATCACCAAATATTGCTTTTCCTCTGCCAAGCATGGACTCATCATCACCAAATATTGCTTTTCCTCTGCCAGGCATAGGTGCCTCAAACAAACCAGATATTTTTTTTTCATTTGTTTGGATATCTGTTCATTACAAGGAGACACAAAGAAATACGGTTCATCCTGACAAGGTCCAGCAAAGGCTCATTTTGTTGAGTAAAGCTGTCATGTTCTCTTGAGCTTCATTTAATACTTAGGGAAACAATGTTGACGTTGGTTCAGATATGAAGGATGAGTTCAGTGAGGAAGCAATTATCATTTTGTACCATAAGAAAATAAGGTAGGGAACCTAACTTACCTTCAGCATCCTCCAGGAAAAAAAGCAAAACAGTCCAGTTGTCTTTTGAAGAAAAAAAAGCACCTTTGAGACTTCAGTATCCAACTAATATTTTTCCTTTGTAAATGTCTGAAAAGTCCCTATTTTGGTGCCCTCTGCAAAACAACATGTTCAGTACATGTAATTGGACCCCACTCTTCTCCTTCGTTGGTTTATCAGCAGGGTGGATGATCATTTTAATGTCAATAGCATCATTTCAAGCAATTTAGGGTCACACAGAATGGTACATTGAACTGTTGGTCTACTTAAGCTAGACAAAGACAGAGGAATACCTACAGAATGGATAAAAAGGATTTGATATCCTGGTTAGGGGCCGATCTGCACCTTTTACTTGACTTAGCACCATTTTCTGAGTGCAATAAGGGAAAATGTTGTCTTTCTCCCACTTCTAGCCTATTACAAATGCACCCCACGTCTATGTTTTTCAGCTTCAATTTAAAACTGTATTATTACTTGAACTGTCTTAAGTCCTTGGGAACAGATGTCCCAGTGCTTCATTCCATTGTATTAGCAATCCAAGCTCCAGTTGCAGCACTGCCTGGTTTGTGTCCTCTCCTCCAGCAACTAGACATTGCCCTGCACAAACATTTCATCCTGCGCTGCTAACTAGCTATGCTCTTTGATGATCAGCAGTAGCTGATTTATTTTTCAATAATCTTACAATTGATCAAGGGCTGGTTGAGTATTGAGTTAAACTATCCATAACTATAAAAGCTTGTGCTCCATTCAAGCCTTACATCTCCTATTACACATACTTTCAGGATAGGTGAAGATTCTTCTCTTGCTTTCCCACCCCTTGCCCACAATACTATAAAATTTCCTCTCAAAGATACCTTTTTCAAGAGGAAACTGGACTTTCTTTGTTTTTCCTTGAAGATGTTTCACTTCTCACCCAAGAAGATTTTTCAGTTCTGATTGAATGGTGAAGAATGGAAGGATTTATATTCCTTGCAGTCATCTAGTTGTTAGCATTCTTTCTGAGAGTCATTGAGGTCACTTGGAGGTTTATCTGTGCCCTCAGGATCACCTAAACAGTGCAAATGGGTGTGGAACCTTCTTAGAATTGCTGAAAGGACTGGGTTGTAAACAAGAGATAGGTGGTGTCACATCCATCCCCTCTGTTGAGAGAGGGCTGTTCAATTTTAATGTAATTAAATGTTTAATATTTTAATGTTATTCCTTCTATTCCTCACTATTCAGTCAGAACTGAAGAAGCTTCTTGGATGAGAAGCAAAACGTCTTCAAGGAAAAAACAAAGAAAGTCAAGTTGCTTCTTTTTTTAAAAAAGGAAAAAACATCTTTGGGACAACCATGAACTGAATGACTGAGAATCTCTATAGACTTTCCTTTCCTTTCCTTTCCTTTCCTTTCCTTTCCTTTCCTTTCCTTTCCTTTCCTTTCCTTTCCTTTCCTTTCCTGTCCCCATTCCTTTATTTATTTAAAAAAAAATTAGTCAAAAGCACGAACTTTCCTACTATGTTTCCATGAAACTGAATTATCATTCTTCCTTGCTGCCAAGTTTACATAGTCCTACAAAGAAACAAAAGAACACCCTGTTTGCTGCAATATTGTTTTGATTATTGTCACATCAAAGCAACAATGGAACCGTAAGAGAGAGAAAAAGAAAGGGGCTACATTATTTCCCTGAAGAAATAATATGGGAAGGTTGTATGAAGGCATCCATATGTGCAGATATCTGAGAAATCAAAGGAAAGGTACAATGACTAGTGAAGAGGGAATAGTCCCTAAAAAGAAAAGACAGACATTGGTAGATCAGTTCAGATAGGAGCCAGTTTGCTCAGATGGACAGAGCGAGAAGCAGGAAATGATCAATTGGGTCTTGCACTTGTTTTAGTGTGAACTGATCATCAATTTAGCCCAATTACCAACCCAATACAATCTGGACTGAGATGTCTGAAATCGGCTTAAAAAACAAACATGGGGATCAGAAGAGGCAAGCAAGTTCAGCTGCCGTGTGGAAATACTTGAGAAAAAAGATTTTTATTTGTTGATTTAATTTACTTGATTTATATTGGTGCCCATCTCACCTTTATGTAGTTTGAGGTGGCTCACAATAAAACAAAAATAAAAATACATTGTAGAAAACAAAGGTAGAAACACACAGAAGCAACCTGGAATTAAGGAGAAACTTCCTGACAGTGAAGACAATTAACCAGTGGAACAACTTGCCTCCAGAAATCGTGGGCACTCCATCACTGGAGATTTTTAAGAAGAGGCTAGACCAGTGGTTCTCAACCTGTGGGTCGGGACCCCATTTGGGGTTGAACGACCATTTCACGGGGGTCGCCAAACAATGCAGTCCGCCATTTTTTCCCCCTTTTCCTTAGCTGTGCTACTTCCTTTTATTCTATTGGCTTTTGAAAGCCAATAGAATAGACTCTCTTGAATAGAGTCTAATTCTATTGGCTTTCAAAAGCCAATAGGAATTGTCCAGGCTGACTCTGCCTTGCTGAGCCTGCCAAAAGTTCCATTCTGCAAACGGTGCTGCACCAGTTGAGTAGTCCTCAACTTACGACCGGTTGGGGGTCGCGGCATTAAAAAGGTTGAGAACCACTGGGCTAGACTGTCACTTGTCTGAGATGGTATAGGTCCTCCTGCTTGAGCAGGGGTGCTGGACTAGAAGACCTCCAATATTCCTTCCAGCTCTATTCTATTCTAAACTGGGGTGAACCCCATAAATAATTCAGTCCTCAGTCATGGAAGGCTTTAAAAGTGTCAACCAGCATTTTGAATTGCACCTTGGAGCACATCAGAAGTCAATACAGTTCACTGTGCAAACATCTGGAGTGGTGTCTTCTATATGAATAACTGGCACCCAGTAATTGTCTATGTCACCACATTTTGCACCAGTTGTGCAAAAAGAGCAGCCCCATATAAAGTATACTACAGTTGTCCAATATGAAGGTCACAAAGGCATGAGTGGCAGTGAACAAGGCCTCCTGGTTCAGGAACAGGTGCAACTGATGAACAGCCCTAAACTGTTATGGCTGCCATTCTGTTTCAAGCAGGAGTCATGAGTCCAGGAAGACTCCCACTTCACCTCGAGTATGTCTGCTCCAGAGTCAAATCCCCAGAGCTGCTAGGTGAAGCCTGTTGCACTCCATCCAGACCTCCACAGTCTCCAGATACCGAGACAGAACAGGCTGGAGAAACTCACCATTTCCCATTCTTCTGCACTCTTCCCTTCCAACATCCTCCTTGCCTTCTTGGGTAATGTTCATAATGGCACACTCACAAAACATTCTTTCTACCCTATTTATTTGAACTTTGAAGGGCTGCCAATACTTTCAGTATACAAAGCTATGCATACTCAGCTTTAGTGTGGATTGACAGGAAGAATGTAGATTTTGGGTTCTGGAGGCCAGTGTAATAGAAAGGTATCATGAAATTGGTCTCTATATCAGCTGGATTTCATGAAAATTTAAGATACAAGGCAAACATTTCAGAAGTCTTCAAAGCCAGTGGTGGTAAAGGTTATTTTAAGGAAGGCTGCAAAAAATCTTCCTTGCAAAGAATCAGTTGGATCAGAAAACTCTGCCCTAACGATGAAGTTGACTAGAAGAAAAAAACAAAACTCTGAACACTTATGTCAAAAAGATGGAGGATGAAAGTGGGATTTAGGTGAGATTTGGAATTGTGTACTAGTGTATCTCAGTGAAAAGCCTGAAATGCTAGTGACAAACAAAGGCTTGTTCTTAGGTAAGTGCACCAGCTATTTCACTCCCAACACTTCACAGCCCCTCCCACTTTTCATTTTCTTTTATTTTAGCATTATCAAGGACAATGTGTTCCACATTTTAGATGTTGATTGCCTTTCTCTCCCTCTATTTTAAAGACAAATTATCTTCCCCTTGCCAGCCTGTCAAAAATATGTTCCAAGTGCCACATTATCATTGTATGCTGGGTCTTCATGTAGATAGCACAAATGGGAAGGAGGAAAGGACATTTCTGTTTTTATATCAGCCTTCCATCTTGATGGGGTTCTTCATTCCCCATCTCTTCATTAATATACAAATATCTTCATGTTCCAAGGATGAATGGTGTCATTGCTTATGAGGTTTCCCATTAATCTTAGCCTCAGTGTTCATATAGCCAGAGGATGGTAGGGCAGCTCAGGAGGGTCTCCTGGTGCCTGATTGATCAAATTGGTATGATTTCTTCGGGACAGGGGTAGTGGGTGGCAAGGCTAAAATGAGCTTTAAAATCAGTGGATACTTGTGCTCATTTGGAATGAGAATGTAAATGAGAATTGAAGCTGAATAAATGTCATTTTCATTTGTTCATCATGGGATTTTTAATATTTCAATGTATGGCAATATTTCATCTCTCATTTTTAGTATTTGTACTCTACTAAAAGGTAAAGTTCTATTTAAAGATTACAGGAAGGCAGGAAGGCAGGAAAGAAGGAAGGAAGGAAGGAAGGAAGGAAGGAAGGAAGGAAGGAAGGAAGGAAGGAAGGAAGGAAGGAAACTAAAAGGATGTCACGGACAGAAAAATGATGAAGCAACATCATACCACTGTGATGCATGTTGTGCTCCTTTTTGCATATAAATTGTACATAAAATAAATTGTGTAATGCATGTGCAATGCATCTACAAAACTCACCCATGATTCTATTTGAACTGAGAATCTGAGACTTGAAGAAAGCATGATTCCATTCATTTCTACAATCTTTAGATTTAAAGGCAAAACTATTCAATTTCAGCTGTTTTGAGATTAATTAAAAAGAGGAGCAGTTATAGGCTACCCATGGTTTCTGGAGGTAAGGTATACCACTGGTTAATTGTCCTCAGTCAGGAAGTTTCTCCTTAATTCTAGGTTGCTTCTCTCTTTGATCAGTTTCCAACCATAGTTTCTTGTCCTTCCCTCTGGGGCTTTGGTGAATAACGTGACCCCCTCTTCTTTGTGGAAGCCCCTCAGATACTGGAATACTGCTATCATCTCTCCCTCCTCTTCTTTTCTTTAGACTAGCCAAACCCAAGTCCTGCAGCAGTTCTTTGTATGTTTTAGTCTCCAGGCCTTTGATCATCTTAGTTGCTCTTCTTTGATTTTTTTCCAAACTCTCAACATCTTTTTTGTAATTTGGTGAACAAAATTGGCTGCAGTACTCCAGGTGTGGTCTTACTAAGGTTTTATAAAGCAGTACTAATACTTCGCATAATCTTGATTCCATGCCTCCATTTTTTGCAACCCAGGATTGTATTAGCTTTTTTGGCTGCTTCTGCACATTGCTGGCTCATGGTTAAGTGATCGTTCACTAGGACTCCGAGGTCCCTCTCACAGTTACTGTTTTTAAGCCAGGTCTTGCCCAATCTGTACTTGTATCTTTGTTTTTTCCTGCCTAAATGTAAAACTTTGCTTTTCTCCACATTGAAACTCATTTTGTTGGATAGGGCCCATTGTTCGAGTTTGTCAAGATCTTTTTGGATCCTGAGTTTATCTTCTGGGGTGTTGGCTACTCCTGCCAGTTTGGTGTCATCTGCAAATTTGATGAGTTCCCCTTTAATTCTCTCATCTAAGTCATTGATGAAGATATTGAAGAGTACTGGGTCTAAGACGGAAACTTGTGGTACCCCACTGCTTACTTCTGTCCATGTGGATGTAGTGCCGTTGAGGACTACTCTTTGAGTACAGTTTGCCAGCCAGCTTCAGATCCATCTGGTGGTGATGTTGTCTATTCCAGCCTTTTCTAGCTTACCAAGGAGTAGGTTGTGGTGTACTTTATCAAATGCCTTACTGAAGTCTAAGTATACTACGGCCACAGTATTTTGCTGGTCTATTAATTTAGTCACTTTTTCTAAAAATCCAATAAGATTGGTTTGGCATGATTTGCTTTTAACAAACCCGTGCTGGCTACTAGTTATAATTTTGTTTGCTTCTAGTTGTTCACAGATCTGTTTTTTGATTATATTTTCTAGGATATTCCCTGAGTCCATTTTTTTCCCTTTCTTGAAGATGGGAACCACATCAGTCCTTTTCCAATCCTCAGGTACTTCCCCGGTGCTCCAGGAGTTTTGAAAGATGTGTTGCAATGGTTCTGAGATAACATCTGCCAGCCCCTTCAGAACTCTGGGATGTAATCTGTCAGGCCCTGTTGATTTATATTCATCAATGTCGGATAGGTGTTCTCTTACCATTTTCTTGCTTATTTTAATTTGTGTTTCTAATTTGTCTTTTGCAGTGGGTTTTTTGGGGGGGAGGTATGTTGGACTATAATTTTTTTTTGTGTGAAGACTATGCAAAGTATTAGTTAAGCAGCTCAGCTTTCTCCGTGTTGCTGTTATTTCCTTGCCATCTTCTCTCTTTAGCGGACCTAAAATTTCCTTGATTTTTTTTCTTGTTAATATGTTGGAAGAAACTTTTTTTATTATCCATGATTTTTATCTTTGTTTGGTTGGGTTTGATCTCATTTTACATTTTTACAATTTTATAGCTTGCCAGCTATCTTTTCAGGGTGAAAAATGAATACAAATATTCTGAATAAATAAATATAAATGAAAAAGCTTTGCTATATTAAAGCAAAAATAACAAAGAATGCACTCTAAATGGAAAAGATAAGAGCATCAAGGAAAAAAGATCATAGCTAGGAGTCACCCCCCCCCCCAAAAAAAAGGGCATCTCCTGACTTTTGATGCGGATTCATAGTGAGTTAGATATCCCTATTTGAAGGGGATGGCATCTATAACGGGGATTGCAGTTGGATGCAGAGGTCAGACAATTTAAGTCTCTCCAGAGCAAGGCGAGAGTATGAGATCAGCCATGTGTACTCTTTACATCTGCCTCTTATCAACAGATTGCAGAAACAGAGGTTTTTGCAATTGGCTTCTGAGCTGAGTGGCTGAGAGTCTGGAATTCCATCTGAACTCACAGCTTTAATGCAGCCTTTTTATGGATAAAAAGTCTGACTGAGCTTCATGACTTAATCACTTTTGGAATTTTTTTTAACCAAAATAATAAGAACCTTTGGAATAGCAAGTTTTTATTGCATTCACTGGGTGAGTTTCCTTCTCCTTTGTGAAAGAAATTTAACAAATGAGCGTAAGCATTTAGAAAAATGGCTGGGCTTTTTTAAAGAAGCTGAAAAGGGAGGTTCTAAATGATGATTTTGGAAAGTTAAAAATGAAAGAATGGTTCAAATAGTTTTAAAAGAGAATTTGTAACTAAATATAATAGTCCTTCCCATTGAAAACTGAATAGTTTTGTTTGCTGGAAAAATAACACAATAAGAAAAGACTTTGAATGTTATACACTAGAAGGAACCAGAGGAAATTAAAAATTACTTAAAGAAGAATACTCAGATTAGATATGTTCATACAAAATGGAAGAAATATTTTAACAGCAGAAGATTTTATAGTGACTTGGGACTCATGGACTGAGAAATTAATTTTATGAATGTCTAACATCATAGATGGATAGTGACAAACACATTTACAGAAGAAGAAGTTGTACCAGATAAAATTGAAATTATTTTGAATGTGGATTTAAATATGACAAGCTATAAGAATGATATGCAAAAGGAAGATACAATGCACTTAGCACTTAGACTTATATACCACTTCACATTACTTTACAGCCCTCTCTAAGCAGTTTACAGAGTCAGCTTATTGCCCCCAACAATCTGGGTCCTCATTTTACTGACCTTGGAAGGACGGAAGGCTGAGTCAACCTTGAACCAGTGAGAATCAAATTGCCAAACTGCAGGCAGTCAGCAGTCAGCAGAAGTAGCCTGCAGTACTGTATTCTATCCACTGTGCCACCATGGCTTCTATACAAATGAGGCTGATCAAAATCTTGATATTAGAAAAAGAGGTATAAGCATTAATTCAGAAAAGTGATTTGGATTTTTTTTTAAGCCAGATTTACAAAACAGATCTGTTAAAACTTTGAAGGATTTGCTGTCAGGAGAAAAAGAGAAAATGAAAATGAATCAAGCTCAAGGACATTATTTAAAACCTAAGATAGTTAAAAGTGCAGGGAAACAATATAGAATGGGCTTATTTGATCAAGGTTAAAATAGTTATGTATTTATTTCTGGTAGGCCTTAATGGACTTTTTATCTCTAGGAACTAATGACAAGGCTTTAAGCTTTTGTTAAGAGTAAGAGATGAGTTATGGGAGAAAGAGAGCATTATTTTTTTAGCTTAAGGGGTTAGCTTAAGGGTACAGTTGTTTATACTTGTGATAAATTGACTTCTTTATTCTTTTTTTTAACTTCTTATTTCTTTTTTCTTTTTCCTGCACTTTTTTCTCTTTTTTTCTTTTTATAGTTCTTGCAGTTGGTATTAGTTTTTACTTTTCCAATTGTAATCTTAATAAAATTATTTGAAGAAGAAAACTCATCTCTTTATCTCCTGCATGGTAATGTCTCTGCTTAATGCTTGTTTGCTTGTTCCATCCACCTGTGTTTGTTTTCTTCCCTCAGATCTTTTGTGTTGTGAATGAATAATCATATTTCGGAATGTGCCCTGAAATAACTGTGTGTATAATTATGGTCTAGTTCTGCTGAGTGCAGTTTATGGGATAATTGCTATGAGTCGGCCTAGAAAATAACCTTATACATAAATTAGAAAAACAGAGCAAGGGAATCATTAGCATATACACAGGGGAAAAAATGTAGCAGATGAATAGAGCTCATCTGAAAACAGATCCCTTCTAGCAATGAGAGGATTGCTCTTTCTTTTTTTTCTACTACAACCTTCTTTTCCAAAATCCTCAATGGCACTATGGTCCTGCTGTGTTCTAGAAGGGTTAGGACAACTTGCCATGGCCAACTGACAGCAGCCAACTTGCCATGACCAACCCACCACTGCCAACTTGCCATGAAACAACCCATCATGGCTAACTTGCCACAAGGCAACTCACCGCGGGACAAGAGTTACATTAATATCAAAGAAATGATGGAATAGAATTATTAAAGAAAGGAGGCCAAAGGAGGGACAAATGAAATGTGAATGACAAAAATTAAAATGATATTTTAATTATTTTGAATAATTAAATTGAATTGTTGAATTGTCCTGTGATAACTTATCCCGTGGCTAGCTGGCCATGGTGACTTGGCCATGGTAAATAAGAAATTCTAGAAATCTCTCCTGTCCCACACCACTGCTAAGAATTGTGATAAGCTTGAAGTTCAGCCCTGTGCTATCTCTTGCCTATCAATTCCCTGTTGCTTCTGGCAAATAGTGTTTCAACATTGTCAGCAACCCAATTCCTATGATATTTGTAGGATTCCCCTGTCAAATGCAAAGTTGTTGGGATTTCAAGAAAGGTCTGAAGGGCCATCCAAAATTACCAGTGCTATGGCTCATAATGTGCTTCAAAATACTTCTGTGTCGTGACAAATAGGATCCAGGGACAGCCACAGTACAGGTAGTCCCTGACTTATAACGGTTCATTTAGTGACTGTTCAAAGTTATAACAGCATTGAAAAAAGTGACTTATGACCATTTATCACACCTAAGACCATTGCTGTTTCAGTGTCCCAAATTCATGTGATCACCTTTTGTGACCTTTTGACAAGCAGAGTCTATGGGGAAGCCAGATTCACTTAACAACTGTATTACTAATTTAACCACTGAAGTGATTCACTTAACAAATGTGGCAAGAAAGGTTGTAAAATGGAGCCAAACTCACTTAACAAATGCCTTACTTAGCAATAGAAATGTTGGGCTCAGTTGAGGTCGTACGTTGAGGACTACCTATATGTGCCTGTGTCAAAATAGTCAATAAACTGAACAACGGGGACAGTTTTAAACTAAACAATGGGGACAGTGAGTTAATTGATATAGAACATTCCTGTCCCTGGCAATCTAAAAATTATAGGGTTATCAGTGCATGTAACGTAGAGGTGTGTGTGGACAAAAATATCAACCTAGCTGTCAAGCAAAATCAAGTTTTTAATAGTGAGTGCCACACTAAGTGCACTAATCAAACAGGTGGTAAGAAAATAGGGGAACTCAGGCACCACACAGGTTATATAGAAAGTAAAAACAGGGTTAGTCATAAAGGACTCAAATGTCTATACACCAACACACAGAGCATGAGCAACAAATTAGAAATTCAGGTAAATGAGGGCAGATATGATATTGTTGCCATTACAGAAACTTGGTGGGATGAAATGCACAAATGGAACACACAGCTAGTGGGATTCAATTTATTTAAAAGAAATAGACCAAATAAAAGAGGAGGTGGAGTTGCTCTCTATATAAGAAATAACTACATCTCTACACAAATAGAGCACAACAATGATGAAAACTGTCTTGAATGCATTTGGGTCAATATAAAAGTGGGGGAAAATGACATTGCCATAGGTATATACTATAGGCCACCCAACCAAACAGAGGAAATAGATGAACTTTCTTCTAGTCAGCTAACTAAGGTATGTAGGAAGCACATCACAATAGCAATGGGGGACTTTATTTACCCTGACATCAACTGGGAGACAAATTCTGTGTCAAGTGGAAGATCAAACAGATTCCTGACAAACCTAGCAGACAACTTTGTCTGCCAAAAAGTAGAGCAGGGAACGAGGGGATCAGCCATATTAGACCTAATTCTCACTAACAGAGCTGAAATAATAGAAGGTGTTGAAGTCACAGAACCTTGGGGGGAGAGTGATCATGCAATATTGGAATGCAACATTATGGAAGCACAAACAATAGAATACAGTCTACAGGTATTGTGCTAGATTGGGCTTTTATAATCTCACTGTTCAAAAATTTCCAAGCTTCTTGAGTTGTTTTCACCTTGAGGATTCACATCCATGGAATCTTTCCCAAGCTCTCTCTAAGCTTATTTAAAGAGAGCTAATTTCAATAAGCTTAGAGAGGGCTTGGGAAGGATTCCATGGATGCGAATCCTCAAGGTGAAAACAACTCAAGAAGCTTGGAAATTTTTGAAAAGTGAGATTATAAAAGCCCAACCTAGCACAATACCAATGAAGAAGAAAAAAATAACAGCTCTCAAAAGAAACCAGCATGGCTGCATAAAGAATTCTCTGATAAATTGAAAGACAGAAAGGACAAGTATAAAAAATGGAAAGAGTACTGGAAAAGAGCTGATGTAGTTCCCATCTTCAAAAAAGGGTAAAAAATGGATCCAGGAAACTACAGACCTACCAGCCTGACCTCAATACCTGGGCAGATTCTGAAAAAGATAATCAAGCAATGAATCAGCAAAAACCTAGAGGCAAACAAAGTCATTACCAAAAGCCAACATGGGTTTGTCAAAAACAGATCATGCCAGACAAATCTTATTGCATTCTTTGACCAAGTGATAAAATTAGTGGATCAGAGGAATGCTGTGGATATAATTTACTTGGACTTCAGTAAGGCATTTGATAAAGTAGACCACAGTCTACTACTTGATAAGATATAAAAATGTGGGTTAGACAGCATCACCACCAAATGGATTTATAGCTGGCTGATTGGCTATACTCAGCATGTGGTCCTCAATGAAACTGCATTTACATGGAGGGAAGTACGTAGTGGGGTGCCCCAGGGCTCTGTTCTGGGCCCAGTGCTCTTCAATATCTTCATCTAGATTTGGATGAGGGGATAGATGGGGAACTCATTAAATTTGTAGATGACACCAAGCAGGCAGGAATAGCCAACACTCCAGAAGACAGGCTTAGGATACAGGAGGATCTTGAGAGTCGTGAACACTGGGTCCTATCTAACAAAATGAAATTCATTGGTGAAAAAAGTAAGATTTTACATTTAGACAAGAAAAACCAAATGCACAGCTATAGTATAGGTGGCACCTTGCTCAATAGTAGTAACTGTGAGAGGGATCTTGGGGTCCTAGTGGACAATTACTTAAATAAGAGCCAGCAGTGTGCTGCAGCTGCCAAAAAAGCCAATGCAGTACTAGGCTGCATTAACACAGAGATAGAATCAAGATCACATGAAGTGTTAATACCACTTTACAATGCCTTGGTAAGGCCACACTTGGAATACTGCATCCAGTTTTGGTCACCACGATGTAAAAAAGATGTTGAGACTCTAGAAAGAGTACAGAGAAGAGCAACAAAGATGATTAGGGGACTGGAGGCTAAAACATTTAAGGAACAGTTGCTGCAATTGAGTATGTTTAGTTTAATGAAGAGAAGGACGAGGGGTAACATGATAGCAGTGTTCCAATATCTCAGGGGTTGCCACAAAGAAGAGGGAGTCAAGCTATTCTCCAAAGCACCTGAAAGCAAGACAAGAAGCAATGGATGGAAAGTAACCAAAGAGAGAAGCAACCTAGAACTAAGGAGAAATTTCCTGACATTTAGAACAGTTAATCAGTGAAACAACCTGCCTTCAGAAGCTGTGAATGCTCCAACACTGGAAATTTTTAAGAAGAGACTGGACAGCCATTTGTCTGAAATGTTATAGGGTTTCCTGCCTGAGTGGGCAGTTGGACTAGATGAACTCCAAGGCCCCTTCCAACATCATCATCATCATTATTATTATTAATAATAATAATAATAATAATAATAATAATAATACACAGCAGAATAGACAAGAAAGAACTGGAGAAGATAACAAAATACAAAGACCTACAAATAGAAATAGAAAGACTGTGGCAAAAGCAAGCAAAGGTAGTACCAATAGTAATAGGCTCCTTGGGTGCAATCCCAAAACAACTGGAGCACCATTTGAACACCATTGGCATTGACAAATTCACTATTAGTCAATTGCAAAAGGCGGCCTTACTAGGAACTGCTTCCATCCTGCGACGACATCTGTAATACCATCAAACATCCACATGGAGGTGGCGCAGGAGTTAGAGTGCAGTACTGCAGGCCACTTTAGCTGACTGTGTTCAGCAGGTCAGCAGTTCAAATCTCACCGGCTCAAGGTTGACTCAGCCTTCCATCCTTCCGGGGTAGGTAAAATGAGGACCCAGATTGTTGGGGGCAATGTAAATATATATATACATTGCTTACTGGTGTACACAGCTTAGAGAGTGCTTGCACTTAAAGCGGTATATAAGTCTCATAAATAAATAAATAAATCTGCCTATCCCAGGTCCTGGGTAAGGACCCGATAGGTAGACAAAATGCCAAATCCAGTCTGAACATCTGGCTGACTGTGCGATGATCCATAATAATAATAGTAATAGTAGTAGTAATAATAATAATAATAATAATAATAATAATAATAATAATAATAATAATAGTCAGACAAAGAGTGTCTCTCCCATACAAAATATGGTGAGACGTAAATTTCAGAATGCCATACCAGCTCGGACGTCGCCCGGGTTAACAAGGTCCGCGCTAGATATCGGAGTTCCTGGATATCTGGTGAAAAATGGTTACAGGACTCAGGACTGTTGGCTGAGCAACCAGGGCCAGCAGCTGCAGAACTACTGGAAGAAAAGATGTTTACCCGTCTCAGATACACAGTGATTGAAAACAAAGAAATAATGATCTGTTACTACAGATCAAGTCCAACAAGAAGAGGATATCTAAAACGAATGCACCAGTTCTGGAAAGAACAACATCCAGAATCAGAAATAGCAGAACAGAGACTAGCAGATCAACGCCGATTTATAACACGAAATAAAGTATTCACAGAAACAGAATTGGACGAACTGCAAAGGTTTACCCAGGGCAAAGAAATCAAAGCCTTACCAGAAGTAATTCAGAATGTAGAGGCAAACCAGGGGGAGTTGGCAGTGAAGGAATCCAGCAGAGATATACAACTGTTCTCATTTGGAAACCAGGCACCTCTTCCTCAGGAAGAACAAAACCCTCTAACTAAAGAAATAAAAGAATTGAAACAAAGAATAACTGAGCATCTAGAACAGCACAAAAACAACAGAATAAGGCTACCTGCATTGAAGCTTGTTCCAAAGAAACAGCTAGCACAAGCATTAAAAGATGCAAATACTGCAATATCAAGTATAAGCACCAATTCACTGCAAGAAACAAACCAACTAATGTACAGCACAGCTGCAGTTATAACAGAATACCTGGGATGCAAAATCAACAAAAAAGAAAAACAAACAAACAGTGCACCAGAAAAATGGAAGGTTAGACTAGAAAATAAGATCAGCAAGTTAAGATCACATGCAAGCAAGCTAGAACAGATGAAAGAAAAGAAGCTGAAGAACAAGAAGACCAAAGAATACCTAATCAAAAAATACCACTTAGAAACAAGGAAGATCAAGGAAGCACTGGAAATAATAAAGCAACAAATAACAGCTATAGCCAGGAAAATCAGTAGATATGAAGCTCGAATTGCAAACTATAGGCAGAACCTCCAATTTCAATCCAATCAGAAACGTTTCTACCAATCCATCAATGGAGAAACTGCAAGGAATCAGTCAGTACCTGACAAGGAAGAAACAGTGCAGTTCTGGAAGCAGATATGGGATAACCCAAAGAAATACAACAAGATGCGGCTTGGTTAAAAGAGGTGGATGCAAATAAAACAGAAGTTGAAATGAAAGAACTAGTAATAACAACAAAAATGGTAGAAAAAAGAGCAAAGAAAATCAAAAATTGGTCAGCACCAGGTGAAGATGAACTGCATGGGTTTTGGTTGAAACATCTAACTGTTATACACCCACTCATTGCCAAGCAGTT
The DNA here is from genome assembly GCF_016545835.1 of Crotalus tigris. NCBI lineage: Eukaryota > Metazoa > Chordata > Lepidosauria > Squamata > Viperidae > Crotalus > Crotalus tigris. The sequence goes on from NW_024096744.1 coordinate 344,765, forward strand.
CAACAATATACTACAAGGAGGAGAAATTGAAAAGTGGCTAACAACTGGGAAAACCTACCTAATAATGAAAAATCCAGCAAAAGGGGCAACACCAGGTAACTACAGGCCAATTACCTGCTTACCAACAACTTTCAAATTACTAACTGGTGTGGTAGCTGATGCAGTACAACAGCATCTAGTTGAAAACAATCTCTTTCCACCTGAGCAGAAAGGAAACCGCCCCAATAGCAGAGGAACAAAAGATCAACTCCTAATAGACAAAATGATCTTGGAAAACTGCAAGAGAAGGAAGACCAACCTGAATGTGCATGGATTGACTACAAAAAGGCATTTGACTCTCTGCCACATGATTGGATAATCAAGTGCCTAGAAATAACAGGAGTCAGTAGAAACATCAGAAAATTTGTGCAAAGATCGATGGCACAATGGAAGACACAGTTGCAGATCAATGGTGAGAAGCTGGGAGAGGTTAATATCAAGAGAGGAATATTTCAAGGAGATTCATTATCACCATTACTATTTGTTATTGCACTGTTTCCTCTGTCAACAATACTGAATAACTCAGGACATGGCTATCAAACATCAAAAACATCTGCTAGACTATCCCACCTCCTTTACATGGATGATCTGAAGCTGTATGGAAAAACATCATCTGAAATAGAATCGCTGCTCAACACTGTCCGTATATATAGCCAAGATATTGTAATGGAGTTTGGCTTGGACAAATGTGCCACACTTACTATCAAACAAGGAAAAATAATGAAAACTGAAGGAATCAAGATGCCCCACGAAAATAACATTAAGAGTCTGGATGAGGAAGAGTACTACAAATACTTGGGTATCCTTCAAGCTGACAACATCAAGCACACTGAAGTCAAGAAAAAGATTAGAAGTGAATACATCAAGAGAGTGAAGAAGATCTTAAAGTCCAAACTCAATGGAGGAAATACCATAAAGGCAATCAACACCTGGGCAATCCCAGTCATTAGGTACACAGCTGGAATAGTGGACTGGACTCAAGCAGAACTAAAAGCAATGGATAGGCAGACCAGAAAAATAATGACAATGAATCATGCCCTTCATCCACGCAGTGACATTGATAGACTTTATCTACCAAGGCAAATAGGTGGGCGTGGAATGCTACAAGTACATCAGATGGTTGAAGAAGAAAAAATGGCTTTGAAGAATATCTGAAAAACAATGATGAAGATGCACTGTAATTAGTATATCAGGAAGGTTTACTAACTACTGGAGAGACCAAAGTGGCCTACAAGAAAGACCAAATGAAGAACAGAATAGCTGGGAAAGCAGATAATAATAAAACCTGGCAATGGCTAAGAGCAGGAAAATTGAAGAAAGAGACCGAGGGACTAATTCTGGCTGCACAAGACCAAGCCTTAAGGACAAATGCATACAAAGTCAAAATTGAGAAGACAGCAACAGACAGTAAGTGCCGCCTATGCAAAGAAGCTGAAGAAACAGTGGACCACTTGGTAAGCTGTTGCAAGAAGATTGCACAGACTGATTACAAGCAGCGGCATGACAAAGTAGCAACAATGGTGCATTGGAAGATCTGCAAAAAATATCATTTGCCTGTAAGCAAAAACTGGTGGGATCATAAAATAGAGAAAGTCATAGAAAATGATAAAATTAAACTGCTCTGGGACTTCAGAATTCAAACAGACAAGCACCTGCAACATAACACCCCAGACTTAACAATTGTCGATAAGAAAGACAAAAAAGTCTGGATAGTGGACGTGGCAGTGCCTGGAGATAGCAGAATAGAAGAGAAAGAACTGGAGAAGATAACAAAATACAAAGACCTACAAATAGAAATAGAAAGACTGTGGCAAAAGCAAGCAAGGGTAGTACCAATAGTAATAGGCTCCTTGGGTGCAATCCCAAAACAACTGGAGCACCACTTGAACACCATTGGCATTGACAAATTCGCTATTAGTCAATTGCAAAAGGCGGCCTTATTAGGAACTGCTTCCATCCTGCGACGATATCTGTAATACCATCAAACATCCACATCTGCCTATCCCAGGTCCTGGGTAAGGACTCGATAGGTAGACAAAATGCCAAATCCAGTCTGAACATCTGGCTGACTGTGCGATGATCCATAATAATAATAATAATAAATAATAATAATAATAATACCCAGTGAGGCACTACCTTGACGTGGTTGTGGGGCTTGTGTACTCTGAGGAAGATGAGAGCTATGCCAGAGGTTCAACCATACTGGACAGGTCTCATCAGAGGAGTCAGACAAAGAGTGTCTCTCCCATAAAAAATATGGTGAGACGTAAATTTCAGAATGCCATACCGGCTCGGACGTCGCCCGGGTTAACAAGGTCCGCACTAGATATTGGAGTTCCTGGATATCTGGTGAAAAATGGGTTACAGGACTCAGGACTGTTGGCTGAGCAACCAGGGCCAGCAGCTGCAGAACTACTGGAAGAAAAGGTGTTTACCCGTCGCAGATACACAGTGATGGAAAACAAAGAAATAATGATCTGTTACTACAGATCAAGTCCAACAAGAAGAGGATATCTAAAACGAATGCACCAGTTCTGGAAAGAACAACATCCAGAATCAGAAATAACAGAACAGAGACTAGCAGATCAACGCCGATTTATAACACGAAATAAAGTATTCACAGAAACAGAATTGGACGAACTGCAAAGGTTTACCCAGGGCAAAGAAATCAAAGCCTTACCAGAAGTAATTCAGAATGTAGAGGCAAACCAGGGGGAGTTGGCAGTGAAGGAATCCAGCAGAGATATACAACTGTTCTCATTTGGAAACCAGGCACCTCTTCCTCAGGAAGAACAAAACCCTCTAACTAAAGAAATAAAAGAATTGAAACAAAGAATAACTGAGCATCTAGAACAGCACAAAAACAACAGAATAAGGCTGCCTGCATTGAAGCTTGTTCCAAAGAAACAGCTAGCACAAGCATTAAAAGATGCAAATACTGCAATAGCAAGTATAAGCACCAATTCACTGCAAGAAACAAACCAATAATGTACAGCACAGCTGCAGTTATAACAGAATACCTGGGATGTAAAATCAACAAAAAAGAAAAACAAACAAACAGTGCACCACAAAAATGGAAGGTTAGACTAGAAAATAAGATCAGCAAGTTAAGATCACATGCAAGCAAGCTAGAACAGATGAAAGAAAAGAAGCTGAAGAACAAGAAGACCAAAGAATACCTAATCAAGAAATACCACTTAGAAACAAGGAAGATCAAGGAAGCACTGGAAATAATAAAGCAACAAATAACAGCTATAGCCAGGAAAATCAGTAGATATGAAGCTCGAATTGCAAACTATAGGCAGAACCTCCAATTTCAATCCAATCAGAAACGTTTCTACCAATCCATCAATGGAGAAACTGCAAGGAATCAGTCAGTACCTGACAAGGAAGAAACAGTGCAGTTCTGGAAGCAGATATGGGATAACCCAAAGAAATACAACAAGGATGCGGCTTGGTTAAAAGAGGTGGATGCAAATAAAACAGAAGTTGAAATGAAAGAACTAGTAATAACAACAAAAATGGTAGAAAAAAGAGCAAAGAAAATCAAAAATTGGTCAGCACCAGGTGAAGATGAACTGCATGGGTTTTGGTTGAAACATCTAACTGTTATACACCCACTCATTGCCAAGCAATTCAACAATATACTACAAGGAGGAGAAATTGAAAAGTGGCTAACAACTGGGAAAACCTACCTAATAATGAAAAATCCAGCAAAAGGGGCAACACCAGGTAACTACAGGCCAATTACCTGCTTACCAACAACTTTCAAATTACTAACTGGTGTGGTAGCTGATGCAGTACAACAGCATCTAGTTGAAAACAATCTCTTTCCACCTGAGCAGAAAGGAAACCGCCCCAATAGCAGAGGAACAAAAGATCAACTCCTAATAGACAAAATGATCTTGGAAAACTGCAAGAGAAGGAAGACCAACCTGAATGTGGCATGGATTGACTACAAAAAGGCATTTGACTCTCTGCCACATGATTGGATAATCAAGTGCCTAGAAATAACAGGAGTAAGTAGAAACATCAGAAAATTTGTGCAAAGATCGATGGCACAATGGAAGACACAGTTGCAGATCAATGGTGAAAAGCTGGGAGAGGTTAATATCAAGAGAGGAATATTTCAAGGAGATTCATTATCACCATTACTATTTGTTATTGCACTGTTTCCTCTGTCAACAATACTGAATAACTCAGGACATGGTTATCAAACATCAAAAACATCTGCTAGACTATCCCATCTCCTTTACATGGATGATCTGAAGCTGTATGGAAAAACATCATCTGAAATAGAATCGCTGCTCAACACTGTCCGTATATATAGCCAAGATATTGTAATGGAGTTTGGCTTGGACAAATGTGCCACACTTACTATCAAACAAGGAAAAATAGTGAAAACTGAAGGAATCAAGATGCCCCACGAAAATAACATTAAGAGTCTGGATGAGGAAGAATACTACAAATACTTGGGTATCCTTCAAGCTGACAACATCAAGCACACTGAAGTCAAGAAAAAGATTAGAGGTGAATACATCAAGAGAGTGAAGAAGATCTTAAAGTCCAAACTCAATGGAGGAAATACCATAAAGGCAATCAACACCTGGGCAATCCCAGTCATTAGGTACACAGCTGGAATAGTGGACTGGACTCAAGCAGAACTAAAAGCAATGGATAGGCAGACCAGAAAAATAATGACAATGAATCATGCCCTTCATCCACGCAGTGACATTGATAGACTTTATCTACCAAGGCAAATAGGTGGGCGTGGAATGCTACAAGTACATCAGATGGTTGAAGAAGAAAAAATGGCTTTGGAAGAATATCTGAAGAACAATGATGAAGATGCACTGAAATTAGTATATCAGGAAGGCTTACTAACTACTGGAGAGACCAAACTGGCCTACAAGAAAGACCAAATGAAGAACAGAATAGAGGCATGGGAAGACAAAGCACTACATGGCCAATACATTAAAAAAATAGCTGGGAAAGCAGATAATAATAAAACCTGGCAATGGCTAAGAGCAGGAAAATTGAAGAAAGAAACCGAAGGATTAATTCTGGCTGCACAAGACCAAGCTTTAAGGACAAATGCATACAAAGTCAAAATTGAGAAGACAGCAACAGACAGTAAGTGCCGCCTATGCAAAGAAGCTGAAGAAACAGTGGACCACTTGGTAAGCTGTTGCAAGAAGATTGCACAGACTGATTACAAGCAGCGACATGACAAAGTAGCAACAATGGTGCATTGGAAGATCTGCAAAAAATATCATTTGCCTGTAAGCAAAAACTGGTGGGATCATAAAATAGAGAAAGTCATAGAAAATGATAAAATTAAACTGCTCTGGGACTTCAGAATTCAAACAGACAAGCACCTGCAACATAACACCCCAGACTTAACAATTGTCGATAAGAAAGACAAAAAAGTCTGGATAGTGGACGTGGCAGTGCCTGGAGACAGCAGAATAGAAGAGAAAGAACTGGAGAAGATAACAAAATACAAAGACCTACAAATAGAAATAGAAAGACTGTGGCAAAAGCAAGCAAGGGTAGTACCAATAGTCATAGGCTCCTTGGGTGCAATCCCAAAACAACTGGAGCACCACTTGAACACCATTGGCATTGACAAATTTGCTATTAGTCAATTGCAAAAGGCGGCCTTATTAGGAACTGCTTCCATCCTGCGACGATACCTATAATACCATCAAACATCTACTTCTGCCTATCCCAGGTCCTGGGTAAGGACTCGATAGGTAGACAAAATGCCAAATCCAGTCTGAACATCTGGCTGACTGTGCGATGATTAATAATAATAATAATAATAATAATAATAATAATAATAATAATAATAATAATGTGGTTTCAATCATGTGACCAAAGTCATGTCCTTTTGTGCAACTTAATGTTTAACTCTCAGCTCTACCTACCCCACCCTGCCAGACAATACTAACCTCCACAAATTCAAAGTAATCTTTTTCCTTGTTTTTCATGCTCTCAAAATTTCTAATGTGTTATTTTTTAGTGGTACCATTTCTCATCACTTTCAAGTTTTAGGTGGAAAGAGAAGAGAGGCCATAAGTGAGAAATTCTAGGCCTGAAGATAGATTCATTCAGAAATGAGTTTAAATCCTTGGGAAAAAAATGATCTTGGCTTAGTATTACCCCAGTTGTCTTTAAAGTACAGTGATTTCAACTGAATTTTTTGATTCTATCAAAATCATGACAAGCATTTACATATTTATTCCTAGTAAATTAACTTAATTTTTCATAGTGTGTTCTGTAAGTAGAAATAGGCAGGTGAAATCAATAAAAAATCTATCCATTTTACTCTTCATGCTGGTAAATATTCCAGTTCCACATTTCTTAATCTGGAAATTTTGTAACTTCTGTTTGCAAAGGATCATAACATCCAGAGGTTTTCTATCCATCTTACATGTAATTTATTTAACTGTTAATGTAACCTAAGAATCTTTTTTTAAAATTAAATCACCCTGCTTTCATACTTTACAATAAAAATACCTGAGTATAAGTTTTGAATACAAATTTCCTAGATGCAAGCTATCTTTTAAATCTAGGTATAGCTGTTTGTGTACAATTTTCAGTTGTATATCTTTTTTTTAGATACATTTTAAAAATAAATTTATTTTGGGGTAAAGGTGGCTGTTATTGGTCTGTGATGCTAGTATTCATTCAACTATGAAGTTCAGCAGAGTTTTTGGTTTAATTTTGTTTTATGAAAATTATATTTTCATATAAAAATTTACATGAATTAGCTTATATGTTCAGTGAGTACACCATATACACCAATACCAGTCCTCGTATTAGTAAGATTATCTGAGGCATATTTAACTTAGTTTGCTATGAGTATTGATGCACAATCTGTAAACTGAAACAACTTTCATCAGGGCCAACATCCAGAGACTGCAGCAAGATTCAGGAATTGCCCTAAATATATGCCACAGATGTTTTACTTGGAAATAGCAATATGTATTAGTACTTGGCAAGATATAAAGGAGAAGATTCATCTACTTTCATTGTTCATTGAAAATATATTTTTAGTTTAAATGTCTCTGGCCTGATTTTTTTTTAATTTGAATTCTTATAAAAAAAATGGGGAAGGGGCGTTGTTGTTCTATAGCCTTGATGAGATATAGAATTAGATGTATAATGTGATCGAATCAGAACAGTGAAATTTGCAATGTCTGCAATCGCTCCTTAGTCTTTTGGCTAAGATCAAGTGTGTGCAACGTCTTGAGTCAACCAAAAAAAGATGGTGGTGGAGATGGAGATGGAGATGGAGGAGGAGGAGGGTGAGGAAGAGGGAAAGGAAAGGAAAGGAAGGAAAGGAAAGGAAAGGAAAGGAAAGGAAGAGCAAAAGTACCACTAGAAATGATTGTGACTACAGTTTGCCACTGAGACCAAGTATTGAGGTATACTGGGGTTGAAATTTAAAGCATGTTGAATAGATCAGGTTGCTTACTGTTGCATTAAATGTTTCAAGTGGGAATATTAAAAAGTCAGGAAAGTGAGAGCAAAGCAAGGTAGGAAAAAGAGGATATATTCTTCTGGTTCAGCATGAAGATTTTTTAACATCTTTTTTGGGGCATGGATGAAAGTTGATAAAGATGATTTGGTTCCGGGTGCTGGAACCAAAAAGACCTGAAATTTTAGCTCCACTAACTTTCCAACAAGGTAAAAGATAATAAAATAGCAGCTGGAGTACAAAGCAGGGTGAGCAGATTCTGTGATGTAAAATTCCCCAGGATTGAAAAGGTTTCTACCAATTCACAGACACTCAAAACTCATCTTTTTTTTCCAGTATTTTTAAAGTGACGAGCAAAGCTGTGCAGTAGTATGGATTTTAGACATAAGCTTCCTTGCTGTACTGCATTCTCTACACATTTTGCTAAAATTAGCAAATGTGCCTATTTGTTATTTAAGTATTTTCCCATCATTTTATTTGCAAGGAATTTTTTTCTTACATGACATTCTTTAATATGACTTTTATTTACATTCAATTAGCCATTATGCAACTTACCTGGTGTGCAAGTTTGTATATTGTTTCTTGGGAAAGAGTCCTTCTTAATTGCAAATGCTCTCTCTTAGGAATGAACCTCTGGAATCAAAGCCTGCTATCCAGTGGTGGGATTCAGCCTGTTCGCACCAGTTTGGCAGAACCAGTAGCTAATTTTTTGTTGCCCAGACCCAGAATGGACATCCGGAAGCGGCACCCACACAGAGAACTGGTTGTTCACATATTTGAATCCCACCACTGCAGCTATCATAACCAGAAGGGAATGGCTTTAAAAATACTTTAAAAACAAGAAATAATAAAATGAGAGTAAAAATCATATGACTTTGAAGAAATAGCCACATATAACAAACCAATAAAAAATCCTGCAGGGATTTGACAAACACCCTAATCCAATGCCTGGGAGAGGCCTAGGTTTTCAATGACTTTCCAAATATCAGGGTGGGAAACCAATATATAGCATAGAGTCATAGGCTGGAAGAGACCTTGGAAGCCTTTTAATCCAACCCCCTGCTTAAGGCAGCACATACCATCCTGGTCAAAAGGTTGTCTAGTTTATTTCTGAAAACCTCCAGTTGTGGGAGCACCCACAACTCTAGGAGGCAAGCTGTTCCATTAATTAATTGTTCTGTCAGTTTATTCATATCTGATATTCATATCAACATATCCCAGGAGCGCAGTAGTTCAGATGGTTAGAATCCTGAGTTGGAGGTTAGCAACACTATGCTCAAGACCCAAGTGCTGCTGTGTGATGGGATGAGCTCCTATCATTCACTCCATGAACAGGACAGGGACAAACATGTCCATATCAATGAATCAACATATTCATATCAATAAATCTCTTGGGAGCTACTTCCAGAAGGTAGATGCAACAATAGAAAAGTTTGTTTCTTAGGTCCCAATAGATTATATTGCTTAATTAAGGGGACCTGGAGTATTCCCCCTATGCTTGATCTTTAAGTTTTTACTGATGTTTTAAGAATGGGAATGGAGGCTTCTGGGATAGAATGGATCTTAAAGTCAGTTCCTGACCCCAATGAGAAGGGGTGCTATTTCCTGTATCTTTGGCCCGCAATGAACTTTGACACATGCAAAGCTCCTGGTTCACTGTTTTTGAATCTGCTGAGATTTGCTAATTCTTAAGCAGACAGATTTCATTTTATTTGTTTATTTTGGTTAACTATACCCTGAGCAAAATATCTTGCAGAGCTAATTCCTCTAAGATAGAGGTCCCCAACTGCTGCTCCATGACCAGTACTGGGCCGCAGTGTGCCAGAAACTGGGCTGCGCAAACAAGTGAACTCCATCCATTGGATATAGGCACCACACAAAACCATGCCCCCCTCTGGTCCACAGAAAAGCCTTTCTCCACAGAACTGGTCCTGGTGCCCAAAAGGTTGGGGGACATTGCTCTAAGAGAATCTTCCTATATTATTCAAGAGATCCAGCTCTCACTTTGGGAAAATAAATGGCTCCATTGCAGCAGATAAAACAGCAATATGGGAGTTACTCTCTCGATTTTAAGGGTCATTTGTGTGCACAGAAACAGGTGGAACATTTAATACAAGATAAGAACAGTTAACTTACATGCTGCCCTCCTCAAAACCAGCTTTTCCCTTTTCTGCTTTACATGTCAGCCATTTGGAATAAATCTACAGCAAGAACATATTCAGTTTAAATTACACGAAGAAGGTGGAGAAAAAAATAACAATTCAAACAATTTTAAAGGCATGGGGGGCACTTTCTTTTGCTATATTTTTAAGAAGTACAACTGATAAATGATGTCTTTCTATACACATGCACACAGTCCCCTCCTATTTTTAGATCTTTAACTGGATGAAAAGGTATCTTTCTTGTTTTAAAATCTTCCCAGTTTGATGTAACAATTAACATGTTGTGTAGAAACTGAGATTGTATGTTTTAGTCCCACCTTAGGTATGAAGGCTGTTTGAGTGACTTTGGACCAATCACCAGGAGACTGTGAGTTCTAGTCCCATCCTTAGGCATGAAAGCTGGCTGGTTGACTTTGGGTTAATTACCCACCTTACAGGTTGTTGATGTAAGAAAAATAGGAAAGGAACATTATGCTTGTGCACTGCTTCAATAATATTAAACATGAAATAAAAATCTAATAAACAGACACTGGAAGCCTTCAGTCAGGTTAATATCAGGGAAAAGAGAGTATGTATATCTATGGATATTAAAAGAAACAGGTTGTTACACTAGACATCTTTCATACATGAAATTCTGGTATCATTAGAGCTGTGTTACTATTTGAAATCCATCTCCAGAAAGTTCTACAAAGTGTGTGGAACCATGAATGAAGCACTCTATCAGATTTCTCTCTTAGCAGTCTGGATTGGAAACAAGTGACCAAAGTCTCTTAGAGCTCTGATTAGTAATATTTATGGGGGGGGGAGTTCACATAATAACACAAGAATTCCAGCACATAATCTACTTTCCGGTACACTGTAAGCAACCTTTACTTTATAGAACTCTGGTCTTTCTAAAGAGCTTAAGCACACAATTTTTCTTTTCATTCCCACCACTTGGCACATCTGTAAGCATCTTAATCAGGGGTCTTCAAACTTGGCCCTTTTATGACTTGTGGACTTCAACTCCATGAATTCCTCAGCCAGCGTATGAGGAATTCTGAGAGTTGAAGTTCACAATTCATAAAAGGGCCAAGTTTGAAGACTCCTGATTTTAACTATTTCCCCTTTACAGCTGTGGGTTATAAAGTTGGATTGTACTGCTGAGGTTATTTTCTTTGTACTTATCTTCTTCCTTAGCTCTCTTCTTGTGATTCTACTGCTTTAGCACCATTTGCACAGTATTATACTTGGCACCCGTTTGCTGTCCATTCAGACAATGTTGCCATATTGCCAGCATGCATCATATACACATAGAACAAGACATACATATGTGTGACATTGAATTGGCACCATGGCAAATTGGAAGGAGATAGTGGTGTGGACTCTTTCCCTTTCTATAAAAAAGATACACCTGTAAGGAAGTGTTATTTAGCCAGTTGAGTGTGTAAAAGTTACTTAGCAAACTTCGCAGTTTTCACCATTGTATTCAGAATCAGCCTTGCCTACTAACTTTTTATCTGTATTCCTACTTGTGACAATTCAGATAAAGAAGACAGCATAAACCCTCTAACATTTACTAAGGGAGATGGAACAACAGCTGCATGCTTGAATCAATGTTTCCCATAAAAATATTCTTAGCAAAGCATCATGTTTCCCATGTTATTGAACAAAGATGGACTCAGACCATGTCCAGTTGCTTTCTAGGGAATCCCGTGTGAAAATATCCCTTGCAGTAGATCAGGGGTCTTCAAACTTGGCCCTTTTATGACTTGTGGATTTCAACTCCCAGAATTCCTCAGCCAGCATGCCCTGGGAGTAGATCAATTGATTAAATTGTGATAAAGTTACTGATAGGTCCTACTTAGCCATCTCCTGTCTCTTAAGAAAAAATCAAACGTTTAAAGGAAAATATTTGTAGCTCATGGTTGAAATGAGGGGCCCTTGGTGCTCTCTAAGGTTGTTTGTTTTTTTTTGCAGATGTTTCATTACTAAACTAGGTAACATCATCAGTGCTGATGATGTAGCACTGATGATGTTACCTAGTTTGTATAGTGAAATGTCTTCAAGAAAACAATCAACTTCAGAAAGCACCAAGTACAGCTCAGTTTGAATCTTGGCATATCTCCAAAGTCCTAGAAGGGTTTTACCAACTAACTGCTAGTTCCAGCCATGTGCCCACCACCAGTTTGTTAAGCTGAAGACACACAAATTGGTATACCTTTCTTTCTCGTTATCTCTTAATATTAATTCAATAAATCTTTTTGGCACTTTATCCTGGTTTAAGCCTATATGAGTCCCAAAGAGTCTGTTGCCAAGTGGTAGCAGAGATACCTGACTAAGGAGGGGTTAGAATCATTGGCCTACAATCCTCATTTCACACTCAATATTTATTCCATTTATAGTTCTCAGAGCCAGCTGAGGAAGTAGAGATGATATTTTTAGTCTGTTTTGTTGCTTTGGAGAATGATGGTTTAAAGAATGAAACAAATTCCTGAAGCCTAGAATATTTTTGCATCCTATTAAAAACAAATCTTTTTTGGGGGAGGAAGGGGATAGTTCAAAGGGCAAAACAGAAGTTTTAGGCATCTCCATGGCTTAAAGTACGCATGTCAAACTCGCAACGTCACGTGATGTTGCACGACATATTGTGACTTTTTCCCCATTGCTGGCAATAGGATGGGCGCAATTTCGGTGTGATGCATCTGGCCCACAGGCCCGCAGTTTGACATGCCTGGCTTAAAGGCACACATCTCTCCTTTTGTTCTTATCTCTTACAAAATGCAACAAACTTGGACCAACATTTTTAGGTCCTCCCCTCCTGGTGATGTTTTAGTTTCACCAGCTACATCTTCTAAAACTCCTATGCAAGTCATTAAAACAAATCACACTTCCCTGAAAAAAGCACTTACTTACCTGGTGCTAACTCTATGAACTGTGTCTTGTCCTACTAGGACAAGACCGCCCCACTCATGCTGGTAGAGAGGACATAGTGAGGATCCCTTCAATCAAAGAACCCTGACTATCGGGATCAAGAAGAAGGGCCTTCTCTGCCGTAGCGCCCTCCCTTTGGAACCTCCTACTCTGCAAAGTGAGATCTGCCTCCACCCTCCATCCTTCTGTAAGAACCTGAAGACCTGGCTCCCCAATGGGGGAGTATCACATCGGAGGAGGCTACTAGACTGATAGCAAACCCCAACTCCATCCTAACTCCCTGCTCCCCCACCTGCCCATCTTTTATTCTCCTACTGCTGTATTCTCACACTTTTCTTTTTCATTGTTTATTCCATTGTTCTATTACTTTGCTACTGCTACGTTTGCACTTCTTTTCATTTCTCCATTTTTATTATTGTAAGCCACCTAGTGTAGCCCCATGGTGAGATAGGGTGGCAAATAAATTTAACAAATAAATAAATAAACCTATGGGACCTGAGTTGATTTTTGTCTCTGGCCTACATGCTTGTTTGCTTACTCAAATGTCTGCTTCTCCCTTGAAAATGACTGGTAATTAGTGAGACTCCAGGCAAATCTGGTGCATGAACCAGGAAGCATTTGCTCACTGGAAAAACCAATTCAGGAACATGGAAATTATTTATTTATTATTTCAATGTATATAATTCCCATCTCAAATATGTGGCTGTGTGGCTTCCCACAATTAAAAAGAAATGAAAAAGAAAGATAATTCAAAAACAAAGGTATAAAAACAATATACCTTTATGATTTTCCACCACACCAAAGTCATTTATTTAAGATGGACAGCCAGTGAAATTGAATGAATGAATGAATGAATGGATGGATGGATAATCCTTGACTTACAACCTACAACTGAGACCAACATTTCTGTTGTTAAGCAAGATAGTTGTTAAGTGAGTTTTGCCCCATTTTATGATCAATCTTGACACAGTTGTTAAGTGAATCATTACAGTTGTTAAGCTACTAACACGGTTGGTAAGTGAATCTCGCTTCCCCATTGAGTTTGCTTGTCAGCAGTTTGCAGAAAATGATTATATGACCCCGGAACACTGCAACGGTCATAAATATATCCAGTTGCCAAGTGTCTGGATTTTGATGACTGCAACAGTCACAACTGTGAAAAACAGTCATGTCATTTTTTTTAGTGCAGTTGATGGGTCACAAAATGAATGATTTTAGTTGTAAAACAATATTAAAAGACCCATATAAAAACCACATGAATATAACCAAGAGGCTTAAAAGGACGGCTTCTGCTATTCCTATAATATTTGTTTCCAATATCTGTTTCCTGTGATAGCCATCCATCCACTCCTCCATACTCATGTTTCACCCAGAATTCACAAACTGAAAGATCTGAATTAATGCAATTCTGTCAAAATCGATTATTACCCTGCAAACTCTGAGAGCTATATTTCAATCTTGACAGAATAACAGAGTTGGGAGGCACCTTGGAGGTCATCTAGTCCAACCCCCTGCTTGAACAGAAGACCCTATACCATTTCAGACAAGTGACTAACCAGACTCTTCATGAAAACTTCCAGTGATGGAGCACTCACTACTTCTGAAGACATGCCATTCCACTGGTTGATTATTCTCATTGTTAGAAAATCTCTCCTCAGTTCTAGGTTGCTTCTCTCCTTGATTAGTTTCCATCCACTTTTTCTTGTCTTGCCTTTTGGGTGCTTTGGAGAATAGCTTGATCCCCTCTTCTTTGTGGCAGCCCCTCAAATATTGGAATACTGCTATCATGTCACCCCTACTCCTTCTTTTCATTAAACTAGACACCCAATTCCAGCAACTGTCTGAAATGGTATAGGGTTTCCTGTCTGAGCAAGGGGTTGGACTAGATGACTCCAAGGTCCCTTCCAACTTTATTATTATTATTATAACTGTTCTTTATATGTTTTACCCTCCAGCCCACTAATCATCTTTGTTGCTCTTTCCTGCACTTTTTCTAGAGTCTCTGAATCTTTTTTATAATGTGGTGATCAAACCTGGATACAATATTCTAAGTGCAGTCTTACTGATGCTTTATAAAGGTATATGATACTTTACCTTTTGGGTTTTTTCTTACTGCTGCTAGGATAATGATCTTGGCCCGTTTTCAAACACATATATGCCAAAATAAATTTTTTCCTTAATTCCAACAAAATCCCTCCATATCTAAGAAAATTCTAGATTGGTGAATCTTTCTATTATCAATGCTTGTACCTCATTGTTATGATAGTTCCCAGCTAAAGAAAGAAAGCTAAAGTTCCCAGCTAAAGAAATAAAAAAGTGCCACCTCCTTTTAAATACATGTAAGCATCAAATACAATTGTGGTACCAATCTTAAGATATACATATCCAATATTTCCCTGAGCCTCTGATCTGCAAAATATGATAATGGCTTATACAGGCAAGCATTAGTAGTATATCTGTCAGATTTTGTTCCATGCTTGAAAATTGCATTTATTTTTAAGCATTATCTTAATATCTTTAAAAGTTACAGAAATTCCAAACTATAATATTGTGCTCAAATATAAAACTGCCAGTATAAAATAATTGCTCCACAATGGTATAATAAAGCAGTAAATGAACAGCAGATCCAATAAAATTGCCACAATTGAAAGCCATTTGCAACATTTAGACCTTAGAAGCCTTTCTGAACACTCAACAGGCCTCTATTCTGGAGCCCTCTGTTAGAGATCCACAATATATGAAATATTCTAATAGAAATGTTCCTCTAGTTTTTCATAAATAGAATGCAGATTTCTCCAGGGTCATCTACCCATCTAATATGTTTCATGCATTTAGCACAATAAGTTGGGAAGAAGCTTTTATTAAATGTGAACTCAGGTTGGGGATAGGAACATAATCCCAAAATTGTTATCTTCTTTTGAACTAAGAGGAAGGATGCCATGTTAACAGTGATGGGATATATTATTAAAAAGTGCCCTTCTTGTTGAAAAAGGGAGGGAATAAGTGGGTCTAAATTTCTCAGAAGAGGAAAACATTTCTTCCAGAAAACAGTAGTTGATCTTGTTAACTTCCTTACCCTGTAGCAATAGCACTTAGACTTATATACCACCTCATAGTCTTTACAACACTCTATGTCAGCATATTGCTCCCAACAATCTGGGTCCTCATTTTACCAATGTCACAAGGATGGAAGGCCGAGTCAACCCTGAGTCCTGTCCAAGCTTTGGGCAGTGTTTGCCTGCAATACCACTGCAACACAGGGTTTCTAACTGGAAGAAGTGTGCTTTATCCTTTCATACAATCCAAATTCCTCAAAAATGGCCTGGAAGCTTCAATTAATATGGAATGCAATGATGACCATCAATAAAAGACAATATTTGTAGCACAGGGTTGAACTGTGGAGTCCTTGGTGCTCTCCGAGCTTGATTGTTTTCTTACAGATGTTTCACTACTTGTTTATGTAACATGATCAGTGAGGAGAGGAGTGGGGTTTGCGCTCTCTATATAAGTGGCTTACCTTTTCAGTTGTTGTTGGTGGGAGTATTCTTGGTAGTTTCTTGAACAGGCTTTTGTTTTCTGTTGGATTGTTTGTCTGAGATGGTGATTCCTTGATTGGGGTGTTGTTTGCTCCTTGATTGTTGGTCTAGTGTTAATCTTGGTGTTAATCTCTGCATATCTGGGTGTTGATTACTGGTGAGGAGGTGTTTTGATGTTTTAGTTTCCTTTTTAGGTTCTTAATTGTTTCTTTTGAATTGTACATAGATATTATTTATCTTTATGTGCTTGTTTATTTATTTGTTACATTTATAGGCTGTCTGTCTCATGGTTTGAGGCAACTCTGGGCAGCTTACAATGTAATAGTAACAGTGATCCCATCGGTGTTCCTCTGAAGAATTTCAGCTAGGAAACTGTGAGCATCGTAGACTAAGCTAAGTCCTAAACTTTATAGAATTCAGAGAAATCAGCCAACAAACCATCATACAGACAAATGAAAATCTGCAAACAAACAAACAATCAAGCTCAGAGAACACCAAGGACCCCACAGTGATGAGAATGTTGACTTGGCCTTTTCAAAAAAACCAGATATTACAATATTTGCTTCTTGCCTGTTTGCTTCTGAATCTCATTCAGTGCTGCTGCAATCTTAAAGCTCACTTCAGATAAAAAGCATGAAGCAGTGTTTCCACCATATTAGATAAACCACCTGGGATTTCTGAGAATAGTGGTCCCACCTGACAAGAATGCTGTTTTACACTACTGCAGATCTCATTACATTTAGAAACACTGAAGGAAATTTTTAGAAAATTAAAATTTAGCAAGTGCAAATTACTCATCGCTGTTGGAAGGAAGTGCTAACATTCATAATTTCCTATCCATCCTCTAGTGTGATAACATTTGGCATACACATCCCTGGGTTCATTAAATGGCATTGTGCTATGTGTATTTGTAATACAAAATGTGGGATAAGACCTGGTATTTGCTAGGTTGGAAATGGTTTTGCAGTATTGGCTGCTTCTTAAAAAAGCAACTTTCAGCTGTTGCTGCGAATCCAAAAGTTCACACAACCCCTTTAATAATAGTTAAGACAGAAGATTTTCACATATTCCAGCTTTCTTGCTGTAATTGACAAGCTGTTTTTATGGAACAGGGGAGTATATTCTAGCTTCTGGCTAGTTGATTGGTATCACTAAAGAGAAATGAGATATGTACTGATGAAACTGGACTGGCATGGCCTTTTTGAGTGACAGCTTTTCCTGGAAGATGCTGACCAATCTGGAAAATAGAGCAACAATAAATAAGCATTTTTTTTTTCATCCAGTGGGCTCATTTGGCATGTTGGGAATAGGCTGCAACATCACTGCAAAATGTTTTCCATGGAAGTGGGGGTAACTGAGGATATTTAGTTTGTAGAAAAGGAGACTGGCAGGAAATATGACAGCAGTTGAAAGGATTGTGATATGTTCTCTGTTGCTATAGAGGGTGAAAGAGGAGTGATGGCTCAGCAGTTAAAGATGCTGAGTTTGTCAGCTGGAAAGCTGATAGCCCAGGTTCGAGACCCAAGTGCCCTGCAACAGGATGAGCTCCCTTTCCTTGTTCCAGCTCCTGCCCTTCTAGCAGTTCAAAAGCATGCTTGGAGTCATAGTAGACAATCCCTTAAATATGAGCCAGCCGTGTGCTGCAGCTGCCAAAAGGCCAACGTAGTGCTGGGCTGCATTAACAGAGGGATAGAATCAAGATCACACAAAGTATTAATACCACTTTACAATGCCTTGGTAAGGCCACACTTGGAATACTGCATCCAGTTTTGGTCACCATGATGTAAAAAAGATGCTGAGACTCTTGAAAGAATACAGAGAAGAGCAACAAAGATGATTAGGGGACTGGAGGCTAAAGCATATAAGGAAAGGCTGCTGGAATTGGATATGTCTAGTTTAGTGAAGAGAAGGACGAGGGGGGACATGATAGCAGTGTTCCAATATCTCAGGGGCTGCTACAAAGAAGAGGGAGTCAAGCTATTTTCCAAAATGCCTGAAGGCAGGACAAGAAGCAACGGGTGGAAACTAATCAAGGAGAGAAGCAACCTAGAACCAAGGGGAAATTTCCTGACATTTAGAGCAATTAATCAGTGGAACAACCTGTCTCCAGAAGTTGTGAATTCTTTGTCTGAAAATCTCCAACTATCACTTGCTGGCCCAGTATAAAAGCATTGGGGCTTCTATCATGACACGATGTTCATTATGCTATCAGTTTTGACTGTGCCCATATCCTATCAATTCTTTCCCCTATTTGGTAGGCATGTGTCTGTCTTCTGAACCCAAGAACATCTAGGTATCTTCCTCTTACCTTTCAGGTTTGGTAGATACTGTGCCATTTTCTTGACCAGCCTATTATTATTTATTATTAGTATACAGTGTTGTTACAGTAGCCAGGAAGTCACAATGCTATTGCAGAGTAGTAGTTTGGCTTGCCAAGGTACCAGCCCTGTTATAGGACACACTTGCATGCTTCCAAAAGTGTGCCACAGGAGGGTGATCTGGCTTCGCACCAGAGTTGCCTCATAAGCAGGCACTGCAACTGGGAAGGTTCAGAGCTGTCAGGAATCTGACTGCCTGGACAGAACACCAGCTCATCTCCCCTCTATCTACTTGCATACAACATGCTTTCAAATTGTTAAGTGGACAGAGGCTAAGATGAATGACAGGAGTTCCCCATATCATGCAGTGCTAGGGCTTCAACTGCTAGAGCTGAGACCATCTCCAGAATCATTAAGCCCTTGAGCCCCTGCCCCTCATCTTGACCAGCTGATAACAAACTATGGTCATACTGGTTTTCTCTAGCATGGGAACTCTGATTTTGGCAGCTCAAATCCTCAGAGGAAAAAAAAAATACTCAGAAGTACTAGATCTTAACAACTGGGAATTTTCCAATTCCTGACTTTGAAAAGTCCTACAACTAGTAAGCAGCCATCACTTAGAGACTTTTTTTCTCATGTGAAAGAAGGGAAATTTAAAAACTAAATATTCTCAAGTACTAAGTGCTTAAGTGCAGGAAAGATATAGGGAAACTTCATGTCTGACATAGCTGTCTGGTAGGAGTTAGCAAAATCCTCTAATCCATTTACAGGATGCACATAACCAAGTTACCATCACTTAATTAATTAGACTAAAGGTTTTGTTGAAGCTTCAGCTATCAAAAGACGAGGCACTTATTCAGGAGGGTTATGTATATAAATACCAGCATAGGCAAGCTTGTTTAGAGCAAAACAGATCAGCCAGCCAGATCTCTGCCTCTCACCTCCTTGAAAGCAGTTGCAGTAGCTTGTCAGTCATAAAAATATCTTCCTGTGGGTTTTACTAGGAGCAAATGTAGATGTTTGGCTACTGATAGAGCCTTGGTATGATGAACAATAACAGGAGCAAAGCCTTAATACTTAAATTTTACCTTTAAGAAATCTGCAATTACTTGTTATATTTGTATCCCACTTTTTATTCAGGAGCTTAAGGCACTGATGTAGTGCTCCTTTCTCTAATTTTTCCTCAAAGCAATCATCCTGTGAAATAGGTTGGGCTGAAACTGGTCCAGCATCACTTAGTGCAGTGGTTCTCAAGCTGTGGGTCGGGACCCTATTTGGGGTCGAACGACCATTTCACGGGGGTCGCCAAACAACGCAGTCCGCCATTTTTTCCCCTTTTCCTTAGCTGTGCTACTCCCTTTTATTCTATTGGCTTTTGAAAGCCAATAGAATAGACTCTCTTAAATAGAGTCTAATTCTATTGGCTTTCAAAAGCCAATAGGAATAGTCCAGGCTGTCTCTGCCCTGCTGAGCCCGCCAAAAGTCCCATTCTGCAAACTGTGCTGCACCAGTTGAGTAGTCCTCAACTTATGACCGGTTGAGTAGTCCTTGACTTACGACCGGTTGGGGATCGTGGCATTAAAAAGGTTGAGAACCACTGACTTAGTGGCTGAGAGCTGAATTAATAACAATAACAATAACACTAGTAAGTAATGGTTTCCCTATCTAGTTGTGTCTGACTCTAGGGCATGGTGTTCATCTCCATTTTTTGGCTGAGGGAGCCAGCATTGTCTGAAGAAATTTTCCATGGTCATGTGGCCAGCATGGATATATACCAAAGATGCATGGAACTCTATTATTTTCCCACCAAAGTAGAACTTATTAATCTACTTGCATTTGCATGCTTTTGAATGTTAAGTGGAGAGGAACTGGGGCAAGGAACAGGAGCTCGCCCTGTTGTGTGGCATTTGGGTCTTAAACCTGGGCTGTCAGCTTTCTAGCTGATAATCTCAGCATCTTTAACTGCTGAGCCATGGTGCCCCCTCAGTGTTTACTTAACAGATTTATATACTGCTCCATGGTACTCTACAGCACCCATTGATGTTTAGAATGTCAGCATATTGCCCCAAATAATCTGGGTCTTCATTTTACAAACCTCAGAAGGATGGAAAGCTGAGTCAACCTTGAGCCCTGTCAGGACTGGATTCCAGGCTATAAGCAGAGTTTGTCTGCAAATACTGCACTCCAACCACTGCACCACCAGGTCTCCTCAACTTAAACCTGGGTTTTGCTCATGCCAGACCATCTTAATTACTATTTCATTTTTTTTACTGATGCACACACACACACACACACACACACACACACACATGTATACACACACACACATATACATGCATACACACACACATGTATGTATGTATGTATGGATGGATGGATGGATATATATAAAGAAGTGGACAGGGTAATGTAATATTTTTCTTTTTTCATCTAAAAATGTCCCATTTCCACTTCTTGGACTGACCATGTGACTATGCAAGTACATTAAGCTTTTTTCTTGGTAAAAGATTTTCCATTTATTAGTAAGTCCATCCAATCATTCATCCATACATGCCCAATATCCCTTAAATTAGTGTTTTTCAAACTTAGCAACTTTAGAGGCAGCATACTAGCTAGGGTACTCTGAGAGTTAAAGTCCACACATCTTAAAATTGCCAAATTTGAAAATCACTGCCCTTAATGATCTGGTAATTGTAACATATTTTTCCATTAAAAATCCAGAGAAGGAAAACACTTCTGGACAGACAGATAAACCAAGTAGCCTTAACCCTAAGCCACTTAAGGGTTATTAGGACTTCCTTCTTCACTTATTAAGGGAACACAGTGCTATGGATTCAATTTCAACAAGGTGCTTTAAAATGTGTGGAAGAGCAAATATATCCTGTTTCCAGCTTTTTAAAGTAGCTTTTCCCAGGATCACATGGCTATTTAAAAAAAAAAATATCGCAGGCAGATGGTATATTTATACCCCATGATCTCTGAAGCACATAGTTGGAATAGATTTTAAAGAGTTGTATAAGTATATTTAAAATTGTGCAAATGCAAATGCCTGGGATGAATTATTATTAAATCATGGTTAAGTTCAGAAATAGGTCAGAGAATAAAAGCCTAAGAAACACATTTAAAAGACTAGAAACAGAGCCTTTCACAACTTTCTGGTCATAAGTGACTGCATTATGTAATCTACATCCCAGGACTTCTTAAAGTTTCAAAGGCTGGGAAACTGCTCCTGTAAGGAGAAATGAGAGGTTATCCAGATTCAGATGCCAATTAAACCATTAAACAAATATACCAGTGAGCAAAGACAGTGTATTGGGATCTTGTCCAAGCTGAAGATCCCATGCATGTGGTCTCCCTTCATAGTCTTCCTAACCAATTCTTTCTTCTTCCAGCTCCCCATTTTCCTGGTCCAGATGCAACTCCTAATACAGACAGCAACACATTGCAAAATGGTGCTTTGAAAGACTTTCTTGAATCATCCAGCCTGGCAATGTATCTCCAGCTTCCTGGCAGCAAAGAGATAGGCAAGAAGCATTCTGCTGCTGACTTGTACTTGTGTACAAGCAGGGCTTTTTTTGTCATAGAATGCCCAGAACGGAGTTCCAGCACCTTTTTTGGATGGAACCTTGTAGGGTAGGCAAGGCAGGTTGTATGACGTGTGTGAGTTCTGGCACCTTTTTTTTTTTTTTTTTACAAAAAAAAAGCACTGTGTACAAGGAAAGGACAGGTTTGGCTGAGGTTGTGCTATTGCCATTCTATGAAGTTCTCTGATGCTATGATGCTCAGATAGCAATGGGCAGGATGATAGCTGAAGCTGCACCAAGAGAAGAAGGCTAGTTTTCTAGAGGCTGTTGGACAGATGGCAGACAGCTCCAGCTGCAATTAGTGAAAATGAGCAAAAGCTGAAATTGCGTCAGGCCACTGCTTCAAGTTTCCAACATTCAAGAATTAGTCATCGTACAATATACTACTTGATGATGGGCTTCCTGTTATAGAGCTCTAAAATGGAGCGTAAGCTAACCATAGTTGCCAGGGCTTTGGACCTCACCACTTTCCAATTACACATTTGAGAGAGCACGCCTGCCAAATTGCCTGCAATTTCATCACTTTTAGGAGCTCAGAAAGAGGTTGCAGTCTCTCTTTCCCCCCCTCTCTCTTGGTTGGGTTATTCTTTTAGATAGTTTCATGTAAGATGCACAAGCCCATGAACCTAACTGACTTTATTTGGTCATTGTCATCAGCAATCTCTCCCTCTCTCACCCTAATCTTTTCTGTGATATTTAGAGATTAGATAACTCTATTAAAATTTCTAGAATCTATACCTGGAATACATATATAGTACTGTATATATGTACAAAGAAAAGATTGACTTAGCGTGTACATTTCTCCAGGAATGGTTTAATTCCTCTTGGCAGAAGATAAAACTTCCCACCTCATGCCAAGTCTTACTGACTTTTAGCCATCATATCTACAGAAATTGTTGATCAGTTCCTTAGGGTTTATTGGGTGCTTGCCCAATAAGTCCTCAAATAAGTTATGTTAGTAGCATATTGATACAGTATATTCTCAGATTATTTATTGATTATTTATTTATTTAACTTGTACACCACTCATCTCACCTAGAGATGACTCTAGGTGGCTTACAGGGTAGAAAAATGTAGGTTAGACAGCATCACCACCAGATGGATTTGTAGCTGGCTGACCGGGCATACTCAGCATGTGGTCCTCAATGGAACTGAATCTACATGGAGGGAAGTGAGTAGTGGGGTGCCCCAGTGCTCTGTTCTGGGCCCAGTGCTCTTCAACATCTTTGTCAATGATGTGGACAAGGGGATAGATGGGGAACTCATCAAATTTACAAATGACACCAAGCTGGTAGGAATAGCCAACATTCCAGAAGATAGGCTTAAGATACAGAAGGATCTTGACAGACTTGAAGATTGGATACTATCTAACAAAATGAAATTCAATGGTGAAAAAAGTAAGGTTCTACATTTAGGCAAGAAAAACCAAATGTACAGGTACAATATAGATTAGGGGTGTCAAACTGCTGGCCCGTGGGCCGGATGCATCACATGGAAGCTGCGCCCACCCCATTGCTGGCAATGGCAAAACTGTCCGATATGTTGCGTGACATCATATGACATTGCGAGTTTGACATATCTGGTATAGATGGTAGCTTGTTCATTAGTAGTAACTGTGAGAGGGATTTTGGAGTCCTAGTGGGCAATCACCTAAATATGAGCCATCAGTGTGCTGCAGCTGCCAAAAAAGCCAACACAGTGCTAGGCTGCATTAACAGAGGGCTAGAATCAAGACCATGTGAATTCTTAATACCACTTTACAATGCCTTGGTAAGGCCACACTTGGAATACTGCATCCAGTTTTGGTCACCACAATGTAAAAAAGATATTGAGACTCTAGAAAGAGTACAGAGAAAAGCAACAAAGATGATCAGAGGACTGGAGGCTAAAACATATAAAGAATGGTTGCTGGAACTGGGTATGTCTAGTTCAAGGAAGAGAAGGAATAGGGTGACATGATAGCATTAGCTTGACTCTGCTTCTTTGTGGCAACCCCTGGTGTATAGGAATATCTCAGGGGTTGCCCAAAGAACAGGGAATCAAGATATTCTCCAAAGCACCTGAAGGCAGGACAAGAAGCAGTGGATGGAAACTAATCAAGGAGAGAAGCAACCTAAAACTAAGGAGAAATTTCTTGACAGAACAATCAGTGGAACAACCTGCTTCCAGAAGTTATGAATGCTCCAATACTGGATGTTTTTAAGAAGAGACTGAACAACCATTTGTCTGAAATAGTATAGGTTTTGCTGCCTGAGCAGGGGTTTGGACTAGAAGACCTCCAAGGTCCCTTCCAATGTTATTATTATTAAAATTATGAAAAATACAAATACAATACAAAATATGAAATAATTAAAACAATAAATAGTAACATTAACTTATCTTAAATTTGACAAAGATGGAGATGAAGGTAGCAAGATACACACGGGGTAGGTGTAGTCTTAACCCATTAACCATCTCCAGAGTTATGGGGCCCCATTGGTTGCATTACTTTTTATAACATTTCTGTGCTCCAAGAAATTCAGATATCACCTGGAAAAGATTATACTTGCATTCCACAGGGAATACAAGTAGTCCTCACTTAATGATGGCAATTGAGATTAAAATTTCTGTCACTAAGCAACACAACCATAAAGTACAATGTCACATGGCTGCACCAATTAGAAAAAGAAATTCCAGCACTTCTGGTTGCTGTCCTTAAGCAAGTGAGGGCATTATGTGATTGTCAGTTGTTACTTCCTGGGGTTTCCCCACTGACTCTGTAGGAAAGCCAGCAAAGAAAGTTGCAAATGGTGATCATGTGATTGTGAGATGCTGCCACTGACATAAGCATGAGGACCAATCATTCAGTGCCATCATAAGCTCAAACATTTGCTGAACGAGTGGTTATTAATCAAGGACATATATAAATAATCACAAAGCCCCATCAGAAATAGTTAAAGGATCTGGGAATGTTTATGAACCCAGATCCTTTCTTTAACCATGGGGATGACTGAAATATGATAGCAGTCTTGAAGCATTTGAAGGATTATCAAATAGAAGAGAGACCATGCTTATTTTCTATTGTTCCAGAGAATAGGAAGAGAAATGGTGGTTTCAGCTGTAAGGAAATAGCTTCAGACAGGAGGTCAAGTGGAACTTCCTGATTCCATGAACATTCAGTAATGGAATAGGCTGCCTTCTTTGTAGATTTTCAATCAGAAGCTGGAAATTCATCTGTCAGAGATGCTATAGTGCACCTTCCACTGAGCAGATGGTTGAACTACATGAGCTCTATGGTCCCCTCCAACTTTATGATTCTAAATTTGGCATGGGCTTCCCCCAAAACTGTCAATCAGCCTTCCTGAAGCTACTTTTCCAAGAAGGTTGTAATTAGAACTCTTGGCTTGCAGACTAGGAATTTAACACACCTTCAATGTACCTGAAACCAATAAACTTCACAATTCTGCTGTCTTTAGTGATACCATTCCTTATCCTTTTATATCCAGTCTTGCCAAACTGAACCACAGGACACTCAGAAATGCCCATGTTCCATCTCCTAAACTATGTGGGTTCATTGCTGCTTTCAGATTCCCCAGAATGCAATGTTCTCTGCTCAAATGTGTGATAGAAATATGAATTGGCAAAGGTTTTAATTATAATTTTTTTGTGTAGCTTGTACTGCAGTGTGTGGGATGCTCTTGCACTTGCCTGCCTGCTTGCTTTTTTTTTTCTTTTTTAACCCCAGTGAAGCATTTGTTCTAGTTATAGAGAAAAAATAAATTTGCTCCTTTAGATAATCTGTTAAATGGTGAAAGAATGTAAAAGGAACCTTAGAAAAAAGCCCTAATGTCATCTGGCTAATAAGAAGAAAAGAAAAGAAAGCACTAACACAGAAAAAAAATGGTTAGCTCTTTGTTAAACTCACAGGTGGATGTGAAGGAGCTGAGCTGGCAGGTTTAGGAAGGGACTGTATAGACTCAGCTACTGGTAGAAATTCAATGGACTACATCCCAAATGTCTCAGTGGATAGAAGGTTTCATTTTGAGTTCCTTGATCAGTTGAAAAACACCAAAGGGAAGAGGAAAAGGCAGAGTCTGGACTAGGAAACCTCAGTAAAGCAATAGTACAGCCTACTGGTAAGAATAGGGAAACCCAGACTGTGTCCTTCAATCTTTCTAAACTATGTTCACACAGCTTTAATGAGTTCTGAAGTCTCAACCTATGAATTTGCAAACATCACACCAATTCTTCTATCTAAAGCATATTACGTTAGCCATTTAGAACTATGCTACAGGAACTGGTTACACATGGTTGGCATCATTTTGTTTGTGTCTTTGATTTAGATTACACCTTTCCTCCAGGAACTCAGGGGAAGCCGGGTTTGACAACAACAGCAACACTGTGGGAAAGTGGGCTGAATGACAGCAATTTGGGCCAAACCACCCAGTGAGCTTCTGAAGAATTAATGAAGGCTGGGCTTGAACTGAGATCTCCTAATTTCTAATTTAACACCATGATTGTTCTTGTGTATAATCTGAGAAAGATAGCTGCCAATAAATAAAACTTAATAGGAATAAGAGAAAAAAAATACTTTGCAAAGTTCTATTTTATCAAAGATAAGGTGACCAACCGTCCTCCTTTTGGGAAGACAGTCCTCCTTTTGTGAGTTCTGTCCTCCCTCAAAAAGCGTCCTCCTAAATGTCCTCTTTTTCTAAATTTGAAGACTAATCTTCAGGGCTTTTTTTTCCCCATAGAACGCTCAGAAGGCGTTCCAGGATCTTTTTTTTTTTTTGATGGTTTTTTTCAACTTTTGCATGAGCTGTGCTACTCCCCCTATTGGCTTTCGAAAGCCAATAGGAATTGCTGCTGAGCGGGCCAAAACACCCGGCAAACTTTGCACATGCAAGTTGCAGGAACTTTGCACCCCTCACTGCTACTGAACTACACCATCTTCTACTTAGTTCTGAAGATAGCTGGAGGAGATTGGAGGAGTAAGTTTCTCTTGATCTTCCCTATTCGGTTCTACACAGGGATGCACAGGGTAGGCAGTGGTGCTGGGGGGTGGCTGGGGGGGTGACTGCAGGGCCGGAGCCGGCATGGCTGGTGCTTTGTGAGCCATGGGGCCAGCTCTACGGGGATGCACAGGGTGGGTGGTGGTGCTGGGGGAGGCTGGGGGGTGGTGGCTGCAGGGCTGGAGCCAGCGCGACTAGTGCTTTGTCTTTGCGAGCCACAGGGCCGGCTCTACAGGGATGTGCAGAGTGGGCGGTGGTGCTGGGGGCGGCTGCAGGGCCGAAGCCGGCTCAGCTGGTGCTTTGCAAGCCATGAGGCCAGCTCTCCATGGCAGGGCAGCGGTGCTGGCGGGGCGGCTGTGGGCAGGGGTGCGGTGGCCAGTTGACCTTCCATGGGCCACGCCAGCTGGTGGTCTATGCAGTGCTGACCTGCGCTGCCACCACCTTGCCCTGTGCACTTATGTGGCCGTCCTGGAGCGCCTGGCCCACAACACCTGCCTCCGCCGCCCACCCCATGCAGTACTCATTTAAATAATAATTAATAGGCATGTAAGCATAATTATAATATAAAATTTTATTGTTACAAATGTTTTTATTATGCATTTATCATATTATAGCATATTCAGTATTATTGTTGCAATGAATAAAATGTTTCTTTTATTTATGATATTTTTTTCTTCAATTTATTTGTGTCCTCCTTTTCATTGTAAAAAAGTTGGTCACCTTATCAAAGAGTAAGCCCAATTTAAATTTCCCCAATCCCACCAGCAAGTTTGGCTTCCTAAAGGACCTATGGATAACTTTCCCAGTTCAGACGCTGTAACTCACTAGCTGAATCATCATACGATAATAAGTTTACAATACAAGAAATGATCGAAATACATTTTCAAACTATTGAACAGACCAACCTATCAAAAATAGTGCCATAAAAAACAAAATAGAAATACAAGTTAAGATAGGCAAGAAAATGGTAAGTGAGCACCTGTCCAGCCTAGATGAGTTCAAATCACCAGGACCAGATGGATTACACCCCAAGGTTCTCAAGGAACTGGCAGATGTGATCTCAGAACCACTGAACTATATTTTTCAAAGATCCTGGAGCACTGGGGAACTACCAGAGGACTGGAAAAGAGCTGATGTAGTTCCATCTTCAAAAAAGGAAAAAAAGGACCCAAGAAATTACAGACCTATCAGCCTGACCTCAATACCTGGGAAGATTCTGGAAAAGATAATCAAACAACGAATCAACGAACACCTAGAGGCAAACAAAGTCATTACTAAAAGCCAACACGGGTTTGTCAAAAACAGATCATGCCAGACAAATCTTATTGCCTTCTTTGACCAAGTGACAAAATAAGTGGACCAGAGGAATGCTGTGGATATAATTTACTTAGTCTTCAGTAAGGCATTTGACAAAGTAGACCACAACCTACTACTTGATAAGATAGAAAAATATGGGTTAGACAGCATCACCACCAGATGGATCCGTAGCTGGCTGACTGGCCATACTCAGCATGTGGTCCTCAATGGAACCGCATCTACGTGGAGGGAAGTGTGTAGTGGGGTGTCCCAGAGCTCTGTTCTTGGCCCAGTGCTCTTCAACATCTTCATCAACGATCTGGACAAGGGGATAGATGGGGAACTCATCAAATTTGCAGATGACACCAAGCTGGCAGGAATAGCCAACACTCCAGAAGACAGGCTTAGGATATAGGAGGATCTGGACAGAATTGAACACTGGGAACTATCTAACAAAATGAAATTCAATGATGA
The DNA here is from genome assembly GCF_016545835.1 of Crotalus tigris. Lineage (NCBI taxonomy): Eukaryota > Metazoa > Chordata > Lepidosauria > Squamata > Viperidae > Crotalus > Crotalus tigris. The sequence goes on from NW_024096744.1 coordinate 373,564, forward strand.
AAAAAGTAAGGTTCTACATTTAGGCAAGAAAAATCAAATGTACAGGTATAGTATAGGGGGTACCTTGCTCAATAGTAGTAACTGTGAGAGGGATCTTGGAGTCTTAGTGGACAATCATTTAAATATGAGCCAGCAGTGTGCTGCAGCTGCCAAAAAAGCCAACACAGTGCTAGGCTGCATTAACAGAGGGATAGAATCAAGATCACGTGAAGTATTAATACCACTTTACAATGCCTTGATAAGGCCACACTTGGAATACTGCATCCAGTTTTGGTCACCATGATGTAAAAAAGATGCTGAGACTCTAGAAAGAATACAGAGAAGAGCAACAAAGATGATCATGGGACTGGAGGCTAAAACATATAAGGAACAGTTGTTGGAATTGGGTATGTCTAGTTTAACGAAGAGAAGGATGAGGGGGGACATGATAGCAGTGTTCCAATATCTCGGGCTGCCACAAAGAAGAGGGAGTCAAACTATTTTCCAAAGTGCCTGAAGGCAGGACAAGAAGCAACGAGTGGAAACTAACCAAAGAGAGAAGCAACCTAGAATTAAAAACAAACTTCCTGACAGTTAGAACAATTAACCAGTGGAACAACCTGCCTCCAGAAGCGGTAAATGCTCCAGCACTGGAAGTTTTTATGAAGAGACTGGACAGCCATTTGTCCGAAATGGTATAGGGTTTCCTGCCTGAGCAGGGGGTTGGACTAGATGACGTCCAAGGTCCCTTCCAACTCTATTATTATTATTATTATTATTATTATTATTATTATTATTATTATTATTGTTGTTGTTGTTGTTGTTGTTGTTGTTGTTGTTGCTGCTGCTGCTGCTGTTGTTGTTTTGGTGTTTTTTTTCTCTCTTAAATTTTAAAGGATGGAAATAGAATTAAAGGAGAATTATGCTATCCCCGCAAGCATGAGCTTCAACAAGAGGTGGGCACTTTCTGAAATTTGTCCTAAACTAATAATATCCAACTTTAGCAACTTTAACACTTGTGGAATTCAATTTCCCAACCAGCCATGCTTTAGCTAGGGAATTCTGGGAGTTGAAGTCCACAAGTTTTAAAGTTGCCAAGGTTGGGCACCCCTGTCTTAAACCATGGAACTGGATAGTAGCATATAATCCTATCATCACTGATAAAGTTGCAAAGTCTAGACTAACTGTTGCCAGTATCACAGCATATATAGGTCTAGGACAGGGGTTCTCAACCTTGGCAACTTTAAAACTTGTGGACTTCAACTCCCAGAATTTCTCAGCCAGCAAATGTCAGGCCATCCATGGGACTGCAGTGATTTAATTTCACAGTAGTTGAGTTTTTAAATGTTTGAGGTTTTAAGAGTAATTTCCAACAAACTTCACAGCTAATCCATTATAGATCCATTGCAGATATAGTATAATCAAAATACACTAAAGCCTGTTGAGCTAATTTTTTTATTGAATAGTACAACGGAGTTTAATAACTACATGCAGTCTTCACCAAGACTTTTTGCTTCCCTGAACTTTCCTCACTGCTAATTACTTTTTAAAAGATAAAATTAAAATCAGTGTCTTGAAAATAATGCGGATAATTTGGAGTATTTATGTACAGTATCTCAGGCCTTTTCATTCTGGACTCATTTGCTTCTGGCTTTGACTGTCCCTTTTGCTCTCAGCCTAACTATCATTGTTCTCAGTTCAAAGTTCGTAAGAAACACTGATAACTCACACCTGACCCATCCCCTCCCACCAGCAGTTTACCTCCCAATGACCCTGATGTGATGTAAACTCCCCATCATAAGACCCATCACAAGGTTCTCACTGATGTCTCGTATCTCATATTTGACACACCCACACCTGAAGCCCTTATAAACAGAACATGGACACTGACATCCCCTAAACTCCCCTGAAGATGTTACCTAGCCTGGTAATGGAATGTTTGGAAGCCAACCCAGAAGCTCAAAGAATGAACTTTCACCCTCATCCTATACCTGAGCTACAGATCTTCCCCTGATGAGAACTGTGGAACACAATTACTCATTACTAACATTTGAGATGCCTTGATAATGATTCTTCTGATAAATATGACACTGTTTAATAAAGTCTATTTTACCATTATTAAGGGATAGAACACATACTGGTGAAGCATACTTAAGTCTTGGAGCACCATAAATTGTTAGGCCTGGTCTTCAGAATTGGTTGCCATTTTCCATCCATGAAAGCACACTGATATAATGCAAGTAGACATTTGTTATCTCCCAGATCAGTTTTTATGTTTTCCTATCTGTGTCTCATTCTTTACCCAAACCTAGAAAAACCCTGAATATTGAGAAGACCCATATTACAGTTAAACGTTGAATGATTATGGAAAGAATGCAACCTTCTTACTCAAAGACTAATTTTATATTGTAGTAGATAAGATAAGATAAGATAAGATAAGATAAGATAACATAAGATAACCTTTATTGCCATATTGTTTTTACTATGGGCACAACAGCACACATCAAAAATGAAATTTAGTTGCCTGTTCTCAAAGTGAAACATACATGACACACACCTAAACATACTATATACAACATATGTATAGACCCACACCCATACATATACATGACAAATAAATAGGGCTTAATAAATACTTTAAGGATTATCTTTATGGATTAGATTGGGTGTGGTCTATACCATACATAAATGTCTGTTAATTTCTCTTTTACCCATGAGAAACCCATTAAAAATCCTGTTAAGTTCAATCAAGGGTAGGACTTAAGACTAAAGGTAGGACTTGAGACCAACTATGTTTGAGATCTGCTACGGCATAGTAGAGTTATTCAGCATGTCGCCATCCACATTTGTTTGGTTTTTTTAAAAAGGTTTTATTGATTTTCTAGTTTTACATTTAAGTATTTAAAAAGCAATGTGGCGGCTGGATTAATCAATCATTCAATAACATGAAAGCATCTTTAATACAAATCTCAAACTACCACATTAAAAATTTCCTCTCTTTTCCCTTTAGTATTTACTGTCTCATGTTTAAGCTAATACAATTCTTATTATATCAATTAAATAAAAATAACATTGTTACATTTATCAATAGTTTTTACCTTATACATATCCCAATTGCTTTAACATTCAATCTTTATAGACAATCAATATCCTGTAATTAGTTTTTCCTAATTTTTAGTTTCCCATCAATATTTAAATTTAACATTTAATATTTATAATTTCCAAGTTTTAGGTAACCAAATTTTCCTTTACCACAATTCATCACAAAGTCTAATATTCAAGATACATGTCCTATCTATTTGAATATATTCTATTTCTCACTGTCTTACATCATCAGTATAACATTCTTATTTTCTACTAATTTCCAAATGTCTTAAATTTAATGACCAAAATTTCCCTTATTTCAACATCAAATACTTCCTCTCTTTTTCTCTTAATATCTACTATCTCATATTTAAACTAATACAGTTCTTATTTTATCAACTACATAAAGACATGTTTAGTACATTTATCAAAAAAATTAGCTTGTATATATTTTAACCACTTTTACATTCAATCTTTATAGACAATCAATATACTATTTATTTGTTTTCCCCAATTTTTAATTTCCCATCAATATTTAAATTTAACTTTTCATATTTATACTTCCAAGTTTTAAGTGACCAAAGTTTTCTTTATCTCAGTTTATAGCATAATCTAGTATTCAAAGTACACATATTGTCTGTTTGAGTGCATTCTATTTTAATTAGTAACATAACATCCTCACTAATAAATCCAAACCCCAATATTCTTCAGGCTTATTCTAGCTTGCTTTCTTTGCCAACTTGCCTTCCATGTCTGTGCTTTTAAATTATCAAATAGGTCTCCCTATGTTGTTGTGTATATTATTTGAGATAAAAGAGACCATCCAATCACCATTCTTTTGGAAGGACTAACAAATTGTCTCTCTATTATTCCATCTCCCCGTAGTTGTCTTGGAATGTTTATCTTCCATTTGGTCTGTTCTTCTTTTTGCTCCTCAGATTTCTTTTGGTTTATATAGAAAGTCTTTTCCATTTTCAGTGTTATCAGTCCCTTTTGTGGGTTTTCCATTAATTATGTTTGTTGGTCCATTGAATTCTCCATCATAGTGTTCAATTGTTCACTTCTTCTATTATGTTCTACAATTCTTTAATTGTAGTCAAAGTAAAAACCCAAATCTTCAGTAGGGATAAGAAATCTTTTGGTCCCCAAATTTTAGAAACATATAAATCCAGTTAAAATAAGGTTATTCTTTCAGCATTTTAAACTCCCCTGGATAGTCAGTTGCCGCTGCTCTTAGAGAGTGGGATAGGATTTCCCTTCCCTTCCACAGGGGAAAATATTTTGGGCAGCTTATACAGGTAGAAAAGATAGATTTCACCCAGTCTCATCCATGCTGCTTTAAAAGTGCCTGGTGGTAAGTTTGACTTCGGCTGTCTGCACCTAGTGATGGGCCATATTTCTATGGCTGGTCTTTCATCCGCTGGTTTGGAGGGCTGCCCCAGATCAAGAGGAAGGGCTAACACCCTCCCTTGATCAAGCGGGGATCCTCTCCTTGCTTGTTGCCCCTACAGGGTGACTTTTGACCCTTTCCAGAGTCCCCCAGAAGTGTGAAATCGAATGCAGAAGATGGAGCTCGCCTTCCAGAGTTCGCGGAGGCCGCGATGGCAAACCGGAAGTCCCACATTTATTTTGTTAATACATACGCTTCATTAAATGTTTGAAGGCAGTAAAATGAATCAGAAAAACATGGTGCAAAGAGGTAAATATTCATTAATCCTATGATCAATAGTAGCAAACCTATGGCTAACCAGGTAGAATTAATTTAATCTCCTTGGGAATTGACTGTATCAGCTAAAACTTTTGGGGTGTTTTCACAATACGTTAATTTCTCTTAATCCAGTTAAATATGGAATGAGAGTGTACAATGTACACACATCACAAATACTTGAGAAAATACTATATGCATATTAGGAAAATTCAAAGAAAAGATGCATATATTTAAAGAAATGTGCAGGAGAATGGGTACAAAGTTTTTGGAAATGTCTGAGTTTTAGAAAATTAGAGAAATTAAGTGAAGCTGAACTTGTCTCCAGATACTGAGCAACTGCAGGGTGTTAATCATGCACTGCACTGTTAATCAAAGTGTACTGCATGATTTCCACTTCTTTGCTGCTCAGGGTGTATACTTGAGATCAAGTGTAATCTTGGAGATTGGGCTATAGCAAAGAAACAAAATTTTGGAAGAATGCTATGTTTTATTGAATGCTACAGAGTCCTTGAGAAAAAGTCTCTCAGTTTGGAAATGAAGTATATATTCAACCCTTTAAATCTTTTTTTTTTCAAACTTGGTAACTTTAAGAAGAATGGACTTTAACAGGAATATAGGAATAGGAACATTCTTTATCGGACAAGTGTGATTGGATACACAAGGAATTTGTCTCTGGTACACACAAACAACAAAATGGTAAGTCATAGATCATAAATCATAAGATACACTCATAATAAAACAAGTGATAAATCATAAGATACCAACAGAAGAAGGTAGTAGGAAAGATGAGAATATGAGAAAGATGAAAAAGATGAGAAGGATAATAGGAATACAGCCTACTACATGGTTAGATATCCTTAGGCATAAAACCATGGTGTGGGAATTAGGTGTTTAGCAGAATGATGGCATGGGGCGGGGGAGAGAAACTATATTTGTGTCTAGTTGTTTGGGCGTGCAATGCCTTGTAGTGGCATCCTGAGGGGAGAAGTTGAAATGGTTCATGTCCCAGTTAAACTTTCAGAATTCCATAGCCAGCATGTTTAAAGAGGCCAAGTCTGGGGAAAAAAAATCTGCTCTAAACAAAGTAGTACTATCTTTGAACACCAACATTTTATGCCAGCTGCCTCAAGAATGAAGACTATTCCAATTTAGTCAACTATCACAAGATTTTGGCATAATAATTCTTCAGAATCCAGGTGATATGATGCATCTATTTACAAATTTAATTCCACAATCCTTATATAGTTCTTAAGAATGATGACAACACAACAATCTCAGTAAGATGTACATTGCAATCCTGCCATAACCATTATTACTTTAACCCTTTCATTTTGGCTTTGACCTTTAATAGAGCTTACCAGAGGGTGGTGAGACTTGCATCTGGCAGGTTTACTGAACACCCCATAATAGGAAGCATTAAGTGATCCATTGGGCCTTCCAATTTTCTGCCTTCTCACACTTCACTATTTCTGTTGCAGCTGTCTTTAAAGATCTGAATATATTGCTTCGTTTAATCTTCAAAACCCAGAATGAAGAGCCGAGGTGGCGCAGCAGTTAGAGTCCAGTACTGCAGGCCACTTTAGCTGACTGTGTTCAGCAGGTCAGCGGTTCAAATCTCACCGGCTCAAGGTTGACTCAGCCTTCCATCCTTCCAGGGTAGGTAAAATGAGGACCCAGATTGTTGGGGGCAATGTAAATATATATATATACATTGCTTACTGGTGTACACAGCTTAGAGAGCGCTTGCACTTAAAGTGGTTTATAAGTCTCATAAATAAATAAATAAATAAATAAAAGTGAAGAAACAAAAAGGAGGGTTCCCATTGGCTAGAAGTCATTGTTTTCTCTGCCAAGATTTGGATTTATTCCTTATTTAAAGAGATAGCCATTTACAAAAAAGAGGGAAACCCCCATCTCTTTTAGATCCAATGTTTTTACAGCAGATATAACTGCTGTGGATGCATCCTATACATCCATACATACATCCAATCAACCAACCAAGCATACCATAGAATATAGAATAACAGAGTTGTAAGAGACCTTGGAGGTCATCTAGTCCAATACCTTGCTTAAGCATGAGACAAATGACTTTCCAGTCTTTTCTTGAAAGGCTCCAGTGATCCTGCACTCACAACTTCTGAAGGCAAGGCATTTCATTAATGGATTGTTCTTATTATTAGACAATTTCTTCTTAGTTCTAGGTTGCTTCTCTCCTTTTATTAGTTTCCATCCATTGGTTCTTGTCTTGCCTTCTGGTGCTTTGGAAAATAGTTTGCCCCCCTCATCTCTGTGGCAGCCATTCAAATACTGGAACACTGCTATCATGTCACCCCTAGTCCTTTTCACTAGACTAGACATACCCAGTTCCTGCAACTGTTTTTTATATATTTTAATCTCTAACCTGCTAAACATTTTTGTTGCTCTTTTCTGCACTCTTTCCAGAGTCTCAACATTTTTTTTATATTGTGGTGACAAAACTGGATGCAGTATTCCAAATATGGCCATACTAAGCTTTTGTAAAGTGGTACTAGTACTTCATGTGATCTTGATTCCATGCCTCTATTAATACAGTTTAGGATTGCATTGGCTTTTTGGGCCAAGAGATAGACTCATAATGATTCCAGGAGGAAATCAGTTGCTACTCATGTAGGAATCTTGACAATCTTTCCTTCCTGCTGGGCATTCAGTGCAGTGAGTAGATATTTCCCAGGACAGAAGGTATAAAAATCACAACTGGCCATTACTTAGGTTGTCCTGTATTATTTCCCTTAGGGCTATGGATTTTATTTCCTGATTTATTTGTTCTTTCCCATCTCTTCTCCTCCACTCTTTAACTTTCTCAACATACTTGTACTTAAAGAAGTACTTGTAATCCTCTCTCTCACCCACACTTAATCTGCTACCTAGGAACACAGAGCTGGAGTAAATAAAAAAGTCCAACTTCTGTCCAAAACTAAAACTCACTCTGATGTATTACTCAAAGTCCAGAATAGTCATAAATAAAGTAAAATGGCTCACTTAAACCTACACATCTCAGGCAAAAATGAATTAGAACGTAATTTATCTTCACACAGATTCACACTAAATTGAATAAAATCACATTGAAACACTATTTGTATTAAATCTTCTTGGCAAATAAAAGCCTACTGCTTGGCATTTGCCTGCAAAAGTCCTCTTTAAATATTAAAGCAATTCATATTGTAAGTATATTTTATTGGTAAAGAGACCACTGGGGTCAAAAGATAGAGTCTAAATCCTTTTTTCAGATGTATATAATTCTACTGAAGTTCTTCCTGTTGGTGGAATAGGAAAACCTTCTTCCTTCATTATGTTTTCCTTGGGAGTTTGTGTTGTATCTACACTATCCAGAGGAACTGAAATCATGGTGATTGGGAGTTTTGAGAGGTGCAATCTCATCTGGGTAAGCATAAGTTTGGAACAGGGTAACATAAAACTTCGTAGCTAAAGACAAACTTTCCAAAGGGCAGAAACTTACACTGTCATCTCAATTTAATAAAGTGAGCAGGAAAGTGTCAGGATTGGATATGCTCAGCAAATGTTATTTGTGCAAGAAGTACTTAGTAGGTATTGCGATAGGAATCACTGACATTGCCCCACCTAAGATCAGGAGAGAAGTAGCAGCAGATGCCAAGAGAACTAAGCAAGAGAATATCCTCAACATCCTCTGAACAGACATATGTGCCAAGCCCACTGACTCAGATCTAGGAATATCTTTATGGCAAGAACAAACATTATTGAGGGTACACAAGAACAAATTCAAATTAAAAGATGGAGGAAAGAGACCATCGAGCAAGGAGTAACATTACAGGAGGATATGGCTGAAGGATCTGATCTCTCTTAGACTACTCCTTGGAGAATCCTGAATAGGTTGAGAGTTGGACTGCCTAAATGTAAAATCAATATGCTTAAATGGAGGCTCTTAGCAGATAACAACACACTATGTGAATGTGGAAGACACAGAGCCCAGCCCATCTGCTGGTATGTTGCCTACTACCAGAAACATACCTTGTTGGCTTCATTTTGGTAGTTTAAAGTTTGATCTAGACATGGAAGAAGAAGAAGACTGAGTAGGTCTCTATAAAGTCAACAAAAACATTACAGTTTTGCAATGAAGAATCTTCTGGACTCTTTTGTTGCTGGGCAGAAGATCCCTCCTGCATTTTCTTTGTGTTAACAAAGAATATGAGACTGGAAAAACAAATGAAATTGATGTAAAAATTGGTTTTAAGATTGAGAAAAGAATGAAATACATGGGTATCACTATAACTAATATGAATTGTACGTTGTACCAGAATAATCATGTCAAGATATGGACTGAAATAAAGAAGGTTATGTTAAGATGGGAGGAATTACAACTATCATTGCTGGGGATAATTTCTGAGATAAAAATGAATGTTTTGCCAAGAGTAATGTTTTTTTTTCAACAATACCTTTTTTGACAATTGATGTACCATTTAAATAATGACAGAAAGATATATTAAGTTTGTATGAAAAGGGAAAAATACAAGAATTATACATAAAATACTTGAAGATGTAAAGGAACAAGCAGGGTTGGGACTGCCTCATTTGTACTTTGGACCCTGCTGTTTAGTCTTGATTGATGAATGAATTGGTTTTGCTGAGAAATAAGTGAATTTTGAAATTAGAAGAACACAACCTGACAGAAGAAATTTCTTGACAGAACAATTAATCAGTAGAACAACTTGCCTCCAGAACTTGTAAATGCCCCAACACTGGAAGTTTTTAAGGAGAGATTGGATAACCATTTGTCTGAAATGGTATAGGGTTTCCTGCCTAATCAGGGGGTTGGACTAGAAGACCTCCAAAGTCCCTTCCAACTCTGTTATTCTATTCTGTTCTGTTCTAGTTCAGATGGCATGGTTTTCTATGGTACAATAAAGCTAAGGTTAATGAAGATTTTAAGAATCATTATCTTAAAAGTGCCATATTGATAATATGGGACTGATACTGTGTAAACTCAGACTGTGCCCAAAAAATGCCTTTTTGATTGTCAGCACAGGAAGCATTGTATAGGAAAGAAACAGTAGGGAAAGAAAAACGATAAAAATGGAGAGTTGTTAGAATAAGAACATGGAGGATATAAGATGAAATCAAGAGAGTGAGCAGTGCAGAGAGATTTAGTTTTTAATGGTTTTCATATGCATAGTTAAGAGAAAGATTTAAGACAGATAACAGGGCACTTGGAACTGAGCAGCAGATGACAGAATTTGAAGATGAACTATGTAGAAATGATGAACATTGTTAAAATGAAATTTGGAACAGAAAAAGAACAAGTGAAAGACTATAGGATAAAATGGGTTAAGAACTTTGGACATAACTTATTGATAGAATAGTGGGAAATTATGTAGTTAAAAGGACTGAAATTTTTATTATGTTATAACTTAAAAGAGATTTTAATCAAAACTGCAAAATAATATTATATCTATATGACTCCAGAAAAATTGTCTAGAATGTATAAAGGTGCTTCAAATTTATTTTGGAAAAATACTATTCTTACCTGATAGTCACCTGTTCAAATTCCTCCAGTAAAGAAGATCATCTCTTGAGTCAGTCTACTCTATTGTTGAATTGCTCTTATAGTCAAGATATTTTTTTTCTGAACTCTGCAATATTTGCAGGATCCAATCTGGGTGGGTCACTTGGACCAGAAGCTTACTCTTCTCAGATTTTGGATTTGTGCTGGAGCCCATCTTCAGGGAACCTCTCTCTAGCAGAGTTGCAGCACAAGTCCAAAAGCTCAGAAGACTAATCCTCTGGTTCCAATGACCAACTCAGATATATTTGCCTTCATCTGAAATATTTTACTGCTGCTGTAATTCAGAAACTTCTGACCTTTTGCAGCTCAATTGGCATCATTTTGTCAGGATTATCAGTACTTCTTTGAGCATTTATAAATGCTTATAGTGGTGTCATCAATGATGGTTTCTGGCATCTTTGCCTTCTCTTGCCTCTTCAAGTGCTTTCAATTCTTCTTGAGTTCTTTTTGAATGACTCTACCACAGGGGTCTTCAAACTTGGCCCTTTTATGACTTGTGGACTTCAATTCCCAGAATTCCTCAGCCGGACATGCTCTATCCCGCATAGTAGCTTGCAGAAATATTTAGGTTTTCATTTTATTTTTAGTTCTTCCAATGAGCTGTCTGGTTTTACTTCATCTAGCGCTGAACAATGTTCTTCTTACAGTCCAAGGCATTATTAGCAATTTTCTTTAGCACCACAATTCAAAGGCATCTTGGTTTTGTTGTTTTTGTTTGTTCTGCCCTTTTGATGGTTCACCTTTCATGTTACTGTGTTGTAATTGAGATGTCTTTGTATTTTACTATTCTGTCTAGATCTATCATAGGCTTTTTCCAAATTAGCAGATGACTCTATTTCATGCCTGCAGTCACCGCTCATGTGAAGTTTTATGCTCACAGAAATAAAGTTGGTTATTATTTCTATGTTTTCTCTACCTATTTGCATTGGGTTGGCATTTTTTTGACATAATTTTAACAGAGTAGGAGAGTTGGAAAGGACAGCTATTTCCTTAGTTCTAGGTTGGTCCTCTCCTTGATTAGTTTCCATCCATTTACTTTAATATTAAGCTGTAGACCAGATCTTACACTCTTCTCTTTTACCTTTAGAAAGATATTCCTTAAAAATTGCTTGCTTTCAGCCACTGAAGTAATATCTTCAGTATTTCTAATGTACTGTTTCTCCTGGCAATTTTAAATTTAATTTAGTTTTAATTTAGAACCAGTTTCATCTAATGGTTAAGACACCAGATTAGAAAGTGGGAGACTGTGAGTTCAAGTCCTACCTTAGCCATGAAAGCTAGTTGAGTGACTTTGGGCCAGTCACTTTCTCTCAGTTGTTATGGGGAAAATAGGAGGAGGAAGGTGTGTTTGATATGTTCATGGCCTTGAATTATTTGTAAAAATAATAAAGACAGTATAATAAATAAATAAATAAATAAATTTCCATTTCTATTTTTTCTAGTCCATTCCAATTTTAGCTTCTTTTTCTCCTTGTGATGGAATGGCGCCTGCAGGATCAATGGGGGAGAGTTTGGGCAACACAAAGATTTCCCCCCCAAAAAAAAAGGAAAGAGGGAGAGGTTTCAGGATAGTCATACCATAGAATCTTTCAGGATATATCTAGTAGTTTATAAAGTTATAGCTTTAATTTAATTTAATTTAATTTAATTTAATTTAATTTGGCAAGATGCTGTCTTTATCTGATGTAAGCAAATAAAGGACTGCAGTTACGATCTCACTGTATCATCTCTGAGCTTAGGCTTGACCCTCCTAGGCTAGCTGAAATCTACTTCCTTGTAATTTAAATCTATTGTCTCTTGGCCTACCAGGCTGATTCTTATAACCTTAATCTAAGGTCACACAAATAGCTACGATGAATGAAACCAGTAGAGAAGCCAACCTACAGCCTGTCATCCTGTTTTCCCCAGAACCCAATCATGTTAAACAAGCCCCAAATTCTTAAAAATGGAAACAGTTTTAACAGAAACAGTAGAGTTTTCATGCAGAATATAAGCAGTGCACTGTATTTTCTAAGTTGAGAGTAAGAAAAGCAAGTCTTTTCTCTATGTACTTAAGAAACCTGAAAGAAACATTCTTAGCTACACTCAGTTGCTAGGCCATATGAATGCAATACACTTATTTAAGGAATAAAAATCAATTCTTCATGTAGTCCTGATTAGAGGCAATTTGTATGGAAGTCAAAAATGTCAATATGATGGCTGTAAGTAAAACCTTACTCTTTCTTCTGCTGTATGACAAACATATAACATATGTTGTGTAGAGCTTCAATCACATCATCACAGTAGCCATCGTGACTTGTTTTTTATATAAATATTGTATTAATTTTCTAGTTTTACAATCATAATTACTTAATAAACAACTTGTTGTCTGGGTCCATTAGTAATTCAGTGGTACATATTAACTTCTTCAATCTAGGCCCAGTATTACACCATCCAATGCTTCCTCTCTTCTTCCGGTAGTACACGTTTCCCGACACTAGGCAAATACAATCCTTATTGTTGTCAATACATATACAATTGAATATCAACATCTTTGTTAGATTTTCCTAATAATATCAATAATGCCAATTTAAAATATCTTTTCTAACCAAAATATATCTTAATTGAATTTGCATTTAATATCCATTTGTACAATTAATACCCTGTTTTTCCTACTTTTTTAATTTTAATTTCCCATCAGTGTTCAAAATGTCTTTATCACTTATAATTTCTCATAATAAGTTATATTTAGGTAACCAAAAGTTTCCCTTATTCAAACCCTCTTAGCATTTTCATATTCCCTTCTCATACCAAAATATAATATTGTAGTTACAAATCCTATCTTTCTAGTTATAATAATACTTCTATTTCTAACAATGACCTATTCTCAGTCATGTTCAAACATCTGATTAATAGTATAATATCCCATCTAGTGGGTCAAAACCTCTATTTTCTTCAGCCTTACTCTCGCTTTCTTCCTTTGCCAACTAACTTTTCAGGTCAATGCATTTGAATCATCAAGTAATTCTTCCTCTATTTTTTGTGTATATTGTTTGGAATAAGAAAGACAATTTGATTAAAATATTTTTGGAAGGACGCTCAGCCCATTGATATTCATTAAACAGCCTCCCTCCTTCTCCAATTTCCCCCAATTCTCCTAATAGCGCTATCTTCCATTCAATCAGCTATTTCTTATCTTCAAGTATGTTCTGAGATCTTCACAGGTAAGACATCTTTTCCATTTCCAATATTATCATTATGTCTTCTAATTCTTCATTTGTCTGAGTCTGTCTGTTAGTTCCTTTCTTTAAATCCTCTATGTTTGTATCTGCTTCCTCTGATTTACCTTCTATTTTCTAGGTTGCTAGTTCCTTCTTTGTAATCATTTTCTGAGTTTGTAGATTTAGATTAAAAAATTATTTTTTATCTCCTTTGTCTTATTTTTAGTCTCATCATGAGCTAAGGCAATTGTTGCTTGTATTGATTTTAATATAGAAATATTTTTTTTCTGAAATTCATCAACATTTTCTTGTTGGTATATCAAGCTGGGGACTTTGGGGACAGGTGTTAGGGATGGTTTTTTACTATTTGAAGCTAGGTTAATCCATTTTGTTTTTGTATGTAGTCTTCATAGTCCAATCTATTTAGGGATTTAAAAAATTTCAGTCAATTGTCATTTGAACTCCAAATTATCCAGCTGGCCTATCAGTCCTTAAGTCTCCCCTCAGCAAATATAAGTAAAGTTCAAATTTTTCAATTTTTTCTATCCAATGAAAAACATATCCTTTCTCTCCAGAGAGAAAAGAGCAATTAAAAGTTATTCATCAATCAAAGGTTTATAATCCAAAATATTCCATCATCCCAATCAATAATGCATGTTTCTTCTATAGGGAAATAGCTCCATGACAAAGCTCTAAAAGTCAGTTATTATTTATATTCATAACTTTGGATGTTTTTTTCCCAGGACAAAGTCTTAAAATCATAAAGAGAGGATAGGGTCTCACCCAGTTCTCTCCACTTTGCTCAAAAGTTGCTGGTTAATGCTTATTTTCTTCGGTTGTCAGCAGCTTGTGACTGGCCACACAAATGTAGCCAGTCTTTCCCCCCCCCCTCAGCTTGGAGGGCTTCCTTGGAAGAAATGGAAAGGCCGCCACACTTCCGCAATCAGCAAGGGTCCCCTACTTATCCATCACCTCTTTGGGATGACTTTCAACACTTTTTAGGGTCCCCAGCAGGGCAAAATTGAAAGCGGAAGATGGAGACCGATCTTCCTGTGACTGTCACACCATAATGTCACAGCGGAAGTCCTACAGTCATCTTGACTTGTTGAGCCTTCCTTCAAGGAAACCCTGCTCTTGGGGTTATTTTTATGATTACTGTGTTGAATTAGCATGTGTGGCCACTTTTATTTTAACAAACAGTTTCTCATCTTCAAGAGTTATAGTACATGGCAAATAATTTCTTCATACTTAGCTAGTGCAGATAGCAAGATTGTTTAGTTTAATTTGTATTTTGATATGAAGACATCAAACTATGATGGGATGACTTGTGATTTCTTTGACCAATAGCATTTGAATCCAAAATAAATACCCTTACTAGATATAGCTGTCCTTAAATTAATGTCAAGGGTAGCAAAACATTGTGCAAAACAAAATACCCAAACTGAACTGTCAAAAGTTGCAAATCACACAGTGCAAACTCTTTGAAAATTGATGTGGCTATCAGAGTGGAGAATTCATTTGACTCAGGCCTCCTCTTCTCATTCACTTGCCTCCTTCACTTTTCAGGCCTGCAAATTGGCCTGTTCCATACTGTCAAGTAGAAATCAATTTTAAAAAATTACAGGAAATTATACTTAATTTTCTTTTTTCAAAAGACCAGAAAGTGCTATTGAATATGACATGTCTAATTATATGATGCAAATTAACTTCTCTCAGGTGCTCAGAAGCTACTCACATATTTGTTTACCAAAGAATTCACCAGTTATAGCATGCAAACCCCCCCATTCATGGTTTTTAAAGCAACCATCCAGTTGTGTGCACTTATGGAACATAAGAAAATAGAAAGGTTCTTTTAATACAAAGATAACTGAGAAGGTACAAGTACTTAGCTAATCTTGACTAGCCTTGAAAAAGCTAAACAGAACTGGACCTGATTAGCATTTTGACTGGGAGGCCATCAATAAATTCTTAGACTTTAGAATAGACTGGGATCCCCATCCTTCATAAACATCACTACCGAACACTTTTGTATTTTTGTCAAGAAAGCCAGATGGATGAGTCGTTGTAATTGAGTTGAATTTGACTTGAGGTTGTCTGAGCATTTAGTGTAGCTCTATATTTTATAATTATTATATAATTAAATAAAAATATAAAGAACTTGGAGGTAATTTATTTCAATCCCATCCTTAATGCAGAATCCATAAAGTAATAGGTTAATATAGGATTGCCAATGGCTATCCACTTTATGTTTCAATAATACAAATGAAGGAAAATCCACCACCACTGGGGGCAAACTATTTTACTAGATAAGATAAGATAGCCTTTATTGTCATTTTTTTTTTACTGTGGGCACAATGGCACACATCAAAAATGAAATTTAGTTGCCCGCTCTCAAAGTTAAACACATATATGACACACACCTAAACATACTATGTAAAACATATGTATAGACCCACACCCCTACATATATATAACAAATAAATATTAAATACTGTCCATCTTGAATATATAATGGAAGGAGGAAGCTTGAGAGTTCACAAGGTTAATGCTGTATAGAATTAAACTATGGCTGAATCTGGATGTTCTGCTTTGGATACCACAGAGCCTCCTCCCAGAAGGTAACAAAGAAAACAGGTCATGAAAAGGTTGTGTAGTGTACCAAATAATCTTATGGACCCTGCTCAAGCAACGCTTCTGTGCTATGTCCTGGATGAGAGGGAGGGAACTGCCAATGATCTTTTCGGCCATCCTCACCAAACCAGACTGTGATGCTGTATGACAGGATGCTCTCAATCATCCTTCTGTAGAAAGTGGTCAGGACAAGGGAAGGAAGATGTGCTACTAGTGATGAGCCTCAATTTATAACCACAGCTAGGACCAGACTTTCCATTTCTAAGCAATATGAGATTTTTTAGTGAGTTGTGCTCAATTCCATGACCTTTTTGCTGTGGCCATTAAGTGAATCACTGCAGTCATTAAGCAAATCCAGCTTCCTCCATTAATTTATGCCTCCTAAGCTGTAAATGGTGTTCTTGTGACCCTGGAAATTGCAACCATTACAACCAAATGCCCAAAGTCTGGTAATGTAAGTCACTTTTTTCAACACTGTGATAACTTCAAATAATCATTAAACAAATGGTCATAGGTTGAGGGCTACCTGTATCAAATAGTTCTTACATAAGGGGAGATAATGCTTTATGCTAAGAATAGTTCTATAACTACACTTGCTTTCTAGAGCAGTAAAGAAAAGCTCCCATGATCTTCAGATTCCAGAGCATAACTCTCTCCTGGCAACGAACATAGGTTATTTTGTCTGGATAAACTCTCAGTAAATTTTCAGATCATTAGAACTATAGATTTTTTTAACCAATTTCTATCTTCTCAAGCAATTACACTTGCTTCAATCTTGGGGAAGGCACATGACTATCAGATATCAACAGACCATTTCTACTTTTCTATGCATGTATCCAATGCTTCCCTTAAAACAGTTTGCATCAGTAGACAATCACTATACTATAGGACAGTGAATTCCACACATACATCATGTGGTCTTAATTTATTCCATGCCACAGTTATGTCATCTGTCAATTCTGAGCTCATCTTGATTTATTCATTTTTTTAGATGGGAGACTGATATTTGTTTTTTTATTTCCCATTGTTTTTCCATGTTCCATGTGGGGTTTTTTTTGTTCTGGTCTGCATATTCCTTCATGGTTATACACATGTCTGCATACTTCTGTCTGAATGTATATGTATACAGATAATCCTTCATTTGCAACCACAATTGAGCCCAAAATTGCTCAAGACAGCTGTTAAGTGAGTTTTGTCCCATTTTATGAGCTTTCTTGCCACAGTTATTAAGGGTATCACCACAGTTCTTAAATTAGTAACACAGTTGTTAAGTGAATCTAGCTTCTCCGTTGACTTTGCTTGTCAGAAGTTCACAAAAGGTGATCATATGACCCTGGGGCATTGCAACCATCATAAATATGAGCCAATTGCCAAGCATCTGATTTTTGATAATGTGACTAAGGGGATGCTGAAATGGTCATCCGTGTGAAAAACAGTCATAAGTCACTTTTTTTCAGTCCCACTCTAGCTTCAAACAGTCACTAAATGAACTCTTGTAAGTTGAAGACTATCTGTATTTATTTTCTTCTTACCCAGTATTTTAAAGTATAAAACCCTGAAAGAGGTAGGTAGGTATGTATTCAATGCAATTTTCACTGGATACATAAACTGGAGAGCATACAGTAGGGATATGCATACAGGCATACAAGCTGATGGCTACAGAGTGACAAAGCCCATACATGTGTGGAGAGAGCTAAGGATATGACCTTAGAGAAAATATCTGGAAACCATTATAAAAACAAAATGTTGAGAAGCCTACCTTGAACTCTGGGAAAGAAACTAAGTACCGTACAGTATATTATTAGGATGAGAGTTGGAGTAGCTCCTCGTTGACTCCCTGGGGAATAAAAAGGAAGGGAACTGGAAACACAATTGGACTTGTGAGGTTCTGTTTATATAGCTTAGCTATATTAACTAGTATTGCTATTATTATATAGCTATATTAGCTTTTTAAACAAACCAATAAAGCTTGAGTCAAGTTGTCTAATGGAGTCTGTTTCCTGATCTGGACAACCTCAAAGGGAAGACAGTATATGAAACCTGAATTTTATTCAAAAAACTTTATGATCCTTTTTTGTTCTCAGCCGGCAAATGGAAAACATGATTTATTATTGATGCTTTCCTTTAATGCTCCGTAGGGGACAAGAAGCTCTTTCTCTGGCACTTTGTCACTAATGTCCTTGCTTGGAAGCAGAGCTTGTGATTTGAAGCTGGCCACTTACTATGGTAACCTGTGTGCATTCACCTTGTCCTTGCTGCAGGCAGCTGAGTTGTTAATGAGATCTTTGCAATTGGAAAATTTTGGCAGTGGTTGGGCTTTCAGGATAGAACTGCAAAGTGAACTTTGGTCACCTGTCAATTACAGGATTACAGAGACCCTGCCAAGAGAAGCTCTTGGTGCCTATATTTTGTGGCCTGCCAGTTGGCTTTCTTTTGAACCAAAAGCCAGGACACATTGGAATTATATTTGTTATTCAAAGTGGGGCAAGAGATCCTGCATTTGTTAGGTCAGCAACATAGTCTTTGCTGGGGACACCCTTAATTACAAAATGCAATTCATGCAAATCCATTAAAAGATTGAGAGCCCCAATTTTGTTTGATTGCAATGGCCTTGCATGGGATCTCCCAAGAGACACAGCAATGGAGATGTGCCCCATCATGCAAGATGGGGCAACACTACTTGCTCACTGAAAAGGGCCTTGCTATATTTTAATGAAAACAGGTTTATTAGCCATATCCAATAAACTAAATTAGAAACAAGAACAATTGTTTTTCAAAGCTAGTCTTGAAAATCCAAAAACTCCAGCTATTTTATGAATAATGATAACAGCATATATAGTCTAAATTATTCCCTTCAATCCATGAAGCTGTTTTAATACCATATTATATTGTATAATAATTCAGAAAAGGAAGAAGGCAATAGATTTGGATTTTTGTTGTTTTTAAAAAAGGAAACAATGCTTTCCTATGCAAAATCTTCAGAAACTGAGACCATTTTCCCATTTCAGAATAAATGTCATTGGATAGTCTTGATTATGATTTGTTTGAAATTATCTTCAGCTAATTTATTTGACATTTGGAAAAGTTTACAACCCCTGAAGGAGATTCTTTGTTCCCAAGACAATTAATGGATGAATATTTGTGCTCCATGATAGCAGAACTCTAAAACAAGATCACATTTCTAAGCAACTTCAATTTATGAGCAAAGATCTTCCTTTAGCCTTTCCTAATATTACTTTTGTTTACTGAATAAAGAAGAAGATAGGGTACAAAGCTTTTCTTACTGTAAAGGTTTCATACTTTTGATTCCCATCCCTGAATCATGAGCCATGTGGTCAAGGTCAGGTTTTGCAGTCTCATGATCATAAGAACTGGACCATGAAGTCATAGTGCCAGGTTTTGATGAAAACCTTGAGGTTGCTGTTGATAGTTGGGAGCTTCTGCACAGAATGTAGCATTGGGAAGCATAGGGAAGGGAAGGGTAGCCTGTGGAAACTGGCTACCCTTGGCATATCTCTGCTGTCATTACTAAGGAGCTCCTGGCAGCTTGTAAGAAATTTGGGTATCATCTTGCTTGTAGGTATACTTTTCGTGCTATGCTTTTAAATCTGTTTGCTTGAGCTAATAATAAAACATTAATTCTCTTTATTTACTGGTGTGCTTATTGTCTCTGGATAAAACAAAACAAAAACAATTGCCTGGGATGTGATCACTGTCCTGATATTTGGCAAAAGAGAGGGAGAGAAAGAGATGAGTAATATGCCAAATTTACATTATCTACAGCTATATTACAAACAACAAACACTGCCCATTCCAGAGCCACTGGAAACAATTCTGTGAGTAATTAAGCATAGACAATTCCAAAGAATATAACTCCTTTGTGTAGATAAGAGCAGCAGAATAGAGATGAAAAATAAAGTGCTAGCTGATCCCTATTCTATTCTGCACTATTAAAGAAACAATTTGGTGGATGGGGATGATGTAGCCAACATGGAACTTTGTGCTTTCTGCCAACCAAGTCCATTCACTTACTCAGTGCATTGTGAAGTCCCATTAAATGGGTTAATTATAGACCCAGGTTGCATTGGATAATTGCAGTCTCTGAATAACTTTCTATAAAAATGCCTTCGACAAATGTCCTTTTTGTGAAGTGACATCCATAGATATGTCCCTGTCTGATGAATTTACCCCTGTGCATTTATCATTTGATGGATACTACAACTGGCTATAGCTTTCTAACATATACCATAACTACAGAGTGCAACACAATGGATGTGTAAAACTATTGGAAGCAACAGTAGAGATACAGATTTTCTATGCATTTGCAATGAAAGCATCTTCAGAAATGTAAAAACAAGCCATCTGTTTGATCCTTGTATGCTATTTGTTTCCCCTGGAGCCTCCAAATTTGCAATTTTCTGGAAGTTCAAAGGGAGAGAGAGAGAGAGAGTTCAGGCTATATTAATCCACTATTTGCCAATTGCACTAAATTCCTGCAGCAAGATCTGGTTTAATCATTCCAGTAAATATTATTACTTCCCACAGTCAGCTAACTTATCATGTTGGAGATTTTGATATAGATTTACTCATGATAAACTTGGCATTTGTCAAAGCTATATTAATTTTAGCTGTGACTCTCAAAAAGCCATGTTAGGCAAACCAATTCTCCTATGAATCTCAGAAATGCGTCATATGCCTAGGGAAGCAGATTTTCCATTAAACAGTAGATACCAATAAATTGTTCTGACTTTTGAAGTTTTCTTCTGGTTTCTTGAAGTTAGAATTCCTTTAAATTAAATTCTCAATATGCCATTCAATATTCAAAAGCTTATTGTACCCCAAAAATTGGTCCTGGTGATTATTACTAGGAAAATCCCAGAGCACTAGTCTAGAAAAATTTTGCAGAAGTTTTTGCTAATCTCTTTTGCATTGTTATCAAGAAATGTACATGGCTATATGTGTAGAATAATCAGGGATTAAGTTTACCTAAAAGATTGCTTTTCTTTAAAAGAGATAAAGCCAAATTAGGCAAGAAAAGTGGCAGAAAGAGAAGAGGAACAAAAGAGCCTCTTGATGCGGGTGAAGAAGAAGAGTGCAAAAGTTGGCTTGAAACTCAACATTAAGAAAACCAAAATCATGGCATCCAGACCTCTCAGTTCCTGGCAAATAGATGGGGAAGAAATGGAGGTAGTGACAGATTTTATTTTTCTGGGCTCCAAGATCACCTCAGATGGGGACTGCAGCCAAGAAATTAAAAGACGCTTGCTCCTGGGGAGGAAAGCTATGGCAAATCTAGACAGCATACTAAAAAGCAGAGACATCACCCTGCCAACAAAAGTGCGTATAGTCCAGGCCATGGTTTTCCCAGTTGCAATGTATGGCTGTGAAAGTTGGACCATAAGAAAGGCTGAGCACCAAAGAATTGAGGCCTTTGAACTATGGTCCTGGAGAAGACTCCTGCGAGTCCCTTGGACTGCAAGGCGTTCAAACCGGTCAGTCCTAGAAGAAATCAACCCCGACTGCTCTTTAGAAGTCCAGATCCTGAAGTTGAAACTCAAATACTTTGGCCACCTAATGAGAAGGAAGGACTCACTGGAGAAGGGCCTAATGCTGGGAAAGATTGAGGGCAATAGAAGAATGGGATGACAGAGAATGAGATGGCTGGATGGAGTCACTGAAGCAGTAGGTGTGAACTTAAATGGACTCCAGAAGATGGTAGAGGACAGGAAGACCTGGAGAAACATTGTCCATGGGGTCGCGATGGGTTGGACATGACTTCGCAATTAACAACAACAACAAGGCAAGAAAAACCAAATGCACAGGTATAGTATAGGTGGTACCTTGCTCAATAGCAGCAATTGTGAGAGGGATCTTGGAGTCCTAGTGGGCAATCATTTAAATATGAGCCAACAGTGTGCTGCAGCTGCCAAAAAAGCCAACACAGTGCTAGGCTGCATTAACAGAGGGATAGAATCAAGATCATGTGAAGTGTTAATACCACTTTACAATGCCTTGGTAAGGCCACACTTGGAATACTGCATCCAGTTTTGGTCACCACGATGTAAAAAAGATGTTGAGACTCTAAAAAGAGTACAGAGAAGAGCAGCAAAGATGATTAGGGGACTGGAGGCTAAAGCATATAAGGAATGATTGCTAGAATTGGGTATGTCTACTTTAATGAAGAGAAGGATGAGGGGTGGCATGATAGCATTGTTCCAATATCTCAGGGGTTGCCACAAAAAAGAAGGGGTCAAGCTATTCTCCAAAGCAACTGAAGGCAGGACAAGAAGCAATGGATGGAAACTAATCAAGGAGAGAAGCAACCTAGAACTAAGGAGAAATTTCCTGACAGTTAGAATAATTAATCAGTGGAACAACCATCCTCCAAAAGCTATGAATGCTCCAACACTGGAAGTTTTTAAGAAGAGACTGGAGAGCCATTTGTCTGAAATGGTATAGGGTTTCCTGCCTGAGCAGGGGGTTGGACTAGATGACCTCTAAGGTCCCTTCCAACTTTATTATTATTATTATTATTGTTGTTGTTGTTGTTGTTGTTATTGTTTTGTTGTTGTTGTTATTTTGTAATAACGTTACAACTTTAGGTTGGACCAAAAATGAGTGTAACAGATTTGAACTGGGTTTTGATAGTGGTTAACAAGAGGTCATCTTGATTGCTCTCAGCCAGACAATCTCAGGGATTTTCATGGAAGCCAGAAAGCCAGTGATGCTACAAATTATTGGAGAGAAGTCTATGGAGATTCTCAGTCATCCCGGTCATGGTTGTCTCAAAGGTGCTTTTTCAAAAGGCAACTGGACTTTGCTTTTCCTCAAAGAGGTTTTTCTTCTTTAGTTCTAAGAAGCTTCTTTAGTTCTGAACTGAAGAAGCTTCTTGGATGAGAAGTAAAACATCTTTGAGGAAAAACAAAGTCCAGTTGCGGTTTGAAAAAGCACCTTTGGGACATTGGAGAGAAGCTTGTACAATGAAGATCAAATACTCCTATTATGCTCTGTGATCACTAAACAAACTACAACAATCTCACACTTAGTCTATGAGAATTCACTGGAATTTCCTTCTTGTATTTTCCATCAAGAAAAGGATATATGTACACACACACACACACACACACACACACACTGAAGAATATGTTTATATGAGTCTTGAGTAATTTTTGATACAGAGTGTCAGGCATTTTTCTGAAGCATTGCATATCTTCCAGCCAACTACTGCCTTCAGGAACAGCAAGGAGGAGAAAAGGCAGAAATGCAATGGTTTAGTCATCACTCTTCAGCTCTACTCCCCAATCAAGACAGTGCCAATGTGCCAGGTAAGAAAATTGTCCTGACAATTAGATGCCTTGAACACTTAATAGCCCTTCCTAAAACTTAGAGTAATACCCATCTGTGTGCCATTCAAAACATTCAGCTCATCAAATGGCCTAGTTTGTCAATGTCAAACAGTACATATGCCATTCATCAAAGGACATTATCAATAAATAGAGAGGAACCTAAGGCGTGGAACTTTTCTCATTTGGCTAATGAATGTCATCCAAGACAGTCCTACCATAATTAATACAAGAGCTATGGGCTCTCTTAAAAGCCGGCATTCATTCAGTGCACGTTGGCATAGAATTACTCTGCAGATTGAAGGCTGAGACAAAAGCACACCAGGAAATTCAGACCAGTTTTTCAGGAGGCAATGTCACTCCACATTCCTTTGCAAGGTTCAAACCAGCAAAAGTTTATAGAAGGAAAGTTCACTGGGAAAAATTGAGCCTCCAAGACAAGAAATAATACCATACTTTGGTACATCATCTCTAACAATATGAGAGAAACTAGCCTAAATTAAAAGTTCCAATTATGGTTTGCACATGGGAGGTTTATTGCCAATCACTTAATGCTCCTGAAAGTTGTAACACTATAATCACCAAAGAGGTTCAAGAGAACCTTCCATATTGGCCTCCTGTCACTCCAAATGAAATTTCCAAATGAATGGCACAACTGAAAAACGGTTTTGCCTGCTGCTTTTGTTTTGATGAGAGGGCTAGCTTCAAGCAGACTGTGTCATGCTGGGCTGATATTTGTGCTACCAGCAATAAGACATACATTACACTTAAGAATAAATTCTTAAATATAAGAATCCAGTACTGTGGATTTTTATACAATAGATCCAAGGCTCTGGAAATTGCCTGATTCTTTCCAAGCTGGTTCAAATAGAACAGCATGTCCAATTTGAACAGCATGATTTGGAATGTGGGAATTCTGTTCTCATTGGAGGAATTCTCCCTATAACAGAACAACAACAATGAAACACTGAAGAAATCAAAATGGTTTCTTTTGGTGACTTTCTCTTCTGTTCTTTAGCTGGGAGAGTGGTTTGAACTCAAAATGCTGTCAGGTACAGCCAACCTTCTGTTGTTAAAATTCATTATTCAGGCATTTTGAAAACAACTTTTCCAGAGTTGCTCTGTGCACGGTGTCACGCTTACACACTCTGATTCCACATATCTAACAACATTGGATCATGAAAGTCCTAGAGCAGCAGTTCTCAACCTGTGGGTCACGACCCCATTTGGGGTCAAATGACCATTTCACAGGGGTCGCCAAACAATGCAGTCCGCCATTTTTTCCCCTTTTCCTTAGCTGTGCTACTCCCTCTTATTCTATTGGCTTTTGAAAGCCAATAGAATAGACTCTATTCAAGAGACTCTATTCTATTGGCATTCGAAAGCCAATAGAATCTATTAGCTTTTGAAAGCCAATAGAATAGACTCTCTTGAATAGAGTCTAATTCTATTGGCTTTCAAAAGCCAATAGGAATTGTCCAGGTTGTCTCTGCCCTGCTGAGCCCACCAAAAGTCCCAGTCTACAAACGGTGCTGCAAGTTGTCTGCAGCTAAGGCGAGCTTTCTGGACGTTTCCACCCCTCCCTGCTGAGCAACTACTAAATGTAAGTAAAAGAGGGCCAGGGGTGGGAGTGGGAGGCCGCCGAGCGCAGGGAGGGTTGCTGGTGTGCGTGGGGCCTGGCGGGTGCCTTACCTCCCTTGGGCTGGGCCAGCTGGTGACCCAGCCGGTGGTCGGCCTGCGCCCTTGCTGCCATGTGCCATGGCCACCCAGGAGTGCCTGAGCCTGCCTGCCACCACACCGAACGTGTGGTGGCCAAGGTAAGGCTAGCGGGGCAGCAGCGGGCGCAGGGAGGGTTGCTGGTGTGCATGAGGCCCGGCAGGTGGCTTACCTCCCTTGGGCTGGGCCAGCTGGTGGCCCAGCTGGTGGTCGCCCTGCACCCTCACTGCCACATGCCATGGCCGCCCAGGAGCACCTGGGCCTGCCTGCCACCACACCGAACATGCGGTGGCCAAGGTAAGGCAAGCAGGGCAGTGGCGGGTGCAGGGAGGGTTACTGTGGTGCGTGGGGCCCGGTGGGTGGCTTACCTCCCTTGGGCTGGGCCAGCTGGTGACCCAGCCAGTGGTCAGCCTACGCCGTCGCTGCTGCTTGCCAGCTATGCCTCGGCCGGCGCAGCGGGCGGCACCACGCATGTGCAGCGCTCCTGTGCTGAGGCGGTTGCTGGCCGATGGCCTGTGTGCACCCTCAGCCTGCCCAGCATGCACTCCAGCCACAGGACAGGAGGTGCAGCGTGCACGCCTCCTCCTGCCCCACCCGCAGGGAAATACAAGTAGTCCTCGATTTACGACTACATGGTTTGGGGTCGTGGCATTAGGAAGGTTGAGAACCACTGGTCTAGTACCTTCTGTTTGTGCTCCCCAAATATGCTTGGATAAGTTGGCGGTATCTCTTTAATATATTAGTGAGTGGCTGCTGAAGAAGGGAGAAAAACAAATATTGTGAGAAAAACATCAGTGCATGGTGATTGAAGGAAAAAGTGTGTACGCGCAGAAAAGAATGTCCAGAAATGCTAACCACATCTTTTTTCAAGCTTATCCCACTTTTGTATGAGTTGACTTCCTCTTTCTCATCTACTTTCATCTATCCCAGATATACAGTTTGCCAAAAATCAGTGATAGCTGAAAACTTGGTACCCACCCAGAAAACGTGGAGAGGTCACATAGACACCATGTCTGAAAAGTTTTGCTTTCTCCTTGTACTGCTCCCATTCTTTTCTCTCATTGTCCCAAGAATGAAACTTAAATTACAGCTTCTTCAAACAGTATCTTCTCTGTTATCTTTCTTTCAGTCGATGTTATTTTGTCAAGTGCTGGTGTTAAACCCCTATGTGATAAGTGGTAGAATCTGAAGAAGGCCACTGTGTCTATATAGTTAAGTACTCTTGAAAAATCTAATCCCGTTTGCATTTGCCTTTCCTTTTTGGGATGAGCTACTATTGTAATGTACTCCTGTCTGAATTATTCATGCTGCTATGCACAACTGAAACACTTCCTTTAACTCAATAGTTTCTGTTGGAGTTACTCATCCTTCTTTCAGACCAGAGGCAGAGCTGTGTCTGGCTGGCCTTCTCTACTTGACTGGCTTCTGTTCCTCCTTCTGTATTGCTAGAAATATAAATGTCAGGAATTCATCTAGATGTGACCCTCTGGCTGGAAAGCAAGCCTTGTTTCAACAGGGCTGTGTTTTAGCTAAGATTAATTCCCAACAGAGATGCTTTGCTTGCATTTTCTGATCAGTTGGATGGACATAGCCAATTTAATTTGAGTTGGTTTTGCCTGACCTTCACATTTTTTTTTTGCTTTTAATCAGTTCAGCAAGATTTATTGCAGAAGGGAAGCCTGTTCAGATGGTGTGTTGACCAGTTGTTGGCTGGAGGTGTTTCTGATTTTACTACATTATACTTTGTCAGGATAAATGCATTATATATAATGATTGGATGGCTTTTATATTATATTGCAATTGCAAAAAAAATGATGGAAATGATTTTGAACTTGATGGTGTGTTTCCCCCCTTTTCTTTTCTACTTATGTTTTTAATGTTTATTATACAGACTCACTTCCCCCAGTTGCATTCATAAACCTAGTCACTCATTAGGTACTTATATGCAATAAATCATAGAATTATAGAGTGTTAGAACATAAGAATTGGAAGGAACATTATACATTTTGTACATGAGGGAATACAATGAAATGTATCCAACCAGTCATACTTTCCAAATGCATAGTTACAAAATGCATGAATGATATCAGCTTGAATTATAGACTTTTCAAGGTATTCACATAATGTTTTCAAAATATGATCTTGTTGCCTAAAGCCAAAAATGGCATTGCCTCCCATTCTAGCAGGTCTGGCTAGTATTGAATCCTCAATCACATTTGAAAGAAGGTCACTTTGAGAAGACCATCTTTATTTACCCCAACATAGCATTTATTTTACTTATTTATTTATTTAATTTATTTATTAATCAAATTTGTACAACCACCCATTTCACAAAAAGTGACTCTGGGTGAAGTAGAACAATTGAATAAAACAACAAACATGATAACAACTTATCTAATGGATTCCTTACTTTCTCTGGGATTTGAAACTGGATATCTATCTATCTATCTGTCCGTCTGTCCGTCCGTCTGTTTATCCGTCCATCCATCCATCCATCCATCCATCCATCCATCTATCTACTGGGCAAAGTAAAACATATCTACTTACTTACCTACCTACCTACCTACATGCATGCATATATACGGTATGTAACAGAGTTCCCTAGAATGGTTAGTATCAACCCCTGTCTATGAGACTATCCAAGGCTTTGATTTATTCATAGTATAATTAATTAAAGAAGTATTAAATTATTTTCATATAATAAATCTTTCAAGAGCCAGTTTGGTATAGTGGTTAAGGCATCAGGCTAGCAACTAGGCAACCTTGAGTTCTAGTTCCACTTTGGGCCCAGGGCCAGCTGGGTGATCTTGGACCAGTCACTTTCTCTCAGTCCTAAATGAGGCAATGGCAAACCATTTTTGAAAAACCTTGCAGGGTCTGTAGGAACTTGTTTAGGCAATCTCTGAGAATCAGACATGACTGAAATAAGAAATAATAATATAAAAAAATAAATGTTTCATTGTTGATAAACAGTCTGAAATTTCATGAAGGGGTCAATGACCTGAAGAGTGGGTTCCCCTGGAATATAGTGTGTGTGTGTGTGTGTGTGTGTGTGTGTGTGTGTGTGTGTGTATGTATGTATGTATGTATTTATACACACACACACACACACACACACACACACACACACACACATATACAGTGCTTTTTTTCTAAAAAAAAGGTTCCAGAACTCACACACGTCATACAACCCGCCTTGCCTACCCTATAAGGTTCCATCCAAAAACGGTGCCGGAACTTGTTCTGGGCATTCTATGAGAAAAAAAGCCCTGTATATATATGTATATGTATTTATATATATGTAAGTATTTATATGTATTGTATGTATATAAGTTAAAAGAAAAGAAAACACTAGGATAAAATAACCAGACTGTTTAATGCAAACAAGCCTGTAGATAAAAAGTCACTCAGCTTTCGTCACCCATCCTTCCCCCCACTCTTTCTGGCATACCAAACGCTATGAGAGGAATGGGGAACAATGAGGGTGAACGACTGGATGGTAACCCCCAGTGCCCCCACACATGCCCCAAAGGAGGAACGGTGCTGGCGAGTGGAGGAGTAGCTCTGGGTGCACGTCTGATAGGCAACTCCTTGGCAGATGCTCAGGCTCAATTGATAACAAGAAGGGAGGGGAACAGCTGGACAATCAATCCCTGGGTGTCTGCATGCGTGCGAGGGTAGCAATAGGATTGGCGAGTGGGAGAACAGTGCCGGAGACACTCACTGTCAACAACTCCATGACAGAGTCACAGGTGCACCAGGTGACAAGTGTGTAGGGGGGAAGGATGGGCGAGAGTGACCTGACAGCCAACCCCTGGATGCTCGTATGCGCACCAGGGGAATAACAACGTCTGTGGGTGGGAGAGCAGCCTTGGAGGCTGCCAATACATTGATAAGTGCGGGCCCTTTAAGAACAACACGATCGGTGATAATGAGTGGACCAATGACCTGATTGAGGAGCAGGGCGCAGAGGCAGCCAGTGATATAAGTGAATTCCAAAATCTTTGTTTTTATATTCAGATGATGTTGGCAGTTTGGCCAACAAAAGCTAAGTACTCTTGTATATTAAACAGTTTTGTTTATAACCTTATCCTGGTGTTCGAATTCATTTGTTATTTTTACATTTGTTATTTTTATTGTATGGCTATACCCAGGATTCACATTTTTAATATAATTAGGGACAACATATATGATCATTTTCTGATGACCACATAACTTTATTTTCACTCATGCATTTCAGAGGATAATTTAAAATGTCTGTACTGCCTTAAACAAACATTCATTTTTACCTAATCTGTCCTATTTTCATAAGGAGGAATATCTAAGAAAATACTATCTACAAATTTAATTTGAAAGAATATTAGTGAATCAAATATATCAAAGGAAAAGAAACATCTGATTATATAGGCTAATGAGATGAAAAGCATTCTTGGAAGACAGAGAATAACAAGCCAATTTAATGGAAAACAAATAATATTCCATCTTCTAACTCTGATGTTGGGTATACCACATCAATGGAAATCAGAAAATACCTTAAAATGAGGGTTGGAGTCTTAAATTCTTTAATAATTCTTAAATGGGCAGACCTGTAGAAGGTGAAAAAGTGTAAAAAGAAAAAAAAGGCACAGATATTTCTGCTATTTAAATATATAGTTCTAAAAAAAGTTCTAAACATTTTGTTTGGCTCAAAGTATATTTTATGGAGTGGAGAATTGCCTGTGATAGGCGTTGTACCCCTAAATATCTGCCAGATCATTTAGTAAAGTTTACACTGAGAAGAGTAAAAAAGGGACAGCTTGATTGAAGCTGCTGGAGGTATCTAAAATGGGCTGCTCAGTTGCGTTTTACTTCGGTTTGGTTCAGATTGATTTGTTAAGTAATTACTTTACATGCTTTGATGTGGAAATGTGTTAGTTATTTGACTATGTGAATGTTGTTCCATGCTGAATTAACTTTGTAATCTTTTGATCCTATATTTGCCTGTTTTAACCTGAAACAGGAATTGTGTTTTAGTTAAGAGAGAGAGACAGAAAAGCCCAATGATTTAAAGATAAATACTGTGCACTTGCGACCCTAAGAAGGTTGTTCATCCCCAGGGAAGTTTGATGCTGTACTTCAAAAACCCTAAATAAGTCTGGTAATTGTTAAGCTAATGAGTTATCTAAAATGGAGACATATGAGGGGAGTTTTAAATACTGAGTACTCCCTATTTGATGCACTGTTGCAATGGAAAAGATACCATGCCTGGCACTAACAAGTCTCTATTGCAGTTCTATCCAATACAAAGGGGGAAAATTCCAATCCATTATAAGTGAAATAAATTTAATCCTAACTGAATTTCAAATGTATCTATCTATAATATTTTTTTTTTCAAAAAGCTTGGAGTGGTTGTGGCAGAAACCTCCCCTTTCCCTTCCCTTTTCTCTTTCCCTTTCATTTCCCATTTTCCTTTCCCCTCCCTTTCCCCTTCCCCTCCCCCAATTTCCTCTCCCCCTTCCCCTTCCTCTTCCTCTCCCTCCTATCCTTACTTAAGAGAAAGCTCTCAGGTTATAATTCATGGCTATATGTGCCCTGGGACCATCAATGTTCACTCTAAAACTAAATAAGAACACCGTAGAACCGAAAAGTTTTGTAATAATGCTTTAGAATTATTTGACTCCCAAAATGTATAGATTCACTGATTCATTCATTTGATTTATACAGCTCCTCATCTTTCAATAGTGACTCTGGGCTAATCAGTCTAGACAAATAACAGCCATATTGGAGGCTGTAGCTAGCACCCCAAGTCCCATGCCTAGGAACAACTCCATATCTTAAAAAATATTCCAAAAGGCTAGTAGGGTCAGGACCATCCTAAGTTCAGAGGGAATGTTATTCCAAAGGGCAGGGGCAGCAATAGAAATAATCTGCTTTTCTGGGTTACACAAAGATAAGATTAGGTAAGTTGATAGAGTAGGGTAGGGTAGGGTAGAGTAGAGTAGAGTAGAGTAGAGTAGAATAGAATAGAATAGAATAGAATAGAATAGAATAGAATAGAATAGAAATTGAGTTGAGTTGAATTGAGGTAAGGTAAGGTAGGATAGGATAGGATAGGATAGGATAGGATAGGATAGGATAGGATAGGATAGGACAAAAAGATAAGACAAGGTAGGAGAGGAGATGAGATAAGAGGACAAGAAGATAAGATGATAAAATAAGATAAGATGATAAAACAACATACTGTCATTTTCCTGTATACATAATGGCACACATTAAAATGAAATTTTGATGCACTGCTCTTGAAAATCCACCAACATAGGAGGTCTAGACTAATGGAGACTGGAGTCTGACGAAGATTTGGTCTGCTCACATGTTGCCCAGTGCTGCATTAGAATGAGAAAGGGACCCTCCTTCCCTTGGTATATACTTAGTGAAAGCTGCAAAATCTGCAAAGATTTTCACAGCTTTCTAATTTGGCTATGTTCTGGGCAGTCAACAGCTTTCCTTTCTCCTCTGATACAAAGATTCATTGTTAGATTTTTTTAGAAAGTCACATAATGGCTGGAATTTTAAGAGTTCTTGCTGCTGCTATAGCAATAGATAGATCAATAAATAGATATTTTACCAGCTACTTCTCAACTGGTTCCTGGCAGTAGACCTAAGTGGCATAGAAACTCTGCCATACTAAACCAACTCCCAGAAAGAACAAAGGAAAGAAGGCAATCATGAAAACAGAGATGAGACTGGAGGTGGAGAAGAAAAATGAAAGGTACTAAAACCTTCTGACCTTGAAATGTTCCTTTTGCAATCTGCAAGATGTATTTTTCTCACATCCTAATTATTTTTCCCCCTCACTTTGAATCAACTGAGAAAACAGCAGCACAATATAATCTGCTCTGTGGTTTGGGCTGTTTTATCACTCTCTGTCTGAAGCCAGTTTTGCTCGGCTCAGCAAGACCTTCTTTCTGACAAATAACTGCTGAGACAATTTTCCACGAAGAATCTGGGGCAGGTGTACAACCGTTTGTGGCTTTCCTACTCTGTGCCAGACAGTTGTCTCATTTTAATGAAGAGCTTCACATGTCCATTTGCCACTTAGAAGGGGGAAGTTAAACCGAGTCAGGATCAAGCAAATTATCTACCTGGTTTGAGGGGAAAAGTGTTAACTTGAGGCTGAGGATGCTAGGACCTGACACTCTAAAGCAGTGGTTCTTAACCTTTTTGAAAGAATCGCCCCCTTGAGCCAATGAGAAAGTTGTCATCGCCCCCCTCCCCCAACATAACCTCTCAATTACAACATAGGAAATAATTCTTCAATTTATGCAAACACTTTTTTTTGTTTTCTTTAAAATTGTCATCAGGACATATCGATGCAAATAATTTATTTCCAGTCTTTTTCTCATATCTCAACTGTTTGAAAATTTTTGGTGCCACCTGTCACTTTATTCCCAAACTTCGTGATACATGTATTTCATTATTATCTTATTTATTCAAGACACTTAAAAGTAATGACCACTGAAAACAAAATTCAATGGCAAGAAAGTGAAATGCCTGAAAAGAAAAACAGTAACATTTAATGATTGAATTACAAGTGAAATTTAAGACACAAAAAGAAATATAAAAAGGGCAGAGGCTGCTGCGCAACGTGCATGAAGATAAGCAATGCGTATTCACATATGTATGGCGTTCTGTACTGAAGCTAGCTGGAAAACACAATTCAATCCACTAATAGCGAGCGATTGGATGTTTTTGTACGACAGATATGCAGCAATTCACTGTACGAAAAAGTGTCAAAAGTGTCCCCAAAACTTCTCACTCCATCTCCCCCATATCACCCCCTTTTCATTCCTTCGCCCCCACATTGCCCCTCTTTGTTCCATCACCCCCCTGAAAAATGAAATCACCCCCTGGGGGGGCAATATCACCCAGGTTAAGAACCACTGATCTAAAGGATGGCAGAAATGTTGTTTCCTCAGTGCAAATGTTTTTACAGCTGTTCTGGAGTGAGAGTAAAATCAGTATTCCTTCTCTCTTTCTGTTCCATACAAGCTCACCCACAAACATATGCTGAGATGCCATGTTAATTCGGATCATTTTCCTTGTCTGTATCTTATTTTCCACATGGTGAAAACAAGGCCTCTAGACAATTCATAAGCACAGGGCAGAGAAGAAGCTTCAGACAAGTTTATTTGTCTGTTTCTTTTTATTAGAACAGTGCAGAAAATATGCACATTTTAAAATCTTTTCAAACTTGGCAGACTCATTTAGACATGCAAATTACCAGCAATTGGTGTAGAAAAAATCCAACAAATTCCCATCTCTTTGTTGTGTCTTTGCGATCCTCCAGCTGCTGCCTCTGTATGCTTTTTTCCCTTCATCTACCTTCTCATTGGTATTTTATCTGGTTGACCATTGTGATTTATACAGTTTAATTTAGGGAATTCATAAGACCATCACATCAAATGTAGCATTATGAAAGAAGGATGGATGAAGCTATTGATTTTGTTTCATTCAAATGTTTAAAATCACAAATCTTTTTTTTTTCTATTCAAGAAGGAAGCTGGGAAATTCTGAGGCCATCTCAAAATTTTGAGCCCATCTGTCTTTGAAATAGCTTATAGTTCTTCCAAGGATATTCCAGCAATCTCTGTATTCCAATTCATCCATTTTATTTGTTCTCTTCCTCTTGCTTTTATTTCCCTCAAGCTTGCTAAATCCAATCCTTTTTTTCCAGACCCAGGTAGCCTGATTATTGTCTTAAGGTCATGATATACCATCATCACATCACCTGTCCAAGATATGTGAGTTTCTGCTTGCTGATCATGACCTTAAGACAATAATCAGGCCACCTGGGTCGAAGTCTAATTAAATGGTTCCTTTTGCAGTTCATACTAGTTCATCTCCATAACAGGAAGCCATCTTTTATTCCTCCCACTGTTTCTCAGTGTGCAGTTTTCATAGCTATATATTATCACTGGAAATTCCATTTTTAACTATTCTAAACTCTTCTGATATTTGAGGTCTTTAACCTATGATGATCCTTTCAAAATTTGTCATTATTGTGTGTAGGTAGGCAAAATCAAGAAACAGGTATATCAGGGATTCCCAAAAAATAATCTTGATTATTATAGGGTAGAATAATAAAATTTTGAAAGTCTGTCAGAATATCTCTTTGCTCCATCTAAATTAGTGGTTCTCAACCTGTGGGTCGGGACCCCATTTGGGGTTGAAGGACCATTTCACGGGGGTCGCAGTCCGCCATTTTTTTCCCTTTTCCCTAGCTGTCCTACTCCCTCTTATTGGTGGCCACACCCACTTGGGGTCACCACAACATGGGGAACTGTATTATGGGGTCACGGCATTAGAAAGGTTGAGAACCACTGATCTAAATAATCTATACCAGTGGTTCTTGACCTTTTCTTCACCACGGACCCTCTTTAAATACTTTTTGTGGCCATCAACTATGGCCATGGACCAAGACTTAACTCAAGATTTAAATCATAACATTACTTCAAATGTTTGCGGACCCTCTGTGATGACATCGTGGCTCCCCAAGCATTCACCAACCACAGGTTGAGAACCACTGATCTATACTAAACAAAACCAGGATGGAGTTATTTTAGTTTCTCATGCTTTTCTTTTTTAATGCATAACTTCTTAACAGTTCTCATGCTTTCCCTTTCCCCAAAGCCCGATCTTCATTCCTTTACACTTTCCTGCTTAGAATTAATCTTCTCACTGCTTCACTATTTTAGTTGAGCACCAAACCACCCCTGGAACATCATGTCTAAAGAAGCTTCAGCATGATATAGAGAGTGAATGGAATATTTTGAAACTCACCAGAACATTTTGTTCCTCAAACTTGAGTTTGGAAATATTTATATTCTTTTATCTGCTGACATTCTTGATGGAGATATCCACTGTGATCTTTCCTTGTTAGATATTGGAACTCATTTCAGACTTCATTATATCTCTTATCTCTTCCACAGTCCTCAAATTAAATATGCTTCCTACATTCTATGTTCCCCAACTAAAATATTATATCATCTCTCCTTATTTTTATTTTTAAATTAACTCAGATATTTGATATCAGGGCCGCCTAGTCTTCCTGCAAATATTCCAGTTAACTGGATTGCACTTCTCCATCATTTTTTAAAATTATGTAATTGATTTGATTTTGATGTTATCTGATGTTATCAGTGATGTCCATATTAGAGCTTGTCTTTGTGTTGCCTGAAGCAGGTTTGGGCAATGACCAACAGTTGTAACAAATAATATCTTTATGAGGTCACCATGCAAATGGCACAATTATTACTGACATCAAGATATCTGATGCAAAATATAAGTTGAATTATATGTGTCATAATTTCCCATGTAATTGTCTATGGTCCTAACCACCCCTCAGTAGTATCATGCCATTGATTGGTTCTGCATTTAGTTAACTCTAGAATTTGCTAAAGACTTCCTTAATTATCTCCTTTCCTCATGTCTATATTAGGACAAAGTACAACTTTGATGTTCACTGGATTAATTTTAATGGACCCAATCCTATTTATTGGATTCCACCCAAAAATGTCCACTTTGATTGTCACTGACACTTCATATACCTTTGAAAGATATACTATTGTTCATAGTCTTTAGACTTAAAGTGACCTATTTCAGTTATCCCTAAAATATCCATTTGGAACATTTTATTTCCATTCTGACAATTTTATTCTCCTTGGTTCATGCTTTTCATGTTCCAGATTTTGATTTATATTTAAATGAATTTACCTTTAAATGAATTTACCTTTAAAGTTTACATTAAAGGTTGCAACCACTTGATTCAAGTATTAACAACCTTCTGCCTAGAAGGACTAATTTTGTTTTCTATCCATTGTCAAGCCCCTGGGCTTGCCATGGGCCGGGAGATGGGGAGCAGGCAGCCAGCAGCCGACAGATGTCTATGTGGGAGCCTTGCTCACCACCCGACTCCTGAAAGTCAGCTGGGAGTCAGGTCGGTGTCTGGAGTTTGGCGCAGGACCAGCGGGGCTGCTACACACCGCCCGGCTCCTGACAGCCAGCTGAGAGTTGGGTCAGTGCGTGCACGTCAGCTGGGAGTCGATGGAAACGCCACGTGCCGCCCGACCCCTGAAGATTGGCTGGGAGTCGGCCCAGTCTCTACGCGCCAATCCGGCTCCTGGGAGTCAGCTGGGAGTTGGCCCGGCTCCCTGCCAGCAGCTGGGGGTCGGCATGGCTGCCAGATGCTGTGGATGCCTCCCCCTAAGGAACCAGATGCTGGAACTGTTCCTACCACTGGCTGGACGTTTGGGTCAAGCAAGCCGAATGAGGGGGGGATTGTATCTCACCTTGGCTGCCTCTCCCTCCCGCCAGATGCAGGGGAGAGGAGGCAGAGTGCTGCCTGGTTGCCGGAGAGGACAGCTGGAACAGCAGAGACTACGTGGGTGCGTCTGAAGGAGGGGAATGCGGACATTGAACTGTGCCTTTTAGCCATACAGACCGGATGCTGGTTTGCTGATTGGGAAGGAGTTGGTGGGTGGGACATGTCTATGTAAAGCAGTGGGAGCAGTTCACTCCCAGTGCTGACTTTTTATTTGAATTAAAGTTTGCTGGTCACCTGTTCCTTCTGTGTTTGGAGTTTGTCGGCAGCTGGCAGAAGACAGTTGACATCCATTTTTTTAAAAAAATGTTGTCTATGTATAAAAAGGAAAATTTCAACCATCCCAATCTCCTTCTCCTTTAGAATTATTCAGTTGATTAAAAAAATTATCCTGAGCTGTGGGAGGTGGGATAAAGATCATTTTGAGAAAAAGAAATTTGATGTTTATAGCATAATCCCAATATGCACCTTCCCCCCAAATAAGAACCATTGATTCCATGTAAAGAGAACTCTTTGATGTAATGGTTAGAGCGTCAGGCTAGGAACCAGGAGATTTTGAGTTCTAGCTCTGCCTTAGGAATGAAGTCAACTAGTTGTCTTTGGGCAAATCGTTCTCTCTCTTAGCCCTAAGAAAAGGTCATGGCAAGCCACTTCAGAAAATCTTGACACAATAATTACAGGAACTAGTACAGGCAGTAGACAAGAATCAATGCTGACTCAAAAGCACAAAAGAAAAAGAAAACACCCTCTAGATAAGAAGTAGCTTTATCTTCTTTAATAATACTAGTAGGATTAGGCCACAACAGTCACAGCTACATGACTTAAATCCTATTCTTTTATTTTTAATGTGTCATGTATGAAAAAGTGGCTAAGTTTTAATTCTGTAATTGTGGCTGCAGTATTGACATTTTTTTACCTCTCCTCTGCAGATTACCCCTTGATCAGGAAAATGTATTTGCTTGCATCTTCTTTAGTTGAGCAAATTCATATTCTATATGCATGGGGTTCAAAATCAGAACAGTTAAAAATTTAAAGCAATATATTTCCAAAAATATTTTAGTAAATAGACTAAAATAAAATAATAAAAAACCTCCATTACATAGACAAGTTTTGAAAGCACTTGGGGTTTGCTTGCTACTGTGCTACTATTAATGTACCCTCTTTTCTGTCCATAAGGACAATGCATTACTCAAAATATATATGAGGGAATTGAAGAGGAACTCATCAAATTTGCAGATGACACCAAACTGGCAGGAGTAGCCAACAACCCAGAAGACAAACTCAGGCTCCCAAAAGATCTTGACGAACTTGAACAATGGGCCCTATCCAACAAAATGTGGAGAAAAGCAAAGTTTTACATTTAGGCAAGAAAAATCAAGGTACGAGTACAGATTAGGTGACACCTGGCTTAAAAACAGTAATTGTGAGAGGGAACTTGAAGTCCTAGTGGACCAGCTAGCAATATCAGAAGCAACCAAAAAGCTAATACAATCCTGGGTTGTATAAACAGAGGCATAGAATCAAGATCATGCAAAGTATTAGTACCACTTTATAAAACCTTAATAAGACCATACCTAGAATACTGCAGCCAATTTTGACTATGCTTGTCAGAATGTAGCAAAATCACATGACCCCAGGACACTGCAACCATCATAAGCACGAGTCAGTTGCCAAACATCTGAATTTTGATTGTGTGATGATGGGGAGGCTGCAATGGTCATACACGTGCAAAATGGTCGTAAGTCACTTTTTTTTCAGTGCTATTGTAATTTCACAAAGAACTGTTGTAAGTCGAGGACTATTTGAACTTATTTTGGTCCAGAAGGTGACAACTAAGTTGTCAACAGGGGCAGCTCTTGGAATGGCATGGCATATCTGTCAGAGCAATGTTACTGATTTTGGGGCAAAATCCAAAATATTGAATATCACCTTAATTGTTAAGATTGCTCAAGTTGTCAAAATCCCTCTTCCCAGAAATATAGCTATTACATTCAAATTGCTTTGCTTTTTTTCCCAAACCCACATTTCAAAATAATGAAAACTTTAAGATGTGTGAGAGCTAGCTAATAATTTTCACCTTGCTAAGTGGTCAGAAATTATATAATTTCAGAAAATGATTGATGAAGATGCTCTGGAAGCTTTTCCCCCACCCCAACCACAGCTATCTTGAAAACCTCACTGCAGTTATCTGATTTTGAACATAAGACCTTCAATGTGGTTGCTAACTTGTTATTATTTGTCAGAGAGAATGATATCTGAGTTTATAGGCCATTGCAATGATTGAGATCCAGGACCTATTATTAAGTATGATGAGGCCATCAAAAGCGTTGATAAATAGGACCATTTTTCACCATATGCCTGAATTATAACTACTTCTACTTCATAGTTGAAGAAAACATGATGTAGCCACCTTGCCAAAATAAATTAGTGCTACATCAGGGTCAGGGAGAACCAGTGAGAAAATTTACTCTATTTTATTGTATTTGTTATAACAGACTTTTCTCAGGAGCTCAAGGAAACCTATGTGTGGATCTCATCTCTTCATTTTATCTCCAAAATATCTTTAAGAAGTCATTTGTGGTTGCATAGAAAGTTTCCATTGCTGAGGATCATAGCTCAATGCATTAATTATACTGACATTGGCTCTTATGTAAATATAAGCCATTCCAAGAATTCCCATCATTGCAGAAGTAATACATTAACAAGGTTATGAATGAATAAAGGAATAAAGCTTAAAATGACTCCTGGCAGGTATATTTTGAAAGAACATGCCATAGGTTA
Organism: Crotalus tigris; assembly: GCF_016545835.1. Lineage (NCBI taxonomy): Eukaryota > Metazoa > Chordata > Lepidosauria > Squamata > Viperidae > Crotalus > Crotalus tigris. The sequence continues at coordinate 412,943 of NW_024096744.1, forward strand.
TTCAGTGAGACCACATTGGTCATACTTGTAGATGATCTTTGATGGAGCTGCAACACAAGTTCTTACCACCGTCAACTATGGCAACTTTTTGGACCATTTATGGAATTATGAGTGGGAATACAGTGGCTGGCAACTCTGCTCCTATTCTATAATTGTTTCCAGTTGATATTAATAAGAGCAGTAGTTCTCAACCTGTGGGTCGCGACCCCATTTGGGGTCGAACGACCATTTCACGGGGATCACCAAACAATGCAGTCCGCCATTTTTTCCCCTTTTCCTTAGCTATGCTACTCCCTTTTATTCTATTGGCTTTTGAAAGCCAATAGAATAGACTCTTTTGAATAGAGTCTAATTCTATTGGCTTTCAAAAGCCAATAGGAATTGTCCAGGCTGTCTCTGCCCTGCTGAGCCCGCCAAAAGCCCCAGTCTGCAAACGGTGCTGCAAGTTGCCTGCAACGAAGGCGAGCTGTCTGGAAGCTTCCACCCCTCCCGGCTGAGCAACTACTAAAAATGTAAGTAAAAGAGGGCCAGGGGTGGGAGGTGGGAGGCCGGCGGGTGGAGGGAGGGTTGCTGGTGTGCGTGGGGCCCGGTGGGTGCCTTACCTCCCTTGGGCTGGGCCAGCTGGTGGCCCAGCCGGTGGTTGCCCTGCGCCGTCTCTGCCCCTTGCCAGCTACGCCTCGGTCGGCGCAGGGGGCAGCACCACGCATGCGTGGTGCTCCCGGGCAGGGAAAGTCCTCAAGTTATGACCGGTTGGGTAGTCCTCAACTTACGACCGGTTGGGTAGTCCTCAACTTACGACCAGTTGGGTAGTCCTCAACTTACGACTGGTTGGGTAGTCCTCGATGTACGACCGGTTGGGGTCGCGGCATTAAAAAGGTTGAGAACCACTGAATAAGAGGGAGAAAAATCAAAGTAGGCGCCCTGTTTAGGTAGAGTACCTCAGGGGTCAATGCTCTTACCTTTACTTTTTAACATCTACATGAAACTGATGCATGAATATGCTAATGATATCCACTTATAAAGGTTAGTCTTGGCTAACCATCAAATGCTGTTAAGGTCTTGTCCAATGTGTGGTCATCTAGGTCTGGATGGCTTAGGTTCAGCCCTAACAAGATTGAATGTCTGTAGGTCTTTAACTCCTCAAGTCTGGAATAGTTCCACCTTTATCTGTGAAAGTTTTGCTTCCAAAACAAGACAAAGTAAAACATTGGTTAGATTTATACCTTATGCTAAGATAAAACTCTACATATCACCCTACAGTTTAGCAAACTTTTTCCAAATAAACTAACAGTGTACACAGAGTTGGATAAATTTGAAGTTAAAAACCCAAATAACTGCGGTTTTGTCTAATTTTAATAGGATTCTTCCAAAGCTCCAACTTTCAGAGTATGAAAGTTACTTCTTATTCTAGGAGTTATCAAAACAATGTACAGATGGAAACTGCCCTTCCTTCAAAAAAGAGAGGGCCATACAATGTCACGAATAGAAACATCAGCTTGAGTTTTGCACCTAAGTTGCATATATATAAGTATCTATTTTGAAAGTAAAATACTTGCTGGGATTGTTGTATTATCTTCCTTCATATAAATATTGTTAATCAGAGCTCTTGAATTCTTGTTCCCTGGATTAGCTGTTCCCAGTCCAGTCTATGTGAAGGAAAACCAAAAAGAATCCAATTGTGTAGCCTGTGCTTACTCCTAGTGTATATTTGCCAAATATGTCTCAGACACTGAGGTCTTTTTGTCAACTTAGTGCAATTCAGTACCTTGTGGGCCCCTGAAAGTGAGGTACCATCAGAGGTTCACTTCTAAATGGGCATTCTGCCAACATTTCATCCCAGCTTCAAAATCCCTGGGTATTTATAAAACCTGGAGGGATTCCATAACAGTTCTGGGTGGAACATCGCCAGGACCTTTAATTTGAAACACTGCTTTAATTTCATCCATCATTTGGAATAGCTGAAATTACTGGGCTGAGTCAAGTTAATAGGACATGAGAGCATTTGAAGGAAAGGTTTAAACAAGATGGAGAGAGAGTGTGATTAATGTTAGACATTTTGGCAAGGACTAAAATACCACTGATTTTAATATTCTCCTTCTCCTCCCCTATTTCATCTCCACTTTAGAGATCTTTGATTACAAGAAGGGGCTAAAATAACTAGCAGGATGTCTCTATGAGGTCCCTTTTAAAGTATCTAGTGAGTTTTGTGGAAGGAACAAATTCTGGGTAATTATTTATTTATCAAAGGAAGGCAAAGGGAAGGCAAACCATATTCTCATATGGTTCCTACCTAGATTTGCAAATAAAAACTTGGTCATAAAGAATAGAAACAAGAGATAGAAGCCTCTAAACATTCAATTTTGATTTCAGATCTGATGTTTTTGAGAACCTGCAGTTCACGCTATTTAAGATAAACATGACCTCTTTCTTTCTCTTTTTCTTTCTCTCTTTCATACTGAAAAACTGTAAAATATATAGAGGTATTTACTTCAACCTTATCATCATAGATGGAGATTAGGATTAGATGGAATGTATTCAGATACCTACATCCAATGTAACAAAATATTATTAGTCAGTTATGTTTACCTTTGTTTGACTTGACTTCAGATGGATTTCTTAAGAACAGTTCTAATGAATCAGGTCACAATCTCTTCTGATCCGTCAATGTGAGGCACATGTTTACAGATACTGACCAGAAACATGAACAGGAACAGAAGGATAAAAACCCTCTTGTATGGATGCTTCCCAGAGGCTGGTAGCCATGAATATGCTGAATTTCCCTTAAAAATGTTCTAATGTAGTGATCTTTAACATAAAGGATACCAGAGAAAACCACAGTCTTATTTTATGTGGCATAAAGAATGTGCACTGTGTAACTGGTCATGCATCTCCCCATACTCAAGGAGAAGAAGAAAAATATAACTGCATTCCCATGTTTAATTCTACGAATCATTCTATCTATATACACTAAAATTCTCATGTCTGTTTAATTGTGTTTCTAACTCTCAATTGTGCAAAGCGCTCCATCATTTATTTTCTTTTTTTAATTGCACTTTTAACTTTCACTGTTATTTCTTTCCTTTTTTTTACATCTGTTCTAATTCATTTTTGAATGAATTTACCTCAAATGAGCTCACTTACAAAATCCAGGACCCATGATTTCCAGGAGATTGACATTTGTCAAAGTTGTAACTGCTTCAGTGTGCCTATGTTAGTATGCTACTGTGGCCATCTATAGTCACATAATCATCATTTCCAATGCTCCCTACCAGAATCTTACAAGGAAATTAAGTGGGAAAGCCAGCAGGAAGTCAGAAGTCACTCCCACTGCTTTATTTTCCTGTCCATGATCATTCTATTTCTCTGTTTAGGAAAAAAAAAAATATGTTTGAAATGATGACCCATTAGTCATGGGTTGTCTAGTATATATTAAGCCTGTTTCTTTGTACTTGCTTTTCTTTTAAACTAAAGGTTGAAACTTCCTTCTGGGGAAACAGCTGTAATATCTTAATTTTAGTTGCTCTTATTTACATCTTTTCCACCTCTATAATACATTTCTTAATCAATACTTCAAATATACTGTTCTTCTTCTTGTTGTTCTTGTGCATTATTCCCATCATATCGCAAAGTCTGAAGTTCTGCATTTTGCCTGCTACTTTGTCTGGTCTGCAGCTTCGGTAAGGCATATGCCTACAGTTCACATGTCTTCATACAGGCAGCGCACCCATTGCTTTTTCGGTCATCCTTGGGGCTGCTGGCTATCTGGGCTGAGTGCAATTGCAACTCCAAACATGTCCTTAAATCTATCTATAGATTTATATAAGATGATTGCTCTGTGGCAGTTTTATTTTTAATTCCCTTCCTAATCAATATAAAGATGGAATTTACTGGTTTTTTTCATACCGTACTTTTTGTTGGTATGGAACTCTTCATGTTTTCCATTCTGATTCCAAAGTTTCTTTCCTGATAAGCCATTGCCAACGCAGATCTCATTAATGTATAAGAGAAGTTTAGCTATTTTTATGCCTATGCACATCACATTTTCCTTTACACTAAGCAACATGTTGAAATCCAATCAAAATGATCTAACTGGCTCTTTGCAATCCCTTTATGATATTAAAGACCCTGAATGGTTTTGTATCATCAGGAGATGGCAATGGCCACCTCATATTAGTGCTCACCCCAAATTCCAAATATTTTAAAACCAATTAAAAGATAAGGGTCTCAACAGCAATTCCTGGAGGAATCTGGTATGGATATTGTCCATGTCTGTCTTTTGCAAGTAAGGCTGATCTGGGAGAGATAACAGTAAGTATATGATGTATACACTTTTTTTACATAAAGCACTGTCAAACTGTTCTGTACATTTGACAGAACTTGCTGTGATGGATAAACTGGCTTCTTTGGTTAGAGAAAAGACAATATCTACATTTATTGGTGGATGAAAACCTCTTGTGCATTTTTGTGTAAAAGTGAAAAAAAATGAAGTTGTGATTTATGGTTCTGATAATTAAATAGGATAAATTATAAAAAAGAAGATAATTATGGTGTAACTTTAGGGACAAATGTTAAAATATAAGTGTACTTATAACTGCTGTGAAAAAATATCAGGAGCCCCATCTTTATTACTTTCTTTAAATCTAGCTTTATTTTTTTTTTATTGCACTTTTAACTTTCACTGTTATTCTTTCTTTTTTTTACACGTCTGTTCTAATTTAGTTAAATTATTGGCTCTCTGTTTTGTTTCTGAGCTTACAATGACATTTGTTTGGCCCCATAAGACAATACATGAACTGGAATAGATGATTATTCCATGAAACCTTTTCTTTATGTAGGAAAGATAAAGACTCCTCCAAACACTGTTCATCTCCTAGTTCTCCTGGTTCTATGGTTTCTCCTTTAGCAATAGATAGAGACTAGGGACAGAGTAACTTTTGGACAGCTTTGACTAAAGAGCTATTTGTAGGCTTTTAGGCCACAAAGCCCCCCTCCAGCAGTGAATCATGACGTTATCACCTTGCAATTAGGCAATACTTTACCTGCAACTCTCTTTGAAGAAGATCTGGACAATACTGTTGGTTTGAAATGTGCTGACCTACCTGTTGGTACAGCTGAGTTGCTTTAGCATCACAGCATCAGTGCTTCAATGCTTTATGGTGTGTATGAAATTAATCCAGCTTTAATTTATAAAGCCCTACATCATTCAGTGCCAAATAACTAAAAGCAAGGTTCTACATTTAGGCAAGAAAAACCAAATGTACAGGTATAGTATAGGGGGTACCTTGCTCAATAGTAGTAACTGTGAGAGGGACCTCGGATTCCTAGTGGACAATCACTTAAATATGAGCCAGCAGTGTGCTGCAGCTGACAAAAAAGCCAACACAGTGCTAGGCTGCATTAACTGAAGGATAGAATCAAGATCATGTGAAGTGTTAATATTATTTACAATACCTTGGTAAGGTCACACTCGGAATACTGCATCCAGTTTTAGTCACCGCTATGTAAAAAATATGTTGAGACTCTAGAAAGAGTACAGAGAAGAGCAACAAAGATGATTAGGGGACTGGAGGCTAAAGCATATAAGGAACGGCTTAAGTGTGGCCTTACCAAGGCATTGTAAAGTGGTATTAACACTTCATGTGATCTTGATTCTATCCCTCTGTTAATGCAGTCCAGCACTGTGTTTGTTGTGTCCTGAGCCTGCAAAGGCAGGCTCGGGATGTTGCAATGGTCCCGGGCAGTTGCAAGCTGCCCGGGACCAGACTGGGTGACACCAGCTTCGCGCACATGCACGAGGCGCGGAGTGTGCCTAATTGTTGACATTCTGCCCGGGGAACGTTGTTAAAAGGATCTGGGAGGCCTGCGAGCCTCAGAGCTGTGACGGAGTGGAAAAGACTGCAATAAAAGACCTGTGGGAACCACGAGATGTTCTGTGCTCATTCGCCATTAAGACGAGGACTTAACACTGGCGACGAAGGTGGGATGGCTTACAACAGATAGAGAAGAATTGTAAGCTTACCCAGGAGTCCGGAAGAGAGGAAGACGGCATTAAATTCAGCACCTGGCCTGCCAGTACAGCATCGCTGGAGGTAAGCTGGCTGATAGACCCCTTCCTTACAAAGAAGAAAAATGGCGAAGATAGGGAGACTGTCGGAATTCGATGTCACGCACCCAGAGAGATGGGAGTCTTATGTGGCCAGGGTAGAAAACTATTTTAGAGTAAATCAAGTAAGAGAAGATGGCTTAAAGGCTGCTACTTTGCTCTGTGTCTGTGGTCAAGATGCATTTGAAATTGCTGAAAATTTAGCAGCCCCTGCTCCTCTTGAATCTGTCACTTACACAGATTTAAAAAAATTATTGAAGGAACATTTTCAGTCCAAGTTGTCTGTTATTGCTTGGAGACACACTTTTGAACAGAGGTATCAAAGAGCTGGTGAATCAGCTAAAAAATACATTGCAGCCTTGAGAAGAGCAGCTAAGCCTTGTGATTTTAAAGACTTAGAAGAAAGGTTGAGAGACCGATTTGTATGTGGGCTTAGGAACAGAGACTTGCAACAGAGACTTTTTGCAAAGGAAGACATCATTCCAAGATGCCTTGAGAGAGGTCACTGCAGAAGAGGCAGCAGGTGGGGCAGTTAGGAACATGAGGCCTATCAGGAACAACCCAGAAGCTGTTTCCGTGCACCATGAGGGAGTCCAGGAGAGCTTGGAAGAAGATCCTGAAGATGAGGTGGATCATCTCTATCCAGCCAAAGAAAGAAAGCAGAAGGAAGGCAAAGAAAAGTCTTCAGCTGTACCCAAGTACTTCGGGTGTGGAGGTCGCCACAAGAGGACCGACTGCAGGTTCCATTCTGCAATCTGTAGAGCATGTGGGAAGCAAGGCCACATAGCAGCTGTGTGTCTGGGCTGTCAGAAGGTACAACCCCAAGAAGAATTGCGCCTGAAAGGTACCAGGGTCCCCAGCCAAAACAGGGTGGGTTTCTGTGCATCATGAAGAAGCATTTATAGGACAGGCACACACAAGCCACTTAAAAAGAAACTGTCACTTAAGGTGAAGTTGCAAGGAGTTCCATTGGTTATGGAACTAGACACTGGGTCTGCACTTTCAATTATTTCCATTCACACATTCAGAAAGATTTGCTCTAGCAATGGGTTCCAGGCCAAGCTTAGGCCATCCAATATAGTTCTAACAGACTTTCAAAATTCCAAGGTGTGTGTTAAGGGGGAGGCCACCCTTAATGTACAATACAAGGATTTTGAAGGTCCATTAGATGTATTGGTAGTTGGGGGTGAGCGCACGAGTCTCATTGGACTCGATTTGTTTGAGGCCTTGGGAATACAAGTTACAGGGCTTCACAGTTTGCAAACATTAGGTCTATAGGAAGTCTGCAAAGAATTTGCAGATGTCTTCAGCCCTCAGCTGGGTGCATACAAAGGCCCCCCAGTTTCCTTGAAGCTGGATCCCACTGTCACTCCTATCAGAGTAAAGGCAAGGAGAGTACCCTTTGCTCTGAAAGGGAAAATTGATGCTGAATTGGACAAATTGATTCAGCAAGGTGTCTTAGAACCTGTTGACTCAAGTCCCTGGGAAACTCCCATAGTTACACCTCTTAAGGCTAATGGGGACATTCGCATCTGTGCAGATCACAAATGCACTCTAAACAAGGCATTGCAACAGCATGCATATCCTGTACCTGTAGTCAGTCATATTTTGGCCTCCCTCAAGGAGGGGCGGCGTGTCTTTGCAAAGCTGGATTTAGCACAGGCTTATCAACAGTTACCTATTGATGAAGCTGCTGCTGAAGCACAAACCATTGTAACTCATAGGGGGGCATTCAAAGTCAAAAGACTACAATTTGGAGTAAATGGCTCCTGGAATTTTCCAAAGCGTAATGTAAAACACCCTGAGAAGTATACCAGGGGTTTGCTCCTATTTTGATGATGTCTTAATAGCAGGAGACTCCACTCAAAATTTAGCTGAGAGGTTGAGGGCTGTTCTGCTGCGTTTCAGGAAAACAGGCCTCAAGCTTAAAAAAGACAAATGTAAAATTGGAGTGTCATCTACAGATTTCCTGGGATTCAGAATAGATGCCAAGGGCATTCATCCTGCTGAGTCTAAATTAAAGGCTATCCTGCAAGCTCCTAGGCCTAAGTCTAAAGCTGAATTACAAGCTTTTCTGGGCCTCTTGAACTTCTACAATGCATTCATTCCTAAAAAAGCTAATGTAGCTGAGCCACTTCATCGGCTCTTGGACAAACAGGCAGTGTGGCAGAGGTCACAAGCACATGAAGCAAGCTTCAATGAGGTTAAGGCCTTACTTACATCCAATGATGTGCTTGCACATTTTAATGAAACTCTTCCTGTTTGCATCGCTTGTGATGCTTCCCCATATGGAGTGGGAGCAGTACTTAGCCATCTAAGACCTGGTGGAACTCAGGTTCCTGTTGCATATTACTCCAGAACCTTGTCTTCTGCTGACCGGAACTACGTTCAGATAGACAGAGAAGCCTTGGCCATTGTTGCTGGGATTAAAAAATTCCATGATTTTCTATATGGCAGACATTTCACGGTCTACACTGACCATAAGCCTTTGTTGGGGTTGTTTACTACAAACAAACAACCCCCCCATATCATCTCCCTCAGAATGCTGAGATGGTCCATCTTTCTGTCAGCCTATGACTTTTCCTTGGTTCACAAACCTGGCAAGGAAATGGGCCATGCTGATAGCCTTAGTAGATTACCTTTACAATTGGTAGAGGCTGACCCTGCCCCTGCCATCAACATCCTTTCCATTCAGGCGTTGCCTGAGTTGCCTTTAAATGCCAGGGATGTGGCTGCTGAATCAGCCATGGACCTTACACTCACTCGTGTATTATCCTGGGTTTTGTCTGGATGGCCAGAGAGTTGTCCAGGTACTGAGTTTCAGAGTTTCTGGTTTAAGAAACATGAGTTATCCACTTTTCAGGGTTGTCTGCTGTGGGGTAGCAGAGTTGTTATTCCTACCTCAATGAGGCCTACGATCTTGGCTTCCCTTCATGAGGGCCATCCTGGCATTGTCAGAATGAAGACGCTTGTGTGCAGCCATTTGTGATGGCCAGGGTTAGACAGGGAAATAGAGGCTAAGGTGCACGGATGCCACCTGTGTCAACGCTCACGCCCAGAAATGCTCCAGGTTCCTGTACATAGATGGGAAGAAACACAGTCACCTTGGTCTAGGGTGCACATTGATTACATGGGGCCCTTTCAGGGTCAATTCTTCTTGGTCCTTGTTGACAGCTATTCAAAGTGGCTTGAGGTTGTACCTGTCTCTTCAACCACTGCTGCCAAGACCATTCAAGTACTGAGGGGGATTTTTGCTGGACATGGGCTTCCTGATGTTCTGGTGTCTGACAATGGCCCTCAATTCACTTCTTTTGAGTTTCAAGCTTTCTTACAGGCCAACATGATTCGTCATGCCACCTCTGCACCATTCCACCCCTCCACCAACAGTATGGCTGAACGGATGGTCCGCATCACCAAGGATGCTTTAAAGAAACTGACCTATGGGGACTGGCACCACAGGTTGGCAGACTTTCTTCTTGCTTACCGCACCACACCTTCAACTTCCACTGGGAAGAGCCCAGCTGAACTCCGTTGGGAGTGCAAACTGATCACCAAACTTGACAGGTTGCACCCGGACAGACTGCCTCCAAAGGCCACCCAACCCAGGGCACCGCGGTATCTGCAAGTGGGTGCCCCAGTATGGACCCGTAACTACAGGCCTGGTCACTTGTGGGTTCCTGCTGTAGTATGCAAGGTTACTGGCCCTTTGTCATACGAGGTCTCTTTGGATGACGGTCGTGTCCTCCGGCGGCATATCGACCAGCTACGTACAAGACTGGACTTACCCTCTGGAACTCCTGGGCCTTTTCCAGGGGGGAGGGGGACCACTATGGGCAAAGGGAAGGGTGTTGACAGCAGCCGGAGTCAAACAGAGAGGCCACAGACGGCCTATTCCAAGGTTCTTCAAGTGTTCCAAACAGGAATCCAAGGGAACAAGAAATCACACAGGCACCAGTGCCTACTCCAGCCAGGGAGTCACCCAGGGGGCATACCCATCATTCACAACTACCATTCAGGGAGAATAACTGGAAGCATCCTAATAACTCAAACATTGCAAGAGAGTTGGCACACAAACAGTCAAGTTGGCCCACTACTGCTACTGTTTCCAGAAGGAAGCCTTCGCACAGGGAGGTGGTCGGAGAGGCAAATCCCAGTTCTGATACCTCTGGCACAGATTGGAGGGCAACTGAGTTTTGGGGCACTGCAGAAATCCCATACAATCCTGTTACGGGGCTTGGTAGTGAAGGGATGCGTTCCCAAGTGTGGGCTTGGAAGGCTCTACAGAAATGCCAAACAGTGGCAGGTTTACAGAGGGGCCAGAGAGCCTACAATTAGGCAGGTCAACCAGTTTCATGGGAGAGCACAGTTCACGGGGACCACCAGGGTTTGAAAGAGGGGGTAACTCCATGTCATCCTCTGTACAAGAGGAAATAGGGGATTCTCAGAATCTAAGGAGGTCACAGAGAGTAAAAAATCTCCCAAGTATCTTGAGGACTTTGTAACTCTGCTGGCAAAGCAGAAACAGTGAGAGGGTGCCTGCTGTTGTGGAAATTGGAAGTACAGGCATTGGGTATTAATCCCAGAACAATAGCCCGGTACCATTTGTGGCGTGGGTATGGCACAGCTGTAATAGTTGTGCAGGTTTGGGGTTGGCACACCACGCTCGTGTTGAGGTTGCATATAACTACCAACATAGTTTATAAGTTTCAGCCGGGGGGGGAAGGGGTGTTGTGTCCCGAGCCTGCAAAGGCAGGCTTGGGACATTGCAATGGTCCCGGGCAGTTGCAAGCTGCCCAGGACCAGACTGGCTGGCGCCGACTTCGCACACCTAATTGTTGCCATTCTGCCCGGGGAATGTTGTTAAAAGGAGCTGGGAGGTCTGCGAGCCTCAGTGCTGTGACGGAGTGGAAAAGACTGCAATAAAAGACCTGTTGGAACCACGAGATGTTCTGTGCTCATTCGCCATTAAGCCGAGCACTCAACAGTGTTGGCCTTTTTTGGCAGCTACAGCACACTGCTGGATCATATTTAAGTGATTGTCCACTAGGACTCCATGATTCCTCTCACAGTTACTACTGTTGAGCAAGGTACCCCCTATACTATATCTGTACATTTGGTTTTTCTTGCCTAAATTCACCATTGAATTTCATTTTGTTAGATAGCGCCCAGTGTTCAAGTCTGTCCAGATCCTCCTTTATCTTGAGCCTGTCTTCTGGAATGTGGGCTATTCCTGCCAGCTTGGTATCATCTGCAAATTTGATGAGTTCCCCATCTATCTCCTTGTCCAAATTATTGATGAAGATGTTGAAGAGCCTGGGCCTAGAACAGAGTCCTGGGGCACCCCACTACACACTTCCCTCCATGTAGATGCTGTTCCATTGAGGACCACATGTTTAGTACAGCCGGTCAGCCAGCTATGAATCCTTCTGGTGGTGATGCTCTCTAACCCTCATTTTTTTATCTTTTCTATTTTATTTGACTTACAAGAATTAATTTGGTGATTGTTTGAAGTTACAATGCCACTGAAAAAAGTGACTTATGACTGTTTTTCACACTTATGACCATTGCAACATCCCCATGGTCACATGATCAAAATTCAAAATTTAGATGCTTGGCAACTGACTCAGATCTATGATGGTTGCAATGTCCCGGGGTCATGTGATCACCTTTTGTGAACTTCTGACGAGAAAAGTCAATGGAGAAGCCAGATTCACTTAACAACCATGTTACTAGCTTAACAACTGCAGTGATTCACTTAACAACTGTGGCAAGAAAGGTCATAAAATGGGGCAAAACTCACTTAACATATGTCTCGCTTACCAACAGGAATTTTGGTAATTTTGGGCTCAATTATGGTTGTACAGTAATCTGTATTTTAAGAACCAAAATAAACAAACAAAAAAAAGGAGACAGTGGGCATCTTTGTTTTGCACCTTTTGGGTGAAATCTTCATTAATAATTATTTGTGCCATCTACAAAGTATAAATTAATTCCACTCATTTTATATTGCCTCTAAAATTCACCTCTTCCAAAACCTTAAACAAGAAAGACTAGTTGAAATTGTTAAAAGCTTCTCTGAATGTAGAAAAATCAATGCTCCTTGTTTTTCATTATGTTGTTCCAAATACTCCAAAACATCCAACAGAGTTCTAAAATTATCTTTCAGCTGTCTTCTAGGTAAAAACCCACATTGATCCTCATGAATAAATTCTCACAAAATTATTTTCAGTCTTTCAGCTAAAATCGTTGTAAACAACTTGTAATAATTATTTAATAATGATATTGGTTTGTAATTTTTTGCTAAAGTCAAATCTTTCCTTCTTTAGGTATTAATGTTATATTGTCCTCTTTCCAAATCTCTGGCATTTTTGCTCCATGCAAAAAAGAATTCATTGTAATTTGAAAAGGTTGTAAATGTTTATCCTCAAAACACTTATGATACAAATTTCAGAAGCAATTAAAAAGAGTAAATCAGGAAAGGAAAGGTATATTTCAGTGGTGGCAAACCTATGGCATGGGTGCCAGAGGTGGCACTCTGTGGGCACATGTGCCGTCATCCCAGTCCTAGGCCTTCAGCTGGGTTTTATAAAACCTTTTCGCTTTAGGCCTCCGCTGCCATGTGAAAAAAAAAAGGATCAATCAATCAGTCAATTTCAACTTCTCATGGGGAAAAAAAGATCTTGCAAAGTTGGAATTGATTGATTGAACTTTTTAGTCCCATCCAGTCTGCCATTACTACTGCATCCATGCCCACCCAATGGGCCACACCCACCCAATTGGCCACACCCAGCCAATGGGCCACACCCACCCAGAACCTGACGATGCAAAAATGGGTTTTGGGTTGCAGTTTGGGCATTCTGTTTCTAAAAGGTTCACCATCACTGGTATATTTGTAATTTGATCATATTTGATCCAAGTAGAATTGATAACAGTCTCAAAAGCAAAAAGCAATATAAATCTACAGACAGCTTTGATTAAGAGAATAACAGAGTTGGAAAGGACCTTGGAGGTCTTCTAGTCCAGGGATGTCAAACTGCTGGCCTGCGGGCTGGATGCGTCATGCCGAAACTGCGCCCACCCCATTGCAGGCAATGGAAGATATGTCGCAACACGTCACATGATGTTGCGAGTTTGACACCCCTGCCCTATACCATTCCATACCAGTGACTGTCCAGTCTCCTCTTAAAAGCCTCCAGTGATGGAGCACCTGAAACGTCTGAAGGCAAGCCATTCCATTGATTAATTGTTCTCAGTGTTAGGAAATTTCTCCTTAGTTCTAGGTTGCTTCTCTCCTTGATTAGTTTCCATCCATTCTTGTCTTCCCTTCTGGTGCTTTGGAAAGTATATTGACCCTTTCTTCTTTGTGGCAGCCCCTCAAATATTGAAACACTGCTATTGTCAAGACTGCTAACATTGGATGTTCTTGCTTGCCATATATGAAGAAGCTAACATGTTTTATTTAGCCTGCATATTACTTCTAGAGTTAAAGCAGACAATACTAGCCTAGTGGATGGGAAAATATGCTAGTTAACCATAACAATATTTCAGCACAGCATTGCCAAGTTCAGCTGTAACAGGAGGAGTAGGGGGGGGGACAATTCACACTAATTGGAGAATGTGATTGATGACTAAAATGAAGGAGTGAGTTATGCTTTGTTACGGGTGATTGGGGGTGGGAGGATTCAGTTTTTGGCTTCATTATTGTATGTGCCGAAGCTATGTAGTAATAAAAGGATTCTTTAAGGTAAATAAGCCTCAAAGTTCTTTGGAAAGCTGCTTCTTTTTGGAACCATGACAGCTATCATGTCACTTCTTTATTTTGAATCACCTTTGTTTTGCTTTGAATCACTCCCTACTATGTAAACCAGATCAGTAAACTAATTCAGCAGGAAAACCTTCTTTCCCAAAAATACTTGGAATGGAATGCTTCTATTCTGCTGTTTTTATAATGGCTTCTGAGTATTTCCTTTGCATCTTTCTATATTTTGAAAATGAAACCCATTCTCCTCCTCCTCCTCCTCTTCCTAATGTTAAAGCTTTTCCTATTACCCTGGACCTTGAACATAGAGGTTTTCCCTAATTTCAGATAAAATAGAATTTTGAAACAAAGTGGGATTTTGTATTCACATAACAGCCAAGTAATTTAATGGGAAGCCAAAAGGGTTTCTATAAAGATTAGAAAAAAAACCCTCACAGATGTTTTTAGTCTGGAAATGTGTGAGACAGAGGACCCACATAATGCCTGCATTGGTCTTTTTGAACCTGAGATGATATTCTGAAGCTGAGTTAGAATTAGGGACAGTCCTAGTTTTGAACAAAGTGAAATAACAATTGACTCTGGCAGCAGAAGCTATAAGTAATAGAAAATTGTGTCTCTATATTTCCTAGTCTAACTTCCTGTATTCAGGGATAACTAAGAGCCTATCCCAAAATCAATGTTAAAAAATAAACCCCAGTTCAACTGGCTTTTTTCATGGACAAGAAGGGGACAGCAATTTATTTTTCAACTGCTTCAGTTATCAAAGTCTTAGTTTAGTCCAATTTGGAGAGCTCTAAAAGAAGAAAACCAGGATAGGAATTCTGAATTTTCTATAAAGCTTCACAAAAAGTAATGGGATGAAATCCTAGGAAGAACATAAGAATTTGTTTGAAATACAGTATTTATTTGTCGATTAAAGATACCAAGAAGGAATGGTTTCTGTCGTTTCAGAAGCCATGTGTTTATTGAGTTTGCAATTGAATTTCCCTTCCTAGTTTTTCATTAATTCATCTGTAAAACATCCAGAGTCACCTTATTGTTGAGATGGGCAGCATATAAATTTAATAAGTAATATTTAGGTTTTCTAAGAACAGAAAGAGGACTTGATAACACCACTAAAATTCTGAGTGACTGAATTTTGCTCATCTTCAAATAGTATTTTCTTAACTTCTGTCTCTCACATTAAAAGTGATGGGCTAATATATAATCTAATTTTTAGACATACCCTGTAGCTGGATTCAGACATCACATTGAGGCAGAGTGGTTACAGTTTGGAGCTAATGTAAATGAGCAGTGTGGGAGTGTGACCATTCATCCACGGCTATTTGCGTCAATGGAAGTGGCTAAAAAAAATCAAAGTTATGACTGCTGCGACTTGTTTGCCATGACAACAGATTGAAGATCATTGTCTACTTCCTTCTGGTTTATCCTTGGCTTCTTAATCCAGCTTGTTAAGGACAGAATAAGATAAATCTATCAGCAGGGTCCAAAGTAGGAATTTTAAAAGTCAAGATGATAGTCATAGCAATATGATCAAAGTCTTGATTGTTTGTGTGTGCATACAACATCAATATATATTCAAAAGAGTTTGGGTTTTGATTGTACTATAGCAACTCTTTTGATTGTACTATAGCAACCCAGTAGATCTCTGCTTAGATTGTTTCTTTCTAACTATATCTATGTTATACTATGATCACTCAGAGAATTGCTAGGAGATTTTAAAAGGAAGCTGTATTAATCAACAATGAGTTTTATATCAGCAGACTATATGTGAGGCTCTCTGTATCACAGCTGCTTGTATCTTAAGTGCCATAGGTAAAGGGTCAGGCTGATAAAGCAGCATGGCAATGCAATATTCATGCATGATGTAACACAGCATGCATGCTCCTAAGTAGCACAACTAGCAGTGTGAAGCTGCAATTATGTTCTTAACTTTATGATGAAAGTAGGAAGATCTTGTGAGTGCTGTTGCATAACTCTGTAACACTTTTGTTTGCTGAGTTGGCATGATATGCTAGCGAAACATAACATGGGCTGTGTAATCTATAGTTCAAGTATTATGGAAACTCAGTGATTACCTGTTGTATGAACCAGGAAATCCTATCAAGTCATAATATGGCTTCTTTATTCAAACTGAGTATGGTATATAAACATAACAACTGTACTTTCTTAGATCTCATGTGTTATCAGAGCACAGTTCTTCTGTTGGGACTGTCAGTGTTTTTTTTCTAAAAAAAAAAAAAAAAAAGGTGCCGGAACTCACACACATCATACAACCCACCTTGCCTACCCTACAAGGTTCCATCCAAAAAAGGTGCCAGAACTCCGTTCTGGGTGTTCTGAGAAAAAAAGCCCTGGGAACTGTATAGTTGCATGCAAAATTCTAGATAATCACTAGATGTCAGGAAAGTGATAGAGATTTTAATAACTCCTTGCTGCCATCTAGTGGTCTGTATTATAATAATGGGAATTTAGACATCCATAGATTTATATTTAGGTACCAGCACCTCCAAACTTGGATGTTCTCAAAAAGCTGAACAGTGTCAGACCTAATCAGTGCTTAGGTGGAAGAGTACCAGGTTAGACTGAGAAGAAATTGAAAAATTCTAGAAGGCAGAGACAAACTTCTTTTGTATTGCTTCCATGAAAAACACATGGGAAAGAACTTCAATATGGTACGTTTTCTTCCAGCAGTGTCCTTTGGCAGTGGTTAAAAATCCAGGATGGAAGCCATAGTAGATAGTTGAAGCCATTGCTTTGTAAATATGCTAGTATCACACCCTTGAACAAACAGGCAGGGCTGTAAATGTCCTACAGCAACTGTCATTACATCCTTTTGGACCTCCTCTTCTGCCAATGCTGTTATTATTTTATTATAAGATTGCAATAAAAGAATTTCGCAAATATGAATTGGCTTCCCTCCACCCTCTCTTTACCTTATGAGAACTAGGAAGGCCCATGTCTGAGATGCTTAATCAAATTAAATTTCTGCCCTGGGCTCAGATTTCTATTATCTGATCATTGTCTTCCTCCTGCTCCTCAAAATTATTATATCTGCTTATCGTTCTGTTTTCTTCTTAGTAATCCTGCCCCCTACCTGTAATCCTCTTACTTTCATCATTGTGCTTGAGATGTTATGTGTTCCTTTTTCTTATGTTCTAAATATTTTCCAATATGTGGAAAATACTATGAATATCAGTCATTTTCAAGAACGTTGAAATGTCAGACAACGCTAAGGACATTGTAGTGCCTCACTTTCCAACAAGGTATTTATCTGATTCTATGCGCCATCTAATTTTACTTTTTAAAAATATTCTTTTAATTTAAAATAAGTGAGAACTAGAAAGCTGCAAAATAAAATGCCAGCCTCAAGCCAAACCTTTCTTTCAAGGAATGCATCTGGGATTAGAACATAAATTTGATAGGGAAGTATTTGGAAGTATGCCCAGTGGCTTGGGGTGAGGAGAGAAAAGAGGAAAAAAATAAACCAAGTGAGTTAAAAGAGCATCCAGGAAGCCTAAGGCTGCCAACCAGCCTGTCCTGGTTAGTTTATGGTTTATCACCTGTGATTATTAAAAATAAAAATGAAAAGGCAAAACATGTATTGTAATATCATAGTGCAAACTCTGGCTGCTTCCTTTCTCTGCAGAAAATCCTAGTTTCTTTAAGATAAATATATGCATCATTACTATCTATAGTAAACTTGAAGTGGTCTGGAGATTTTCAGACAAAGAATTCACAACTTCTGGAGACAAGTTGTTCCACTGATTAATTGCTCTAAATGTCAGGAAATTTCTCCTTGGTTCTCTCCTTGATTAGTTTCCATCCATTGCTTCTTGTCCTTCCCTCAAGTGCTTTGGAGAATAGCTTGACTCCCTCTTCTTTATGGCAGCCCCCGAGATATTGGAACACTGCTATCATGTCATCCCTCGTCCTTCTCTTCATTAAACTAGACATACCCAATTCCAGCAACTGTTCCTTATATGTTTTAGCCTCTAGTCCCCAATCATCTTTGTTGCTCTTCTCTGTACTCTTTCTAGAGTCTCAACATCTTTTTTTGCATCGTGGTGACCAAACTGGATTCAGTATTCCAAGTGTCGTCTTACCAAGGAATTGTAAAGTGATACTAACACTTCATGTGATTTTGATTCTATAACTCTATTAATGAAGCCTAGAACTGTGTTGGCTTATTTGGCAGCTGCAGCACATTGCTGGCTCATATTTAAGTGATTGTCCACTAGGACTCCAAGATCCCTCTCACAGTTACTACTATTGAGCCAGGTACCCCCTATACCACAGGTGTCAAACTCGCCACGTCATGTGATGTGTCGTGACGTGTCACAACTCTTTTTGCATTGCTGGCAATGGGGTGGGCATGGCTTCGGTATGATGAAACCAGCCCATGGGCCAGCAGTTTAACATCCCTGACCTATACTCTACCTGTCATTGGGTTTTTCTTGCCTAAATGTAGAACCTTACTTTTCTCACCACTGAATTTCATTTTGTTAGAAGTTCAAGTCTGTCAAGATCTTTCTGTATCTTAAGCCTATCTTCTGGAGATTTATTCAATTTATTCAATAAATTATGTATTTATAATCCCTGGAATATCCTGGGAGGAAAAAGTTCAAAAATTCTATAGATGTCCTGATCCAAACTGAACTGACATTACTGTAGCAGAAGATGAAGCAGAGCCTGGAGGCGGAGTCAAGTGAGTAATCAGCTTGGAGTCATTATGTGCCCACAAGTGATCCAAGTTCAGTCCCCCTTAACTTATGTTGGATCTTATCTAGCACCAATTCAGTGCTCTCCATAAGTTGACTAGATTGTTGTGTATATAGTCTAATAAATCATCTTAACTGGAACTTAATGTGTGAGCCTGAATCTTTGTATCTGACAATTACTTGACTAAAAATGCATGAATGAATGGCATGAAAGCCTGCGGCAACCAAAGGCTTTTTCAAAATGACAAATTGTGATGTTACAAGACAAAATCTAACTATTGTGTTCTTGTGGGGAATATCCAGTGAGTGATCCCACTGGGTGCCAAACCAAAAAAATCTTGGATGGCACTTAGAAAATCTGCACTTTGACAAAATTTCCATCTGTCAATTATAAAAGGCCACAACGCTTGGATCCACACATATATTACATTGACACATTACGACATCCTAGGTTCTTGGGAAGAACTTGATGTATATGAAGGCCAACACCAGCTAAAGAACTGGCAGCTGTGATTTGACATTTTTTCTGCATATAACAATAATAATCAAATCAGGAGAAATGAAACAACTTTTGATACAGTGCTGAGAGATGCTTTGGGATAATTTCTAAAATAAGAGACAATAAAAGTCATATTTCTTAGTTGTCCCTGAGGTACGAATGTATTTATCTGTTGCATTTTTATCCCACCTTTTCTCTATGAGTTAAGTTTAATGTACAGAGTTCAAGTTCCTCAGTTTTCTCTCCTCTACAATTCTGCGAAAGACCTGAGAAATTGTGACTGGCTTAAAAGTATCCCACTGATATTTATGTCTCTCGATCCTGCAAGATAAGTAAGGCCAGGGAACAGGAATCATCTGGATTCTTTAATACCATGTTTCCCTGAAAATAAAACCACGTCTTGTATTAATTTTTGCTCGAAAAAACACATTAGGCTTATTTTCCAGTTAGGTCTTATTTTGGGGAAAATATGAAACTAAATGTGTCCATCTGGCTGATGATCTTAACTGGGGCTTATTTTTGGGGTGGTGCTTATATTACAAGCATACTGAAAAATCATGCTAGGGATAATATTCCGGTGGGGTCTTATTTTGGGGAAAACACGGTAGTACTTTCATGCACCTAGGGTATTGTAAGAGAATCTTGAAAGCCTGTCAAAGTTCCTCTCTACTTCAACTTTTATCTAACTTAACTATGATAGATTGTCTTGAGTTTCTTCTTCATGCATTCTACCTTCCCAGGACCAAGATATGTCTAATGCAGACATGTCAAACTCACAATGTCACGTGATGTCGTGCAACGTATCATGACTATTTCCCCATTGCCGGCAATGGGGTGGGCGTGATTTCAGTGTGACACATTTGGCCCATGGACCGGCAGTTTGACATGCCTGGTGTAATGGTAAAGATTCTGGCCTACAAACCAGGAGACTTCTAGTTCTGCCTTAGACATGAAAACTCATTGGTTGACTTTGGGCTAATCACCAGGAAACTGAGAGTTCGAATCCCATTTTAGGCAGAAAGCCAGTTGAGTGACCTTGTGCAGTCACTCTCAGACCAACTCACCTCACAAGGTTGTTGTGGGGAAAATAGGAGGAAGACAGAGTATTAGGTATGTTTGCCCCTTGGGTTATTTATAAAAATAATAAACATGGCAGATAAATAAATACAAAATAAATATGGATATTTTTTATAACAATTCCACATTCCCTAGACATTCGATTTCAATACCTGAGTGTAAATTTGAACTTGGATGTCTCTATCCCTAGCTCAAAATTCTAACCATTATGTGGCCATATCCAATCTGTACTCACAAGAAGAAATGATGTCTTTCTTTTTAGAGATTCTAAATGACTTTGCTGCTATTCAGTAGATCATACCAATAACTCTTTTGAACAATAAATAGTTTGGTATGCAAACTAAAGAAAATTCCATATGAAGGACCTTTTCCAATTTTTCACATGTTACTGGTTATTATTGGTTATGATTGATTAGGAGCCATGCTGGTGCAGTAATTAGAATGCAATATTGCAGGCTAATTCTGGGCTGACTCTGCTCACTGCCAGGAGTTCGATCCTGACTGGCTCAAAGTTAACTCAGCCTTCCATCCTTCTGAGGTTGGTAAAATGAGGACCCAGATTGTTGGCTATTATGCTGACTCTGTAAACCACTTAGAGAGTGCTGTAAAGCACTATGAAGTGGCATATAATCCTAAGTGCTATTGCTATTTTGTGTTATCAAGTCTTAGATTTTCTCCTTGACTATCTTTCCCTAACTTATTCTTTCAAGTCTCTTAGCACTGTACTCATGGCTGTGTTCATAATGGATTTTATTTGAATAAATACAGTAAACTCTCAAATATGTTTCCTGGATATGATGCTGATGATAATGATCATTGTCAGATTGATTCAAATGAGTGGATGGATCCTCTGTCCAGGTAACTTCTCCTTCCTCAGTTTTGACCACCACCTGCTCAGCTCTTAGTTTTGGGACTCAGGTGGGTCCTGAGAAGATAATGCCATTTTTAATTTTAAAATTTTTTGGTGCTGTTGTTGTGGTGGCTAAGAATCTACTAACATATCAGAAGTATTTCAAAATCTTCCAAGAGACAATTAGAGATAAAGTGGGCAAACCTTGTGCAAAGTTCCATCATTAGTTCTAAACACTGTCATGCTTGAGAAAATTAAGGGGAAATCAGTATGCAAAAGAAACACCATTAAAGGCTTTCTGGATGGATAGGGACCATTCTGACAAGGGCAGAAAGCAGTGACTCCCGCCTTTGCCATGATTTCTACAGCCCCAATTTGCTATGCTGCAGTAAACATCTCCCTATTAATTACTCTTAAAAAAAGGAAACAAAGTAAGTTGCACATCCCATGACTCAGAGTGGGTTCTTTTGTTTGTTATAGCTGTAACTCTTGCACTGAAATTGTCGGGATCAGCCCTGCATTTTCTTATTTTTTAGGATCTCAGGGCAATTGCCAAGCTAAACAAAGGTTCTTAGAAATCTACCAGCCAGCTTGAATAAATATGTACAGGAGGTTTGCATGGTTTGTGGAAGGAAGGAAGGAAGGAAGGAAGGATCAAGATAGTGCCCACATTTACGCAATCAAAGTCCTGCTACTTTTTAATAAGTGTTGATTGTAGGGTTGATTCAACCATCTAGCTTTTCTGAATGCTTCCTGTGTTCTGCAAAGTGGGAAAACAGTAGCTGGAAATAGGTAGCAGGAAAATATATGTGGAGGTATGTAGACATTAAAGCAAGTTTTATAATGTTGATGAACAAACTGAATCAATTTCCTCATCTTCTACCACCATCCACAAGATACAGGTATTTTTTAAAAGTCTGCCATTTTCTTCCAAATACAGTAGCATGATCTAGAATCAGCCTGGCTCATTTTCTCTATGCTAGTTTGCATTCAGCTTGAAATGTTCATCAGCTCAAAATACTGCATAAAATCTCCCTCTCTCGCTCTCTCTCTCTCTCTCCCCACACACACACACAATTTTGATACCATTTTCTTGGAAGCAATATGTAAATGATTTGGGTTTTTTTGAAGCATGCTGCTTCAATTTCCCAGGTTGCCTTACAGCCCTAAAATTTCCTGATGATCTTTTATTTCAGAACTAACCAGGTGAATTCCTGCTTAGGCTGCTGGAATTACCTAAACATCAGAGAGAGTTAGACTGAGATGTAGAGCATATTGGTGCTTACTCTTTAAAATAGTCCCTATGCCATCCCCAAGTTTGGTGTCTGGCTTGACTCTTAAACTGATTTAAAGAAAGTCCTGCTTGGGACAGTTTGAGACACTTTGGCAATAGTTCCCCAATTTTCTTTTTTATTTATTTGGGGATATTATTATTATTATTATTATTATTATTATTATTATTATTCATTGCACAGATGTTCAGACTGGATTTGGCATTTTTGTCTATTATTATTATTATTATTGTTGTTGTTGTTGTTGTTGTTGTTGTTGTTATTATTATTATTATTATTATTATTATTATTATTATTATTATTATTATTATTGGCTGGGATGCTTAAATGGGCCATAAAGTACTTGCACTGTGAATGTCATAACTTCAAATAGTCATAAAACAATTGGTTGTTAAGTCAGAATACCTGTAATAGAATACTCATACATAACTAGAAATAGCCAATCTGTACTTTTGTAGGCATTAAGACTTCCACTGACAGAATAAGAATCCAGGAATTTTCTTTACATATGAACATACAGTACATATAGTTAGAAAAGTAAATAATGCATTATTACCTATGGTTGTTCCACAGGATCCCAGGAAAAGACAATGTGATGATTCTCCAAGGCCCTTCCTAGATGCTTTTCCAGATACTTGTTTGGAGGAGGATGAGACACCAGTGGAGGGGAAGCAACCAGATGAGCGGCTGGATGAGCCAGAGACAGGACAGGCAGAGCTGCAGAGGCTTCGGGTCAAGGGGCACACAGCTGCAGCTGGTCAGTGGAGATGAAGAAGAACTATCTCCTCCTCCAAATTCAAGAGTTCATAGGGCTGAGAGGAGGTAGGCACAAAGAAGTTCAGCCAGACTATTTTGAGGAGGCAGCTTCACCCCTCTTAATGAGCTGCACCAGGAAGCAGTTATTTAGCTCAGCAAGGGTATGTGTGAAATGATGCTTGGAGCAACCTATCTGTTTCCTTGCTATGTGTTCTTGCCTTGAATCTCAGTCTGCTCATCTGGTTGCCCTTCCCAGATGCCTTGTCTTCTCAACTTGCTTTTGCCTTGGGGACTTACTTTTGCCTAGTGGACTGGGCTTGCCTTTGCTTTGAGGACTAGTGCTGGCTTCTTTTGAGTAGCCTGTGGAACTCATTGGGCTGGAGCTGGTGCCAGCATAGGGACCTGTGTGTGAGTGTGAGTGGAACAGGACAAACAACTGCATTAAAGAGTCACAGACTGGTGCTATTATCCATACACACTCTGAATCATAATTTTGGAACTTAATGAAAATGGTTGCATAACTCTACTAGACAGCATTACAAATAACTCAAGGTGGCAAACATATAAAACATACCTTCTTTCTGTTTCCCCACAACAACAATCCTGTGAAATGGGTTGGGCAAAGAAAGAATGTCTGGCCCAAATCACCTAGCTGGCTTTCATGTCTAAGTGGGACTAGAACTCATGGTCACCCAGTTCCTAGTCTATATATCCATGGCAAAGTGTTTTGGTTTCTTATCTTCTCTGGATGAAAGTGTTGATATAGCAACTGTACATACTGGCAAAATTGAAAATTGGTCACAGCAGGGTGCAACTATCAATATCTCTTGAAGGAGGAAAGTCATATGTTCCTCCAGTCAATGAAAGGTGAGTCTGCTGTTAAAATGCCTGCTCCACCAAACTAACAACTCATTCCTGTCTTTTTAATCATCTTTTGTTGGAGTCCAGCCCTGGCTAACACACTCTGGAGTGAGATTCTCACCATGTAATTATTGTAATAGACAGTCGTGCATCCAGGAAAAATATGGAAATGATGTAACTCCTTGTTTGGCTTGTGATGGATGAAAAGCAGTAATTGAAGGACTCAGAGGGGAAATTTTTCCCTGCCTGTGGCCCAATAAACAGAAAAATTTGAAATGGGCAAACTGGCATTGAATTGATGTCTTGCCATTGGGGCATAGCTTCTTGCACACCCAGCCTCCAACATTGCTTGCCATTTTGAGTGAATTACTTTGAATGAATTACTTTGAGGCCTGCTCTGAAAGGGGATGAGGGCAATGATATAAAGTAGAAGTGTGTTGCTTACAAGGAGGGGTGTTGTGTTCCTTTTCCTTTGGTTTCAGAAGGAAGTTGGACAGAACCAACTTCCTTCCTTCTACATCAAGCTATAGCTCAGACTATTGTGTTCGTGTTTTATAATGGCAAGAAACTCTAGGCCAGTGGTGGAGAACCTAAGACACACATGTCATTTGGGTGACACACCCGCATTCACTAAGTCCAGATAACTATTCTATGGAGGCCACATGAAAGTGGGATGTGGACTTGCACAGTCTCCAGAGCCTCTGGAAATGAGCTTGTTTTGCATGTATCTCATTATTAATATTTCTTTACATACTTCACAGCCATACATGATTGGACTGCATTCTTAAATAAATTGATATGTAAAGAATTGTTTCTCTTTTGTTCAGGTAGAGGTAATGTGACTGTGCAGTCAAGTGAGACATTTTCCAAATTTTTGATGAAAAGGTTTGCCATCACTGCTCTAGGTGGGAGTACTCAAAGAGAGCTCTCTAGGACACACTCAAAGACACAAAAATAAAACCACCTCAAGGACACACCAAAATTTACCTCTTGATCCACAGATCCCATTCCTCCCCCCATGACCAGTCTGTTTCCAGCCAGCAGAGCCCACCAAGATATTTTGAGATCTCTGAGATGTTTGGGTGTAATCCACATATTTCTCAGGCCATGGGATGCTGGTACAAGCAGGATCCAGCTGCTCTGGTCCTTCTCATTTGTCATTCTCCCCCTCCCAATTTCCTATCACGTACACACAAAGCTTTATTTCCCTTTCATCCTTCCACCCCTTCTTCTTTTGATGGCAGGTTGCCTGTGAGGCCCCAGTCAAGCCAGGCAGAGCTGAAATAGATAGATAGATAGATAGATAGATAGATAGATAGATAGATAGATAGATAGATAGATAGATAGCCCCTAGTTTAAACAGACATATCTGAGTTGCAAAAATCATAACAACCACTGGATAGCAGTAAAAAGATAAACTTTTTATTGCCATATACAGGTTGTCTAGATTTTTGCAGCTCAGCTTTACTCAGGGATTACATCTTGTGACGATACCTCTAACAACATAAAACATCAACATCTTACTATCCCAGGTCCTTGGGAAGTACTCAATAGGTGGATAAAAATGCCAGATGGAAAAGGGGGATTCAGGTTGACAAATTTACCATTCTCAATATGAGGTTTTCTGAAGGAACCTTGACTATGGAGCTGGATGTACATCAGTAACAGAAATAAAGTAAGTAGCAATTTCTGAAAAGATCCAAAATTTATAAAGCCATATACTTCCTGTCTAACAGAACAGATTTGGAAGGGACCTTGGAGGTCATCTAGTCCACCCCCCTGCTCAGGCAGGAAACCATATACCATTTCAGACAAATGGTTGTCCAGCATCTTCTTAAAAAAATCTACTACTTTTACTGATTAATTGTTCTAACTGTTAGGAAATTTCTCCTTAGTTCTAGGTTGGTTCTCTCCTTGATTAATTTCCATCTGTTGCTTTTTGTCTTGCCTTCAGAGAAAAGCTTGACTCCGTCTTCTTTATGGCAACCCCTAAGATATTGGAACTGTCTTGCTGTCTTCAAAAATATATTAAGAATCAATCCAGAATCCATCTTTGGAATTATCTGTCCTGGGTTGGAATTCTGGAACAATAAGAGAAATATTGGTGGGAAGGGAAGGAGAGGGAAGGGAACATATAATAGGTTTACCATACCTTATTTGCACAAATCCAGACAAATACTAGGTGGTAGCAAAGAGTATTCTATTTCTTTTGTTCTCATCTAGTGAACCCCTGGATTTTTGCATCTAGAATCAATTGTTCTAAAGTAAAATAGATTTTGCAAATAAATATATTTCATTTGCTTTGACTTGAACTTAATACTGTATATTTAACTATTCATTTGTGATCACTTCCATGAGCTTCAAAAGAATCAACTTTGTTGGAGAGTTTTCAGTTGGTTTTCTATCACCTAGAGTATAGATAGGATTGATTGATCCCACTACAATCTCACAATTCTTGGCAGTGTACAAGATGCAAAAATAAAAATAAAATAAAACCATGTAGTGTCCACAATAACTGTCTGGGTGATTTCAAAGGAGGCTCAGCCAACTGGGAGGAAAAGAGAACAAATGAGTTATTGTGCTATGAGATAGATTTGTCTGCAATAAAAAAACTGTGATAATTTTTTTGTTAGAGATAGCTTCATTTGGTGCCATCTATCCATTCAGCTGAATCTACCGAATAATTCACAGCCATCTTTTGTGGAATAGCATCTTTGATGGATGCTGCCATCACACTGTTGAAAGTATCATTGTAAAATAATATCATAGAAACTGGCATCATTAACTACCAAGAGTGAAGCACACATTGTGCTTAGGCCCTTATTTGAAAGTTTCACTGTATAAACTACAATGGGTTGGGTTCGTAGTTTATAAAAAGCATAACATATCTTTTTCAGGCCACTTGACTGGCTCTACCTGTTTACACAACACATTAAGATTCAGTAAATGAGATCAGTAAACAGAGATCCAGTTTGGTATAGTGGTTAAGGCTAGAAATGGAGAGACTGTGAGTTCTAATCCTGCCTTAGGTAAGCAGGATTACCTGCTTAGGTAATCTTGGGTGATCTTGGGCCATTCTCTCTCTCTCAGCCACTGGAAGAAGATGGCAAGGACAAACCACTTCTGAAACCTTGCCAATAAAACTGCAGGGACTTCTCCAGGTGGTTGTTGAGAGTCATTGTATGGACCTGCCTCAACTAGGTCTCCCAAGAAAGCAGAACTCTTGAAAAAGGCATTATTTCAAAAGGAACTTTTATTAGGAGCTAGTGATAGCAAGGAATCAAAGTGGGGTCCGAGGAAAAATCCTGTGCAAACAGTATATCACAAGTAATAATTGTTACTCCCCCCCCTCTCATAGTCTGTTTGACTCTCAGCCAATCCACAGGTGGTATATTGTTTTGGTAATGGACTCCTTCAAAGATTCTCTCAGTTTAGTTTCTCTCTCGTTCTGAGTACAACTGTCTTCCAAATAAGGGTGATGTTATTTGGCTGCATTCCTACCTCTGGGGGAAGGGCAGTGTGGCAAGGCAATGCAAAGCATTCCCCAAAGCATCCCCCTCGCAATAGAATGGCAGGCCCCAAGAAATGGTTACAAAAACGTATATACTATAGAAAGAAAAGCAATACATTTCTTTGGGGATCTGACAGTCAGCATTGATTTGAAAGCATGTGCACAAATCAGAACATGGTCCATACCTGACATAGTACCTTTCCTTCCTCCCTACTTTTAAAACTCAAATAAAATTTAAAAGAATAAAGTCAGGAATGTGGGTGTCTGTTCCTTACCATGCTGACACCAAAAGTGACCAAATATGTCTTGTGTCATCCTAGCACAAGCTTTATTTTTTTTAATCTTTTAATTTGCATGCAGGTATGTAAGGGATGGAGTGTGTGTTACAGTCTTTGACATATGTTTTATGTCTTGTGGACTGTTGTGGTTGGAGAGAAAATAATAACAATAATAATAATACAATTGTCAATAAGAAAGACAAACTCTGGATAGTGGATCTGCCAGCATCTAAAGATAGAAGACGAGAAGAGAAAAAACTGGAAAAGATAAAAATATAAAGACCTGCAAATAGAATAATTATGGCAAAAAAAGAGAGCAACGGTTGTACCTTGGGTGCAATCCCAAAACATCTGGAGCAATACTTGAGCACCATTGGCATTGACAAAATCACCATCAGTCAATTGAAAAAGAAGACAATTTTAGTTGAAAAAGCTTACATCCTGTGATGATATCTTTAAAACCATCAAACATCTACATCTGTCTATCCCAGGTCCTTGGGAAGGACTCAATAGGTGAACCAAAATGCCAAATCCAGTTTAAACAAATGGTTGTGACAAACCATAATAATAATGGCATATCCTATGCAGATTTCTTTGTGGAACATTCCACAGAGATTTCAAACCTTTTTAAAATGAGTACATTTCTTGATTTCTGACTTATTTCTGATGGCAAATAGAAGCATTGCCTCCACAGGTATCGAAGAAATATTTGTTCTCTTTCTTAGAAATTATTCTATCTGGGGTTTGTTTTGTTTTTAATATCCATGGCACAAGCCTTTGCATTCGGCAGCCAGGAGTGAAAAGGGAGCATGATTTCCCCATTGCAGGGAGAGAACAGCTGCAAAAACAAGATTAAAAAAGAACTGAAAAAAACCCTTCCCTAATCATAAAAAGAGGAGGATGTATAAAAGAACATTCCCCTTTGAATTCATTTGCCTCCAAATAAACCACCTTAAATCAGGTAGTTGTTTGTGACTTGAGACAGCAGTGCAGGACATAAAGTATACATTGTCAGCACTGCAGCATCCTGAAAATGAGAATGTCTCCCTGGAAATACAGAGTGGTCAAGCAGAGGTTCTCCTAGCCTATTTCCCAGACAAAAGCAGATCCATTTTCCTAAGATTTGACGTTTTAGCTCAGTGAGCAGAAGGTGGAAAGCCATGTCTCTCCCTTAGAACAGCTCCATCAGTATGTTTGCCTCACCTCCATCATTATGATGCTGTCACATAATAAATCTCCCTCTGGGGCTGTTATTGTACTGGCCCTTTAACCTGCCAGAAAGGCAATCATGTATACAAGTGCTGCAGTGCCAGCTGTGCTGATAAGGAGCTTTGGAATACACCTGAGGAATTGGTCCTTCAAAATTATGTAGAGATTCCTAGACTTGGAGCACAGTAGCAGCAGCAGAATAAAATATGGAGAAGTTTCCTCCCAGTCCACCTCAATAGTCTCCTTTGCAAAACAATTGTGTGATGCTCAGTGGAATGGATGGGCAGAGAGTTTAAGAGAGTGAGAAACAAATTTGTCACAGCCTATACAGGTAGTCCTCAACTTACGACCACAATTGAGCCCAAAATTTCTGACGCTAAGCGAGACATTTGTTAAGTGAGCATTGTCCCATTTTATGATCTTTCTTGCCGCAGTTGTGAAGTGAATGACTGCAGTTGTTAAGTTAGTAACATGGTTGTTAAGTGAATCTGGCTTCCCTCATTGATTTTACTTGTCAGAAAGTCACAAAATGTGATCACATGACCCCAGGACACTGCAACCATCATAAATACAAGCCAATTGCCAACTGTTCAAATTTTGATCACATGATCATGGAGATACAGCAATGGTCATAAGTGTGAAAAATGGTCATAAGACATTTTTTCAGTGCCATTGTAGCTTCGAAACTTCGAACAATCATGAAACTGTTTTAAGTCAAGAACTACCTATACACTAATTCAAATAATGGTTATAGTCTGTAACTGTAAATTGTTTAGATCCTACATAAACAGGATGCCAGAGTTGATCTCAGTCCAGTGAAGGGAATTTGGGGTTCAAGTGATCCAGTTATTTATCATCCACAAGAAATATTTGCCACATATGTGCTTAACCTTTATTATTTATTAGATTTTCATCCTTTATAATTTACTCAGGGTGGTGAAGATATCTAATGCTCCTTCCTCTTCCTATTTTTTTTTTTTACAACAGCCTGGTGAGGTGGATTGGGCTGAGAGAGAGTGACTGGCCCAATATTACCTATCTGGCTTTCAAGCCTAAGGTGGGACTAAAACTCACAGTCTCCTGGTTTCTAGGCCAGTATCTTAATGACTACACCAAACTGGCTCTTAACTTTTGCACATCTTAACTTAAAAAAGAAGGCAGAGAAGACTAGCTATTATATAAGTATAATACAAAGCTTTCTTTAATAAACCCATAGAGCTCCTGTAAACTGGATAATCTCTTCTTTATTTGCTTGCAAAGGACTAGAGAATAAGGTAGTAGCCCTTCTGTATGAGTTTTTGGAAGATACAAAGTAGTTCAGCGGCTTAAAGACACTGGATTCAGTTCAGTTCTCTGAACCCCAGCAGTTTGAGTCCTAATGTTGCATGACAGAATGAGTGCCCATCACTGGCCTCAGCTTCAGCCAAGCTAGAAGTTCAAAAGCATACAAAATGCAAATAGATAAATAGGTAGCACTCTGGTGGGAAGCTAAAGGTGCTTTGTGAGATAGCAAGAAATCAATCAGCACTGGATCTGCCTGAATGCAAGGCAAAGTTGGTGGAGAAAAGTCCTGGATGACCCAGACATTTCTGCAGAATGATGTTAATAACTAGCTTGCTCCCTGTGATGTAGCCTGGATAGCTCGCATGTTTGAACTAAGAGAACCAGCAAACCTAGCCAGCCAAACTATTGTGTAATAACAGTGTAGACTCCTCTCAATGTACAAATTGAGAGGAGTAAATAAAGTAAATAAATCTGGATGAAGATTTATATTATATATAGTATGTTTATTATATAGACAAGACTGCATATTATCTCTTGAAGTATTACATGCTTTGTTTTGTGAGTTTTTTAATATAATGCCTTGGTTTTCTTTTGTATTGGATATTTTAAACTATGGTTTGTGATAGATGATACATAGATGATAGTCAGACAGACAGATAGATATAGGCAGGCAGACAGACAGAGAGCAGAGAGCAAAGTAGCAGAGAGCAAGCTGGAAGTATGATGGACAATAATTAGACAATGAATAAAAATGAAATATGGTAATACTAGTTATTGATTGATTTTTTTATCTTACCTTTATTCCTTTATAAATAAGGACGGTGAACATACATAATATTCCTTCCTCTTCCTATTTTCCCCACAACAACATTTGAAGTGGGTTGGGCTGAGGGAGTGTGACTGGCTCAGAGTCACCCAGCTGGATTTCATGCCTAAGGCAAGAACTAGAATTCAAAATCTCCTGGTTTCTAGTCCTGCACCTTAACCACTATGCCAAACATAGACGTACATTATGCAGGGGGAAAAAATAAATAAATGAATGCATAGTTAATCACTTAATGTACCAGTGTCTAATATATAAGTTACAATGGAGTTGTTAAAATATCTGAATAAACAAATTTGTACACTATCTTCTTTTATCTAAAATATCCCTCAAGGTAGCTAATAAAAATCAAGCAGGTTTATACATTATAGACTTATACATTATAAAATTTAATGTTAAAATTTAAACGAACCAGATTAAAATGTAATTAAGAACCCAGCTAAAGACAGACAATGAAAAAGGAACAAATAAGCCAAATTAATTAAAAAGTATCTTAGCAGAAAAATCAGTTTAAAGGCCATGTGTCAGATAAATAAAAATAAAATTGTGCAAAGCTTCTTGGTAATATTATAAATATAAATATTATAAAAATCTGATCAGGGGAAATGATGTTAATAGATTGGACCTGGAATGGAATGTTTGAGGATTCAGTCTCTGTTTCTGAATCAAGTCCTGATTCATAGTGGAATTCATTCTTAATCATAAGCCCCCCTTGCTTATGATTAAGAAAAAAAGAAGAACTCATGGCAAGATGAGAATCAGAAGAGGCCCATTAATGGACAATGATGTTTATAACATGCTCCCATTTAATTCCTGAGGCAGGAAGCATGAGATTTGCACCTTTAGATTATTATTTTTTTTTGGTGTGTGTCTTTATTGTTTTGTAAATAACTCAAGGTGGTAAACATACTCTTTTCTCATCTTATTTTCCCAACAACAACAACCCTGTGAGGTGAGTTGGGCTGAGAGGGAGGGAGTGGTCAAAAATCACCCAGCTGGTTTTCATGCCTAAGACAGAACTACAATTCACCTTCTCTTGGTGATTGACTGGAAGTCATGCAGCTGGATTTCATGCCTAAAGCGGGACTAGAGCTCAGTCTCCTGGGTGATTGGTCCTAGCTCACCCATCAAGTTTTCATGCTTAAGCCAGAACTAGAACTCACCATCTCCTGATTTCCGGTCTCCATTCTTTAATGGAACATTTTTTTCATGGTTGTTAAGAAAATCATTGCAATAGTTAAGTGACTCACCTGATTGTTAAGTGAATCCAGCTTTCCCCATTGACTTTGCTTGTTGAAAGCTAGTTGATAACATCCCCATGGGACACTGCAACCATCATAAGTACATGCTGGTTACCAAATGCCCAAATTTTGATCATGTGAACATGAGGAAGTTGTAATGTTTATAAGTATGAGGACTGGCCATGTCACTTTTTTCAGTATCATGACTTCAAATGTTTGCTAAAGAAATGATTGTAAGTTGAGGATTACCTGTATATAAGCCATATATTTGAAAGAAAGGTAATATTGATGTTATTCCTGAGATAGTACTAGCAATAACATATTAGTATCCTAGCAACCTTTTCTATAATTGGCTGGCTGACACTTCAATGACTTTTTTTTACATATCAGTAGCAATGAAAAGAAGTTCTTAATAGTCTGACTGGAGACAATGATCACACATTGTCTATGTTCCTCATTTACCATTCATACACTTGTTAGACTTTTTCAAAATTGGAGGCAGGAAAGATGTTGCCACTGGAGTAACTTTACTTTATAGCCAGTCCTACAATAGCACTAGCAATAGCACTTAGACTTATATACCGCTTCACAGTGCTTTACAGCCTGCTCTAAGTGGTTTATAGAGTCAGCATATTGCGTCCAACAATCTGGGTCCTCATTTTACCAAACTCAGAAGGATGCAAAGCTGAGTCAACCTTGGGCCAGTGAGACTCAAACTGCCAAACTGTTGTCAGCCAGCAGTCAGCAGAAGTAGCCTGCAGTACGACATTCTAATTGCTGCGCCACCAGAGCTCAGAGATATTTGAGGATATGTCGGTACAGTTTTCCTTGGCACCTGTATGAAACTGGTCAGTGGTGGGATTCAAATATGTGAACAACCAGTTCTCTGCATGGATGCCACTTCTGGAAGTCTATTCTGTGCCTGGGCAACAAAAAATAGCTACTCGTGCTGCCAAACTGGTGCAAACCGGTTGAATCCCACCAATGGAACTGGTTCTTTATCGGTTCTTTCTTTTTTCCATCTCCCAGCTTTACCTGCAGTCTTGGGATTTCCTACTAATGATCTATTATCCATTCAAGTATTAACTAGGTCTGATCCTGCTTAGCTGTTGATGATCAACTACGTCCAGCTACATGCTATGTATTACCTATTAGAGCTATTTTAGGAGAAATAATTGCAGGATTTTTATTCTATTTGGAAGGCCTTAAAATGTTTTGAAAATAGAGGTGGCCTTAAATTCCTTCTGGGAATTTATTTTCCTCATTTTGGCATCATGCTTTCAGGCCACTTTGGCTGCAGAAGGATCCTTTTTATTCCCATTGTTTATTCATGGTCCAGCAGATTTCTCAGTGCTTGCTTCAATGATACTGTTAGTGGCTTGTATTTATAGACTCCACCTGGAGAGAAGTAAATTAATTTATCCTCTTCTGGGCATCCTCTAGAATGTCACATCCAAAGTATTTCCAACACCATTTGGCTCTGTAGCATCTTTTTCTCTCTCCTTTCATTCTAAAGCAGTCTGCAGATTCAAGATTTTTTATAGAGTCTTTTTACGCATTCCTCATAAAGTTTAATCACCAGCATAAACAGCATTTACCTAAATATATCTTTGTTCATGCTCTTTGATAACAAATTAGGCTGCACTGAATTATTTACAGGGACTCACTCCCAGAAGTAGGAGGGAAGCAAAGCTTTGGCAAAGCCGTTAAGCAAATCTCTGCATTAAGGCTTCCAGCCTTACTCTGTCTAGCCTTCTTCGAAGCTTCTCTCAAGGGGAGATGGCTGCATATGCAAGTTAATGAGCTCACATCTGGTGACTTAACAGATGTCCCAAATGAATGAATTCAGCTTAGGGACTCTCCACACTTCCAGGGAGAAAAATCCTTTCTCTTGAATTCAGGTGGTCCTCAACGTATGACCACAATTGTGAGCAGAATTTTCATTGTTAAGCAAGTTGGTTGTTAAATGAGTTGCACCCAGTTTTACAATCTTTTTTCTCCAGAGTTGTTAAGCGAATCACCATGGTTAAGTGAATTGGGCGGTCATTAAACAGAAATTGCTTACTAGAAGGATTTTGTTTGTTGAAAATCACAAATGCCAATCACATGACCCCAGGATGTTGCAACTATCATTAATCCATGTTGGTTGCCAAGTGCCTGCATTCTGATAATGTGACTGTGGGGAATGCTACAATGGCTGTAAGTGTGAGGTCTGGTTGTAAGTTATCTTTTTTGAGTGACTGTACCGACTAGTCGCTAAATGAATGGTTGCAAATTGAGGACTACCTGAATTGCAGATCAGGAGATTTCATCAGGGTTTTGGAAAGATGAGTAAATGCATGCATACATATGTATTTTGTGTGTGTGTGTATGTGTGTGTGTGCATGTGCATATGCACATATGTTCATGCATGCAAATGAAGGGGCTCTGGTGCACACCTACTGAGAATCCTGACCAACTTATATAACCTTTATCCAGGGCATCAAGTAATTTCTGATCCAAAGATTATTTTCTTTACCGCCTAGAAATACCTGTCTTATACAATTGCTTCTGTTGAGGAGAGAAGGAAAATGTCCTGCTCAAAGAAAAATTTGCAGTGCAGAGAAGACAGAAAAGCAATCTGGGTTCATCTTCATCAGTGTTCCACTGTATAGGTAGTTCATTGCCTAAGGAAGATGGAGAACAAGTTGCAGGAACTGGGTATGTCTTGTTTAATGAAAAGAAGGATTAGGGATGACATGATAGTAATATTCCAATATTTGAGGAGCTGCTACAAAGAAGAGGGGGGCAACCTATTTTCCAAAGCATCAGAAGGAAAGACAAGATGCAGTGGTTGAAAATTAACCAAGGAGAAAGCCAAGGAGAACTAAGGAGAAATTTCCTGACTGTGAAAACAATCAACCAGTGTAATGGCTTGCTTTCAGAAGTTGTGGGACTGGGCAGCTATTCATCTGAAATGGTATGGGGTTTCCTGCTTGAGCAAAGGGTTGGACAAGAACTCCAAGCTCTCTTCCAACTCTGTTATTCTGTTATATGTATGGATCCTCTCCCCAATTCAATGCAGATATCCAAGATATCCATGTTATCTTGCCCTACCATTAAAAATGCATGGTCTGCCTCTTGCTTTTCCTGAACTTTTCCAGCTAGACTTGGGGTCTGGGGGAAAGCTATATTGTTTGCTCATCTGTAGGTGAACATTGCCCTTTGAATATATTGAGGAAGAAAATCAATTTATTAGAGCTGTGGTGTTGGAGAAGGCTCCTGCATTTTCCTTTGACAGCAAAGGTGACTAACAAGCAAGTACTAGAGTGCATAACATCAGATATGTCACTAGAAATCATGAAACTGCATCTCACTTACTTTGGCCATGTATGTGGGAGAATTCACTGGAGAACGCAATTGTGCTTGGAAGAGTTACTGATAAAAGGAAACCAGGGTGCCAAAGAACACGATGACTAGAGATCATCAAAGCTGACACCTGCCGGAGCATAGAACAACTCAAAGAAGTAATGCAAAATTGGAAGATGTGGAGAGACCTCGCCCATAGATTCAAGCCCAAGAGTTGTACTTGACTGAATGGTTACCATCATCATCGAATGCAGCTTCACCTCAAACTTCTTAACTCAAATGAAGAATATTAGAGAATCAACATAGGGTAGTAAACACAGTGGATGGAATCCCTGTGCAAGGCTTTTAGGTTAGCCTTTTACAGAAATTGTGAAGTTTTGACAGCAAATCATTACCTTCTCTCATTTTCATACTAAGTCTATAATCTACATATTAAATTATTTTACTGAATCATTGCAATTAATTTAGGACCATTTGGGAGGAAGGAGAGAGAAAAGGGAAGAAGTAGCCCTTAGCTCTAAGAATTTATACAAGGCAGCTCTTCTCAACAGTCTCAGGAAATTCAAAGCTTCTTTAGCATTCTGAGTGCTTCTCCAATTATCTTCTATGGTTAAATTACCTTTCACTCTAAATCTGAATGGTAACAAGAAGAGAGTAATTTCAGAAAACTCTCTACCTTTCTGGAAATTGCACTAATGCAAACAATGCATTCATCTTTGAGCTAGATATTTCTTTCCCTGCTGAAATTAAAACCCACACATTCGGCACTGCAAACACTTGAGTATTCTTCATAAGACTCCCTTCTCTGTTCTTTTCAAACAGGAAGATCTATGGCATTTAAAAATTGTGCAAGTTGTGTATCGTGCATGAAATCAAATTGTCTAGGATAATGTTGCAGGATCCAATCTGAGTCAGTCACCAGGATCAAAGGTTTACTCTTCCAAGAAGGTGGGCTCTTTCTGGAACTCACCCTAAGGGAATTTTTCTCTCTCTCCAGAATATGTGGAGAGAAGTTCCCTGAGGATGGCCTCCAATCATGAGCCGGAAAGCTTGGAAGAATAAACCTTTGGTTCTGGTGATTGACTCAGATTAGATCCTTGTATCATGTGTTCAGCTGAGCACAGAGGTTGTGGAAGAACCATTTTGACTTTATGTTCTCAAGCTATGAAGGAATCCCGGATGCAAAACTAAGAAACTATAGGAGTATTTGGTTGCTTTTTCTCTGTATCACATGGCTTTGCTCTCTAGCTTTGATCCTTCTTAATTATTTCATTGAGTTAGATTCTAACCTAACATCGATTATAAGAAATTCATAGCAAAAGTAGATTTCTAAGAACAGTTTTTCCTAACCTGTGCATTCTATTAAAGTTGGATTTCCACATCCATAATGTCTATATTGGTTGGGAAGCATCAGTGATATAGCCCAACATATGTGAAGATTGCAAATTGAAGAAGACATCTTTCTAATATAAAAGATAACATATCATAGACAAAAACAATAGAAATTAAAATTACATGAATCCTTTATGGTCATCTAATATAAATAATAACATCACCTGCCTCAGTTTTATAATGGGAAAAGCTTATTCAAAATAACATTTTGAAGGTCAATATTTTTCACTCTTGATGTTAGACACTCCGTGTTTACAAGCTGTCCATTGCATCAAAGTTTAATGGGGCATTCAATGAATTCTGCAGATTATAGTCTGCATTTTTGACCAGCTAGGACATTTAATGGCCTGGAATTGGCAATAATAGCTTTAATAATCTTGTTGTGTTGGTTGTCATGACATTTTTCTGATTAGGAGCTAAAGAAGCTCTCCCATAAAAAAAGACGAGAGCATCAGGGACTCTTAATGAAGCACAGATGTAAGGGGAAACAAAATAGGGGTAGATAAAAATCACGTTCAGCATGGAAAATTGGAAGTTTTTTCTCCATTTTTTTCCATCATTAGAATTTAATTCAGCCACCAAAATCAAATACTATATGGAAACAGGATGAATAAAAAGAAGAAATTGCTTACAGATTGCATGGATGAACTATGACATTCATTGCCATCAAATGCAATGCCAATATATTTGATGTATTGATTATGTGCCATCAAGTTATTCTTGACACTTGGCTCTTTCATAGATAGATTTTCTTCATGAGCCAATTTATTTAGAAATATTTAAAAGGGCACCAGCTAAGTTAATGGAGGATTGAGCTATGAGTACATGGCATTTACTGCCTCCTGGTTCATAGAAAGGAAACTTTAATATTTTTGCTAAAAAAACAAGGGTGGAGATGGAAAGCATCTTACTGT
Organism: Crotalus tigris; assembly: GCF_016545835.1. Taxonomy (NCBI): domain Eukaryota; kingdom Metazoa; phylum Chordata; class Lepidosauria; order Squamata; family Viperidae; genus Crotalus; species Crotalus tigris. The sequence continues at coordinate 450,861 of NW_024096744.1, forward strand.
CCATATTTTTAAGTGTCCCAATTATGTTTGGTTGGTGATAAGTGACATAGAATATTTGGCTATATGAGCTTTTCTCCTAATCCAGCAGAATGTTTATGTTATCAAGTGTTCCATCAGTGATGTATAAAATAAGGATTTCCAGTGATGTATAAAATAAGGAATATACTTTGGTGCTTCTGTCAAAGTTTTGGTCTCGCTATAGAATGGTGAGATGAAGAGACTGTTGAATTTATCAGCCCCCAAATCTTGATCCACAGTTTATTTAGTTTTTCAATTCTTAGAGATGCTCCAGAGGAAGGGAGAAAAAAGACAGGGTGATGATTGGAACTCAGATAACACAGATTTCATAGCAACTATGATATGACAGTAGCATATGACAGCAGTAAAGCTCTCTCTTCTGCTAACATTGTGTCTTCGAGTAGTCATCCAGCAGAGCTTTTTCAAACAGTGAATGGGCTGTTAAAATTGAACTGGTATGAGAAAATAGGGACCTGCTGTGCCAATTTGGTGAACACTTTAAGGGTAAAACCATTTAGGTTCATGGTAAAGTTGTAACTATTATTCATTGTGTCCCTTGCAAAGAACTCCAAAGTGCTGTCTAGTCTGGTTTTAAGATCACAGTTTTGGTTGTTGCAGCCTAAGAACATGGACAATTATATTGGGAAGATTTCAGCCAATCACTTCTATACTGTCCCCCAGTCCATTTTAGCTTTTAAGAGCATATGATCAAGTGTTCTTTGTGACAGGAGATGGTATTGAGCTAAATAGCATAAAAGAGCTAAATAGCAATGTGCTATCCATTCTGGATGAGGAGCTCAGGACTAAGACCCACAGGACAATTGGCACCATAACCCATGTTGTGGCAGAGGAAACCTCAGGAGGTTTAACAATTACCCATGATCTCATTGTCTATCAAGATAAATTAGGAGGTTGATTATAAGCCATGGGGAATAATGCCTTCTTAGTTCTTTGGGGTAGAACATTGGTAATAGGGATCAAAAATGACTGTGCAGATTTTTTTGGGAATCCAAGAGATAATGAACCCAAAAACACTGTAATTAACTTTCCCAATAAATTTTATTTAAAAGCACATTAGATGACATATATTATATAGGTAAGCATCCCACTAAGTATGGAAAATTCACTTGAGACCTTTAGTTCATGCCTGTGTGAGTAGAAAGATCCTGATCTTAGAATCTACTGAATATTATTTATTTAGATGTTTTAATCCTGTTTTGTATAAATAACATACATACCTAATCCTCTTTCCTCTTACAGTTTTCCAATAACAACAACCCTGTGAGGTGAGGTGGACTGAAGGTGACTGGCCCAAAGTCACCCAGCTAGCTTTCATGTCTAAGGTGGAACTAGAACTCACGGTATCCTGGGTGCTGTGAGTCTGGCTGGGTGCCTTAATCACAATGAAATTGTTAGGTGAGTCTACTAACAATGAAATACCCTGTTAATGACTCTCATCTTTGTCTTTTTTTGTCACCTAAATCAGGAGATTCTTGGCAATGTGTAGACAGGTATCTAGTTATGGATTGGATGTCAGCAAATAAAGTGAATTCTCACAAGACAAAGGAAGAGACACAGTTGGGCAATTGTTGTCAGATAGGCAGATACAACAGACAGACAGACATATACCTATCCTGATGTAAATAGTGTTCCACAGATTAGACAATGATGAATGATAGGATTCTGCTGGATTTAGCATGGCTACTTAGGAGGCCTATGTGACCTGATTGGTTTATTACCATTTCCATTTAATAAACACAGTTATCCCAGAGGATGGTTGCAATGCTTCAAATTTGGGATGTCCTTTGAAAGAACTCACAATGACACAACAAGGACATGGAAGTGACTTCCTATGGGGCAAAATAAGGCTACACAAATTGTATTGGGTTACAGCCAGCTAGTAGAGACTACCTGCCTATTCTATACTAAACTACTATGGAAGCCATTAGTGAAAAGCTACATGAAGCTTTCATAATCTAATATTCTCCCATTATACTGGCTATAATTCCTGTAATGTTAGGGCAGGTTGGGAAAGCTGAGCTAAGCTACAAGAAGAATTTATTTCCATGTAATAAAAAATGGACAGTAGTTTTACTCTTTGGCCCCCATGTTGCATTAGTGCACGAGATGAGATAGTCTAGTGGCTTATATCCACATCTGTGGTGAAAATTTTACAGTGTTTTTGTGACTTGGGAGAGGGTATCCAGCCACATTATTATTTATGTGTAATTATTTAGCAAGAGGAATTTGAAAACCTAAGCACAGTCTGAACAGCAAAACAGGAAGAAGCCTTGTCACAAGAAAAGCAGTGTGTGGGTTCTCATCTGCCTTCCCCAACTTCATACTGCAGCTCTCAAATGCCTTTGACAAGGCAAATCTATAGAACTGCAAAGTATCAAACTTGCCATCTGTTTCCAAAGGGATGTCAAAGGACTGGTAATTGTCGTTATCATAATGTGCTAATGACTAATTAAGGGGACAAACAATTAGCAAGGAACAGAAAGTATGGAGATGTGATTGTGGAAGAATTCATCCTAGCTGAAAAGTAAATGCATACTCCTGGTGATCTGGTTGGGACCCACTCAATAGTTTTTGGCTTTGTTACACAGGAAGATCAGCCATAGCAAATATTTACTCTTCTGTTTAAAGATGAAGTATAAATTCTATAGAAGAAATACAAAAGTCAGGCAACACAAAAGACATTATGAGTCTTTAATCTAATTTGGGAATGGCTCCAAAAAAGCCTTGCTTTGATTGTAGAGAGGTATCTCTCCCCACCAATTTGGCTTAGTAGGTCTGGGATCTTTTTTTTTTTTAAATTACATATATGTAAAGGGAGGATTGAGGAATATAATAATAATAATAATAATAATAATAATAATAATAATAATAATAATAATAATAATAAAGTTGAAAGGGACTTTGAAGGTCATCAAGTCCAACCCCTGCTCAGGCAGGTAACTCTATACCATTTCGGAAAAATGGCTGTCCAGTCTCTTCTTAAAAAATCTATTTAATATGGATTGGTGAGGCACTATGCATATATAGAAACAAATGAAAGACCTTAGAAAGTCTGCAGAGAAGAGCAACAAAGATAATAAAGGTTCTGGAGGCTAAATCGTATAATGAATAGTTGAGACAGATAGGAATGTCTAGCATATTGAAGAGAAGAATTAGTGGAGACATAATAATTGTCTTCCAATACTTGAGAAGCTGTCACAGAGAAGAGGGATTGACTTATTCTCCAAAGCACCTGAGGGCAGGACAAGAGGTAGTGGGCAAAAGTTTGTAAAAAAGAGATCCAACTTAGAAGTAAGGAGAAATTTTTCTGACAGTGAGAACAATTATTCAGTGGAATAGTTTGCCTCCCAGAGGAATGGGTTGTAGTGCTCCATCAGTGATGGTTTTCAAAAATAGACTGGACAACTGTTTGACTAGGATGGCATAAGGTCTCCTGCTTTGAGCAGGGGTTTGGATTAGAAGACCTTCAAGGTCTCTTCCAGCTTTATGATTCTATGTTCTAAACTCTCGTGGCATAATCTGAAAACACATTAGCACAGCCACATTTCTGAAGCTAAGTAGGCATATTTCTAGTCAGATTCTCGGTGAGAAACAACTGTGTAATGATGGGGGTTTATCCATAAGAGATTGGAGATTTCAGATCTGTTCTCCCAGACTCATCATGACAACTACCAGGTACCTATCTTGATCCATCTGACTGGTAGTTGTCATTGCCACCATTATAACTTCCAAAGAATGCCTTCACCTGGTGTCTGATGTGTGGGGTACATAAGGAACTCCCTGAAAGAATTTTCATGGGGTCACTCTTAGATCTGTTGCCTGAATCTATTACTAGGAAATTCACTCCTCAGAGTTAACCTTGGGGACTGCTGCTTCTAAACTACTGATTGATCTGGTTAAGCAAGTTAGTTAAATCTAGTCACAATGTGGTATGGTTCCCTGAGATTCTAAGAGACTTATAAAAGGTCAGAGGTCCCAAAACATCAATTACATACTTAGCAGTCTTGGATGTCCCAATCGGATTGTTAGAGTTTACCATATGATGGGGGGGGGGGTGTCCATGGGACTGAAATCAGTGAACTCTAGAAGGCAATGACTTATCAGGGGTCTATAGGAAGATGTCCTAATGGTATAGATCAGGGGTAGGCAACCTTGGCTCTTTTATGACTCGTGGACTTCAACTCCCAGAATTCCTGAGCCAGCATGGCTCATAAAAGAGCCAAGGTTGCCTACCCCTGGTACAGAAGTATTATGAGGTCATTTGAAAATTGGATGCAGAGCCCAACACACTGGTGAAGAGATCATCCTATAGATACACATTCTGTTCAGATTAGTCTTGATATTTATAAGAAAGTTTTCTTTTATAGTGCCAATCTCTTTTTTTATATATATTATTTGCCCTTTTGTAATGGAGAAAGAAAAGGCTTTATTTTTGGAGCTGTTCTGCATCTTGATGGGAGACAGGTTATTTGTATTCCCAAGGTATAATGAGTCCAGTGTCAGTTGTTCTCCATAAAGCATGTTGCTGTTCAAAGATGAAAAACTTCTGGTGAATCTAAAAAAAGAAAAGAAAATAATTTTCATTGGCCTTGCACATTATAATAAATATCCTGGGAATAAATGGATCTATCACAGAGGGAGAAATTGTGTTTTCTTTCCTACCAATGTAAAAAGGTAAGTGTTTAGTTTATCACGTTTATGATTTATCTCTCTCTAAACTTTGTTCCCAGGCAAGCAGCCTATGAAGAAGCACCAAAATTCAGCTAGTTTATGCTGTAATGCAGAGTGCAAAAAGTGTGGCAAGAGTAGGCAGGGAGTCAAAATTACCCTTGCTTTGCATTTTGGAAAGCTTGAGAGCATATAAGAAATAAAAGGTCTTAAAATTTGTAGAGGTTAAAGGCACCTAAGTCATCCCTTCAAAATTTTAGTTCTTCTCCCAGATCTGAGAATTTAGTGCTGGCCATATTTAGATTATAATCTTTGATATGGTGTGCAAAGTTTGATGCTGTTCCAAACTGATAAAATTTGTGCACTTTTGCCCTGCTAAATCGAAAAGACAAAACACAGGTTGCAATATGGCTGATGGGCTGTTATTCATGCAAGGTCACTATTTTAACATACTCTTGATTCTATATCTGTCTATCATCTCTTTATCCAATTTATGTGGCCATCCATATAAACACAACAATGACATTAGGCAGTATACAATGGTTAAAAACAAAGCAACAATTTAATAACAACAAGAGCCAAAGCCACAAACAAAACCCATTAAAAAAAAACACTGACCACCAGACCTGATAGGTAAATTCTAAACCTTGGCTTTCTCAAGAAGTAAGACAGGAGTTCTGGGCAAACAGAAACCATAGGACATGTTTATATAGACATTACTATTATGTGGCTGTACTTTGATTCAGGTTTTAAGAGAAGGATTTGTGAAAGGAGATAACATTTCTTTCCCCCCATTTTTTTAAATTCACCATCTTCTATGTCATTTCTGGGGCTGCAGAGGACTCTTAAAAGTTAAAGACTAAGGTCATAAAGAGACAACAGAGATATTATGAAACAAAATATGTATAGGATAGATTAGAGAACAATACACAAAATATATACTGTACACAAGTAATATCCCAGCAACCTTTGCTATAATTGGCTGGCTGACACTTCAATTACTTTTTTTTTGTACATATCGGTAGCAATGAAAAGAAGATCTTAACAGTCTGACTGGAGATAATGATCACACGTTGTCTATGTTCCTCATTTACCATTCATACACTTGTTAGATGTTTTCAAAATTGGAGGCAGGAGAGATGTTGCCACTAGAGTAACTTTACTTTATAGCCAGCCCTACAATAGCACTAGCAATAGCACTTAGACTTATATACTACTTCACAATGCTTTACAGTCCTCTCTAAGCAGTTTACAGAGTCAGCACATTGCCCCCAACAATCTGGGTCCACATTTTACTGACCTCAAAAGGATGGAAGGCTGAGTCAACATTGAGCTGGTGAAGATCAAACTCCTGGCAGTTAGCAGAATTAATCTGTAAGACTGTATCCTAACCACTGTGCCACCACAGCTCATGATACATAATACAACCTGTATTAGTTTTCTGGAGGACCAATGTAAACTCAGCTTGTTGGCCAAGCAGAGACAAAAATAACCAGAAAAATGATAGAAGCCTGGGAAGCTGGCCCCTTGTTAGTCAATAGGAGTGCTGATTTACCACCAGCCTATCAGATATTCAGAAGTTGAGGGCATGGCAGCACAAGAAAACTACATTTAGCAACTTAATAGCCAGCCATCAACACCATAATTAACAACTAAAAGTTACACACAACCAGGAACTATCTAAATACAATGCACAGAATAGCCCAGTGCACATATTTGGGAGAAAGAGAAATTTCCTTATGATGGGCTCCATCATGAGCCCAAAAGCTTGAAAGACACATATTGGATCCTGCAACATTATCCTAGGAGACATATATTTACCTTCATTCGTAATGTAAACTCACTTGTAAGCTAGCTAGCTAGCAGTTTAGCTTCAAATAATACATTAAAATGTGCTTAAAATAAGTTTACCTTAAGTTTACCTTAAGCCTACATTTGACTTCAATATGTTAATAAAAATGGCTGCTTGGAAGCCAGAGGTGTTTGAAAATAGCTGGGTTATCCAGCAGTGAGCAGTAAGTACAGAGAGCTCCTTCTGTTTGCAAACAGGGATTTGAGTATTTAGCCTTCAGCTACAAAGACTTGTACAAAGAGAACAGGATTTATTAGAGATTAGAGAAGCCCATACAAAGGTGAACCTGTGATTGACAGGCATTGCCAAATGATCACTCAAAGACAAACTCAGAGGTGTCCAGCTTATTTTGCTCTGACCTTTTGTTAAAAACCATCTAGTGAATTTTTCTGGTCCCTGAAAAAGGTTCTGATGGAAAGAACCAAAAAAGTGCCATTAACATTTGTAACCCTGTTGTAAGAGCTTAAGGATAAAGGAAGGAAGTGCCTGAGAGAGGAACCATGAGTAGATATAAATACAGATGATCTTTAACTTACAGCCAATCATTTCGTGACTGTTTGACGTTACAAAGGCACTGGAAAAAGTGACTTATGACCATTTTTCAGACTTACGACCATTGCAGCATCCCCATGGTAACTTGATCAAAATTTGGATGCTTAGCAATGGGCTCATTTTATGATGGTTGCAATGTCCTGGTGTCATTTGATCACCTCTTACAATCTTCTGACAAGCAACATCAAGTCAGATTCACTTAATAAATCATGTTATTAACTTAACAACTGCAGTGATTCACTTAACAACTGTGGCATTTTACAATAAAGATTGTAAAATGGAGCAAAACTCATTTAATGACTCTCTTGCTTAACAACAGATATGTTGGCTCAATTGTGGTAAATCGTGGGCTACTAGTACTGCATATGAGTGATGAAATATTTCTTGCATTCATGCTCAATTGTTTCCAAGCCAGGGGACTTTGTACTGTATGTTCCAGTCATTTCTACTATACTTGAGAAATCTGTTTGTCGTTGCTTTAAGACAGTCTAGCTATTAACCATAAATGGACTCAAAATTTGCATTTCCAATGGAACTTGTGGTTTGCATCTATAGAAATATTTTATTAATGTGGGTAGTAGTCCTGAAAAGAAGATGAAACTCAGTGAACGACAATATCACTCAGATTTTTACTGATGTTCTCCTGTAAGTCCCAAGAGATATAATTAAAAGTTGGGACATGGCCAACATCTGTGCAGGTTTTGAGTGTGTGTGCATGGGTGGAATATGGATATAATGGGAGAGTGGATATTAGTGTGCTATACAGGTAGTCCTCGAATTACGATCCCAACTGGGACTGGATTTCGAGTCATAAATTATTACAATGGTAAGCTGAGTCACCCACATGACCGAACCTGATTTTACACTTTTTGCAGTTGTCATTAAGTGAACACCACTGTCATAAATGCAAACCTATTCTTCTGAAAAATAACACAAAACACAAATCTCAGTCATGGGATAGTGGGATACTGCAGTCAGTTGTAAAGGCAAGCTGGTTGCCAAGCATACAAAATGCAGTTACATGTTTGTAAGTGTGTGACAACCAGAAGTATTTTATGGGCCATAATGCATCTATTCAGGGCCCATTGTAATTTTCAAATAGTTTTTAAGCCACTGGTCATAAGTCAAAAACTACCTGTAATTGCAAATTTTAGATGTTAGGATTGTGTTGTGCTTATATAGTGCATCAAAATCTTTTGTGTATAGTATTAACTACTGAGAGAGATATTTTAATACAACTGATGCTGCTATCAAACCTTGGTTGCATTTGTGGGAAGCATGACATTTTTAAGAGGTATAACATTTAAACAATAAACACAAGAATGCATATATTTGTAAAACACACATTAAAAGTCATGTTGTATTCATGCAAATAAATTTATCAATAGTAATAGACCTGTAGATGGGGAGAAAATTAGCTAAAGGATTTGGAGCTTGAGGCTACAACTGCACAAAAACTGAAACAATTAAGGTTTATAATATATCAGTATTTCTTCAAAAACAAGATCAGGTAATGTAGAAATTCCAAAATATGGAGAGAATTTAGATGTAAAGAAGAACAGAGGCATACTTGCTTTCCAAATATTTCTACCATGGAATCTGTTGGAAAAGATTGTGCTTTTTTTATTTTTTATTTTGCTACAGTTGACTCTCTTTTGAATTATGAGGCCAGTTCTTATGCCAGAAAGCTGTTCTATCAGAACAAAGCCTACCAAATCCATTGGTCAAAATGGATTTGTGAAGTTCTAATGATTTCACAAAATGTGCTATTATATGATGTCTAATGAATGCCTTCTCCTAATGGCAAACTGATGATGAAGCTGCAGTTGTGGGCTTACAGTGTTGTCTAATTTATCCTATTAACTTCATGACCAATCTGTACTAAATAAAGACAAAACTGCCCTTTAGAATTCTGATGGCATTATTCTGAAGTTCAAATGAGAATATAAATATCTGACTCTTTATCCTCTATATGAGGGGTCCCCAACCCCTGGTCCGTGGACCAGTACCGGGCCGCAGCACACCAGCAACCGGTCCACACAAACAAGCAAAGGCCCATTCACGGGATGCAGGCAGCACACAAAACCTCACACACTCTGGTCCGCAGAAAAATCTTTTTCCAGGGAACCAATCCCTGGTGCCCAAAAAGTTGGGGACCTCTGCTCTATATCAATTCAGCCAGACACTTAAATATTCTAGGTATGGAAATTCCTTCTCTGTTCAGTGACACTTGATGAATCCTAATGTTCTGATCATTTTAAAAGATACTTCTTCAGCTAGGTTTTGAATTAAAGTCACGTTGCTATGCCATCTGTTTCCTTTTTTTTTTTTTTGCTATTGGTGTTCTGTGTAGCACATTAGTTAGTTATGTATTTGTTAGCTATTTATCCTGTGTTTTATTCAGGAGTTCAAAGTGCTCTTTCTTCCTGTGTGGTGCAGTGATTAGAATGCAGTCTTGCAAGCTGACTCTGTTCACTGCCAGGAGTTTGATCCTGACCAGCTCAAAGTTGACTCAGCCTTCCATCCTTCCCTGGTCCATAAAATGAGGACCTAGATTGTTGGGGGCAATATGCTGACATTGTAAAACACCCAGAGAATGCTGTAAAGCACTATGAAGTGATATATAAGTCTAAATACTATTGCTATTCTATCCTCATAAAAACACTACATGGTAGGTTGGGCTGACAGAAACAGACTTGCCCAAACTCAACAGTAAACTTCTATGACTGAAAGTGGATAGGAATTTAAATCTCCTTAATTAAGTGTGATGACCCAGGGCACAGCACAGAGGCAATGCAGTCAGTTGGCAATTCAAACTGCCCTTTAATTGCTCAAAATTTTCCCCAAATGCTCCCACATTTCTGGCAAGCCTCCAAACAAAGGAAGACACACACACTTCTGGCTGCTAGTAGTTTCACATACAGTCTGATTAGGAGAGGAATTTACTCAAGGTCATGGAGATAAGAAAGAATGACACATACATCATAAACCTAACAAGTCTGTGTGAATACATGCTTGCCTGAGCAGTTTCAGAAGGGAAGCCAAAATACAGCCTAAGTTCTTTAAACATCCAAGCAATGTTGTCAGCCAATCCAATGGTCAGAGTTTCCAAGCAGAAGTCACAGAACAAGAGATCAGCAACAACACACACAAAACTCCAAGGAATCAGCATATGTTCCTGACAAATGCCCCTCCCCACAGTGTCTCCTTAAGTCTCAGTCTCCAGGTGTGCCTTGTGGAGAGGGACAGGGTGCTCTCCCCCTGAGTAGTTGAGCCTACCTGCGTTGTTCCCTCCTTCTCTCCATTCTCCATGCTCTAGGATCAGGTGGGGGTTGCCCTTGCTCATCGCCTGAACTCTGTCTCTCCTGTTCAGCCTGTCCCACTCCTGAAGAGCCCTGGCCTGCCTCTGCCTGCTCTTCCCCACATTCCTCTGAAGCCACTGACACCTCTCCCTTGACCTCCATAGGGTCCCATTCCAACTCCTTTTCCGCTGCAGATTCAGGCTCCTTTTCCCTCGCTCCGATGACGGAGGCATGACATTAACAGTCCAACAGCTTAAACACTCCTGTGTGCAATATATATATATATATATATATATATATATATATATATATATATATATATATATATATATATATATGTAGGTCTTTGGTTGTTCGGGTTTTCTCCTGCGTAAAATTGGAAGTGTCTTGGCGACGTTTCGACGAAGTCCCATTCGTCATCTTCAGGCTGGTGTTTTCAGCTTCGTGCTTTGAGCAGCAATGTGTGGTCTTAGCTGTTTCTTCCTTTTAACTGCCAGTGGGGGTATGAACTGATTGGGTGGGAGCTTGGCTGTGTTCTGATTGGGTGGAGGTGTGTTCTGATTGGTTAGGGGCGTGGCTAAATCCTTAAATTAAAAAAAAATAGGTACATTTCAGGAAATCTCAAGCCTTTCCTAGGGGAAATAATAATTGGAAATCATACTTCAGTATTAGTTTTAGACTCTAATATCACTAGATCTCCTTTTCAAACACAAGTTTGGTTTAATGCAGGGGTCTTCAAACTTGGCCCTTTTATGACCTATGGACTTCAACTTCCAGAATTCCTCAGCCAGGCATGCTGGCTGAGGAATTTTGGGAGTTGAAGTCCACAAGTCATAAAAGGACCAAGTTTGAAGACTCCTAGTTTAGTAGCTAATGAGCCAGGCTAGAAAGGAGGAGACTGTCAGTCTAAGTCCTGCCTTAGCCATGAAAGCCAGCTGGGTAACTTTGGGCCAGTCACTCTCTTTCAGTCCAACTCACCTCACAGGGCTGTTGTTGTGGGAAAAATAGAAAAAAGGAGGTGTGTTAGATATGTTTGCTGTCTTGAGTTATTTGTAAAATTAATAAAGGCAACAAACAAACCTATCCAGGTATTCCTTAACTTAATTACTACAATTGGGATCAGAATTTCTGTTGCTTAGCAAGGAGGTTAAGTAAGTCACACCTGATTTTATGACCTTTTTTGCCATTATTGTTAAGTAAATCACTATAGTTTTTAAGTGAATTGCAAGTTTGTGAAGCATATCTGGCTTCCTCCATTGACTTTGTTTCTTGGAAGCCAGCTGGGAAAGTCACAAATAGTGATTGCTTGATCCTGGGATACTGCAGCCATAATAAATACATGCCAAGTTTTGCCCATATGACTGCGTAGCTGCTGCGACAGTTGTTAAGTGTGAAAACCAATTGTAAGCCATTTTTTTCACTGCCATTGTAACTTCAGTCATTAAACAAACGGTGTATGACAAAGTCTATCTATGTCCCTTCCATCCAGGACATAGCACATAAGTGTTGCTTGAGCAGGGTCTGCAAGATTGTCTGGGACACTACACACCCTCTTCACAACCTGTTTTCCTTGTTACCTTCTGGGAGGAGGCTTCGTGTATCCGAAGCAGAACATCTAGATTCAGTCATAGCTTTGTTCCATACCAGGGGTGTCAAACTGCCGGCCCGTGGGCCAGTTTCATCATACTGGAGCCGCGCCCACCCCATTGATGGCAATGGCGAAAAAGCTCTGATACGTTGTGCAATGTCACGTGACATCATGAGTTTGACATGTCTGTTCCATACAGTATTAACCTTGTGAACTTTCAAGCTTCCCCGTTCAGCTATATATTCAAGATGGACAGTGATTAATATTTATACGTATTTATATGTAAGGGTATAGGTATATACATATGTTGTATATAGCATGTTTATATGTGTGTTATGCATGTGTATATTTTTGAGAGCAGGCAACATAATTTCATTTTTAATGTGTGCCAGTGTGCCCACAGTAAAAAATGACAATAAAGGTTACGTCATCTCATCTCTTCTCATCTCATCTCATCTCATCTCATCTCATCTCATCTACTGTATGTATATAATGAGCTTTCAATGTTAAAAGAACCAATGTACAAAAACCTGGGATCAACTTACAGATATATTTCTGATGCGCTCTTCTAATTTTAATTCCACATTCCATCGCTTTTTATATCTAGCATGTATTGTACGTGGAGTGTGGTTATTTGATACATTTGGCTATTTGACCTCTAACTATGAGCTTCTGCATCATGCCAGATGATATCTAATGGAAAGATTAATCAAATCTATTCATCCATCCAACTTGCTAAGTGTGTATGCAATTCCCAGTGACCATCTGGAGAAGAAATGTATTAACAAGGTTCTTCTCCCCTTCCCAATGCAACATGTAAATATCCTTGAATGAGCTTAATTTTTATCTTTTATCTGCAACCATCTGTTTCTTATTGTTCCACTTGCTTCCAATTAGGTTTTAGTCTCAGTCATCATTAAATAAGCTTCAGTTTAGTTTACCAAAGGAAGACTTAATTGTAAGAATTTGTAGTGTGGGGGATTGAACTCAGAAAAGTTTGTGATTTTGTGTAGAGTGTATGAATGCCAAAGTTTATATGGTTAAAGACTCCTGCTATCAAAAGTCAGATCTGGATAATCCAAAATAGGAGAAACATCTCTGCCAGAAGAGCATAAGTTGGGATAAGATTTAGATGTACAAAACATCAGTGCAAAGAATTTACCATTTAGGGGGGGGGAGATGGAGGAGGCAATTGCACTTAGACTTATATACCTCTTCATAATGCTTTACAGCTCTTTCTAAGTGGTTTACAGAGTCAGCATATTGTCCTCAACTATCTGAATCCTCATTTTACCGACCTCAAAAGGATGGAAGGTTGAGTCAACCTTGAGCCAGTCAGAATTGAACTCCTGGCAGTGGAAGGCAGAGTTAGCCTGCAATATTGCATTCCAACCTCTGCACCACCAAGGCTCCTATAACACTGTAGCCCAGGGGTCTTCAAACTTGGCCCTTTTATGACTAGTGGACTTCAACTCCCAGAATTCCTCAGCCAGCATGCCTGGCTTAGGAATTCTGGGAATTGAAGTCCACAAGTCATAAAAGGGCCAAATTTGAAGGCCCCTGTTATAGCAATTTACAATTTATTAATACCTTCCCATTTCCCAATGTTTATTACATTGATTTTCACCCATCTGCATCCTAGGGAAGGATGCAGATAGATAAAACTATGCATGTAATAAATATAAATTCTATGAAATGGGAAGGTATTAACAAACAGTGTAATAACAAAGACTGTAGGAAGTGTTTAATGAAATAGTAAAGTCCTGGGTGTTTTTTTTTTAAAAAAATCATTTACTAATCAAATGAGTAGTTTTTGACCTTAAACTATTTAAATACACTTGCTGCTCTGCTGTGGGACTCTTGGAACTGAATTTAAAGATTATCCCATAAGATATTCAGAAGAAAACAAAAATATGCAGATAAATATGCAAGCCTTAAAACGGCATTGGTTAGATCAGTGTTTCTCAACGTTCGTGTGACGGCGACCCCCGTCACACGAACGTGCTGCGCATGCGTGGCGCTGCCCGCATGAGCAGCAGCGCCCCCATGCATGGCACGCATACGCGGCGGCGCCCCCTGAGGGGGGAAAATGGTGGATTGCATTGTTTGGCGACCCCCGTAAAATGGTCGATCGACCCCAAATGGGGTCACGACCCATAGGTTGAGAACCGCTGGGTTAGATTTATATTCATAACCAGCTGGTGATTTTTTTATAGTTATAACAAGATATTTCATATCTAAGTTAAGCAAGCTGGGATTCTCCTTCCTAAATACATGCTTTCATTTATATGAGGGTTGTTTTTTTTTAATATTGTAGTTTCCTATGTGAAACATTTTACACTTTTAATTTATGTCTCTCTCTACACACACACACACACACACACATTCATTGAAGGTAATAAACCATATTCTATCACAATTGACCAATATGAGTTATCTATCACCCATATATACATTTGTTGCAGTCAATGAAACAGTCATATGTGATAAAAGGATATAAAAGAACATAAAATGCATTTGGAAATATAAAACCCTAGAAATAAGATGATATGTTCCTGATGAAAAACAAGGGCATCTGTAAGAAATTTTATGACTCTTCTACAGAATGTAAAGTTTCCATTCCAAAAATATAAAACAACCAAAACCATCATTAGAACAGGTGGAACTTGTTATGAAGATAGGAAGCAAATTCCTATATAAATGTTGAAGGAACACCTAGGTGGAATCTCCTGTAAGAACAAGGTCCTTAAAATAGCACTTAAGAATTTGGATGGATAGTATTTAAGGACTTAAAGTTGTTATGAGCATATACCTGAGACAACATATGAGAAAAAAATTCAGCCTTAAAAAGTTCATGGCAGATGTGTGTATATACTTGTCAACTTTGATGTAAAAAACATCAGTATGACTTTAGTGCTATTGTTCACTTTATCAGAAATAGATTTAATTTGTTCATACCATATCAAATTAACTTACTGATAACAAATACTGTATATAAAAAAAACTAATGGAAAGTTAAAGGTTTTAAAGGCTTTCCCCCTATTTCCTTATATGTATCCCCCTTGCTTTATATCAGGGGTGTCAAATTGCTGGCCCATGGGCTGATTTCATCATACTAAGTCTAAGCCTCGCCCACCCCATTGCTGGCAATGGCAAAAACCAGCCTGATACATTGTGTGAAATCACATGATGTTGCGAGTTTGACATGTCTGCTTTATATGAAACCACTCAGAGACTGCTGTAAAGGTATATAAGCCTAAATGCTATTGCTATATGCTGCCATTTTGCTATTGAGAAATAAAGATATTGGACTGAGTTGGACTTTGACCTGATTAAGTAGGATTATGCTCATGTTCTTTTATTATTATTATTTCTAGTCAATCACATCTTGACTGCCTCGACAAGCCCTTTCTTGGCAAGGTTACTTAGAAGTGATTTGTCATTGCCTGGAAGGTTGATTCAGCCTTCCATCCTTCTGAAGTCAGTAAAATGAGAACCCAGATTGTTGGGGGCAATACACTGACTCTGCAAATTGCTTAGAGAGGGCTGTAAAGCACTATGAAGCAGTATATAAATCTAAGTGCTAGTGCTAATGCTATTGCCTTCTTTCTAGGGATGAGAGAATGCAACTAGCAGCCCAGGGTCAACCAACTGGCTTTGTACTTAAGATAAGACTAGAACACATGGCCTCCTGGTTTCTAGTCCGATGCTTTAACCACTACATTAAATTGATGTAGTGTTCTTACATTTATGTTCTTACATTTTGCTAAATAATGACTTTGATATGATGGAGTAACATGATTTAAAAGCTGAGGATGTCTCTTCTTCTAGCCTAACAATTACCCTCCACATGTCCACAACAATGAATTGAACAGATTCAGTTCCTACAGTAGGTTTCTGCTTTTTTGGTTACACAGTAAAACAATTGATTTAATTGGTTTAAAGATTGAATGCCAAGCTATGGAGAACTGCACCTTTTGGACCTCGGTCTACCTCTCTGCAGTACGTAACCCTCATATTTGTGATTATCCAGGAATATTTTTTTACCTCTGGAAAACTTGCTTGCTTTCTTTATTTTTTTTTTTTTATTTTACCAAATTTGTATAGTTACCCATCTCATTAAAAAGATCACTTTGTTGAATAAAGCAACTATATGTATAAAAACAAATATAACACTTTTACTAAAAATATAAAATTCATATTAAAAGATAAATATTATTAAAATGAATACAGAAACCCCAGGCAAAGAGGAAAAAAATGGCTACCTGAGCAATATATAGCCTGGAAAATTAGACTTTTCCAGTTGTAATTGAATCAACAAGGAAACTAAATGAAACATTATTTGTTGTTGTTGAAAAATAAATGCCCTTTTTTCCCCTGAAGGCATCGGTTAAGCCAGATTCCTGTGCTGAATTTTTGTACTAATGAGGATGCTGACTATATGGTTTTTTATGTTCTGGGATCCTATGATTATATTACATATTTTTGCTTGAAAAATAAGGGTATCTTCATAATATCAAGGTTTGATTACTGCGCAGTGTATTATTTGGAGATACTGGCAATTACTTCAGTAAATTCATTTAACACCTATGTCACATTCCAAAGTCAGTTTCTGTTTCATTTTAGGACTTAATTCAAGGTGTTGATTTTAACATACAAAAGCTTATAAAGTCTAAATAATTTTAGAAATAGTAGAGTATAATTTTACAATTTTACGATGCATAGGTAAGAAGTAGGAATATGGAGGCTGTAATCATTTGGAAATTTAAACATGCTTTGAGGACAGGTAGATAAGGTGAAATAGATATAAAGGACAGAAATATCCATATCCATATCTACATCTGTATCTGTATTTGTATATCCATGTCTCTCTCTCTCTCTCTCTCTCTCTCTCTCTCTCTCTCTCTCTCTCTCTGTGTATGTGTGTGTGTGTGGGTGGGTGTATGCATATGTATATATATGTTTACAGTGATTTTATTTTTTTCCCTAGGATTTAAAAGCTTATACCAATCCTCCTCAATCCAGTGCTTTGGATCAGCTTGATAGGTTGTTGTTGTTGTTAATTGCGAAGTCGTGTCTGACCCATCGCGACCCCATGGACAACGTTCCTCCAGGTCTTCCTGTCCTCTACCATCTTCTGGAGTCCATTTAAATTCACACCTACTGCTTCAGTGACTCCATCCATCCATCTCATTCTCTGTCGTCCCCTTCTTCTATTGCCCTTAATCCTTCCCAGCATTAGGCCCTTCTCCAGTGAGTCCTTCCTTCTCATTAGGTGGCCAAAGTATTTGAGTTTCAACTTCAGGATCTGGCCTTCTAAAGAGCAGTCGGGGTTGATCTCTTCTAGGACTGACCGGTTTGAACGCCTTGCAGTCCAAGGGACTCGCAGGAGTCTTCTCCAGCACCATAGTTCAAAGGCCTCAATTCTTTTGCGCTCAGCCTTTCTTATGGTCCAACTTTCACAGCCATACATTGCAACTGGGAAAACCATGGCCTGGACTATACGCACTTTTGTTGGCAGGGTGATGTCTCTGCTTTTTAGAATGCTGTCTAGATTTGCCATAGCTTTCCTCCCCAGGAGCAAGCGTCTTTTAATTTCTTGGCTGCAGTCCCCATCTGAGGTGATCTTTGAGCCCAGAAAAATAAAATCTGTCACTACCTCCATTTCTTCCCCATCTATTTGCCAGGAATTGAGAGGGCCGGATGCCATGATTTTGGTTTTCTTAATGTTGAGTTTCAAGCCAACTTTTGCACTCTCCTTCTTCACCCGCATCAAGAGGCTCTTTAGTTCCTCTTCACTTTCTGCCCCTTTATGGATTACAGCTTGATAGGAGTGGAAGTCAAACAAACATATTTGATTGATACTAAACATTTTGCAATTGTGGTGAATGTCTGTAGTTCGGGTATAGGATGAGGTTGAAGGTTCATTCTCTGGGCTTGTGGGTTGGTTTCCGAATGTTTTGTTACCAGGGTAGGTAACATCTTCAGCAGAGTTTAGGGGATGTTAGTGTTGTTCTGTTTAAAAGGGCTTCAGGTGTGTGTGTGTGAAGTGAGGGTCTGTGATGGATCTTGTGATGGGCCAAGTGTGAATCATCAGTGAATCTTGTGATGGGGAGGTTACATCAGGTCTGGGTCATTGGGAGGTGAACTGCTGGTGGGCGGTACTTCCATGGGTTGGTTGAGGGTCAGTGCTGTCTCTGGTTGGCTGTGCAATTGATTTGGATTCTGAAGGGTTCATAGGCTGGTTGTAGGTCAATGTGTCTGTGGATGGCATTGCTTGAGGGGTGCCAGGCTTCGATGAACTCATGAGAGTTGTGACCAATGATTTTTGTGTTGCTCCAATCAAACTGGTGCTGTTTGGTATCAGTGTGGGATTTGGGATCATGGTGTTTGTGGATCCTGGTTTTTAATTGACGTGATGTTTGTCCCACATAGAATTGGTCACAATCTAGTTTTCTGTTTCCAACATAGAATGTAATAGGTTATTATAACAAAACAGTAAAAATAAAAATAAATCATGTTTCTGGCCTGAAAACAATCTAGTAGAACCATTTTCTTTTTCTCATTTATTCACTGCCATTGTTATTACTCCAATCTACAGCTACTCATATATCCCTCTTGCCCTGCCACCCCATACCCTCTTACTGTTGCTTTCTTTTAAAAATGTGATACAAGCAATAAATGATAATATGATGACACCAAATGACTGCTGAAATTTGACTTATGCTGTTGCCACTGGAGGCAAACAATACTGAATTATATTAAGACTGCTGCTTCCTAGACAAGCCATCTGGGGTGGCAAAGGCAATGGCAAGGGTGATCATAATTAATCAGGAAGGTCAACCAATCTTCTTGAGTAGGAGGGGAAAAAATCCCAGCTCTCTTCTTAATGATCCAGTAAAGATTATCAACATGGGATCAGCTGTCACTACTAATTAAGAATAAATCTCATTCCCTCTTTTGGCTTTTCTCTCATTGTTGTGAATCTCTAACCTCCACTCTAACCTCCACTCCACTCTAACCTCCACTCCAATCATGCTAAATTAGCAAATTGTTTATATTAGAATATGAAATAAAGCCAGAAAAATAATAATCTGCCTGATGCAATCCTTTGGAGGGCAGAGAAACGGAAAGCAATAAGTTTCCAAATGGTACCTCTAGGGCATGCATAAAACTGAGATCATCCAGGACTTTAGCTTTGCTTGGAAAATATAAGAATGGCCTGACTATTATGAATCTGTGTCCTTCCACAGAAGAGCTTGCTGATGAGTATAAGTCTCTTCCATTTTACAGTCTCCTTCTAGGAACAAAATTCTAATGCTGAAACTATCTGGTCTAATTTTGAAGTACATATTCGTGGAAGGCGGTCTTGGGATGGTTGGGGTTGAACTTTACAAACTGTATGAGATTGCTCCAAATCTATAATAATAATAAAGTTGGAAGGAACCTTGGAGGTCATCAAGTCCAACCCCCTGCTCAGGCAGGAAACCCTATACCATTTCAGACAAATAACTGTCCAGTCTCTCCTTAAAAATTTCCAGTGTTGGAGCATTCACTGCTTCTGGAGGCAGGTTGTTCCACTGGTTAATTGTTCTAACTGTCAGGAAGTTTCTCCTTAGTTCTAGGTTGCTTCTATTTGTTTCCAGACTTGTAAGAAGAATTATAACTGTGCAAGTATGTTTGAAGAAAAAGGGCTCCCTCCTCTCCCCTGTGCTTCTTGGAATGACGAAGAATCACATAGTTATCCCAAGAGCTGTCAGAACAGAAGTCTCTGTTCTACAAATGGTGGAATGCTTCCATAGCCGTCCAGTCCTTTTTAAACATTCAAACTATGATAGAAGAGACTGTGTCTTCAATTTGGGTGTCTCCCAGATGGTTGAACATCAATTGCAGCTAAGAATTCTCAAATTGAAGTCTGTAGATCAGAAGCATATGCAGATTGAGAAGAGCTATTTCAAAGCTTCTAAAATAGGTAAAATCTTTGCCTGTTCCTATCATGGACTGTTCTTTTGAATTATAATGGAACAACTACCAAAATTTATTCTGATCAGTATCTCTGCCATCATGGATCTGTTTAAATGTAAATACTCACTTCCAGCATGATTCTGGGTGAAATTCATTTTAACATTAATTCCTAAATCACAATTTCTATTTTACCCCATAGCAATATGTAAAAATAAAAAAGTTAAAAAGTTAAAATGGCAGAGATGTTAGTTATATCAGTCACTGACAATCATCCAATGGAGAAGCTCAAAGCAAAATTCAGTTAAACATCCAAAGGGAGGAGAGAAAGAAATACCAGACTTAAACTATACTAGGCATAAAAATGCAGTTGCACCTTCATATTGAACAGATGACAATCCATCATTTTTGTACAGGCAGTTCTGGTCATCACAATATAAAAAAGATGTTGAGACTCTAAAAGATTAGGAGGTTGGAGACTAAAACATACAAAGAATGGTTACAAGAATTGGGTATGTCTAGTCTAATGGAAAGAAGTACTGAGGAAATATGATAGAAGTGTTCCAATAGTTGAGGGGCTACCTCAAAGAAGAGGGGGGTCAACATATTTTCCAAAGCACCAAAAGGCAAGACAAGAAACAATGGATAGAAACTAACCAAGGGGAGACGGAACCTAAAACTAAGGATAAATTTCCCAATGGTGAAAGCAATTAACCAATGGAACAGATTGCCTTCAAAGGTTGTGGGTGTTCCATCACTGGAAGCTTTAAAAAAAAAAAGACTGGACAGCCATTTATCTAAAAGGGTATAGGGTCTTCTACCTGAGTAGGGGGTTGGACTGGAAGATCTTCAAGATACCTTCCAACTCTATTATTCTATGTTCTATGTTCTAGTGACTGTTTGAAGTTACAGTGGCACTGAAAAGAAGTGACCTATGACCGTTTTTCACACTTACGACCATTGCAGCATCCCTATGGTCATGTGATCAAAATTTGAATGCTATCCCAGACTCATATGATCACCTTTTGCCACCTTCTGACAAGCAAAGTCAATGGGAAAGCCAGATTCACTTAACAAACTGTGTTATTACCTTAGTAACTGCAGTGATTCACTTAACATCTACAGTAAGAAAGGTGAAAAAACAACTATATCATTTAGCAACAGAATTTTTGGGCTCAATTGTGGTTGTAAGTTGCAGATTACTTGTAGCAACTTCCTGTTACGCTATTAAGATTCTTACTTTGTTTTTGTCTGAAAGTTTTAAGCTGAGCCTAGTCCATATTTGCTCAATTAAATATCTGGGAAATTCTGCTAAGGTCTTCCTTTGAGCCTGATGTCCATTTGACACTTGAAAGCCCTCATTAGTGAGTTGCAAACAGAAAAAAAAAAACAAAAACAAAAAAAGAAGCTGCCTTTGGGTCATTCTCTAGACAGACATTCAGCAAATCTCTTGTTTAATATCAGTATAATATAAACATATCTAAGAAGAGAGTGTGACATTAGGTGTTCAAAGCCAGTTTGTTACAAAATCCAGTTACAATAGCAGCCACACCTTTGCTCTGATGGAACTTAGTTCCATTACAAATAACTGTTATATAAACAGAGTAAAACCCCCACTCCTTTCTAGCACTGAAGTTGTTACATAATTGAGGAATGAATAGAATAGAGCTGGAAGGGACCTTGGAGGTCTTCTAGTCCAGCTCCCTGCTCCAGCAGGAGAACTATACTATTTCAGACAAGTGACTATCTAGCCTCTTCTTAAAAAATCTCCAGTGATGGAGTGCCCATGATTTCTAGAGGCAAGCTGTTCCACTGGTCAATTGTCCTCACTGTCAGGAAGTTTCTTCTTAATTCCAGATTGCTTCTCTCTTTGGTCAGTTTCCAACCATTGTTTCTTCTCCTGCCCTCTGGTGCTTTGGAGAATAGTTTGATGCCCTCTTCTTTGTGGCAGCCCCTCAAATACTGGAATATTGCTATCATGTCACCCCTTTTTCTTCTTTTCTTTGGACTAGCCAAACCCAAGTCCTGCAGCCGTTCTTCATATGTTTTAGTCTCCAGGCCTTTGATCAAACAACCAAGCCCAGAGAGTACCAAAGACCTCACAGTCCACCCATGAACCCCTACAAATATTCTGTTCTATTAGTATTACATCTACCAGATGCTGACCCTTTCATATAGCTTCTAGCCATGCCAATCATCTCTTATCCATCTTTCTTTCTTGGTGTTCAAACTTCTTTCCATTCCCATGAAGAAAGCCCTTTGGCCTGAGGAAGCTGCCTATGTCTTAGAACATCACTTCTAAAAACACATATACAGCACAACTCTCTCTCTCTCTCTCTCTCTCTCTCTCTCTCTCTCTCTCTCTCTCTCTCTCTCTCTCTCTCTCTCTCTCTCTCTATCTCTCTCTCTCTATCTCTATCCCTATCTCTTTCTTGCTATCAAGAAGACTGGAAAGACATGCACATCTCCACATGTCAACAAACTCACCTTAGCTCTGTAGAAGGCGCTTTGTTCTCCAGCAATGTGTATCAATTAGTCTGTGAGCAAATTATAGCTGAAGGAAGGGTTGTGATCTTCTGAAATGATGGAAAGGAGAATAGTAGCTTTTGATATAAACTGCTTACTGTAATCTCATTATGCAATGAAATATAGAAAGGCTAAAAACAGAGAATCCTTAAAGACAGCTAGGAAAGTGGGGAGGGAGGAAGATCTTGAATTTCAGTCATAGTCCAATTAAACAATAAGAGAGAGAGAGAGAGTGAGGTTTCCAGCAAGTTCAAAATAAATTAAAAATTACCTTTCCATTATAGCTGAAGAGTTAGTGCTTAAAATTTGTCAGTTTATTTAAAATTGTAAGTAATGGTGTATGCATGTGGATGTCTAGCAAACAAAATCTATCATTTTTAAAAGACTGCTCACTAACCTGATCTAAATAAATAAAATTGATAAAATGAATAAAGCTATAAAATGTTGATAAACTAGGAAATCCTTTGAAAAGATGAGTTACAAGGATGTATAAGTCAATCTCAATAACATATATACAAAACAGAATAAAAGAGCCGGAAATGCTACTGCTCCTAAATTAGAGGGTGAAATGTATCTCACATTAGAAATTTTATTTAATCTGTTTCCTAAATTGCAAAGGAGTTTCCAGTAAACATGCAAATATAAATAATCAGGGGTCTTCAGAATAGAAAGTAAATTGAGCTATCTTCAAGTCTAGGGCAGTTTATCTGATTTCTGTAAATACATTGGACAGAATTTGGTGTAATTCATAGCTTTTATTTAGGAAATAATTTTGCCATTTAACTCCCAGGGGAATTAATGCTTCCAGGGAAAGCCCCCTATGAATAGAAATTAGTGCAGTGTTTCTCAGCCACAAACACTTTAAGAGGTATGGACCTTAACTCCCAGAATTCCCCATCCATCATGTTGGTTGAGGAATTCTTGGAGTTGAAATTCATGCATCTTGAAGCTGCTAAGCTGCTATGCCTTATGGCGATGTCTTCTACTTGGAGGAGTCTTTGACATGTAGTCCTTAAAAGATCAAGATTTACTTTATACTGACAAAGTTATAACAGGTATTAAATTATGCACAATAATGAAGTTGGGCTACTAACTTCACATGATTTTAGGGCTGCAAGTCTGCACTGAGCTCCTCTCATGAGAAAAGGACATTAAAGCCAAGAGGTTTTTTTTTTTTTGTAAATATTGCACGAAATCTTCAGCATAGCTATAACAGGGCAATATAGGTGCTTAAGGTTTAGATTAGAAGATCACACTTAAGAATACAAAATACTTTGCTTTCTCAATCTTGAATCATTGACATACCAATTACTCAGTTTGGGCTTTTTTGCAAATATGGCATTCTGGGTCCTGCACTAGGACCACAAAGATTTCTTTCTGGAGTGCCCAGTCAATTTTGACATAAATCTCATTTCAACAGGAGATTGCAATAGGAACTTCATCATCTGTGTAAAAAGCACTGAATGATGTTGGGTCACCAACTTTGGTGGGTGTTTGAAATAGGCTAAATGCTGACATAATTGGCTTTTGTTGATATTGAGCTGGATTTCCTCCTCAAGGTGGCCTCATTGATTATATTGGACTATGCATTCACTTTTGTTATATTTTTTATTCATAGAGAAAATCCATCTATATAGCCACTAAGGGTCAGCAATGACTTGATGGCAGACAATCAATCTCATTTATAGATGAGAGTAAGTAGATGCCAATTAATTGTTGAGATCTTAAGTTTGGTCCAAGCTCTCTTTTAGAAGTGCGATTGAAGGCATATTTAAAATCCACAAATGCAAGAATTAGTTGTGCTTGATAGAAATATTTCTCTGCTGTTACATAAGACCACATTGCTTATCAACTGGTTCTGAAGCTGATCTGTTTTTCCTGTTCCTCAAATCCACCCTAGGTGTTTCCAGCTATATGTCTGGAATATATCATTAACAGTATTTGGAAGATTGATCAGGAAACAACTTACTACTTTTTTGTGAACTAGAATAATTATCATTAATAACCAATTCTTACAAGTAAAGACAGATTATTCAATGAATGGTGGCCCACCAGCCCAAGTTGGTCCTAATCTTGTCCAATGGAATCAATTCATCCTCTGGAGATTTCCTTGCTTTAAAACATTTCATTTGTTATCTGACAATTTCAGAGATTGAAACTGAAGTTCAAAAAGATATCCAGTATATGGTAAGTGGCTTCCTCTTACACAGCATTAAAACTTGCAGGCTTTTTGGCTGAGGACTTTGGAGACAAGTTCCTTCTGGATTCTTTGTGGAAGTTTGATATAAAGTATCACAAGCTCCTTTGGTCAGTAATATGGTCATTTTGATTACCGTGGGCATGTTTGATTAATTCTTGCATCAAAAGGAATCAATGACTACTGCAAAGACTGTACAAATTCATCACAGCATAGAAGAGTCTGGCTGGTTTAACTTGGCTAAAACAATGCAGTCTGAATATCTTAAAATATGTCTGTTTGTTCTTGCTGATTTCCATATCAAACATAAGTCTCCCTTAGTGTCTTCTGCAAATAAAGTTTTAAGGTCAGAATTAATAAAGACAGAGTTGTAGATTAGACTACAGCAAGCAACAGTTACAAAATTCTTCATGTATTATAAAAAGTAGATGTAAAGCCTCCTTGAAGTCAAGATTCATTCCTGGTGACTTGATGGTCACCATGATCCATGTAGGTTTTTTTTGACAATAGTTCACTTTTGCTTGTTCATATTTTATCACATAAGAACAGCTTTGAGATTTCTTGATTGTCTCTCATTCATATACAGATCAAGACCTAGCTTACAATTCTTAATAGAGGGGGGCAAATTTTAGGGGATGAGATTTAACATGTTTAATTATGGGAGGGTTATCATACTAAGGTTCTACCTTTAGGCAAGAAAAACCAAATGTACAGGTGTAGTATAGGTGGTACCTTGCTCAATAGAAGCAACTATGAGAGGGATCTTGGAGTCCTAGTGGACAATCACCTAGATATGAGCCAGAAGTGTGCTGCAGCTGCCAAAAAAGCCAACACAGTGCTAGGCTGCATTAACAGAGGGATAGAATCAAGATTACGTGAAGCATTAATACCTTACAATGCCTTGGTAAGGCCACACTTGGAATACTGCATCCAGTTTTGGTCACCGCGATGTAAAAAAGATGTTGAGACTCTAGAAATAGTACAGAGAACAGCAACAAAGATAATCAGGGGACTGGAGGCTAAAACATATAAGGAACAGTTGCTGGAATTGGGTATGTCTAGTTTAATGAAGAGAAGGACAAGGGGTGACATGATAGCAGTGTTCCAATATCTCAGGGACTGCCACAAAGAAGAGGGAGTCAAGCTATTCTCCAAAGTGCCTGAAGGCAGGACAAGAAGCAACGGATGGAAAGTAATCAAGGAGAGAAGCAACCTAGAACTAAGGAGAAACTTCCTGACAGAACAATTAATCAGTGGAACAACCTGCCTCCAGAAGCGGTGAATGCTCCAACACTGGAAGTTTTTAAGAAGAGACTGGACAGCCATTTGTCTGAAATATTATAGGGTTTCCTGCCTGAGCAGGGGGTTGGACTAGATGACCTCCAAGGTCCCTTCCAACTTTATTATTTATTTATTTATTTATTTATTTAATGAGAAGATGAAAATACAGTGAGTAGAATCATTTTTTCTAATTATGATATGGGAGACATGAGGGTATTGCAATCATTTTTATCTATGTTTTAGGCATTCTACAGATTCTATGGCTCTTGCCTCAACCTGGAAGTAAACCATACTATTGATATTTAGCAAAACATAGTTACAGAGGACTTGTGAAATACAAACAGATTCTTGAGGCGTATGGAGTTAATTATTATTAAACAGGACTTTATGAGCCATTTTTGCACAATGGTTATAATGCAGTATTGCAGATTGACTCTGCCCACAGCCAGGAGTTCGATTCTGACTGGCTCAAGGTTAACTCAACCTTCCATGAGGACCCAGATTGTTGGAGACAATATCCTGACTCTGTAAACTGCTTAGAGAGTTCTGCAAAGCACTATGAAGTGGAATATAAGGCTAAGTGCTATTGCAGGTATTATTATGATGTCCATCGGAACTGAATGGGAATAAAAAAAAACAAAGAAAAAAAATCAAAGTTGGAGGAGCATGTAGCCATTTTTTGGTGACTTCTTTTACTGTCTGCCCTCTGTACCCCTAAAACCCATTATGCAATTTTCAACCTCCTAGCCCACTCCCTGCAGTTGAACTTCATGTTCAAATCTCAGCTTAGACACAACATTTACTGAGTGTCCTTGGAACAGCTAAACTGAGTGTTTTTGGAGTTGACTTAACAGGCTTGTTGCAAGGCTATAACAAACATGCATTTGAGTTATTTATACAATATCATATTAAAAAAAACCTTCAGTTATTAATAAAAAAATAATATGGGTGGAATAAAATAAATAAAAAATGCTTCTTGGAAGAAAAGTGAGAAATGGAGATATTAAATGTCTAACTAATTGCTGAATATTTGCTGCAGTATGTTTGTCAGCTATGCCTAAAGGGTTTCTAAATTACAGTAGGGTGTAAATTGTTCTCCCCTTATTGGATTGATGTTCTCATCTACAATGACACAGTTATGCCACTGATAATTCTATAACTCACTGTGTATGATTGTGTGTATATTTAACTCAGGGAACTGACTCCAAGCTAATTATTTATTTTTGCCTGATAAAAATCTGTTAATTATTTGTGTAACTCATTAGGCTTACAATGTATTCTCGCACATGATTAAACAATGAGTTTAGTTCAGTAACAGTTCATTCTCTGGGGAAAAGATTTGATGCCCCTTCCATGATTTGACCCAAGATTGTAAATGGCATTTTGGTATGAGCAGCAATTCCCTGTAAGGAGAGATAATTCTATTCTGTGTACTGGAGTCACAGAAATTTAATTAACAGAACAATATTAATTAATGCTATGCTTGTAACCAGCCTTTTCTATAAAGAAGCAGTTTATCTTTCCCAGCAACCTTGTGGAAGTTAGTAGGTATGAGAAATTCTCAGGAGGTTGGGAAGGGAATGGAGAATGCAGATTTCAACAGGCAAGAGATAGGAGGAGAATTAGTTGAAATATTATTTTATAAATGGCAACTTGGTCTCAGGTGCCCAGAAACATAGGAAGTCATTGAAAGAGATGCAGCCTTAATGAACTCACTATAAATGAAGGTTGGAAATTCTTCTTGCAGTATCCAAGATTCTGAATTTACCCCAAGACTCACATTAAAGGTATTTTACTGAAGTCATCATCATCATAAAAAAAGTTGCCTACTCCTAAAATAGCTGCTAAATACCATAAGGAGCAATATAGACTGAAAGCTAAAAATCTGAACAGCAGTCATCAGCACCAGCAAAGACCTGAACCAGGACAAAGCAGCACATAAAACATAGGATCTCTGAGGTCTTGAGATACAATCCCCTGCTCAAGGCAGGAGCCTTAGACCATCCCAGTCAAATGGTTTTCCAATCTATTTTTGAAAACCTGCAGCAAGTGGAGCACCCACAACTCCAGGAGGCAAGCTGTTTCACTGATTAATCATTCTCACTGTCAGAGAATTTCTCCTTACTTCTAGCTGGGATCTCTCTTTAACAAGCTTCCATCTATTACTTCTTGTCCTGCTCTGTAGTGTTCTGGACAATAAGTCAATCCCCTCTTCTCTGTGACATCCCCACAAGTACTGGAAGACAATTATCATGTCCCCTCTAATCCTTCTCTTTTATAGGCTTGACCAGGGGTGCCAAACTGCCGGCCCACGGGCCAGATGCGTTATGCCAAAACCGTGCCCACTCCATTGCTGGCAATAGGAAAAAAAGTTGTGATACATCGTGACACGTCTCGTGACATCACGAGTTTGACACCGGTGGGCTAGACGATCTAGCTCCCTAAGACTTAACACATCTAAGTCCTTCCCCAACCAAATATCTCACAAAGATAGCGTAGGACTCAAGCAAAACTGCCTTGTCCACGTTTTGGTATTCCTGGTAGTTTCTGCAGTGGATTACAATTAAGTCTTTCTGAAGATCACTGTGATACATTTCAGTGCTGTGTTGATATCATATTATTGCCTTTGTTCATTTGCTGTCAGGAGAAAGTGGTTGCAATGGAAATTAAGCTCCTTGGCCATCATTGCTTCATTTCACTGTTAGGCAGCTGTAAATATGATCTGGCAGAAAATAAGAAGGAAGCCTGCCATGACAGTAAATGGGGAGCCAATCAGCAGCTAGCTTTTTTGGTTTTAGCAGTATCAACAGGCAAATGGTGCTTTAACAAGTCATCTGGATTTTGCTTTCTAACACCTTTGACTTCTCAGTATCAAATGCCATCTGCTGGCCAGAACAAATTGCAAAAGGCTTCATACTGTGTTTTCCAGTAAATACCAAGGGAATGATGCCTTGCAGATTTTCTTGAAAGCAAGTGACATAGAAAGCTCAACTCCAAAGAACCACAAATTGGTCCTTCCTGTTTACCTTTCTTCATAGCAAATGCTGAGCCTCTTCCACTTGCCTTTTGGTAACATTCATCTGATATGCAGGAAAATTAAAAAAAAAAACAGATTTTGACAAGACAAAGTGGCTTAGCATTATCAGTATCATCCAGATCCCAGTAGAAATCTAGCTCTATCTACTTGATTTGTTATATTGGCTTTTAACTAAATCAATCTGAGCTTTCCACTTTGTATAGACTATTAACTATTTGCATCCCTAGCATTGGGAAGATGATGATAATAATGATGATGGAGGTGGTGGTGGTGGTGACGATGATTCAGTCATGTCTGATTCTTGGCAATTCTATGGACCAGGTTTCTCCATGTCTCCTGATCTTGCACTACTTCTTTGAGTTGTTCTATGTTCTGGCTGGCGTCAGCTTTGATGCCTCTAGTATATTGTTGAATTACTTGGCAATGAATGGGTATATAATAGTTAGATGTTTCAACCAAAACCCATGCAGTTCATCTTCACCTGGTGCTGATCAATTTTTGATCTTCCTTGCTCTTTTTTCTACCATTTCTGTTATTCTAGTTCTTTCATTTCAACTTCTGTTTTATTTGCATCCACCTCTTTTAGCCAAGCCGCATCCTTGTTGTATTTCTTTGGGTTATCCCATATCTGCTTCCAGAACTGCACTGTTTCTTCCTTGTCAGATAGTGACTTATTCATTGCAGTTTCTCCATTGATGGATTGGTAGAAATGTTTCTGATTGGATTGAAATTGGAGGTTCTGCCTATAGTTTGCAAATCGAGCTTCATATCTACTGATTTTCCTGGCTATAGCTGTTATTTACTGCTTTATTATTTCCAGTGCTTCCTTGATCTTCCTTGTTTCTAAATGGTATTTCTTGATTCTTCTTGTTCTTCAATTTCTTTTCTTTCACCTGTTCTAGCTTGCTTGCATGTGATCTTAACTTGCTGATCTTATTTTCTAGCAGCTAATCTAACCTTCCATTTTTGTGGTGCACTGTTTGTTTGTTTTTCTTCTTTGTTGATTTTGCATCCCAGATATTCAGTTATAACTGCAGCTGTGCTGTACATTAGTTGGTTTGTTTCTTGCAGTGAATTGGTGCTTATACTTGATATTGCAGTATTTGCATCTTTTAAGGCTTGTGCTAGTTGTTTCTTTGGAACAAGCTTCAATGCAGGCAGCCTTATTCTGTTGTTTTTGTGCTGTTCTAGATGCTCAGTTATTCTTTGTTTCAATTCTTTTATTTCTTTAGTTAGAGGGTTTTGTTCTTCCTGAGGAAGAGGTGCCTGGTTTCCAAATGAGAATAGTTGTATATCTCTGCTGGATTTCTTCACTGCCAACTCCCCCTGGTTTGCCTCTACATTCTGAATTACTTCTGGCAAGGCTTTGATTTCTTTGCCCTGGGTAAACCTTTGCAGTCTGTCCAATTCTGTTTCTGTGAATACTTTATTTTGCATTATAAATTGGCATTGATCTGCTAGTCTCTGTTATGTTATTTCTGATTCTGGATGTTGTTCTTTCCAGAACTGGTGCATTCATTTAGATATCCTCTTCTTGTTGGACTTGATCTGTAATAACAGATCATTATTTCTTTGTTTTCAATCACTGTGTATTTGCGATGGGTAAACACCTTTTCTTCCAGTAGTTCTGCAGCTGCTGGCCCTGGTTGCTCAGCCAACAGTCCTGAGTCCTGTAACCCATTTTTCACCAGATATCCAGGAACTCTGATATCTAGCGCGGACCTTGTTAACCCGGGCGACGTCCGAGCCGGTATGGCATTCTGCAATTTACGTCTCACCATATTTTTTATGGCAGAGACACTCTTTGTCTGACTCCTTTGATGAGACCTGTCCAGTATGGCTGAACCTCTGGCATAGCTCTCATCTTCCTCAGAGTACACAAGCCCCACAACCATGTCAAGGTAGTGCCTCATTGGGAGATGATTACAATTTCCAATCTTCTGACCTTGATGGTCTACTAGAATTTGAGGAGCCATTGTCCATATCAAAGGCTGCAGTCTCATTTTCTGCACACGTGTTGCCTGATTTTAATGATAACAGGGTTCCTTTCCTTCTTTGTTCTGGAGAGAGTTGATGGCATTCAGTATGAGTGCAAGTTTCCAGAAGAAATATGAAATAGAAAAAGCATGAATTGGATGCCAATAAGTCCAACTCTGTGCTGGAATCCACTAAACCAGGGGTCCCAACCCTTGGGCCATTGACTGGCACTGGTTCATGGCCTGCCCAGAACCAGGCCATTAAAGTGAGCAAAGCCCCATCTTTGCATGTGCAAAGTCTGGTAGCATGCGAAACCACACACATACCAGTCCATGGAACCCCCCCCCATGGAACCAGTCCCTGGTGCCCAAAAGATTGGAGACCGCTGCAGTAAACTATCCCAGATAACTGGTCATCCAGCCCCTATTTGAAAGCCTGCACTGAAGGTGGTAATGGTGTCTTCCCATTGTTTCAGGCTTTTACTGCTTAACAAGCAGTAAATTCCTTATAATATTCTCTTTGAAAAACAAACAAACAGTCCATTAGTTGTCTGATTTAAACAAAGGATAGATCAACTCTTCCTCACCTGTATGTGACAGCCTTTCACACAGTTGCAGACCACCATCATATTCTCTCTTAATTATCTCTTTTGGAAGAGAAACATGTTCAGCTCCTCCAGCCATTCTCCACACAGTGTAATGGTATGAGGGAAAGACATTGGGAGATAGGGTGAAGAGATGCCGCCTAGGGAACAGTCAGATAAGAGAAAGCATAGTCTACAGCTGGATACCAGGTGGGACAAGAGGTTCAGAAAAGACCCTCCTGATTCCCCAGACTGAAAAAGAGATGGCAGGAGAATTGTACTTTCAGACTTGCAAGATTCTGTAATGTAGCTTTGCAATAAAATATAAATTTCTTCAAACTAGAAATGTGCCTAGCTCTGAACAATCTCTTCATTTACCCTGCTTCAAATATAAAACCCTGTTTTATAAATTTAAAAAAGATTGTGAGTTTCTGTGTATTGGTGGGTACACACACATATAAAGTCTCTTTCTCGCTGTATGCACAGTCTTAAATAATTTAATATTTCAAAATGTCAGGGAAGGAAATCTTAAACAGTATTTTTCATTTGGCAAAAAAAGAAGCTTTGAAAGTGGCTTGGTCTTTTTCATAGCATCTGTGCTGTTAAAAGAAAGATTCTTATTTTTATTTTTTGTTGTTGTGGCAAAGCATTAATGAATAATAACTATTTTATGGGTGTTAGTCAGTAATCAGTGCTATTTGTCCTTGGAGCACTCATTGAAACTGTATTACTGTATATGTAGGAGGCTTGCATGGAAATTTCATCAAAATGCTCCCCTTTTGGCCTCGGTGGTAATTTAAATCATTGTGTTTTCCAGTCTTCTTTGCTATTTTTGGTAGCAGGGGAAACTATATGCTGCATAAACTCCTTTATTAGACATTCTTCTTGATTGCTCCAATGGGGAAGCTGTCAAGCGAAGTATAATGCTGATGGATGACCAGTGTTGTATGTCCTTTGGGCCTGGCACTCGGGGTAAATAGCTTTGGAAAAAGGCAGTTCCATTTAGCCATCACTGCAAACCTAAAGGGGCTGTTCACCAACTAAACTGCCATGTACTATTCACATTGTAATGTGACTCAGGCTATGCCTCTATTACATTAGGGAAGCAACTTCATCCCCTTTACATAATATTGTGCTGGAAACTGTTTCCAGATGTCCTGAACATTTTCTTCCTCTAGAAAAGAGATTTCTGCTTTTCAACTTCATTTACTTTGTAAACTTTCCTCCCCTCCAGAAGTCTTTCTGTGTTTTGGGTTTTTTTTTTCTCCTAAAGTGGAGATATTGCTTTTTGTATCAGCATCTCTATCTGTCTATGAAGATCCTCAATCATCCAAGTCATGGTTGTCCCAAAGGTGCTTTTTCAAAAGGCAATTGGACTTCCTTTGTTTTTGTTGTTTTCCTTGAAGACATTTCACTTCTCATCCAAGAAGCTCCTAGGATGAGAAGTGAAACGTCTTCAAGGAAAACAAAAACAAAAAGTCCAATTGCCTTTTGAAAAACCACCTTTGGGACAGCATCTCCATCATTTTGCAGTCTCCCTGGCTGCCCAGCCTTGGGTTTTTCCTTGGGATCTAAGGTACAGTTGGGAATTATCCTTATAGGTTGCAGGTTGCTTGAAGGAAGAGCCAACTTGTCACAAAGATGGAAGATGACAAATCCATGAATCCCATCCATGAATTCCTCTTTCTTTTTATCTGTAGAATTCAAGAGGGTTCCTTTGCTACCAAACCAAATAATGTCAAAAACTATAGCTATGGTTCTTCAGATGTGGTATGAGCAAATGTGATTTGAAAGTTTACCACAGGTTGTCCACAATGCAAGAGT
Organism: Crotalus tigris; assembly: GCF_016545835.1. NCBI lineage: Eukaryota > Metazoa > Chordata > Lepidosauria > Squamata > Viperidae > Crotalus > Crotalus tigris. Next base: position 484,249 of record NW_024096744.1, read on the forward strand.
CAAAATAGAAATATAATTTTTGATCCAGCAGAATCTTACAATCTCTCTAAAGTGTTTGCATATTCTTACTGGAATGAGATGTTGATGTTGGTGTCTTTGTCCCAGATCATCTAATATTTTACAGGGACACCAGAATCTCTTGAGATTTCAGCTATTAAATAAAAAGAAAAAACATGATTATTTAATTTGAACTTATGTGATGTTTTCAAAACTTTTCAGTGATAATGTAATGATTCACAAAATATTGGGAACCACTGATTAATCAGGATTTTAACAACCAGGACGATCTCTGGTGATGTTCACCATTATAAGTTAACAAATTTGTTTGGGATGGGTTGCTAAAAATCTTCATTCTGCAAGCATCCACTGCTCCACTACTAGTGCAGCATTCCTTCTTCTAGTCATTCATGTACACATCTCTGGTGGGATTCAATGGCCTAAATCAAGATTTCTCAACCTTGGGAACTTTGAGTTGTGTGGACCTCAACCATCATAATTCCCCAGCCACTATGGGAGTTTTTTGGGCCAGTCATCCTCTTTTAGTTCAACCTAGCTCACAGGATTATTGTTGTGGGGGAAATAGAAGGAGGGATTTATGTTGGATATGTTTGCCAGCTTGAGTTATTTGTAAAAATAATAAAGGTGGGATACAGATAAATTAAAATAAAAAATAAAAATAAGGAGTGAAAAGGTGGAGGCAGCCACCTGTGTGATGGTTATAAATCTCCAACAGAAGAAAAGAAGTGTATCCCAAAGGTACTTTATAAAAAGGCAACTGGACTTTGTTTTTCCTCGAAAATGTTTTGCTTCTCACCCAAGAAGCTTTTTCAGTCAGTTCAGCTGCTTTTTGAAAAAGTACCTTTGGGATAACCATGACTGGATGACTGAGAATCTTCATAGGCATCTGATTGGATAATTTTAAATTCAGCTCCAAGATAGACAAAAATCTCCAAAATAGTTGACAACTATTGGCCTCCCTTAGTTTTTTGTTGTTATTGATCTTAATAAAATATTGTTGGGATTCTAATTTAATTTTAGTTTCTATTTTATGCTTTATTGTAACCTACCTTGAATAATGGGAAGGAAGCTGTGTACAAATGTTTCTATAAAGACATAAGTTAACCCTCAGGCACCAAAAGCTCTTACCAATTAAAGTAATAAGAATTGGAAAAACCCTAATTCCTAAGCAACTCAGAATCTCTGGCCCTTCAATCTTCTTGCTGTCTTTTCAGTTTTCTATAGCTAATGGGAGAAAATAATAGCAGCAGTCAGTGTTTCAATCACTTCTCTTTTTTTTCAAGACTTTTTCTTTGCATTACTAATACTTCTCTAATTGGGATCCTTAGAGCATATTTGCATATTTAGCATGGACAATTCCTCCTTATTCTGAAGCTTAATTGAAGCAGAACATCCGTTCCTTTATCCCTCATTAGAAATCCAAGGAAGCTATGGCTGATCCAGCAGAAAATCCGATCTTTCATTTTTTCTGTATCTTTCTGCACATTCATAATTTGTTTATAAGTTTCTGGCTCATGTTTCCATGCTGGACAGAACAGGATTCAGATGATTGCCAAGATCCCATCAAACATGTCATCTGTTAAGACAGGGAAGGTGGTAGCCAGCTTGAGAAAGCAGCGGAAATTATAGGAGCAGGAGATACTGAGCAGCACCAGGATAGAGTGAAGAAGACTTGGTAATGAATCAGTGTTGACTGCAGTTCTCCTGGCAAGATTTCAGAACTGGTTTGCTCCTTTCTAGGGCAGATAAAGAATGACTGGCTCAAGGTCACCTAGCTGGCTTTGAGCCTAAAGCAGAACTAGAATTCATTCGCCCAGTTTTTAGTCTGGTGCTTTAATCACTGCACCAAATTGACTCTCATATGTAAGTATGTATGTGTAGATAGATACATAGATGATAGATAGATGATAGATAGATAGATAGATAGATAGATAGATAGATAGATAGATAGATAGATAGACAGACAGATAGATAATATAGAAAAAGAAGAAAAGAAAGAAAGGGGGAAGAATAGAGTTGGATGGAAAGAGAAAAAGTAGCTTTCAAGAAAGGAAAAGAAAGGATGAGAAGTGTTTAGAAAGTTTAGAATTCATAAAGCAAATAGTCTCGTTCAACCAGTGGTATCTAGAAGAGGTTCTAAAAAAAGTCAAATTGGTAACCACAACCACAAGATGGCAATTAAAGCCCCTCTTCCCTTTTAGGATGCCCTGTAAGATAAGGGGTTTGGGAAACCTATTCATTCTTCTTACAATAATGAAGTAAGTTTAAAAATGATTGCCACATGAAGTAGTGAGTTTTTCTTTGCTCAAAGTTTTGAAACAGTTTTGATGGGTGTTTTCCCGAGCTGTACTAGTGGGTTTTGCCCTGAGCAGATGTTAGACAAGACAATCTCTAGGACACTCTCCAACTATATATTGTAAGAAATTTCACCAAAATACTAAAGTGCTCTAAGAATCAGAAAGAATAAGAAACATGTATTTCAGAGGAAGGGAACAAAATGGAGGACATGTTCAGACACAGCTTTAATCTAAAGGTCCTCATATTTTGTAAGCTGCTTCAACTGAAGTAGTTTATAAATTCCTAAACAAACTTAGAGGAAGAGGCTAAACTTCCCTAATTTCACCCATAGCCTTTCTTGTTTCCTCATCATAAACTAGAAAATTCTGCAGTCACAAATTGCATAACTTAATTACATTTTGTCCTTTCTTAGACAAATGCTGACCAATTCCTTGGATAGGTCCCCATATTCTTGTGCCACAAAAGAGAAAAACAAATTGACTTGATCTAAATTCTCTTCTCTTCTTTTTATCTGGACATGACTTACAGCACACCAATGATGGTGAACCTTTTAGAGACTGAGTGCCCAAAACTGGTCCCGCCCCTGCTCCACCCCCTGCCCCACCCCTGCTCCGTCCCCCCATCCCCCGCCCTGCCTGCCCACAGTGCCATTCACTGCCTCCAAGGCCTGCTACAGATTGCCCAGGCAGCCCAGCAGCGCTATGGTGGTCACGCCCTCTGCCCGCACCCTGCAGCATCAACTGTGCATTGGGATGTGAGGGCAGACTCTTGTCTACGCTGCCTGGCTGCCATGTCCTTGGCTGCGCTGCTCTGCATGGGCCACACTCAGGGGTGACTCTCCTTCAGGGGGGCTGCTGGAGAGGAGGTCATGGGGAGAGCAAGGCTGGGGCAACAGCATGTGTGCCCACAGAGAAGGCTCCAAGTGCTGCCTCTGGCACCCGTGCCATAGGTTCGCCACCATTGAGCTACACTAAAATGACTGAATACTATCATCTTTGGTCCTTGGACTTAACATGCTCCAAATCTCTGGCTCTCATAATTGTTCTTTGGCACTCTTTCTACCAGCCTTTTGATATCCACTTTCCTAAGGAACTGCCTGAACTGCACGCATTAATATGTTCCAAGCAATCACTCTATACTCACTAAAATATAGGCAGTTTTATATTTGATTCCTTTCATAATAATCCCTGGAGTAGCTTTTCATAATGGCCGACATATTGGGTAGATGGTTTCAATATGTTATATGGCACAACCCCCAAATCTTTTTCCTGGTGGACCCCATCAATTTAGACCTTCATATTAGATACATTATGATGTCCTTCTGAATCCTAAGTTTTACAGCCTCTTCAAATCCAGTATGACAGATGTTTATACTCCCAGTCTCCTTTAAAAGAAATGAATGATGTTTTTGATGCACAAAGTTTGTTTGGATATATATAAAAAAATACACATTTTGAGTGGGAGGGAGGAACATAAAATGCAGTTTATTTGTATTGTGACTCTGATTTCTGCTCATGAGATTTCAAAAGGAAGATGGACTATCCTTTTATGCAGAGAACGGTCAGTGATCTCTCTTTTATAGACTTGGAACCACATAAATTCCTGAAATGGACAGCTTAAATTACCTCTATCTGCTGTTTAAAAGAAGGAATGGGTAAATTAAGATAGCTCTTCACATCCATTTGGGCAAAATGGTCAGTGAGTTGTTTGAGTGGCATGAGGATTCCTACACTGGGTTGGGGATTGGAGTAGAAGATCTTCAAGGTCCCTTCCTAAAATTCTGTGAAATCTGCCCAAGCTATATTAAATGTCTATAGAGATTTTCAATCATTCAGGCCAGGGTTGTCTCAGAGGTGCTTTTTCAAGAGGCAACTGGACTTTCTTCTTTTCTTTGAAGATGTTTTGCTTCTCATCCAAGAAACTTCTTCATCTCCAAGCTACATTAATTCTATGAGATGAAGGAGGATCAGTATAGTGGTGGGGTTGTTCAGAAAATATGGAGGAGAACACAGTGGCCAACCAATTGAAAGAGATCAATCTACATTCCAATACCAAAAAAAGGAGACTTAACAAAATGTGCAAAGTATGGTAAAACATCCTTAACTTCACCCGCTAGCAAAATAATGCTTAGGATCATCCAATACAGATTGGAGGTATACATGGAAAAAGAGATGCTAGATGCTCAAGCTTGTTTTAGAAAAGACCAAGGAACACTACTGCTCATTCCTGCTGGATGATCAAGAAAGTCAAATACCAAAAATAAGTAATTTTTTGCATCATTAATTATAGAACAATCTTAGATTGGGTTGATGACATCAAGCTGTGAGAAGTTCTCAGAAAAATAGCGGTCCCAGAATATCTCATTGTCCTCATGAGATACACAGGTCAGGAAATCATCGTATAGACAGAATATGGTGAAACAGACTGGTTCCAAGTTGAAAAAGAAATGCAGCAACACTTTATGCTCTTCCCTTATTTATTCAACCAATATGCTGAATGTATATTAATGGAGGCTGGGTTAGAAGATGACTGTGGTTTTAAAATTGGAGGAGGAAACATCAATAATTTGCACTGTGCTGATGACAATGCCCTGATAGTTAAAAATGAAAAGGAGGATGGATGTGGTACAAATATGCTGCTGGATGACATGCAGCTCTTAAAATTCTTTGCAGGGGGTGAAGAGGATTTATTCTCCCCAAAATTTATATGTGAAACCTTAATAGATCTATTTTGTTTGTTAGTTTTTGAAAAGTCTCAGAAAAATGTGCTACCATGATTCTGCAGTTTGCAGAAGTATCTACAGGAAGGATAAGAAAATGAAGATGGTGTCCATATCATGCCATCAAAGATCTGTCCTCTTTTTACATATTCCCATACATGAACAACAGAGGGGGGTCTTCAATCACATGATTGTGTCTACCAGCTTGAATGTTTTTTACCTTCTCCCAGCAGACAAATTTAGCAGTTTGACAGCGAAGTGTGATCCTGAATATGGGCCATGGGACATAAAAAGGAGATCTGGTAAAAACATTTGGCCTGACTCTGTTCTAGGGGTACCCTTTTTTCAGTAGTATTTTGTTTGAGATTTTTGTTAGTGGTCATAGGAATAAAGGTGGTTGATGCTTAAACTATCAGTTTATGAGTGGATGGATTTGGCTATCCTTTTTCTTTCTTTCAGTTCTTTCCCTTTCTTTCTCTCCCTACCCTGTACACTGCCAGACAGATTATCCTTATTTCTATTATGTCAACTAATCCTGCATATAGGTAGATGGTGCAAATCCCATTGCTAACTAAAAGCATCATTTAAAAATAATCTAAGGGCTCTTCACAATTCTAGGGTTAAAGCTTATCCAGCCATATCAGTAATTTTACGAGTAACATGTCTTCTCTGGAATGTTTTAGATGAAGTGTGAGAAGTTAGGAAAATTCAAACTATTATTGTGAAAAGCGTTAGTAGTACAGGGTTACAAAATAATAGGAATTTGGTGCAGAAAGCAACATCTGGCATACTGGCATGCTACTCAGTTGCCTTGGTTTCCAGTAGATTTCCAGGTGCAATTCAAGGAATTAGTTTTAACTGCTAAAATCTTGGATGGCATGGCTCATAGGTATCTACAGGACTGTTTTGTCCTGACAGATCTACCCTCTCCAATGTCCTTGTTCCAGTTGAGAATGTTAGGAGTCCCCCATTTTTGCAAGGTAAGAGCAGTTAGTGGCAGTTTTTCTCTGGTCCCTGTCCCTACAAAATTGCTTTCTGCTAGTGATTAAATTGACATTCCTATGACATTTTTGAAATGCAGAATAACAGAATTGGAAGGGACCTTGGAGGTTTTCTAGTCCAACATCCTGCTCAAGGAGGAGACCCTATACCATTCCAGACAAATGACTGTCCAATCTCTTCTTAAAAACCTCCAATGATGAGCATCCACAACTTCTGGAGATAAGCCATTTCACTGATTAATTGTTCTCACTATCAGGAGATTTCTCCTTACTTCTAGGTTGGATCCCTCTTTGATAAGCTCCCATCTTATTTTGTCCTCAAGTGCTTTGGAGAATAGATTGACCCATATAGCCTTTCCATATAGCTGCAAAGAGCTCTCTCATTGGACTTTTGAATGGTTATATCTCCTTGTTTGGGGTGGACAATAGGAATTATTGCAGGGATTGCTTATGTGTTTATTACTTGACTAGTTTTAGCCGTGTTATTTTTTACTATTAGTTAACCGCTATGTTAGAATGTGAAGTGAAATGGGCCTTAGAAAATCTGAGCAACAACAAAGCTAGTGGAGGTGACAGTATTCCAGCTGAGCTATTCAAAATCTTAAAAGACGATGCAGTAAAAGTGCTACACTCAATTTGCCAGCAAATTTGGAAAACTCAACAGTGGCCAGAGGATTGGAAAAGGTCAGTTTATATTCCAATTCCAAAGAAAGGCAATGCCAAAGAATGTTCAAACTATCGCACCATTGCACTCATTTCACATGCTAGTAAAGTTATGCTTAAAATCCTACAAGCTAGACTCCAGCAGTATGTGGATTGAGAACTACCAGAAGTACAGGCAGGATTTCGAAGAGGCAGAGGAACTAGAGATCAAATTGCCAACATACGCTGGATCATGGAGAAAGCTAGGGAGTTCCAGAAAAACATCTACTTCTGCTTCATTGACTATGCAAAAGCCTTTGATTGTGTGGATCACAACAAATTATGGCAAGTTCTTAAAGAGATGGGAATACCAGACCATCTTATTTGTCTCTTGAGAAACCTATATGCGGGTCAAGAAGCAACGGTGAGAACTGGACACGGAACCACTGATTGGTTCAAAATTGGAAAAGGAGTCCGGCAAGGCTGTATACTGTCGCCCTGCCTATTTAACTTATATGCAGAGCACATCATGAGAAAAGCAGGGCTAGATGAAACAAAAGTTGGAATTAAGATTGCCGGGAGAAATATCAACAACCTAAGATATGCAGATGATACCACTCTAATGGCAGAAAGTGAAGAGGAACTAAAGAGCCTCTTGATGCGGGTGAAGAAGAAGAGTGCAAAAGTTGGCTTGAAACTCAACATTAAGAAAACCAAAATCATGGCATCCGGCCCTCTCAATTCCTGGCAAATAGATGGGGAAGAAATGGAGGTAGTGACAGATTTTATTTTTCTGGGCTCCAAGATCACCTCAGATGGGGACTGCAGCCAAGAAATTAAAAGACGCTTGCTCCTGGGGAGGAAAGCTATGGCAAATCTAGACAGCATACTAAAAAGCAGAGACATCACCCTGCCAACAAAAGTGCGTACAGTCCAGGCCATGGTTTTCCCAGTTGCAATGTATGGTTGTGAAAGTTGGACCATAAGAAAGGCTGAACGCCAAAGAATTGAGGCCTTTGAACTATGGTGCTGAAGAAGACTCCTGCGAGTCCCTTGGACTGCAAGGCGTTCAAACTGGTCAGTCCTAGAAGAGAACAACCCCAACTGCTCTTTAGAAGGCCAGATCCTGAAGTTGAAACTCAAATATTTTGGCCACCTAATGAGAAGGAAGGACTCACTAGAGAAGGGCTTAATGCTGGGAAAGATTGAGGGCAATAGAAGAACGGAATGACAGAGAATGAGATGGCTGGATGGAGTCAGTGAAGCAGTAGGTGTGAACTTAAATGGACTCCAGAAAATGGTAGAGGACAGGAAGACCTGGAGGAACATTGTCCATGGGGTCGCGATGGGTCGGACACGACTTCGCAATTAACAACAACAACAACCGCTATGTATGTATGTGTATATATATATATATATATATATATATATATATATATATATATATATATACCAACCAATGGCAATGATATTAGATATTGTCATTTTTTACTGTGGGCACAACGGCACACATTAAAAATGAAATTTAGTTCCTTGCTCTCAAAGTGTGACACACATTTAAACATACTATATACAACATATGTATAGACTTACACCCTTACATATAAGTACAGTATGAGTAAATTAGGGTTAAGATGGCTGGCAGTTTTCTGTTTTTTTTTTTTTTCTTAATTTTAATTTTCAGCTACCCAGAATTGTTTGCACTTGGGCAGCCTCTAAATTTAAATAAGTAAATAAATATAGTTAGTCCTCAACTTATGACTCTAATGCAACCTGTCCATTACAACTGTAGTTCATGATAGTTGTAAAATGGCTCATCACATGATTGGACCCATTTTTATGTTCTTTTTTCTAGCAGTCATTAAACAAACACCATAGCTTTTGCTCAATGACTGCTGCAGTCATGCAAAGCCATTGTTTACTATGGGGCATTTTTTGCAAAAAAAAAAATAAAACAACCCAAAACAAAAACAGGAATAAGTGCTGATTTTTCAGCAAAAACATAAAACACAGTCTCATGACTGAGGGGTCCTGCAAAAAGCCATGAATGCAGGCTGGTTGCCAAGCACCCAAAGTCTGGTCACATGACTGTGGGGATGTGTCTTTAGAGCTTCAGACCAGGTCATATAGTAAGTAGTTTTTTGGGGGGTCAGTTGTAACTTCAAATGGTAGCTAAACAATTGGTTGTAAATTGAGGATGACCTGTATTCCAAAATGCATCAGAAAATAGTCATTTTATGGCCCTCCCAATTTGTATATGAAATAGGTGCAGTGGAAATTTCTCCCAAAGGATCTCTTCCTTTAATGGAAAAATCTTTTTTTTTCTCCCAAAGTGTATATTGCACCATAGGGGATGGCTAGAAAGGGGAAGAAGCAGCTAGAATTAAAATAATGATCTAAGTTAAAAGCAACAATACATATTTCATTTCTTCAGTTGCTGAACTGAATTGCACTGGGAGGGACAACCAAATAAAATGATGAATCATTTAATTAGTTTTTTTTAATGTGTGCATGTGTGTGTCTGCTCAGAAACAAACCATCTTGTCATAAAGTACTGCAGAATAAAGGTACAGTAAAAGCTCTTTGGAACCAGAAGGCAAAAAAGGAGAAAGAAAAATACAAAATGTGTACTGAACTAATTAGAGAATAAAAGAAAGATTATATCCAATGTTAAACCCACCCAAACCTGCTTTGTTTTTTTCACTTGGCAATTTGAGATATTGCCAATTGGGTGTGCACTTCACTGAAAAACTGATCACATATCACATAGATTCACACATCATTCCATCTTCTGTTTCTCAGTGCATTTTTTCAATACTCAGAAAGTTAGACATGGTAATATGAAATGTATATATCCCTATTCCCAATACATAATTTTGCTGTGTGGCTTTCTCTTGAGATGGATGGATGGAATTTTCCAAACTACATATATACAAATTTATGTGCACTTGGCTCAGTTCTGTCTCTTTGTATAAGTATTCCTTGCCAAGAATGATAGATGCCAGTGATCAATTCCATTTATTGCTGTTTTCTGCACCTTGGCAGGCTCCTGTTTGGTTGATCCAAGCAGAGTAAAGGAATTCTAGAACTCATTTCTTTGACATTCATAGATTCCCGGTCCTATCCTTTGCCATGAGTGATAGAATAGAAGCAATGAACATAGCACCACATGTTAGCTCTGGTAGTTCATAGAATGTAGAATAATAAGGACTTTGGAGATCTTCTAGTCCAGTGATGGCAAACCTTTTAGAGACTGAGTCCCCAAACCACAACCCAAAACCCACTTATTTATTGTAAAGTGCCAGAGCCACATCAGCATTGTTGTGCCCTCAGGGGGGACAGGGAATGTGTGGTCCACTGGGTGGGTATGGCTGCGGTGGTCATGGCAGACTGGGTGGGTGTGGCCGCCTCAATGTTGCTTATGGAGGGGATGCCTGTGGGGGTTGGGGAAGCCAACGAGGTAGCAGATCTCACACACTGGCTGCCCAGCCTTGTGGGGCAGTGGTCCTTGGGCAATGCGTGAGTCTGGGAAGGAGATGGTGGTGGCAGCGATCCCTGCATCACCAGGCCATCTAGCAGCACTCTGGAAGTGAAGCTGTGCCACCCATCCTTGCGCTAGTGGGGGCAGTGGCGGGGGAAGGTGAGCTGTAGTGCATGCCCATCCCTCACCACTCCTAGGGGCACATGCAGGATGATGTGGGGTGGCAACAGCAAAGGGTGGGCATGCGCCAGAGCCCACCTTACCCTGCTGCTGCTGCCCCCACCAGTGTGAGGTTGGGCGGCATAGCTTCACTTGTGGATCTGCTGCCGGCCAGGCCTGGCGATGCAGGGATCACCACCGCCACCTCCTGCTCAGCCCTGAGCATTGCCCAAGTGCCACTGCACCACAAGGCTGGGTAGCCGATGCGCAAGATCCACTGCCTCGTTGGGCTGCTGAGGCAGGGCCGGTTGTGGCCAGTGAGCAGCCAAGGTGGCTTCAGACACCCGGCTGCCCCTCCTCCTGCTTCCCTGCATGGTTGGCCGGTTGGAGCAGCAGGAGCAGTAGCAGCTGCCTAGTGGACAGGGCCCGCACTGGGTGAGAGCTCTCTTCCAGCTGTCCTGGGTCCATCTCCACCCATGCTGACGGGGTTGTACTGAGATAGAGACAGCTTTGATTCCCCCCTGCCAGCCACCCCCCCAGCCCCCTTCCCAGTGCCCCTTTTATGTAATCTTACTTGACCGCAGTGTGGATGAGAGACTCAGCTGGTGGGGGAAGTGGCTTTCCTCCATGGAGGTGACCCAGCCCTCCACCCTCCCTCAGCCAGACCCCTTCACCTTCCCCCAGCTGGGACCTGATGACCCCCACCCTCCTGCAACCACTTCAGTCTGAGACTCCTTCATCCCCCTCAACTGTACCCTCCTGCCCCCCCCCCCCGCTGGGACCTCCAGCAATTTTGCAACCGGGAGCTCCTGCCCCCATCCCAGCTCACCCCTGAACAGCGGAGGAAAGGTCAGGCAGTGAACTGGTTGTTAAATTATTTGAAACCCACCACTGGTTGCTTCCACTCACTCTCCTGCCAAAACCTGGTCCTTTTATAAGTTCTCCTCTCGCCGCTGGCTCTTGCAGCTGTTCTCAGAATCCGAATGTGTGGAGAGGGGGAGGGGAGAAGCCTGGCCCCATGTCCCTCTGCCTGGGGCAATGATGCACGTGCCCACAGAGAAGGCTTTGAGTGCCACCTCTGGCACACATGCCATAGGTTCACCACCACTGTTCTAGTCCAATCAATATTCAAGCAGAACCCTATACCATTTTGGACAAATGGCTGTCCAATCTCTTTTTGAAAAGCTCCAGCCTCACAACTCCTGGAGGCAGGCTGTTCCACTGATTAATTGTTCTCACTGTCAGGAAATTTCTCCTTAGTTCTAGATTGTTTCTCTAATGAATTTTCACATACTACTTCTTGTACTGTCCTCAGGTACTTTGGAGAATAAGTCAACCCCCTCTTTTTTGTGACAGCCACTCAAGTATTGGAAAATTGCTATCCTAATGGCCTGGTAGTCCTTCTCTTTTTTAGACTAGTCATACCTAGTTCTCTCAATCGTTCATTGTATGGTTTATCCTCCAAACCCCTTATCATCTTTGTTGCTTTTCTCTGCACTCTTTCTAAGGTCTCAACATTTTTTTTTTTTTTTGTATTATGGTGACCAGAATTGCACCCAGTATTCACTTCTGTGGTTAGAAGAAATTGCCTCACCTTGATCGAAATTACTGAGAGACAGTTTGTGATTGTTTGGGAGTATATATGATGCAGAAAAGAGAATTTGATTGGGTAACGTATCACCTGGCATCTTTCTCTTTTCCCACCCTTCTTTTCTTTCGCCTTCTGCTTCCATCTCCTCCTTCTTTATTTTACTTGAATTTTTCTCTTGTGTTATTTATGAAGAACTCCACATATTGCTTCTGTGCCCACTGATGCAGCAAATCCTGCATCTCCAGACTTTATGTGAGCAATTTCCATGAACTAGCTTGAAGCTAGCTAGCACTTTGACTGGTTATTTTTAGGCCCAAGAACACTATTGCAATTTGAATTCAATGAAAGTAGAACATTTCTTTTGCTAAATAGAAAGCAGTATATGTGCGTGCATAATTACGAAAAAACAATAATTAGAAAAATAATTACAAAAGGGATGCATTGGAAAGAGGGCAGAGAGAGCAACAAAAGAAGGTGAGAGGCTTGGAGGCTTGGTTAAGGGGAGACATGACAGCAGTCTTCAAATCCTGCATTTGAAAGGGTATCCCAAGGAAGAAGATAGGGATTTATTGCTTGTAATGTCCAAGGGCAGGGCAAGAATCAAGGAATGGAAAATGTATTGAGAGAGATTTAAATTTTAAAAAGGAGTAATTTTTTTTATGGTGAGAGGTATTAAGCAGTAAAGCAGCAGAACCTACATTACTGGGGATTTCAAATAAAGTTGCACAGCATTTGTCTGGACTGGTCTGAAAATTCCTGCTCTGGTCAGAGTTTTGTCTTAGAAGATAACAGAATAACAGAGTTGGAAGGGATCTTTGAGATCTTCTATCTAGTCCAACCCCCTGCTCAATCAGGAAAGCCAAAATATTTCAGATAAATGGTTGTCCAATCTCTTCTTAAAAACTTCCAATGTTAGAATAGAATAACAGAGTTGGGAAGGGACCTTGTAGGTTATCTAGTTCAACCCCCTGCCCAAGTAAGAGTCCCTACACCATTTCTGACAGATGGCAGTCCAGTCTCTTCTTGAAAGCCTCCAGTGATGTTGGAGCACCCACATCTTTTGGAGGCAAGTCGTCCCACTGATTAATTGTTCTGTCAGGAAATTTCTCCTTAGTTCTAGGTTGCTTTTCTCCATGATTAGTTTCCATCCATTTCTTGTGGTCCTGCCTTCAGGTGCTTTTAAGAATAGCTTGACCCCCTCTTCTTTGTGGCAGCCCCTTGGAACACTGCTATCATGTCACCCCTCGTCCTTCTTTTCATTAAACTAGACATACTCAATTCCTGCAATTGTTCTTCATATGTTTTAGCTTTCAGTCCCCTAATCATCTTTGTTGCTCTTCTTTGCACTCTTTCTAGGCACTTAACATATTTTTTATAATGTGGTGACCAAAACTGGATGCAATATTTGAAGTGTGGTCTTACCATTATAAAATATGGTATTAACACTTCACATGATTTTGATTCTATCCTTCCATTAATGCAGCCTAGGACTGCATTGGTTTTTTGGCAGCTGCAGCACACTTCTGGATCATCAGATGTCCAAGATTTCTTCAGAACCTAAGTTAAAAGTTGTCTGTCTGGCTGTCTCTCATTACAAAACAAAACAAAAGTAAATTATTTCAAGTTGAAGTTACAGAAATTCAGAAAGAGACTATATGAGGCCAGTTCTAAATTTCCTATCTTGCAAATGTTCATTTCATCAACAGCAATATAATACAGACTTCTGATATTTTCTTCATAGTGCCAGAATGTAATAAGATATAAATATGTGTATAGAAAATAAAATAATCTTTAGAAAGACTGTTTATAGTTTTGGTGTATTGCTCAATTGTTCTGGTAGGGCAATCAAAGTTGAATTTAATAGAGGTCAATGTTTTCAAACTCAAAACCAAAATAGAAAAGATATCATTTTCTAAAACACTGAGAAAAAATGTGAATTCCAAAGCACAGGGATAGAATCTCCAGAATGTGATAAATGTGTCTAATTGTTGTTCAAGCTCTGCATTCAGTCTACTTTATATCCTTAAATCATGTCTTTAATATTGATTAAAGCATTCGTCTGTCCAGAGATGAAGCTTTGGTTCCCAAATGAGGAAATTGGCAAAGATCAGAATCACTAAACCATGTATCACTATATCACAGTCTAGGCTTTTATTGCATCTCTATTTCATCATCTTCCCATCTCCATATCTCTCATTTAATGGAAACCAAAAACCTGATAATTAGCATGATAATGATAATTAACAGCCTCTGGCCCCATTACCCAGACTTCAGTCACTTCATTTTGCTTAGTAAAAACAAATCTGAAGTTGCCTGAGAATGCATAAGGAGTACTCCCTGAGTTTCAACAATTTGGTTATTCCTTCTCATCAGGATTTCTGGCCTGCATCTGTCCTTTCTCAGGAGAAAAAAATATGTTGTGGTGATTAAGGGGGTTTCTGTTATTTAAAAACATGTCCTAGATACCCTTTATTTTCTCATAGTGTGTATATATATATGTTGAATGAGCAGTGTGATGGCCTAGCGCAGAGCTCCCCAACCTTCGCGACTTGGCAGCCTGGAAGGAAAGGGAGCAGCAGGGAAATGTGGCCCTATGCACGCATACGCAAATGGGTGCGCACATGATGGTGGGGCTAGCAGGTGCATGCATGCACAAACAGGCCGCTGGCACCTGTGTGATGCTGGTGGCAGTGCTAGCATCTGCATCTACCAAGAGTGGGGGGGCTCACCAGCTATTCCCAGGGCCTGGTGGCCAAACAGGCCATGGACCAGTACCAGGCTGTGGACTCCTGGCCTAGTGGTGAAGATGCTCACCTTCCGCTTGGAAGGTTGAGAGTTCAGTCTTAGGTAGAAGCAGATGTTTCTCTCCTAGGGCACAAAGAACTGTGCTGTGAACTCCTTGTGGTGTCAGGAAGGGCATCCGGCCAGTAAATATTCAGCTCCATCCAGTTGCCCTGACGCTATCCCAAATTAAGGGAGTACAGGGTCATAAAAAGGGAGTTTTTACTGTATATATGTTGTATATATATATATACTGTATATATGTTGAAGCAGGCTATTTTTCTGGTTTGCTGGATTTCTTTTACTTCACATCTTTCCTTCTGGTTTATCCCTGTCCAAGAATAACCATAGCTGGAGGGCTTTGAAAGCTGTTGCAAATCATTCTAAGCCACTGATGATGCTCCTTGAGCTTCTATTGGCAATGTATTGTCATTATGCAATGACAGTGAAGGATTGAGGAAGTACATCCTCATCTAGAGAAGGGTGCTTACTCAATTTTCAGCCTTGGGAATCATCCAAGGACTCATTTTTAGCATAGTGGCCTTATCTAGCCTATTAGTATGCAGACAGTGCCCAACCCAACTGTCTCTGAGAAAGAATGAAAACAAACTTCTCAAATTTCCATTAACAATGATTTTGCAACTTCTAGTGATAGCAACTGGTCTGAACATTGCTTGTTTGTTATGTCTTTTTTTCCACTGCTTGTTTTTATTTTTTAAAACAAAAATAAAGGAAGAAGCAAAAGAAAAGAAACTGAGTGCTATAATATGGACACCTTTATGTTAAATACTGGGACATGATGGCTCAGTGGTTAAAGATGCTGACCTTGTCTCTAGAAAGCTGACTTTCTAGCCTTGGGTTTGAGACTCAAGTGCTTTGTGGCTGGGTGAGCTCCCATTAGTTTCCCCAGCTCCTGGCAACCTAGCAGTTTAAAAGCATGCAAATGTGAATAGATAAATAGGTACCACTTTGTGCGCTTTGGAGTATGGTCATGCTAGCCACATGACCACAGAAGTATCTTTGGACAATTCTGGTTCCCTTGGCTAAGAAATGGAGATGAGTACTACCTCCTAGAGTTGACACAGGTGGACAGGGAAACCTTTAGCGTTTACTTCTTTTGTTAAATATCTTGCAAATAGTTGATTTAAATGTAAGTCCAGGTGAGGAGTGCTCTTTTTTTCTAATTAGGGATAGGCAGTGGTAAGAGTCAGCTGCTTTGTGCCTCTTCGGCAGAACCAGTGGCTAATTTTTTGTTGCCCAGGCCCAAAATGGACTTCCAGAAGCATATTTGAATCTCACCACTGGGGATAGGAGTTGCAATGTCATTTTCATCAGAGTCTGTTTACTAACCATGTGTACAGCTTGCCCCATATGTTTGCGATTTTTTGTCCCCACCAAAGTTTGCAGAAATATTTATACTGTATTTGTCCACTTCCTTTCCTTTGGTACACTTTTCCCCACCAAGCAGTACCTTAAAAGAGAAAATAACACATAATTGCTATGATAAGAACATTCCTGTGCATTTCCCCCTAAACTACATATATTTTTGGAGTCCTGAACTGCATGCCCCCATTATGAGAAATGTGAATTTTGACACATAAGGGTTTATGGCAATATGCAGAGTTTCCTTGACAAGCAAACTAAAGCTAGATAGAACATTTCTCTTGCATTTTTTCTCATTTGCCAGTTCTCATTCAAATTAACGAAAAAGAATTTCCATATGGAATTATGTCAAGGAGCAGAATTCCAGAGATAGGCCTGGTATCAGGCAAAACTTTTTTTATTCTCCTCTGCCGGTTAATGTATTATTTTATTAATATATTTATTTTGCAACTGATTATTTTAACCTATCTGTAATGACTAGTCAAGGGCTAGACGAGGGCTTAACCTTGATGGTTGATATGTCTCATATTTCTAATAATCATGTAAGTTTTAAAATCAATTCAATTTGTAATTTTAGAATATTATATGCCAATCTGGGTAAAACTGTGCTTTGAAGAGTATAACATTTTCTTAAAAATCAATCAACAAAAAGTCCCCTCTGCCCACTTAGAGATGCATTAAGACCTTCACTTTTAGGTATCACAGATAAAGTACTATTTCAGCCTGCCTAGAAGGGGTAAAATATCTGTGGTCCAGTGGAAGTTATAGGATTTTACTCTTCACACCATTGGAATCAATAATAATGACAACATAAGGACTTATTTGCTTTTTCAACACTGGTGGGTCAGATCAATGTGTCCACTCCTTCCATTTTCCAAATAATAAGCCATAAATGAAATTACTATTTATCCAGAGCTCAGAGTGTTAAACTATATTACTGTTTTAGGAAGTTATTTTGAGGAAACTTTTCTGCATACAAACATATCAGCCATTTCCCTTCCAAGCAGTGGTGGGATTCATACGGTAGCTAATTCATAGAACTGGTAGCTAATTTTTTGTTGCCCAGGCCCAGAATGGACTTCTGGAAGCAGCAGCCATACAGAGAACCAGTTGTTTGAATATTTGAATCCCACTTCTACTTCCAAGGTAAGAAACATTATACAGAGTGAAGAATCAGAATAAAAAAAATAGTCAAAAAATTATAGGCAAGAGATGAGAAAAGGAAACATAAATAAACCAACTTTGTACAAGCACTGTTTTATACTGTCCATACTTTTCTGTCATTGTAATCATAGCTTCCACCAGATTCTGTTTGATATAGTGCCTTTGGCTCCTTAAATGTCTCACTTTTTTTTTTGTTTTTTTTTTTTTTTGAGGATCTCATCAACTCCATCTACCAAGCATAACAATCTCAGTTTTTCCCTACCTTTTTCTCAACCAATTTACTTTTCTTTCAGATATTTCATTTGAACTTTAATCCTTTGTTTTCCTTATATGATTACACCTCCTTATTCACATTTGCATTCAGTCCATCTGCATCCAGCATTCATTCATTTTTTACTTTCTTCCTTCTTGTTCCATTACACTGCGTAGCTGGATGGGGAATTCTGAGAGCTGAAGTCCGCACATCTTCAGGTTGCCAAGACTGAAAATCATTCTATACACATTTTTTAACTACCCCATTCCCACTTCATTCAGCTTACTTTTACATTTCTCTCTAATCAAAATAACAGTAACCAGCTTTGCTGAATGACTAATTGAAGTGAGCTAATTCTGGAAAAGTTGAAGTGTGCCTATAAACGATTCCAAAGATTCCTTTCAAGGAGTTTCAGCTGGATACTCTAGGAGTTCCAAAGACTTAAATTCTCATTTATATCAAGTATTATTTTTACACAATCACTAAGATCTAAATAAAAAAAAATCTGTTGTCAGCAGAGGTAGAAGACTTTTGGAGTTCCTTTGGACAAGAGATAGGTCCAGAAGGCCCAATAAGATGCACACATAAATTGAATAGCACCAAGGTGAAACATAAGTGCAAAGTCTAGCTTCTCTTTATGCAAATAATATTATACATTTAGTCAGTATAGTAAAAATATGATTATATTAGGCAAAGTGTGGGTTAGTGAGGCCAGGATGGAGAACGAATGGGGTGAATACAATGTACATTTCCGTTGATGTTATCAATTTCTTTGCTTCTGAGCCCTGCTACTTAGCTGGATCAACATGCTTGATCCACAACATGCTTACCCACAAGGTAAGCCACTTGCATATAAACAGAGTACAAACTCCACTCCTTGTAGCACTGGTGATCTTACTAGCTGGGTAACGAAACTTCTGCAAGATAATAACCAAGTTCAGAGAGCACCAAGGACCCCACCATCTTCTGTTTTAGTTGTCATGGTTCTGACTAATGAATCATTAGCTGATAATATAGGATATTATTGTTTTGCCATTAGTGGTCATTTGTTTCTTCTCCTTGTATGCTTCCAGGCTCTTGACTCTCATTTTAGTTCCCCAGGACTAAATTCCCCTGACTGGAGAATTCTGGGATTGAAATGTCTCAGCTTAAAATTGCCAAGGTTGAGAAACATTGGTCTAGCACTCAAACTCAGCCTCTGGCACAATCTACCACTAGCTCTTGCCAACATTTTAATGCTTTTCAACACATTACACAGTTCTGTTTATCTCAAAGTTCAATAAAGCAGTCTATTGCTCAGTTATTCTTTGTTTTCCTCCCCATTTCAAACTCTTCATACTGTTAAATACTCCACTGCCAGTATGGACTAAACTTTGCCTAAAGTTTTTTTTTTTTTTTTTCAGAGAAGCCATCCTGCTGTGATTTGGGCTGGAGAGTTTTTAGACAAATGTTAAAGTAAATGAGAAACAGGGAAACATAATAGCATTTGTACAACATAATTAAAACCATCAGACAGATGCAAATGCAGAAGTCTGCCATTCTATTGCCCTATCAAACTCTGCATCAGACCTGGAAAAATCCAACTTTTGGATTCAGAAGACTCCATTTAATTTCACAGACAGTGGTCTATTACTGATCTAGGGATCATCACTAAAGGAGTGTAATTGTTGCAGGTCTGTTACTACTGTATTGGTCCAACAACCTTGGGTTGCTTACAGGAAATTACTGGGGAGACAGATGAGGCTGAAAACTGTCCATTAGCTAAATCCATAATATCCATACCTAGAGTCTACTAAAATGATTGCTTCAGGTTCTTGACTGTAATGAGATAAGATAATTTTGTATTATATGAGGAAAAACAATGGAATCAGGAGTGAAAGGAGTGACATATTGGATGACATAAAAATATAGCATCAGTAATATTATTAATTCTTGTCTCTGTTTGATTGTTTATCACCCTCAATTGGATGAAATGGTGCATCATAGAAAACAAGTTTGGAATCAAATGTACTTAAATGGGCTAACTTAAAGAATGCATTAAAATTTGGGATCTATGGCTCCTGTGGGATTGAAATTTGGCAAAGTTGTGGCTGCTTTGGTGCTGCTGCACTGCTACGCTGCTGCAGTCATGTGATCATCACTTCCAATGCTCCCTGCCAGCTTCCTATAAGGAAAGTCAGTAGGGAAGCTGGCTGGAAATCAAAAATCATTCCCATTCCCACTGCTTTTTCCCCCACCTGTGATCGTTCTCTTTCTCACTTGAGTAAGAAAACATCTCTGAAGCAATGATCCAATGGTCATGGATTGTCTATTTTAATATTATGAATAGGAGGATCTAGTAACAGTATAACAGCTGGAAGGGACTTTGAAGGTCTTCTAATCTAAACCCCTGCTCATGCAGGAGATGCTTTCAGACAAATGACTGTCTAGTCTCTTCTTAAAAAACTCCAGTGATGGAGCACCCACAAGTGCTGGTGGCAAGCTAATCCACTATCAGGAAATCAGGACCTGGCTATTGGAACTATTGGTCATAAATATCTCTGGGGAAATCTGTTATAACTTTGAACAGTTGCTAAGTAAGTTAAGGACTACCTGTAGTCTACACTGACCAAGGAGAACATGATGGGGGGCAAATGAAAAAAGGCAATCTAGAAGGATATTGAGAAGAGAAATTTTGGGATCATTGAGTTCTTTCCGAGCCATATAGAACCTTCATTGTGACTTGATTCATGATAAATTTGTTAACAATGCAAGGAGCACATAATGATACATAGATTTTCTATATGCCACTTTTAGAATAATGCAGGCTATAAGAATGAACTGGACACTCTATCAATATTTCAATTTCCTGTCTGTAGGAATTGTCTACTTGGTTTATGCATTTACTGTGAACAGAGGAATATAAAATATATCACTTTCCTCATGAAATCTTCCACTTTCTCATACCTTGCATCTTCTTGAATTTAGAAAAGAAATGCTGAAGCAGAGTGGGAGGATTAAATTGCAAGAATTGTTGCTGTTCCAAAGAGAGAGAGAGAGAAAAGTCTGTATTGTTCTTTTACTAGGATTCCTAAAATTTGATGAACAATTATTTGCTTTCCCTTAATTTTTTCAAACAAAACAGTGCAGATATTGATCTCTGCTGCCCATATTGGCATTGGTCAATTGAATGTTTTACAAGACACTTTCTAGTAAGATAAATAAGATGTAGAGCAGGTTACCAGCTTTGGATACATCTCCTGATGGTAAGGTCATTCCTCCAACTAGGAAGTGTATGTGTGCAGCAAAACTAAAAAGCAATAGGGCAAAGAATGAATAGATTTTTAATGAATGTGGACTGAATATATAAGTGAGTGATATGTTGGAGCAATTTGATGATAGAGAATATGAAAGGTGATTTAATCACATAGCAAATGCAGTTCTGTGCAAAAGTGTTTGTTTTATCTGGATTTTGGAATTTTTGCATATCTTTATCACTGAATGTTAGTAGACCTTCTTGTGGGTCCTACTAACATACAAAAGGAGTTTGAATGAACAAACAACACCTTAGTTTAATCCTTACTTAAATTAATTCATAAACAAAAGTCAGCCACCATTATCCTTTAATAATTGCTTTCGCCATCTTTGGCAACATTAGTGGCATCTAAATACTTCCTGTATTTAATTAATCTTTCATATTTCTATACCAGAATTTTGATTCATTTTTTTTCATGGAAAATTGCTTCAACTCAGTAATGTTTCTGAATTTTCTTGCATGAACAATTCACATCAGATACTACCATAATATTTCTATGTGGATTAAGTCTGGATTTTGACTTAGCCATTTCAAAATATTAGATTAGTTCTTCACCAATTCTTTGTAAAGGTGTTTGTATGTTTTTGATCACTGTTTTGCTTCCTGACTCACTTCCACTTCAACTGGTGGACAGATGGCCCAATAGTCTCCTGATACAAAGTAGAATTCATACTTCCTTCAATTATAGCAAATCATGCAGTTCAAAGGAATCAAATAATAATCAAATAATGACATTACCACCTTCACAATAAAAATATCAGTATTTTAAATTTTAGAATGCAACACCTGATTTCTACCAGACATAATGAACCTATGGAATACCTAAAGTTCCACTTTTGAATGATCTGTCCATGGAATACAACTTCTAGAGATTTGCAGGATCATCCAACTGTTTTTGAGCAAATTTGTTATTCTTCCATGAATAATACTTTTATTCAGTACAATTGTGTTTGTTCACTGACCTTTTATCAAGGCAAAAGAAGGTTACAGCTTTTTGATATTTGGTTGCATCACTTAGGCAGCCAGAGATAGTACAATTCCAGGGCCTGGGATTAAGTGGTTAGGCCTCTGTTGGATATGTTGACAATGTTGTTTGCTGGATTCTTCATCCTGTTCTTTATTCTTTTCTTTTTTATAATTCTGCCCTATAATTCTGTCTATCTTGATTAGGGATTTTTGTGAGCTATCCAAAGTCAGTCTGCAGTAGAACAGCATCTAAATTAAATTAGCATATTGATGATGCTTAATTCCGTGCTGATGACTTACTTCACCTAGTGGCTTCGTGTAGATGGTAAATAGAAGTAAGGAGAGAATTGAGCCTTGAGGCACCCTGAAATGGATGGGTCTAGGCCTGGATCCCCTCTCCCAGCAGCTTGGAGGAAGGTGAAGGAAAACCACTGTAAAATTGTGCCACCCACTCCTAACCCCCAAAGTCAATCCAGAAGGATTAACTGAAAATGATCTTTGTATTCCATTGGACTGATAGTACTATTCCCCATCTCCAGACCATGTTACTACTGTTTTGAGCCAAACCCCAGATATAATGAGTGAGTTGGGCCACCAATAGTCTGGATGAGGTCCATAGTTACCATGGTGGCTGTGAAATTCTGAGCTGCCTAAATCCTGACCCAAATAAGAGGGGTTGAAGTCCACTAGAACTATAAGATTGGTGAGCTCCACTGATAACTCACCCTCAACATGAAACAGTTTCAGCCAGGGAAGCAGCTATGTGGCAAGAAGATGGTACAATACAAGCAATCCCATCTGCGCAAGGGAGAACGCCATGAAAAAGAATGACACAAGACAATTTTTTTGGGAATATTTAATTTTTTTTCCATTTAAATATTATGTAGATTAGGGTACATTGTGTACAAAACATCCATATGGTAGTGAAAGTCGCAAATGAAAATAGGAGCATTTTAATTTTTTTCTTTTTATTGAAAGAACATTTATATTCCCTACCAACAGACTGCTAGAATACAGCAATTTGTAATGGAATGTTTGGATGACCTTGGGGAAAGAGGAGATGAGATACTGCCTAGGAAATAATCAGATAAGGAGGCAGGAGCCCCCAGTGGCTCAATGGTCAGAGAAAGAAACATAGGGAGAACCCACTCTAATGGATCAAGCAATTAAAAGTACCAGTGGGAATTTTGTAGTTCCAGACTTACAAGATTCTGTTAATGTAGCCTTATAATGAAGTAGAATTTGCTATTTATGTTTCCTGTCTGGTTTACCCAGGAGGGCTGACATCAATCTTGCAAGTGTGAAAGTACAAACTTCCTCTGGCTCTTATAACTGCTTGATCCATTTGGAAGGGCCCTTCTAAGTTTCTTTCTCTGACTGTTAAGCTCCTGACTCACTTTTCTGATTGTTTCCTAGGCAGCATCTCTGCCCTTCTTTCCCCAAGGTCATTCATGCATTCTATTACAATAATATAATAATAGTACAGACCAGGTTTGGGGTCTTTACCTCTTGCACTTCACAGTGCAAATGCAGAAGGTCTCCATGATTCTTGTGGACCCTTCCAACTTTACGATGTTTATGAATCTGCCCTATAGACATCCATTTTCTGCCCTGCCCCAGGATAGTGCTTTCATCTAGTGCTGGAATCAAGAGTGAAGCAGATGTACAATATTCTTTGCTGTACTTGAATTAAAATAATAGTCTTTAGCATCTTCCCACATCATCCGAAGTAGCTTCAAAGCATGTAAAATATTAAGCTTTCTCACCCATTCCCTTGGAGAGATGTCAGGGGATTGGAAGTAACTGGGAACAAGGGCTATAGAGATAGATGAGGATCAGTCTGAGAATAGCAAATGTTACACTGCTAACCTGAAAATAGAGCACTTCTGCTCAGCAGTGGGGCACAGCCCATGTACTGACCCATATATCCTTAGTTTCAAATGGACTACAGCTCTTACCAAGACAATGAAACAGCAGTGCTGAAGGACACCAAGTTAGGCAACTTTATTTGGAAGTATTAGTTAGCCCTCTAGTTATCTGCAAATTTAATGAATGTCTATCCATTCTACAGATTTAGCCAAATCATTTATAAAATTGTTAAATGAGCCTGAGAAGTGGCCTGAAGCACCACACTCAAAACTGTAATTGTTTATTTATCTTCAGGAGCAGCATGGATACATTATCAGGCAATTTTATATATAATCTATTCAGAAATAAGTTCCACTGAATGTAGTAAGATTGCCAGGAAAATTAGGATGGAATTGCAGCTTTAACATGCTGCCACTTAAATTAAGGCCTCAGAAAAGGAGTCTTTTTGTGCATTTCTAACTGCATGTTCTCTCCATTACCATCACCATGAAGGGAAGTAAAGTATCTGAACTAGCAACCATGACTCCAGAACTGAAACAAAATTATTCCCTAAGCATCTACTGAATGCTGAAGTTAGCTGCCAAAGAATGCAAAACAAGCCACCTACGTGTGCAGCAAAGACATTCTGGTTTTACAACTTCCT
Organism: Crotalus tigris; assembly: GCF_016545835.1. NCBI lineage: Eukaryota > Metazoa > Chordata > Lepidosauria > Squamata > Viperidae > Crotalus > Crotalus tigris. The sequence goes on from NW_024096744.1 coordinate 508,512, forward strand.
GTCTCCAGGGAGCAATAAAAACACACAGCTCTGATGGGCAGTTGTGTTCTCCTTTGCTTTGAAAATTCAGATAAGTTGGCTTTGTGAAAAAAAGATCTGTGAACAAAATTTGCATAAGAATTGTTCTCCACTCCTGGCATATCATGTCATCTCCCTCGCCCTCCTCCTCTCCCTCTCCCTCCTCTGTTAAGCATCATTTTTCATCTTATCCCAACCCTTTATGTTTGGCATACTTTGCTAAGGTTTGTCACCTCTGGATGGTCCTTTGGAGTTCAGATATAGAAGAGAAGCCACTCTTTTCTGGGTATGGCTAGCATCTACCCACCATCAGCCCCAGAATAGAAACTCAAATCAGATTTGACAAAGCTATTAAGACTTTTCTTTCTTCCCACAAAAGCCCTATGTCATTACCTCCATTCAGATGAATTCAGTGGATGCTGAGGATTTGGAATTTGCTTTTCTAACAGCTGATCACTACTTTGCTCTTTCAAGGTGGTTAATGTTGTAGGCAAAAGTAAAGGCAAAAGTAAAGAGACCAAGGCAACCAGGAATTGAAGGGGACTATCCCACATGCTTACTCATAAAAATTACTCAGACATTGGATCCCAAAAAAGGCAGAATTTAGCAAGTCTTCAAGGAGAACATTGAGCGGGACTACTGAGAAAGTCTGCCTCTCTACTACTTCCTGCTGTTAAAAGGCAGAACTGAGATATGTGTGATTCTCAGATATTCATAGAACATTCATTCTGGCCTATTAAAACACAGCTTGCATATATCACAGTGATCCATCTGGTTGTAGCATCTGGAAGATGCTGCAGACTCTGTTTCCTTGAGCTGAGTGGCACTCCAAAATAATGCTTCAGTGAACTGATATGTTCAGAGTTGCTCTCTGTTTTAATCTGAATGCTAAAAGAAACTTGTGCATGTGTACAGAGGCCCTTTGTATCAGCAGATCAAAGCATCCAGATAAGATCATGTTGAACCCCTTGGATGCTCCAGCCTAAGGTAGGAGAACTTAGTTTTTCAAGCGAAAGAAGTGCAAGGAAGAAGATGGCTGTAACAACTCTGAGATGATGTCCCGAGGCCAGGGCAAGGTGATGTAGCATAGTTATAAAAGGAGCAAGACTTTAACTGTGTGGTCAAGGCCAGCATCCTGACTTTAGTTTTTCTTTTCCAGCTGCATACCCTCGGAAGTCCTGCATCATGGTGCAGTGTTAGAATGCAGTATTGCAAGCTACCTCTGTCAGCAGTTCAATTCTCACCAGCTCAAGGTTGACTCAGCCTTCCATCCTTCCAAGGTTGGTAAAATGAGGACACAGATTGTTGAGGGCAATATGCTGACATTTGTAAACTACTTAGAGAGGGCCATAAAGCACTATGAAGAGTATTTAAGTGTAAATGCTATTGCTATTGCAGGCTAGCTCTGCCACAGCCAGGAGTTTGATCCTGACAGACTCAAGGTTGGCTCAGCCTTCCATCCTTCCAAGGTTAATAAAATGAGGACCCAGATTCTTGGGGGCAATATGCTGACTCTATAAAAAGCTTAGAGAGGGCTATAAAGTACTGTAAAGTGGTATATAAATCTAAATGATATTGCTAGTGCTAGTGCTATTTCTGCCCAGTGTTCTGCTTTGATGATGCTAATAAAATATCAAGGTGTCATTCTGCAATGCCAGCTTATCACTTCCTGGCACATAAGCAGCAATGCAGCCTTTTAAGAGGTGCTTTGGCTACTTGAACCAAAATCCATAATGGGCCCAAAGTGCAGCCCAAAATGTTTGTTCCAAACAGTTTACTTGCCCATCCCCTTCTACTGGGATGAGGCCCTCACACACACTATTCCAGTGACTCAGATAGTCATAAATGGGAACTATACTAAAATGCCTTGTAAACCAATTTGCAGTAGGTGAGTGATCTCTCTGCTTGAGAGCCCTCTATTTTCATCTCCTTCTGCAAAGCACATACTTATTTAAATGCAGGTTATTAAACAGCAAAGGTTTACCACATCTTGAGAAAATGTTAGCACCCTTTAAAGAGCTCATAAATGCTTTATAGTGCATGTTTCTGAATAAATATTAGTTGCTTCTGAAAGATCTGTGAATGCTTCTCAGGGATTCAGAGGTTGGAGTGAAACAAAGGAAAACCTACTCTGGCTTACCTGTCAGAGGCTGTAATCCAACAGAAATATTTTCTGGGGAATGCCAGTACCCCGTGGCTCTGTCTCTACTACAGAACCAATCAAATGGTAGAAAAAAATCAGCCCACCAGAAAACTGTGATTGGGAATCTGTCTTATTTGAAACAATACTTACTGTTATGTGGCATCAGCCTCTGTGACAAGCTGCTTGAAAAGCAAACCCCTCATTGCCTCATGCATTGATGGCTTTGCCGTGTAAACCAGGCAAGTGTAACAGTGCAACCAAGTGGATCTTGTAACCAGCTGGGAGAAATGCTGAGAAGAACAACAGTTAACGTGATTCCAAAACTGACCTTGCCAGTTCTTCAAATGTTTTCTCTCCAGACAAAACTTACCATCCATCCTTGTTTTTCTACCCCATTTGAAGAGAAGTTTTTTTTATTTGCACTTCCGTCCCTCTGAAGCTTCTCAAGTTGTCCACATTACCCTTCCTTGAGGTCAGCTGAAGAATGGCATATGTCAGACCTGCCCCTATCTGATCTTCTAGGAAAATATAACTCTCAACTCCAGCGATGCTGATTGCAGTAAAGCCAAACGAAATCTAAAATTCCTGTGCACCAATACAGAACTAAACCCCAGGCTCTCCTTAGCTCTCCTCCTGCCATGGTCCACTCATGTGCAGCCAATCTGACAGTGCCATTATGTTTTGGGAAACACCGAGGTGTTTGGACTGGTGAAATTCTATTCTCAGGGTAAACAGCCTTGAAGATGCCAGCGCGCCAACACTAACCGGACTCCAAAATGCTCTGTTCTTCCTCAACTGTCAATCTCCCCTCCCAATTTCCCATCATAAAGGTATAGTTTTATTGCTCATTTGTCCCCTGTCCCTTCCCCAATTGATGGCAGAATGCCAACCAGGCACCAAGCCGAGGGTAAGTGGATCTGACAGCATGTCAAAGTGGCTGCAGATCATAAGAGAGATGATTGACCCATGATGGCCTATTCTCATTGCCTGTTGGCCTTCTCATAGCTAAGTTTCAAAAGTACATTCCACCCATGAGATTGTTTTTTCATTCCTTTAGCTATACATCTATAAGTAAATGACATCTCCTATAACTGTACCATGATACTACTGCACTGTAACTCACAATAAACCTTATGCACTTGACAATGTAGTCCAAGAAGATTAAAAAAATACAATTTGCCCTCCAGACTGATATAAAACTAACTTTGTCCCTCTAGTCAATGTTTCTCAACTTGGCATCTTTCAGAGGACGGATTCCCTGCTGGCTAGAGAATTTGGGGAGTTGGAGTCAACATCTAAAAACTGCCAAGGTTGGGATACTCTGCTCTAGTACAAAGGCACCTTGGAAAAGCAAAGCAATAATTATTTTTATAAACATAACTCTTTTCTAAAAGCAGTGAAGAGAACATTCTAAAATCAGTTACAAATTATTGCAAACTAAGGGGACTATGATCAAGAATCCCTTGTTCCTCTCCTTTAATTTCTCATATGGATAGGGTTTGACTCGTGACTTGATCATGTTGCTTTAGGATTTTTTGGGGGGTTAGAAGTCACCATATGTAAGTACAACTTTGGAGGAAAATATAGTTGATGTAAAATTCAAAGTATGGAATTTCATTCTTTATAAAGAATTCTTGTCCTACTAAGTCTGGGGATTAGTGGAGAGAATCATCCTATGTGGGTGGGAAGGAAGAAAAATTCAAGATATTGAAAAGTGGATTCAAGAATGGTATTCTTTGTTGATATCTGAAATATTGCTAGAGAAATTAGAAAATGGAAAAGTTTGTTTCTTTCTGGTGCAGATTTAAGAGTATGTTAGAGGATTGAGCTACAGTAGTTTTATAGGCAACTATATAAGTCTGAGCTAGGTACATATGAATATGTTTTTAGTACTTGCATATTAATAAAATAATCCTTTCCTCCATTTTGAATTGTTTTCTGTCTGTCTCTCTGTCTACCCATTTATCCATCTATTGGTCAATTCATCCATCTATCATCATTTTTTTTTAAATTTCACTAAAATAAATATAAAAATCTTTTTTTAACAAAAAAAATCAAAATGAAATTGTCGTCTGCTAAATGACAATTACTGTATTAAGAAACAATGCAAAAATCTGTTCTGCAGGTCACTCCTTGAAATCTACTGCATGGATTGTGCTTCTGAATCAACCAAGATTTGTCAAATTCTTATATTACTGAATTGACTCTGCTTATTCAGAGCTAGATCATTATATAGACTGACTCACCAAAATGTGAGACCAAAGTCTTCCATAAGATTTTTAACCAAACTTCCTGTACTCTTTCCACTTTACAAGACATCAGCATATCAACTCGGTTCTAGGATTCTTTTCCTCTTGTAATCCTGGCAAGGACTATAGAAATTTTCCCAGTTTTAGGTTTTCTATTAGGGCTTTTTTTGACATGTAACTGTGAGTGATATGAGTTGGCAAGGCAACCCAAAGTTTCTCATCAGAACTCTACTCTGGGTAAATGACTTAGGTACAGCATACATTTAATATGAAAGCTACATTACTAGAAATAGTTTACTGAAGTTTCATCCTCAAAATCTCTGTGGATTAGTTGCTAAACTTCCTATTTTATAGATAGGATGGAGAAAACAAGGAGGAGTTCAATCTCATATGGTAAACATAGACATAGAACATAGAATCATAGGCTGAAAGGGACCTCAGGCTATTCTAGTTCAACCCTGTGATCCTAGTTAAATGGCTGTCCAGTCTATTTTTGAAAACCTCCAGTGACAGAACACCCACAACTCCAAAAGGCAAGCTATTGCCCTGATTAATTGTTCTCACTGTCAGAAAAATGTCAGCTTACTTCTAGGTTGAATCTCTCTTTAAACAAGCTTCCACCCATTACTTCTTGTGAATTCAAGGAGGCATAAGAATTGCTATTGGGAATATGTAATCTTTCTAACAAAAGATGTACGCTCTTGGAACTGGTGGAAGAATGCTTGTTAAGTGTTTCTGTTTCTCCTTCTCTTCCTGAAATGAAGCTGCAACCTTATGTGCACTTAACTGAGGGTAAATCCAAATTAGCTCAATTGGACAGTATTCTGAGTAGAGATATCTACTTCTATTGTTAATCTTTTCTTTTTACTCTCTCCTGGGCACCAGCATCATTAAATGAACCTTATAAGAATAGAATATAATTATAAAGTGAATGAAAAGCTGGTTAATGGGAGTAAAGTTAGTCCCTTAATTCCATCACAGCGAACAATGTTACTAAATAAATGCTTCATAATTAGTAGCTTTTACAGGAGATTATTGCACACTTAGTTTTGCCAAAGTTTAACAACTGCCTTAATTTAATTACCTCTACCGTACTAAGGTTGGCTTATAACATGCTCCTATTGTTCTCCCCAACCATATTATTGTGCTCTTGTTTACTTCTACCGCAGGAGACAGACCTTTTAGAACATTGAATGATAGGGCTGGGAGGGACCTCAGAGGTCTTCTAGTCCAACCTCCTTCTCAAGACAGGAGACTTTATACCATTCTGATCAAATAACTGTCCAATCTTGTCCAATTGGACTGTCTAATCCAATCTCCAGTTATAGAGCACCCCCAACTCTGGAAGGCAATCTATTCCATTGATTAATTGTTCTCACTGTCAGTAAAATTTCACCTTTTTGCTACAAAAAGGCAACATAAATCTTTCAGTAATGGACCCAGAGTAGATGGATTGGCTCTTGTGATAGAAATGAAGCAATTCAACTAACCTTGGAAATGTGTCCTTCCCCAAACCTGTTTCATCTTTTCCTATGCACAAACACAAACATGTAGTGGCACATACACTCACATATATATTATATAAGAAACATTGTAATAACAATCTATATATCTAAATACATTAGTGAAAATACTGTACAGAATAGCAAGGAAAACCACTTGCAAAGCTTTGGTCTCTTAACCAAAATTGTGAATAAAAATGAATATCGCTGTGACTATTATTATGCCTCTCTACCCAGAGGCTCTTGTATGTAGGAAAAGTAGGCATGCAAACATGTGAGGTTTACTGCAACATCTGCATCAGACACAAAATTTCAAATATTATGAACTAAGTTTAGAACTTCGAAAAATATGAATCCAAGAAGAACCAAACTGATATGGTATATGCAGTTATGTGAGAAAGAAAGAGTGTATTAAAGACTCTTTAGGAGAAAGATCCAGATTCTGCCACTTGTCTTGGGACACAGTTTTAACTTAGTTTATGGAATATAAATACCTCATACGAGAGAAGGAACTTCTCCTGTGATGTAAGATGATTATAAATTCCATTCTTCCAGGATTGTACTTACACAGCAACTTTCTAATTATACTATTTTAAAAGACTTTCTGATGTAGATTTTCTGAGTAGATTCACAGAAACTGAGATTAGATTCATCCTAAATTATCACAAAAGAGTTCACTATCTCAGATATTAGAATTTATTTCTTGGCACATTGACAGTTTTGCAAGACAACCATAAAAATACTTGATTGGAGGTGGGGTTATATATCTGCAGTTATGTAACTTTTAGCAAGACTGTCTCTGGCCGAAATTAGAGTTGCAGAGCACAGAACAAGTTTGTGGTGAACCAAGACTACCTCTCTGAAAATACCACTTCCTGGAGATACAATAAAGAACATCTAAAAATATTACAACTAAATCTATCAGGATTGGAGAAATGGGATGGATGATGCTGTATTTTATCAATCCATTTTACTAGTTATTTAGTAATACATTTGCATGTGCTTTCCTCAACAAATTCAGTAATCAAAATAATTAATTGCCCAAAAATGGAGTATGATATAAACTGGGATCATATGCAAAAGATGGAGAAAGCATAAAAGTTGCTTTAGAATCCCACCTTTACAGAAAGTGTAGATTTAAATAGGTGGGATTTGGGAAGAATTATAATCCCCCTACCTCATGTGGAGTGAACCTTCTTTTATATGACTGCACTATTTCTCTTGCAGTTAGACATTTTTAAATAGAATTCACTCAGTTGTCAATACTTAGCAGAGATAGGCTTTAAGATACAGTCACACACAAGAACACAACAATAGGAAAAGGAGGACAATCTGTTCCTATGAAGATATCTTTGGCTAGTGATTCTTAAACATTTTGGTCTCAGGATCCCCTTTAAAATGATTGAGGATCCCTAAGTGCTTTGGTTTATATGGGCTATATCTGTTGGTAAGTACTGTATTAGAACATAAGTGTTAAAATATTTATTTATTTGACTTCACAGACTGTAGGAGATGATCAGGCTGAGTATGAGGCCAGGGACAAATGCATCATCAGTCTAGAGTCCCTATGCTTCTGAAAGAGACCTAAGTCCAACCTTCCCCCCCTTGAAATCTAAAGACTTTATCTGTTGACTTTTATTTTCCTGGACCATTAGTAGTTCAGATTCTTGTGTATAGGTAACATGAAATAAACTTGCAGTATTTTTTAACCTTTTTTTTTGGTTTCTGATTTCTTGCACCTGACACAGACCCCCTGAAAGTGTCTCAGGGACCCTTTCAAGTTCATACTGACAACCTCTGCCTTTGGCAGTCATACATTGCAGTAAAAATCACAACAAACTGAAACAAAATATCTGGAGAAATCCAGAAGCATAGTTCAAGAAGCCACTGATATACAGTACAGTACAGTAGCCAGGGGCCAAGCAACACCACAACCATTTCTGAGTCGTGAAGGAGTCATGGTGGTGAAGTGGTTAGAATGCAGTATTGCAGGCTGACTCTGCTCACTGCCAGGAGTTTGATCCTGACCATCTCAAAGTTGACTCAGCCTTCCATTCTTCTAAGGTTGGTAAAATGAGGGCCCAGATTGTTGGGGCAATCTGTAAACTCTGTAAACTGCTTAGAGAGGGCTGTAAAGCACTATGAAGTGGCATATAAGTCTTATTGCTGAGTGCTATGAGCTTCTGAGCTATTAACCTGAGTCTTCATCTTACCTGAAGGCTGGGTCATTTGTTTCAGGTTGAAGAGTCCTTGAGGTGGCAGGTTCAAGCATAGAAGGTATCAGGACTTGGCTTGGACTGAGGATGCCAGAAGCATAATATCAGCATCAACAATACAAATGCCCAGTTGATATCTTATTATGCTGTATTCTTTACCTTTTTAACTGTAACATCTGAGAATAAAATGGGTTAAACCCTGAAGACTTTAATGTGAGGACAATCTGTTGCTTTTTAAAAATGCATTGGATTTTAATTCCCATGAGTTTTGGTATTGTGGGAATACAAATCTACCATGCCTGGAAGAGTCCAGTTTTAGAAAGCCAAGAAATGCTAAGAATGAGGACCAAACATCTTGCACCACTCAGAGTTATTCTTCTAAAGTATTATTTTGCAATGTTTCTGATTCACCTGTAGAATTCCTTCAGCCCCATCAATTGCCTTTCATTCATTGTCTAACATGCTGTCATGTTCCTTCTAGAAAAGCAGCAAGTAGCATCTAGTAAGTAGTGTTTAGGAAATTAGCCAAATGCGGGAGCATCAGAATAAAAGACATACCAGCAAGAGACAACAGTTAAGCCATCCCTTTTCTGACATAATGCAAGCTGATTTCTCGAAATTCTTTTTCTTTTTTTCCCCAAAGTATCTGATGAACAGAATTTACACCCTTCCTGGAGTGTATGATTTCCCTTAAATGAGCTTTCTGAGATGTGTGCCAAAGATAATGACAGAGAGCTTGATGCATTTGAAGACCCCAGGAAGTTGCAATGAATGGAAGAAATGTACAGGAAAGAAGTGCCAGGTAGAAAAAGGGGTCAAACATTATCTTCTCCTATGGTTTCTTCATTTATAATGAACGCTGGAAAGAGATGTTCTTCTATGTTTTGTCCTACCAACCCTCACTTAATTTGATGAAAGCTTTAGAAATTCATTCAAAGAGGGAGAATTTCAGTAAAACTCCCACGAGCAGATTGTCGTTTTTCGGCATTTACTTAGTAAAGATGTAGCTGAAGGCTGACTGTGAATATTCTATTTTTCATTGCACAACCATTGCCTCAACAATCTATGCTCTCTTTTGGCTTCCCACCTATCACCTTGAAATCTCCAGGGAAGATATTAAAAAAAAAATTGAGGCTTTCCAGTAGTAGCACTGCAAGCCTTTGCCAAAGGAACTCTTTCCCTTAAGAAAAGTGTGGCTTATTTTCTCTTTCCCTTTTTTGAAAATTAGGGGAATTGTTCCCCTTTCGTATTTGGTGGAAAATTTAAATAGGCCATTTATGTCCAGCTTTACCTTTGAGCACTACTATATTCTCAAACTATCACTATAGATGGGTGGATTGGATTGTTATTATAATAATACTCTTTGGACATCCCCTTGGGTTTTTGCTTCTAGAAACTTTGCCCTTTATATAGCAAAGCCTCATGAGCATAATTAGTAAATATGATGCTACATTATTCCCAGGTCCATTCTTTTTTTAGCAATAAAAAATACACGATGCTTGGTGATTTACCAGGTTGTCTGCCTATATTGTCCAGCTCAGAAGGGCAACACTAGAGAAAAAACTCCTCTCCTTATTTAGGAGTCTGATACTTCAGGGGCTGTCCACCTGAGATAGAGGAAAAGAAATTACATTAAAAGGTATGTGGAGATAAAGAAAAGTAGAGGTCAGCCTCATGGAGAATTTACCTTCTCTATCTCCAGATTTTGGCAGCACAATGTATTGATGTTCTGGAGGCCACAACTTGGGTATTGGATATAGCAGTAATCCTTAGGCCTTTCCCCATTGCTGAGGTGACTTGTGCTCAACACATCCTTAAATTGGCAAAAGACTATATAGCACAAAACTCATTGTAACTGTTGGCAATCTTTATTCTTTCTCTCTTTGCAGTCATTGCAAGTCACTTTGCCTTTCCTCCAAGGTAACAGATGACAAAGGCTAAAAGATTTTACACACCTTGAGGCTGCCTTGGGAATGTTTCAGAATAATGATGAACCATCCATTTTAAAACTGGTACAGCTCAGGACAATTTAAGCTTATCTCCTTCATAGGCTGGGGATGAGATGAAAACCAGGTCTTGGGAACACAACTGAAAAAAATTGCCAGAGATACAAGTGGTGGCAGCCTTGTCTCTGTTGTCCCTGCTGAATCCTAAGCTACAAATATTCTCTTCTATTGCTCCTTTTGCATAAAACCTATCATAAAACCAAGTCAATTGATTTTGCCTGTACAATTTCACCAGGCATACATGTAACCCAAAACAATTACCTAAGCATCAGCTCAGCCTTGAAACATAGGAGAAGATCAGAAAGGAAATCAAGGTTGTCCTGTCTTGATTCTCTTTGATATAAGTGTGCATGTGTGTGTGTGGGGGGGGGATTAGAGTCTGTCAGGATTTCAAGATTCTGTTATTGTACCCTGCAACAATTAAGAAGAATTTCAGTAGTTCTTATAAAGCCTATTTCCTGTCTTGGCCTACCTTGAAGGGCTGACATTGAGGTTTCTTCTCCCTTGCTATTTTTCATCAGTTTTCCCTTATATTAATGAATGCTTGATTCTAGAAATCCTCTTCTGTTTGCATCTTAACCCTTCCTGTTAAATTGCCTATTCTTCGGGAAAAAGGGATTGTGAGCATGCTCATCTTAACCTATTACTAAGCTTTGCAAAGCCTTAAAATCCTTTCAAGAGGGTGAAATAAGTATTTGAAGAGCTGAAGATGCCATTGGCAAGCGACCTGACAGGACTAGCTATAAGTGCTCCTACAGATAAGTATCTTCAAAGTGTTGACACGGCTGGCCTGGCAAATCATATCTGTGCAGATTAAGAAGAGGAGATAATTGTTAGTGTTGAGTGAGCATACAGTATGATTCCAGTAAATATATGAATTATGGAAATCATTTTGTTTGCAGATTTGTCTTCCCCCTACCCCTGCCCCCTACCATATTAGTGTGAATATCCTGCTGGCTGTCTTCAGTAACTCTGACTATACAATCTACACTGCTACCCATCAATGACCAATAAAGGAATAAAATTTCCCTGATTATTTGTTCTTAAATACATTTTTGAGATATCACTTTTACTATAATTGCTGCAAAATATTCAATTCAGGATTATTTGCAGAATTAATTTGCAGATTTTTCTCCTGATTTTTTTTTTGGGGGGGGAGTGGTGCATCCATGAATCTACATGCCCTATGAATAGCTTTCTATATAACTAAAATAGAAGGCAGACTTGATTGAAAGCTCATCAATAGCAATAGCACTTAGACTTATATACCACTTCATAGTGCTTTACAGCCCTCTCTAAGTGGTTTACACTTAGTATATTGACCCTGACAATCTGTGTCCTCATTTTACCAACCTCAGAAGGATGGAAGGCTGAGTCAACCATGAGCCGATGAGAATTGAACTGCTGGCAGTAGGCATAATTAGTCTGCAACAATACATTCTAACCACTACGCTACCATGGCTTTTCCTTTATAGAGCAAAGTTTCTTGGTCATAAGGAATACTTTTGGTGGAGGGTTGTGGAGTACACAGGCAACAATATGTGCATGCATACCACACATCCACATCCATTCATATCACAACACATGTCCGTGACTTTTTAATCATGGAGACATTGTGAATGGGGCAAATTTTGCCCACTTATCTCCTGGGATCCTGGTCCAATTTTTGTTGCTCTACCACAGGGGTGTCAAATTCGCAACATCATGTGACGTGTCATGATGTATTGTGACATTTTTTTCCATTGACGGCAATGGGGTGGGCACGGTTTTGCTATGATGCATCCGGCCCACAGGCTGCCAGTTTGATACCCCTGCTCTACCAGTAACAGGGAAACAACTATTTTCAGGAATTGTGTTTTGAAGAGAGGGAAAACTCATTCTTCCCTTTTTCAGTGGTCCTGCTGAAAATCACTTTCTTGACTGCCATAAGCAACAGGAATAGTATGATCTGTAGAAAAATCATGAAAGAGACACATTTCTTTCAGCTGCTGATTCCAAGCTTTTTAACTGAAGGCTGATCAGCTTGATATAGGAAAATAGTAGATGGTGTTCTTGAGATCCTTACAACCATAAGCAGAGTAGCTGTGGACCCCTCTTTACACAATTATTACATACCCAAATGGGGGAAGAAGGCTCAACAAACATGGCAATTTAAGTAGGTATCACCTTTCTTGGATGTGTTTTCAGTTTCCCCTCAGTCAGCTCTCCTTCCCTCTGTCCATCCTGGCTTGGCTTGGCATCTAGCTTCTTTCTCAACACCATACACCAAGAAGGTAATCAAATTCACTGCCAGAAGATGCCTCTCGCACTAGGGAATGCATTGGGAACTAAAGAAAGGCATGGAGTTCTTGATAACTCTGTCAATTAGCATGCTAGCTGAAAAGATGGTGAATACATGGAGATAATTCTCACCATAGTCTTGAAGCCTAGTGGTGCTAGGTGGCTAATTTGGTTGGTTCTGCCAATGGTATCGTTGGTCCTCGTGTCTTATGGTGTTTGAGATCTGCTACCCCAGCCTCTGTTCTAATTCCTACCATACTGATGCCATTGTATTTGACTGCTATACTGTTTCTCCGTCTCATTTTAGTAGCTATGGATCTCCTTCTCATCATACAGTCTGGGATGCCATAGTTCTGTTGAGTTCCTGTTTTTCTGCTGTCATAGGGCAGCTCTGTGACTGAGTCAGTGCTATGCCATCTGTGGGTCACCTGACTTTTGAAGGTTCACAAACCCTTCTAGCCTCTGATACCCAGAATTCTGTCCCTGTGGATTCAAATCCCAATTGAGTTAGTGTACCCTCTGCAGCAATCTCCAGTTAAAGGTGATATTGGGTGCCAAATGAACCACTGGTTAGAAGGATCATAAGGCTTCTTCCTCTAATGGGAAAAACAGAGAATTTTGCCTGTAATTCTGTACTGCAACTATTCAGCAGGCATGTGGAAGGACGGCAGATGGAAAGATGTCTGTACTGAGCCATTAGTATGTGGATGCTCGGCAGATCGCATTCACTTGCCATCTGCTATCCTGTGAGCAAACAATACTAAGCAGTTGTTTGCCTTAGGGTTGCTCTCACTGCCTTGACTATTACTGACAAATATTAATCATCTGCAACATCCTTTTTAGTTCCCCACATTAGGGAAGGGGCTGTTCACCATTAGCTTAAAGTCACAGTTGTGCTTTCCTAAATAGGCTGCTGCAATTTAGCAATTGTTTAGTGCCAAATTCTTTCAAGTTGAAGAAAGGCACACACATTCATAATCATCTGTTTGGGATGATGATGAGGATATAAATGATTATGATGATGTGTATGTATGAAAACATGAGTTGCTACTTGCTGAGAGACATAGTTGTTATCTAACAGCCTTTTAAGTGTTGAATCATAAATGAAAGGAAGATAATCAACCCAAGTTTGAAAAGCATCTAGATGCAGATGTTAAACAAGTGATAGATTTCTGAAAGTATATTCTAGATCTTTGTGCTCTATCAAAAGTCTTCTCCTGGGTACAAACTGACTCCATTTTGCCCAGTGCACAAGGGGTCCCAAGATATATGACAATTTATGGAGTACTCAAGGGTGTGGAGCTCATAGAAGGATGCTCAGAAGATGGGACTGCCTCACAACTTCTCTTTGCTGATTTGGTTTACAGCCTGAAATTAATGTTGTCTAGAAATCTATCATACAGGTTTTTTTTTTTTTTAATCTTCTTCTCTGACAAAAGGGGCGTCAGTTTTTCTACCTTTTTCAGAAATCTTTTCAACTTCTCTTGATAACATTTCTAACTGGTTTTATTGTTAAAGCTGGGAAGGCTGCTACTGATAGTGGCAGTGACTTCTCCTATACATCTTTCCATTTGTCTGAAGCTTCCTTGGTTGCCAGTATCCCATTGTCTAAAATCATCCCGTGAGATGTGTTCCCTTCTGAAGTCTTCTCTTGGACTTTAATGGAAGCCAGAAAGCCAGGGAGATTTTAGACTGTGGGAAAACAGATTGTACAGGAAAAAATAGAAAATCACATACTCCTCATAACCAAGTGCAAGAACTCCACATTCTACTCATTAGGGGGAAAAATACCATTTTATGAAAGCAACTTCAGTATTATCAAGCTGAATAAAAAGTGACAGAAACAAAATATAGGAAAACCTGAAATGTGTCATAGTTTGTCTGTGAATGACTACAGATTTGGATTCTCTCTTAGCAAGGCATCAACTTTCTACACAAATTATCAGCAACCCACTAGAGCATTTCATTAATGATTAGGTTTCTATAATTCCAGCCAAGATTGGATATTTTTGCTCTGTGTCTGAAGCATTCAAGGTCCTGATTTAAAAAAGAAGAAACAGTCCCTTTGTCATCCAGCCAGCTGCACAATATGGTGTAGGTGGCCCCCATTTCCAAGCTGTCCACTGAGGGAATAGCCATCATATCAGCTGTGGTACAGTGAGCTGACTACATGATCAGACTGGCAACGGAAACTGCGGGTGCTTCCAAAAAACTAATCTTATCTGAGCCACCGAATTGCAAAGCAAATGACAATCAGGGATGGCTTCCGTCCAATCCATTCAATGGAAATGAAAAGGGCTTAAACACAGCTGGAGCTCAGATACAAGACCAGCTGCAAAAGTCCTGCCACTCAATTCTTAATCAAATTCACTGTGCATTTCAGCTTCTCATTCTCCTCCCCAACTAATTACAGTTTAGGCACCCCTAAACTGGGTTCAGAAGGTAGAATGTTATTTTGACTGCACACGGAGCACCTCACTGATATGCTTCAGCCAAAATTGTCTTTTCCTGGGATTGTGTGACAGCTGCAGAAGGCAGCTGCGTGAACTCAGAAACAGATGCATCTGCTTTAAGATCTCCCTGACAGATGCTACATGTGCTCTGAATCTGGATCTCTGCAAAGAACTAATACAGATTGGCCTCTGCACCAAATTTCTCAAGGAATGGAGAATTGTTTTGGATTTCCTCTTTAAGAGAAAGATATGTGTGTAAAGTCTTCCAAAAGCATATTGCAGATCTTTGAAAAGAGCATTTAATAGTGATTCTATGCTTAAATTATCTCAACCTCTGTCTGAACTCTGTTTAATATGGTCCTTTCAGAAATTTGGTGATGGTCCTTCTGATTGTTTCCTTCATGGGTTGAAGGAGAGGTTCATCTCCTTGATGCTAATCAGTAGGAAAGACCTTTGGATAATCTAAAATTCATGTTTGCCTCACCATGAGAACAAGTCATCTACCATTTTCTCTGGCAGGCATTCCCTCACCCCAGTCTTCAATCCTCCTTTCAGCAACCATTTTGTTTGGGACTGCTGGGCTGTCTGCCATGGAAGGCAGAGTCTTTGATGTTCTGAGTGGGGAGGAGAGTTCAGTATGGAACGGGAAGAAACTTCCCTTTTCTTCTTTGGTTTGGTATCAGTGTGCAGCAGCAACCAAAAAAGTTAATACAATCCTGGGTTGTATAAACAGAGGCATAGAATCAAGATCATGCAAAGTATTATTACTGCTTTATAAAATCCTAGTAAGACCACACCTGGAATACTGCAGCCAATTTTGGTCACCATATCACAAAAAATATGTTGAGAATTTGGAAAAAATTCAGAGAAGAGCAACTAAGACGATCAAATGCCTGGATTTTAAAACATATGAAGAACTGCTACGGGACTTGGGTTTGGCTGGTGTAAAGAAAAAAAGAAATAGGGGAGACATGATAGCAGTGTTCCAGTATCTGAGCGGCTGCCACAAGGCAAAGGGGGCCAGGTTGTTCACCAAAACACCAGAGGGAAGGAGAAGAAACAATGGTTGGAAACTGATCAAAGAGAGAAGCAACCTGGAATTAAGGAGAAACTTTCTGACAGTGAGGACAATCAACCAGTGGAACAACTTACCCCCAGAAGCCATGGGTGCTCCATCACTGGGGATTTTTAAGAAGAGACTGGACATTCACATGTTTGAGATGATATAAGACCTCCTGCTTGAGCAGGGGGCTGGACTAGAAGACCTCCAAGATCCCTTTCAGCTCTATTCTATTCTATTCTATTCTATTCTATTCTATTCTATTCTATTCTATTCTATTCTATTCTATTCTAGGCAATCTGACCATTTGAAGTGACAATACTGAAAGAAAATACTGAAAAAAGTGACTTGCAACCACCACAGCATCCCCATGGTCATGTGATCAAACTTTGGATATAAAATATTTTTTTAAAAAAATATTGGGTACATATTTCTGTATTTATGTTGACCATTCCTATGTCCAAAGTCCAAAGGCAGCCTGATTTAACCCAGTGATTCTTAGCACCTTCTGCCTTCCGGCAGGTCTTCCTGCTGCAGTGGGTAGTTGTCCCAAGGCCTCCGAGGAATGAGGGCCATTTTTGAGGTTGTATTGGCATCTGGAAGGAATAAATCAAAATCTGCCAAACTGGTCCAACACGGGTTGTCAGATATGATCAATGACATCAGCAAGTATTGCGGGCCCAATTGGCAAAAGAAAGCTCGGGACCATATTGGTTGGAAATATTTATTTTATTTTATTTTATTTAGAAAATGTATATTGCTGTCTACTTGAACATGGCAACTCAAGGTGGCTTACATGGATATAAAACAATATATAAAAAGAAGAAAAATAATAAAATAATAAAAAACACCCCCATGAGAACACACATTCATACTAGCCATTTAATGGTCTCCATCCCACTCTGGGTTTCCCTAGGCTTGCTGGCAGAACCAGGTCTTCAGCGCCTTCCAAAAGAATGTTAGAGTTGGGACCAGTCTAATCTCTGGGGGAATGATGGTTCAGAGAGAGGGAGCCACTATGGAGAAGGCCCTTCTTCTGGGTCCTGCCAGATATGTCTCCTAGGGGACAGGACCCACAACATTCCTTGGCTCCCTACTCTAGTGGGCCAGGTAGATGTGACCAACAAGGTACGGTCCCTCAGATAACCTGATCCCAAGGCATGAAGGGTTTTAAAGATGACAACCAGCACTTTGAATTGTACCTGGAAGCTAATCAGCAACCAATGCAGCTCCTGCAGATGAGGTGACAGATGTGCACACCAACACATCTGCATAAAACCATGTGGGCTGCTGCATTCTGCACCAACTGGAGCTTCTGGATACTCTTCAGGAATCACCCCATGTAGAGCATGTTGCAATAGTCAAGTTAGGAGGTAACTAAGGCTCTCTGCAGAAGAGGCATTCATCATGCAGTGGAGAGAGAATGGATAAAAATAGTGAAATGATGATGATGTATTTATGATGGTTGCAGCATCGCGGGATCATGGTTTGGCATTTACGACCTGCCTTTGACAAAGTCAATTGGGGAAGCCAAATTTGCTTAATGACTGTATGATTAACTTAACAGCTGCAGTGATTTGCTTAACAATCATGGCAAAAATGTTAGCAAAATTGGGCATGATTCACAATCACTTGCTTAGCAAAATCTGGTCCAATTTGTGGTCATAAGTTGAGGCCTGCTTTTGCAGAAACTGTAAAATGAGGGCATTTTCTTTGTTTTGTTTTAATTGGGATGAATTGCAAACATTCTATCAATTTCCCCTTTTAGCTCATGTGATTGGAAAAATTATAAAACTCTTCTCTACTTTTTTGTTTTTTAAAAAAGATATCTATCTTTCAAAGGCCAACTCAGAGAAGGAAAGCAACTGGTGTTTGCTGTCCTGGCATGGATAGGATGGGAAAAGAACAGAGGAATCCCCAATCAGGAGTTGGAGAGAAGAACTAACAGAATAACAGAGTTGGAAGGGACCTTAGAGGTTTTATAGTCCAACCCCCCGTGCACACAGGAAACTCTATACCATTTCAGACAAATAGTTGTCCAATCTCTTCTTAAAAACTTCCAGTGTTGGGGCATTCACTATTTCTGGAGGGGAACCATTCCACTGATTAATTGTTTTAATTGTCAGGAAATTTGACCATCATTCTGTCAGGAAAGTGTCAGGAAAGTGACCATCACCATGCCAAAGTAGAGCAAGGAATTGAAATCTAGAAGTGACTTTCTTAATGCAGCTTCAGGTATTCCTGAGAGACAAGCAGCTGAAGGCTGCAGGGCAGTACAGACCTCAGAGGGGGAAGTGGTAGTTAGAAGGTCATTGACAGATGGTGAGCATTTAATGATGGAATTTTAGGTCCATTTAGATCCCAACTTTACTCTGGAAGATGAAGGGAATCTCCCCTTGTTTTATCCCCACAAAGAAGTATCTTATGAAGCTGGGATGACAGAAAAAAGAGCAATTAAAGTCATCAAATGAGTCCCATTGTTCAGTGAGGTGAATCTTGTCTAAGCCAACATCTTCACCATTACATCACATATGATGTTCTATGTCAGGTATGTCAAACTGCCGGCCCATGGACTGGATGCGTCATGTCGAAACTGCACCTACCCCATTGCCAGCAATGGGGAAGAAGTCCCGATACGTCATGTGACATCATGTGATGTCGCAAGTTTGACATGCCTGTTCTATGTATTAAAAGATAGACCAAGACCATGAAGACTTTAAGAAGACCCAGGGAGTTTCCTATCATTTTATTCTGTAAATAGATTGGACTTCAAGAAAGTGACTTCCAAAGGTCACCTACCAAAATTACCCAGGATTTGAAGTCAGAATTGGAATTTAGGTGTCATCAGTCCAACTGTTTATAACCACACTCTGCATTTGATATTTTCAAACCAATATTGAAATTCAAAATTCACACTTCCCAGAAGAAATATCTATGCAATAGGTAGGGAAAGTAATACATTAAAATATCTACATTCAAGAAAATGGTTAAAGCATGTTTTGTGTTTTGGGAAGAACAGATACATTTAAAATAAAGGTGGAGAAGAATCACAGGCTATGGATAGTGATAACATGAAGTCACTTGAAGATCACAGTTATGATTTTGTTACCAATTTCCCTCTTACTGCCTTTCTCTCAGGGCTGTGATCTTGAAGAGTTTCCAGCTGTGAAATTAGGGCTTTGTTCATCCCATTTTAGAAAAGCTTGTTTGAGAACATGTAGTTATTAAGTTAAACTGTCTGAAATTGGTAATAACACACACACACACACACACACACACACACACACACACACACACACACAGCTCCTAAGTGACTGTGTGCCCACTGAAGACTTGGTGCACACTAGATATCTACATGTTACTGCAATTCATTGGCAATGAAGGTGGCAATCCACAAGCAAATATGATGAACATGACTTACAGAGTATTGAAATACTTCCACTGTGTAAATTGGAAGTGGATAAAAATGATCTCCATCATTGCAGCTGCTGAAAATTGTCAAAGGTAACTATTCCAGGTGGTGCAGGGTTTGATGCATCCTGTTGGAGTTGTGTTAGGCCTTTTTGTATTCTTTGCAGTAATTATGATGGATTTACCTCAACCAAAGTTACCCATACCTGCAAATTCTACTGAAGATAATAGGAATAGGCCAACATAATCATTTGTTTGATTTTATTGGATCAAATTTTCATTTGTTTCTCTTGAGGAGGTGGATAGGATACTTGACTCAGGCCACTGCCTTCAAACCTCAGCTCAGATAGGAGTGAAGTAGAGCAGTGTTTCTCAACCTTAGCAACTTTAAGATATGTAGTCTTCAACTGCTAGAATTCCCTAGCCAGCATGGAAGGCTAGGAAATTCTGGGAATTAAAGTCCAGACATTTTAAACTGGTCAAGGTTGAGAAACACTTGAGTAGAGGATCTCATAGGAGTATAATAACGAAAGCAAAGACCTTCTCAGTGAGGGTAAAAACTCATCCCATTCCTCATCTTGTTGGATTAAGCACTGGAAATAGACTGAGCTCATGCCAAAAAGTGTTGAAAGGATGGGATTTTACAGGACATCTTTTATCTGACCTGTATGCCTATCGCAAGCAGGTCATGTTATTATATGCTGGATTGTCCTTCATGGAATAGCAGTTGCCAAGGGAAAACAGGAGGCAAGGCTTTGCCCTTTCTTGTCTTGATTGTAAGCTTCCCATGAGCATCAAGTTGGCTCAGGTTGGATGCTATCTTAGATGACCCTTCAGCCTGATGAAGTTTGATGTATTCAGAGAACAGGACTTTGAATTCTTGAATAAAATTGACTCATGTTTGCTGAAAAAAACAAACACTAACACTCTTTACAAAAAGTCTTCCAATGCAGCCCCAAAAATTTTTTCTTTGATCTTGCACTAAAAATCCTGCTGGCTGGTACACATTTGTTTCCATATTTCATGTTCTGGTGAACAGCCAATCTTAGCTGATGGCAGGAGACTATTCTATCTTTACTGTCTCTATTTAAACTTTTTAAATCATTATTTGGATTCTTAAACTGCCTATTGACAACAAAGAGCAAAGGGATTCCATTTAACAGTTAATCATTTTTCTACCTCCATGTATTCTATTTGCCTTTTATATTCAAGCTAAAACTTACATCCTGCTTGTCTTCCAACTTGGAATATCATTCCATGAATCAGAATCCTGTTCTCCTGAGGGCTATTTGATCCTATCCAAAGCTGTCATTATACTAGTACTAGAGGATTTTTAGACAACTACATATAAATCTAACCCTGGTTATAACACTGAGGCATTCCTGAGTTCAAGAGCAATTTCCCTACAAAGATTTTTCAAAACAGAATATCTACCACTTTGGATAAACCCTTTTCTCATTAAGCTTGTTCCCAGCCTTTCTAAAGGATGACTTCCCTCCTTCCCAGGGCATCCAGATTTTCTTTTTAAAAATATTACACTTCTAATAATGAACCTTAAAATAACCTCTACAATAACCTTAGGGGGGGGGGGTTAAAATGCAACTGTCAGAAAGATCAGAAGCCAAATCTTTGTAATCTTTTTATCTTTTTTATCTTTTCTTTCTTGTTCACTAATCCTTTTTATTTTCTTTGTTTATTTTCTAATAATTGTACTGCTTTTATCTTGCTAAAACTTTCAGTAAACATTTACTGAAAATAAATAACCAACATTTACAATCTTTATTAATAAAGGAGAACATTGTAGCTAAGAGCTGAAATAAGGGGTCCTTGGTGCTCTCTGAACTTTGTTGTTTTCTTGCAGACAACAATCAAGTTCAGAGAGCACCAAGGACCCCTCATAGTCTTTATTTATAGCCTCATGTGGATATGTGAACCAGACATATCCAAAACATGAAACAATATTAATGTTAAAAATGAACAGTCCAATAATCAAACCAATTGTCTCCTCCTACATTCCCAAAACTGGCTTACTCTGTCTCTTGTCAGTGTCTCCTGTAACTGGTTGCTTGCTGTTAACTTCATGGGTCACTTCTTGAACTGCTTTTCTCCCTCCACCCCCCCCCTCCACCCCTCTCTCTCTTGAATCAAGGCTCCAAACAAGTTCTCAACTTCTTCTCAGAGATGAAACTTCCAGCTCTTCACATCACATTGATATAGCTGCCAGTCAGGGCTTTGGTATTTCTTGTACAGGATCCTTACCCTACTCAAAAGTAGCATTTCTGCCTGGGGGTGGGATTTTCTACACTGTTAGTTTTAAATATTTTCTTGTTTCTCTTTTCTTCCTCTGTATATTCCTAACTTTTCTATGTCACACACATAATATGAGGTTTTATATTTGGTTCTGAACTAATCCATCCTGTGTATCCTCCCAAACTAGTTTCCTGTGTTAAAACTTGTAGTACCTACCATGGAGATAGGAATTACAGATCCTAAGAAAGAGGACAACATTGAAATTTGAGCTAACTGGTATGCAATGATATATAAAAAAAATCTCACCATATTTTTGAACTAAAATAAGATTTTACTAGGAAATATTCCAAAAGGGAACTACATTCACAGCTTTCAGTATCACCATCCAACTTTAAATTACATCATTCTGAGCAAAAGCTGTCATGATGGCAATGACTTGATTTCAGTGTATATACCTGGATGATGATGAATTTCACTAAAAAGTCTTTGATAGCCTATCAGTACCTTATCTTTATAGTCTTCTGACTAATGCATCTAAATAAAATCATTAAAACTCCAAAGTGCTAAGTGAATCAATTCAGTGATGTCAAGACATATCCCTGGGCTATTTTTGATAGACCTGGCAGCATTTTACTTCATCTTCAGATGAGATATTTTTCCTCCTGCTTTTTTTTTAAAAAAGTCAGAAAACAAATATATTTAATTTGCATTGTTATTCTACATCACAAATCAAAATTCAGACACATTTTTTTTTCTTTTGTTTATTTGTGTCTAATTCTTGAAGACTACTTGGACAAGTCCTATGCAATTTTCTTGGCAAGGATTTTCAGAAATGGTTTGCCATTGCCTCTTTCCTAGACTGAGAGAGAATGATTAGCCCAAGATCATCCAGCCAGTTTTCTGCTTAAGGTGGGAGTAGAACTGATCAGTTTCTACCCTGATGCCTTAACCATCACACCAAACTGACCCGCATTTTAAAAATCACCCTGTCCATATGGTATCACAGCTATTGTCTCAGGTGTCTAGATAAAGTGTAGAAAGTTGGTTCTTGAACTAGTTTCTTTCATTAAAAATCCAAAGAATAAAGAAAAGATATTGAGACACTAGAAAGAGTGCAGAGAAGAGCAACAAACATGATTAGGGGGCTGGAGGCTAAAACATATGAAGAATGATTACAGGGATTGGGTATGTCTAGTAAAATGAAAAGAACAGAACAGAATAGCAGAGTTGGAAGGGACCTTGGAGATCTTCTAGTCCAACCCCCTGTGACTAGGGGAGACATGGTAGTAGTGTTCCAATATTTGAGCGGCCCCTACAAAGATGAGGGGGTCAAATTATTTTCCATAGCACCAATAGGCAAGACAAGAAACAATGGATGGAAACTAACGAAGGAGAGAAGCAACCTAGAACTAAGGAGAAAATTCCTAATGTGAGAGCAATTCCAACAAATGGAATAGCTTGCCTTCAGAAGTTGTGGGTGCTCCATCACTGGAGGCTTTTAAAAAGCCATGGTGACCCAGTGGTTAGAATGCAATACTGCAGGCTAACTTATTTCTCACTCCAGGAATTCAATTCTGAATGGCTCAAGGTTGACTCAGACTTCCATCCTTCCAAGGATCGTAAAATGAGGACCTAGATTGTTAGAGGCAATATGCTAACATTGTAAACTGCTTAGAGAGGACTGTAAAGCACCATGAAGCAATATATAAGTCTAAGTGATATTTCTATTGCTAAATCAACACTCCGGTTGACTGACAAAGAGTCTGTTTCCCAGGCTTTCATCATTTCCCTGGATATCTTTGTATCTGCTCAGCCAGCAACCTTACTAGTTGTGAAATTGAATGTATGTCCTTGTTGATTGCAATATGAGGCTACCAATGAGTTCTACTCATTTGACTGCTCGCTTGTGTTCTTGCAATCTGGTGGTTAGCTTCCTGCCCATCTGTCCTACACAGTCACAGAGGCAATCCATGCAGGGGATCTATAGATTACAGTAGAGATATCTTCCATCTCCAAGCAATCTTTGCAATGCACAATTTGTCCTCATATGATAGCCTCACTCAACTAGGCACCACCATAAATACTACACATAGAATAGCCCAAAGCACACATTCTAGTAGAGAGAAGTTCACTGGGGATGGGCTTCAGCATGAGTCCAAAAGCTTGGAAGACTAAACCTCTGGTCCCAGTGACTGATCCAGATTGGATCCTGCAACATTATCATGGGACATGTATATTTGCCTTCATTCAGAAGAATGAGGAGCTAAGGGAATTAGTAGTCATGAATTCATGAGTTCTAATTATTTGCTATTCATTAGGAATGACTATTCCTCAGTCTACTTGGGAGCCATCCAAAGAGTTCTAACTAGAGGGGAGAATAAAAATTATCAAATTAATAAATAAATAAACCTAACATTGATTAGCTAAATAAACTCCACAATAGCATGTTGAAATTGCTAAGTACTAGTACTTGCAAATATGTAATTGTGCAGAAAAGAGGGCTATTTATAATGATGAAAATCTTCACCCGCAGCCATGGAAATTTGCAATATGATTTTGTGTTAGTCATTCCTCCTCAAATCAATCTAAGAGATTGATGAGAAAGAAAGATCCCTCCTCTGTGTAGGATACTTTGATCTCCTAGAGAACAGGTGGGAAATAAATCTAATGCATAAAAAATTTGAGAAAACACAAGATAAAATAATTCATCATAACAGAAAGAAGGAGGTGTTCCATTGACTGGGTTCTCAACTCAAGGTTGTAGAAGTATCTCAAGTTAAAAGAATCAATGGGAATGATCCTGAAAAACCATTGAGCCATTGTCAATTACAGCAGATGGTAGCTCACTTATAGGTGATTTCATTAGCAGGGCACCATATGAATTGAATTGGACAAACTTTCCCTGGTTATGCTAATTTCCGCAATTGACAATCTGCAGTTCTGAACTCTGATTTTCTATAGATATTTGCAGGCATATCAACTAAAAGGCAATTTCATTAAGTAAACTAGCAGGATATGAAATTTGGGGATGAATTTTCAGCCCTCAAAATCATTGCCCTCTTATAAGTGTTGAGCTAAGAGACACTGGATGTTACAAGAATCTTATAGCTAAAATATGTAACAAAAAGATCATGTCTTCATGCTCTTTTTGTCTGTCTCTCTCTCTTGTCCACTTTCTTATGGGCTCAGTGAAAGATATGTTTGTCAGTTGGATAGTTTCTTTTCTTTCTCCTTTTTGGTGGTTCAGGACAGAAAACAGTTTGTAATCTAAATTGAAATCTGCAGTGGGAAGCGGTCGGGATGGAATTGAGGGCTGAAGGGAATGTGCATTAAAGAAAGCCCTTCTTGGGATTATCAGACAAAAGAAGACAATTTGTCCACATCTGAAATAAAAATTAAGTCACAAAACATTTGCTTTTCAGACATGTTGAGAATGGGCACGGCAGCATCCTGGAGCCTTTGAGTGAATCAAGAGAACCATGAAAGGAGACTATGGAGGAAAAGTCATATGACAAAACATCAAAGGTTGCATAAGCAGTAATCTATGGATGTAATATAAGGTTTAAAAGAAACTATCAATAAATAAAGTTTGCACAAAATATCTGGGTAGTTTAGCCAAGTGTTTATACGACTGTCAGCTTTCTCAAACCAATGTTTCCATCCATGTTATTGCTGGTGTTTTAGTCATGACTTGCAAACTACAGATTAGGGGTTTTGAGAATTAAAATCCCAATATGTGTGAAGGACATCAGACTGGAGAAGACTGTGCTAGAATAACTACTATTTAACATAATTCTTGCTTGCTTGACATTTGGCTTAGACAACATAGGTTTCACAAAAAGGATAATCAGCAAAAAGAAAGGAATGACTTGATGATTTTCCAGCATAAAACAATCAGACCAATGAAACTTCATGAAACATACATAAAAAAAAAACAAATACTGGGATAAATGACACATTGAAGGATAATTTAAAGCAGGGATGCCCAACCTTGGCAACTTTTAAGACTTGTTGACTTCAACTCCCCCTTCCCCAGCCAGCCAGCAGAGTTAGCACTAAGAGCATCAAACAAGCATACTAAAAGAGACAAACAATATTACATATTGACCTCACACATGGAATGCATGGAAGGAAGGGTATAGAACAAGATGTACAAAAAGACTAATGGCAACAAGCAATTATAGCCAAAGTAGATTACAAGATTTTAAAGGTATAAAGTATAGAAGAATCCCATAAAAAAATAGGTAGTTGAGTTGTGTTTCATTTATTATTACGGTATCCACTTCTAAGTTGGGAAGCAGGCAATAAACTAATGAAAAGTTATTCTTCCTATGTGAATTCTGCTATTCTGTTTGTAATACACCCTACTTACTAATGAAGTAAGTAGGTTTGATAGGCCTAGTTTACCAAAACTGAAATCAGGCCAGGGAGCAAAGGATACTTGTCTAAAATGGAAGAGCAAATAAATTGCAAGCAGGGACCAATTTTCAAATAACAAACCAACAAACATTGGATGTTAATATATTCTAAATGTTGCTATCTTGTTTGCAGCAACAGTATATTATGCTCTGATCACCCTGGTGGAGAGGGAAGCTAGAGAGAAAACTGGATCCACTGATAAATAAATCTCCCCTCAGTCAAAATAACTCTTATGATTTGAGCATCCCAAGTCATTCCAATTACAGAAACTCCCATGGGTGGCAAAATTATGAGAATATAGATTATTGAGTATTAACTGAACAGAGGGGACTGGAAGGAAGACTAGAGAAGGCTATTATAGGGAATTTGGGAACTGTGGCAGAAGTTATCCTGCTGAGAACTAGAGATGAAAATAAAACAAAAATGAAACATGTATGATGAGTCATAGAAAATATAAAAGGTACCATCTAGTTTGAAGTTATCATGATTGCTATCAGCAGAAAAAATTGTGACTCCTCCCTTCTATTTGTTTTTCTTCTCTGAATGAAATTAGGTCTTGCTGGCATAGAATGATCTACAATGTTCTCCTAAGCGTTTACTTACTAATTACCATTAATTACAAGAATGAAAAGGGCATCTTGGCTGCTTTTAACATATCATTACGATCCAGATCATTTTGTCAATATGTCAGAGAGAGGGAAGACAAAAGAACATTTGGGACCAATGAAAGTGCTGAAAATTTACTTCCAAAGATTAACAAGCGTTGATGAGATTTGAAATCAATCAATGCTGGTAAAGGGGAGATATCAAAACTGAACTTCCAAACCACTCTCCAAAACTGAACATAAAAGCTGATTTAATTTTATTTGCATTAAAGCTAAACTATCAACAAAAATCTTTGAATGC
Source organism: Crotalus tigris (assembly GCF_016545835.1). Lineage (NCBI taxonomy): Eukaryota > Metazoa > Chordata > Lepidosauria > Squamata > Viperidae > Crotalus > Crotalus tigris. The sequence goes on from NW_024096744.1 coordinate 535,425, forward strand.
CAAGAAAGAAAAAGGCTGAAAATAATAATTTGCTCTCAGTAAAAACAAAAACAAAGACTCAATTTACCATTCTGACTTCATATTGCTTATACCAGCAATTAATCCCAATCCAAAGGCATAATCTAAAATTCCAACTTTTCCTTTTACTTTCATTTTACATTTAATTGGTATGGCTTCTGATGTTCAAAGTTAGTTTTCAACATATGAAATAATGTGACACACTTGAAACAGAACCTGAGAACTGTGACAGCCTGCATCTTTGCACTGTTTTTTTTTTTTTTTTGCAAAACTAGAGACATAATTCAATATTATTATATGTATATGTATATGACATAGTAGACCACTACATATACCTTGGCCAATGAATCTTAATGGAAGGTGATACAATAAAAGGTGTATTAAATGTGGTTGGCAGGCATTTGGCAAACTAAGCATAATTTTCAAGAACAACACCCCTATGCCTGAAGAGAAAGGCTTTTGATCAGTGTGTACTACCTACTCTAACATATGCCAATGAAACATGGACACTAACCTCACAATCAATACAAAAGCTACAAGTGGCACAAAGAACCATGGTTGGCATCACAAGATAAGATAGAAAGACCTGCATATGGATTAAAGAACAAACAAAAGTATACAATATTATCAAGAATAGATTAGAATAGAATAGAGCTGGAAGGGACCTTGGAGGTATTCTAGCCCAGCCCCCTGCTCAAGCAGGAGAACTTATATCATCTCAGACAAGTGGATGTCCAGTCTCTTTTTAAAAATCTCCAGTGATGGAGCACCCACGATTTCTGGGAGTAAGCTGTTCCACTGGATGATTGTCCTCACTGTTAGGAAATTTCTCCTTAGTTCCAGATTGCTCCTCTCTTTGGTCAGTTTCCGACCATTGTTTCTTGTCCTTCCATCTGGTGCTTTGGTGAACAACCTGGCCCCTCTACCTTGTGGCAGCCCCTTAGATACTGGAACACTGTTATCATGCTATCACTTCTATCAAGAGAGTAAAAGAATTGAAATGGAAATGGACTGGTCACATAGCAAGAAGAAGTGATGACAGGTGGACCAAGACAGTCATAGAATGGATCCCACTTGATAAAAAGTGTCCATAAAAGAGACCTAATACAAGATGGATCAACAACATCAGCAAGTATTGCAGGCCCAATTGGCAAAGGAAAGCTCGGGACCGCAGAAACAAGCAGAAGAGGCCTTCATTCTGCAGTGGATAGACAATGGCTAAAATGATGATGATATATCCCTTGCCCCAATACTTTTCTTCTCTTTCTCCTTCTTTAATCCTTTCTGAAATTGTGGAAGGCACAGGGACATCCCTTTTAACCTACTCTGAAATTTCCAGGTGGTTTAAGGACTGCATCCATGAAATGATTTCATGATTTTTATTTTGTTTTTGGGGTGAGTTCTCATCACTTGCCTCTAGCTCCTGCCTTGCCCACCCAGCAATTCAAAAGCATTATTGCAAGTAGATAAATGGGCACCTCTTTGGTGAGAAAGGCTAGCTACACAAGGAGAACAGGAGCCAGCACTGAACCTGCCTAGACATGAAAACAGTAGAAGAGGCTCAGACAATGTCATCAACCTGAATGCCAGTAGTCAGAAGGTGCAAGCTACTTCATCCATACTGTGGATAGGTGTGCAGCTGTGAAACTGAACAAACTAGCAATTAGGCTGTCAGGACTATGCTGTAAAGTATAGATCTCCCTGACAAATGCATGCCATATTAAATAAATAAAATAGACAGGAATGAAGGTCCTCATTTACCTAGTTCTACTGGAGTTTTTTTGAAGGGTCCCTGGTGTTTTCTGAGCTTGGTTGTTATCTTGCATATGTTTCATTACCCAAACTAGGTAGTATTATCAGGGTACCTTTTCTCTCTCTCTAATCCTTCTTCTTCTCAAGGAGTTTCTTCCATAGCAGATAGAAAAAAAAAATGTCAAGGCCCTTAGATCTTGATCTTTTCAATATTATTATTTTATACCAGAAGCAAATGCCTTCCTCATCAGCCTTCAAACCTGTGCAGGTCTGGTATTGTAGTTACTTTAGCCCAGGATCCTAAATAGATGCTATTTATAGTCCCTGAGAGCTGGAGTACCGATAAGCAATAATGGCAAATGTGTTTTTTGATATGAACCTTTGATATGAACTCTTATCCCTGAGATGTGATGTGCCACCATCTGTCTTTCATTTTAACCTGGTTTTCTTCTACTTACAACACCTCATTTGCATCCTTCTCCAGAGGTATCTAGAGTGACATGTTAACTTGTATTGGAAAATGTTAGCATTTATTCCATGTTCTTGCCTACTTTCTTTAAAACACATGCACACAAGACTCTGAATGGTTATTTTGACATGCGGACATTTAGGTAATGAACAGTGGTGGGATTCAAATATGTGAACAACTGGTTCTCTGTGTAGATGCTGCTTCCAGAAGTCCATTCTGGGTTTGGGCAACAAAAAATTAGCTACCGGTTCTGCCAAAGTGATGCGAACTGGTTGAATACCACCACTGGTAATGAGAAAGGTATTATCTCATTAATACTATGGCCTAAGAACTACACAATTTTAGTATGGGAATAGAGTGAAAGGAAAAAGTCACTGAATTTTGACTCATTATAAGGAAAAAAAATATTCTTTCTTTTATCATGCAATTTGTATCCTGTCCTGGAGTCCACAGGGCACTCCACACATCAAGCAACAATGGAAATTAAAAAAAAAGTCATCAAAACTTTAAAAACATTCTAATTCAATTCTAACAAATCTTAATGTAAATTAAATTGAAGTATGCTTTCTTTTGTTTGCTTGTTTGCTGCCTTTTAGTTTGCTTTGTTCATCATTACTTATGCAATTTCCATAGCACTGCTCACTCTGAAAAAGAATAGCATGGATGGATGTGTGTGTCTGTATTCTAACTCATGGGTAATGTCTGTATCACTCCTCAGATGTTAGTCCTGCAAGACAGTCCAAACATAAAGAAAAGCAAGGAATATTAGCTTTATTTTTATTCTAAGCTTACATCAATAAGCTTGCAAGATGGAAAGTTTTCTCCTCTTCTTTCTGTTTACGCTGTGGAAAATTAGGGAAGGTCCCTTCTAAAATATTTCCTATGCCACACACACACACACACACACACACACACACACACACACCCTTTTGTGCATTGAGACAACTTTTGCATGCTAGTTATCCCAACTGCGACTTTGCCTCCTGTCTCCCAAGGCCATTCCCACATACCATTACATCAGAAGTTCTTTAGCTCCCATCACTGGAGATTCTTTCTTTCTTTCTTTCTTTCTTTCTTTCTTTCTTTCTTTCTTTCTTTCTTTCTTTCTTTCTTTCTTTCTTTTCCTTCCTTCCTTCCTTCCTTTCCCTCCCTTCCTTCCTTCCTTCCTTCCTTCCTTCCTTCCTTCCTTCCTTCCTTCCTTCCTTCCTTTCTTTCTTTCCTATAACATTACAGAATACATCATTAACTGTTGTTTTTATTTTCAGTACTGCTTCTTACTGCTGGGAGATCCTTAGGAAGTCCAGCAGTCAGAATGTGTAGACTATTTAGTCTTGACAAGGCTTGTCTACACTTCACCACACTGGAGATACTGATCTGAATTGGTAGGAGTTGGAATTACACTAGCATTTGAAGGGTCATCTAGCTTCAGCAACTGTAAAACCTACTTTGGTGCATTATTGTAAGCAGGAAGTTCCCAAATAAAAAAGTTGTCTCTCTAGTTTTTCCTACACTCACTTTTCAGATATTTTATGTTTGACTTCTGTCAATACCTGTATAGTGAATTAGGAAGCATCTGCCATTGGTCAATCAATGCCATTTTACTGAAGATATCAACTTGATAAAATCCAAGATTCTAGCTAAAGTATCCTCACTTCATTCTTGAGTTGCTCAAATATTATTCAAATGTTTTGAATACCAAGTTCACGAAATGAAGGAAAAGGGAGAAAGTAACAGCATATTACTTCTGCTTTAATAACTGTGATACATTTAAATTACTGTACATCCCTTAATAGAAACACATAAAATGAGTAAGAAAAAGATTTTTCTCAAATCTCCCTTTCTCTCTTACATGGGATTTTGAAAGCTCTTAACTCTTCTTATCACAGCAAAGGCCTCCTTTCTGAGTTTGGTAAGGCCTGGAAATACTTCCATTTTTTTTTTGTTGGTATATTTTTTTTAGCTGGTAGGAAGATGAAAAGTGCTAGGAGCCTGATGTCTTAAAATTTTTTGCAGATGTCAAATTCCGTTAATTTTGCAGTAAGTGAAATGGCCAAATATATATGGTTGTTTGGGTTTTCAGCAACGAAGCTGAAAACACCAGCCTGAAGATGACGAATGGGACTTTGTCGAAACGTCGCCAAGACACTTCCAATTTTACGCGGGAGAAAACCCGAACAACCAAAGACCTACATACAAACAACCGTGAAAACCTCAGAAAACACACACACACACACAAACAAAAACGATCTCTCAGCCCTGAAGATGTTGGGGAGTTTTCCCAACGAAAGCTTGGCACCTTTTTTAATATAGTGAAATACTTTTAATAAAGTATTTTTACTTTTAACTCTCCCGGTGATCGCACATCATTTATTCTGTTTATAATTATGCCTGGGAGTCGCATTTTTACCATCATTATTGAATAGATAGATAGATAGATAGATAGATAGATAGATAGATAGATAGATATATATATAGAGAGAGATAATAATTTGCTAAATTTACATGCTGGCTGACTCCTGGCCATTCTGGGAAGTTTACAATTATTAGAACAACAAACAATATAAATAACCTTCCACAAAAGTTGCATAAGACAAAAGAACAATGACGGCAAAGAAAACAATATTAGAGGGGAGGGAAAAAAAGGAAGAAAGAGGCATCAGTCATTCTGGACAAAGGCCTGGGTAAAGTGCCATTTGTTCAGGACTCTTCAAAATACCATAGAGCAGAGGTCCCCAAACATTTGGGCACTAGGGACTGGTGCCATGGAGAAAGTTTTTTTTCACAGACCAGAGGGGGTGTGGTTTTGAATACTGCCTGCATCCCAAGGATGGAGCTTTGCTTGTTTGTGTAGCCTGCTTGTTGGTATGCTGAGGACCAGTGCTAGTCCCCGGACCAGGGGTTGGGGGTTGAGAACCCCTGCCATAGAGTGAGGGTTGTTTGAATTTTAGGGGGGACCTCATTCTAGACACTCCTACAGAGGGCAGGTGCTGCTGCAGAGTGTCAACACTGCTAACATTGGTGAAAATGCAATGCATTTTATCTTCTCCTTTAACATGCTTTTCTTGCTTTTAGAAATAGATGAGCGGGGGGAGGGGTTGGGATGAAAACTCAGCTAGCCATAATAATAACACTGCCATGGGAACCCAAGGACAAGTTGATAACATTTTGGTGTACTGAAGAGCTGGGGAGAAAGCCTGCACTTTAAGCTAATTGAGAAATGTGTTTTATGACAGTTTATTGGGGGTGAGAATTGCACTTTATTACTTTGTATCCAGGGGAAAGGAATTTAGATTATGGGTTCAACTATGTAGTGCTGATATTTTGTTTCCTGAATAAAATGTTCTTTAAGGAAGAATTTTGCCTTGAAGTTCTTTTGATGGGTTTTATCTATCAGAACCATGACACAGAGAAGGTACACGTCCATGCTCCAGAAAGATGCCATTGTTTAATTGATGGAACCTAGAGCATACCCACTCTCCCACACTGAACCAGCCAATGTGATGGAATGTAGTAAGGAGGTAGATTTCTGGATGGGAGGGGGTGCATTCCTGGGGAATAAGAGGCAACTCAGTTTGGATAATGGTTCACAGAGTATATTAGACATGCAGATAGAAGAGACTTTAGTCTGGCAAGATTTTGTCTATAGGTGTGAAACTATAAAGAACTCACCATTGAAGAATCGCCATGTGTCTTTATTGGTTTGGAGCCTGACAGCCAAGCAGATACTATACTAAAAGAACAGAGCTTTCTAATACTAATGTGAACATTTTTACTGTCTGATAAACAGATGTTAATATTCATGAATTGACAATGCTCTGATGTTGGATTCCTGCATTAAACAGAGAGTTGAACTAGAGAATCTTCAAGGTACCTTCCAATCCTTATATACTATGATTCTATATATTTATATCTATGCAAAAAACAATGAACAGGGTCAGGGAGTTCTGTGAGGCTAGAAAGTATCAATTTGCTGAAGTAAAGGCCTCAGCAGATTTCCAGGGAAGCTGCCTCTGGATTCCAACCTTTGATGGAAAATTTGGTGATTTCTAATATGTACAGACTTCAGTCAGAATAGACCTGGAAGGGACCTTGGAATCTTCTAGTCCCTGATCAAACAGCCCTATACCAAGGTGGCTGTCCAGTCTTTTCTTAAAAATCTCCAATGATGAAGGGCCCACAACTTCTGAAGGCAAGCTGTTCTATTAGTTAATTGTCCTCACTGTTAGGGAGTTTCTCCTTAATTCCAGGTTGCTTCTCTCCTTAATTAGTTTCCATCCATTATTTCATGTCTTGCCTTCTTGCCCTCTTCTTTGTGGCAGCCCCTTAAATACTGGAATACTGCTATCATGTTATCCTTAGTCCTTCTTTTCTCTAGACTGGCCAATTCCTACAATTGTTCTTCATATGTTTTTGTCTCCAGGCCCTAATCATGCTCCTCTTTGCACTTTTTGAAAATCTCAACATCTTTTTTGTAATGTGGTGACCAAAACTGTACACTGTATTGCAGGTGTGGCCTTAATAAGGCTTTATAAAGCAGTACTAATACTTCATGTGCTTTTGATTCTATGCTTCTGTTTATACAACCAAGGATTGTATTAGCTCTTTTGGCTGCTGCTGCACTCTGCTGATTCATGTTTCAGTGATCAACCACTAGGACTCCAAAGTCCCTCTTACAGTTACTGTTTTTGAGCCAGGTTTCACTTACTGTGTACGTGTGCCTTTGTTTTTTCCTGATTAGGTGTAAAACCTTGCTTTTCTCCACATTAAATTTCATGTTGTTGGATAGGGCCTATTTTTTAAGTCTATCAAGATCTTTTTGGATCCTGAGCTTGTCTTCTGGGTGTTGGCTATTCCTGCCAGCTTAGTGTCATCTGCAAATTTGATGAGTTCCCCTTCTATTCCCTCATCCAAGTCATTTATGAAGATATTGAAGAGTACTGGGTCTAAGATGGAACCTTGTGGTGTCCCACTGCTTACTTCTCTCCATGTGGATGCAGTACTCACTGAGTACGGTTTGCCAGCCAGCTACAGATCCATCTGTTGGTGATACTGTCTATCACACATTTTTTTAGTTTATCATTTTCTAGCTATTCTTGGAAGAGGGAGACAGGGAGCAAAGAAATGATTAAAAGGAAAGATGAGAGACAGTGAAATTACCAAAAGTGAAATTCAACCAAAGCAGCAATGAACATGGGGACAAATATTTATGCACTATATAGTTAACAAATGCCAGTTTGTTTTTGCACAGAGGCTTAATTCAATTAATTAAAGCTTTCATTACTGCATTCACACAATATACTAACCTTGATTAGTGTTAATCTTGTTTAGCATTTGGTATGGTTTAATTGATGAAACCAAGACCATTGGGCTTAGTTTATGGTTCATTGTAGTATATGAGGTCCCCAAAAGTGTTAATTCAGATGTCAATGCTGCTAACATCAGATGTTCTTGCTTTGACAACAGATGGAAATGCAGCCATTTTCTCTATTGATTTTAGAATTAGTTGCTGCTGGGAGGGGGAATAGGGATGAGAGTCCAGCTAGTCATAACAATAATAACTTAATCGTGGGAACCCAAGGACATTGGGCCCAGAGCTGTTCATATTTTGGTGGGCTGGAGAGCTGGGGAGAAAGCCCGCACTCCAAGCTAATTGGGGAATGTGATTTATGACTGTTTATCGGAGGAGGGAATTGCACTTCATTACTTTGCATCCAGGGGAGGGGAATTTAGTTTCTGGTTTCAACTATGTAGTACTGATACTTTGTTCCTTGAATAAAAGAGTCTTTAAGGTAAACAATGCCTCAAAGTTCTTTTGGAGAATTTCATCTATCAGAACCATGATATCAGTACTGTAATCAGATTCAGCATGATATGTCATAGCTGTAGATTGATCTAAATCAGGGGTGTCAAACTCGCCACATCATGTTATGTGTCATGATGTATCGTGACTTTCCCCCCATTGCCGGAACTGGGATGGGTGCGGTTTCGGCATGACATATCCAGCCTGCAGGCCAGCAGTTTGACACCTCTGACCTAAACCTTTGAACTTTATGTAATCTCTGAAAAATAGCTTTTGGGTTTCTAATGAATTCCAGCTCTACTGTTTGTCCATTATTTTTAATTCTCTTGGACTGATCTCAAGATGCCCCTTCTTTTACAATAGGAATGAAAAATAGTTCATCATCATGAAACAGTTTAGCTAAAATTCATTCAAGGAAGTCACATAATTTCTCAGGGATTAAATGAAACCAAAAGTTTTACGATGCTAGACAGGATAACTAACACAGCTGCCAAAATTCAGGTTCAATACCAGAAAGATACTTGGGCACACTAAAGAGTAGATCATTAATTTCTGGAAATTAATCTGAAGTACTAGACCCAGAAGTGGGATACCACTTCAGCAGAACCGGTAGCTAATTCTTTGTTGCCCAGGCCCAGAATGGACCTTTGGAAGCAGCATCCACACAGAGAACCAGTTGTTCACATATTTGAATCCCACTACTGACTAGACCTCTTTATTATCACTCATTCTTCAGTATCAGAATGTTCTGCATTGTATTAAATACTGCTTTATTAATGGCCATTATCTATAAGTAAGTCTGTCTCTCACCTCTCTTAGCATTTTCTCCTTCCATTCTCTCCCCAACAGCTCAGCAACAATTTCATTAGTCTCAAGTGAGACAAAAAGAAATTAATCTTTTTATAGTCTTTTCCATAACTCGGGCCCATGTATCTGAGGAAATGAACTGTGAACACAGAAATTCATGTGATCTAAGTTGACTACAAGAAGGATCTTCCTCCCCCTCCTCCTCCTCCTCCTCCGCTTTAATTATATTATGACCTTCTGAAAATTACAAAGGGATTCTGCAAGGGTTCAAACATCCTTACTGCTCACTTGTTGGATCCAGAATGCCCACAAAAAAGCCTTCAGCGTTTATACTTTTATGGTTGGTCACACAGCCAGCTAGATGCTTAGAGTGGATTTGGCATTTTTATCCACCCATCAATTTTTTTCTGGTATAATATATTTGTATTAGTTTATCAAAATACAAATAATTTTAAAAAGTAATAAAAAACTAGAAGGGGTGAGGGAAAAAGAAAAAGAGAGAAAATATAGTGTAAAGAGGGAAAAGGAAAGAAAAAGGCACCAACTTCCGACTCTCTTTAGCACAGTAGAAGATAACAACATTATAATCTCTATATCTAATCAGCAAAAATAAAATCAAAGTTTCATATAATTTTTTCATTGCAAGCATAAAATCCAGAAGCAATTTCCAAATAGAAATAAAATTAAATATATTCTCTTATTTGGATAAAAGAGTCAATTTGACCATCTCTGCTTCTCCTTGTTGCGGGAAATAGTATATCCTTCTGTATACTCATTAATCTTTATAAACTGTCATAATTTATATTAAAATAATTTGTTATATTATTTCATTTTTTTAGCCCTAAAGGCAGAAAATACTTTTTCTAGTTTTGATATTTGACAATTTTTTAAAAAAATACTCAAATATTATATATAAAAGGGAAAAATACCCTTCATTTTAAACTCAGAATCCAAAACACAAAACTACATTAAAGCTTTCATTCAATTATACACATCACACCAATAAAAATCCAATTAATTCCAGTTAGTTCATTGGATTTAAAACTCTTCCTCAAGTTTGTCCTCATGGAGTAAAACTTTGGGAATTATTCAATATTACATAGCAGGACAGAAAACATGCATTTACAAACTCATTTTATAAATACAAAATTACCTTAGAGCTTTCTTTTAATATGTATATCAAACTTATAAAAATCTATCCTAACTAATTCAGTCATTAAATTTAAGTCACTCCCTCCAACTTATCTTCATAAAACAAGTCTTTTTCTATTCAGGAGTGTCTATCAAATCTCTTTTCTTCAAGAAATTTTCAGCCTTGTTAATATACATGAAAAAGGAGTCCCAAAGTGGTTCTGTTAACAGTTGTAGATTAAGTTGGAATACTTCCCCGTAGAACAAAGTCTTCTTCTCTGAGATGTCTGAGATCATATCTTTTTTTCTCAAAAAAATTCTCAGCCATGAAAAAAAAAAATCCAAACTTAACCTCTTAAAAATTGTGAATTTGCTTGGCACTCTTGTTTCAATTGCACTGGGAGGGTTATATTCAAACCATCATCATAATAAAAGCTGGTGTCAGATTTATATTCCAAAGTTACAGTTATTTGCATTGTCCAGTATTTGTGGATTTGTCACAATGGGTTGATAATTTTCTACATCTACTTGTGTCTCTTGTTCTTTTTTAATATCATCTGTATGGTTTGTGTCTTTAGTCTCTAGATGATTTATGATATAAATAATTTTCTGTATGGAGCTTTCAACGATTTCCTTGATGACAGACTCCAACGCAGGATTAAGCATCTCTAGTGATAAAAAAAAAAATATTTATTTTACTTATTTCTTTTATTTTTTCTGACCAATCAGAGTTCATGAAAATTGGAAAATTTCAACTACCCACAACAAAGCAATCCAGAGCTACAGATTATTTTAAACATAGTAACATAAAACCACAACTTTTATCTTATGATTCTCTATCTCTTATTTTAGCTGCCTCCAGCAACCCTCTTCCTTGTCATTTAACAATAAAGCAGTTCTCAAAAGTGATGCAGAGCTTCAAAAAGGAGTAATAAGCTGTGACTAAGAGAGCCTCTTTTAGCTAATAAAGATAATAGTCTCGTAAATTGGTTAAGAAATGAAGGACACGACTTATTGTACATTTGAAACATAAATAACAAAATGGCTGTTTGGTCCAAGAACAAAGTGATTGCAGCCCTGCCCCCTAGCTTCAGCTCACCAGCTGCTTTGAAGCACCACTTATAAAACTACTTGCAGACTGTTGCTGTTTTCGGAGGTTCCTGGGGAATGATTTTAGGACTCTCCCTAACCCAGGAGAGTCAAATAAATGAAAGGAAAGCCTATTGCTTCTGTTGTTAAATTCGAAAAATGACAGTCCAGAGAGAGATGATTCTCTGGGTGTGCCAGGTGTTGGCCATGTCTTCACAGGAAGTTCCCACCCATCGAGTCTTTTCCAAGGACCTGGGATAGACAGATGCTGCTTCATGGTGTTAAAGGTATCATCACAAGGTGTAAGCTGTTCCAAGTAAAGCTGCCTTTTGCAACTAACTGATAGCTGTATTTTGGTATTAGTTTTATTATTTTATTTTTTTTTGCAAACAGGAAGAAGGTATCTACAACTTAATAATAATAATAATAATAATAATAATAATAATAATAATAATAATAATCCCCCAGTGAGGCACTACCTTGACGTGGTTGTGGGGCTTGTGTACTCTGAGGAAGATGAGAGCTATGCCAGAGGTTCAACCATACTGGACAGGTCTCATCAGAGGAGTCAGACAAAGAGTGTCTCTCCCATAAAAAATATGGTGAGACGTAAATTGCAGAATGCCATACCGGCTCTGACGTCGCCCGGGTTAACAAGGTCCGCACTAGATATTGGAGTTCCTGGATATCTGGTGAAAAATGGGTTACAGGACTCAGGACTGTTGGCTGAGCAACCAGGGCCAGCAGCTGCAGAACTACTGGAAGAAAAGATGTTTACCCGTCGCAGCTACACAGTGATTGAAAACAAAGAAATAATGATCTGTTACTACAGATCAAGTCCAACAAGAAGAGGATATCTAAAACGAATGCACCAGTTCTGGAAAGAACAACATCCAGAATCAGAAATAACAGAACAGAGACTAGCATATCAACGCCGATTTATAACACGAAATAAAATATTCACAGAAACAGAATTGGACGAACTGCAAAGGTTTACCCAGGGCAAAGAAATCAAAGCCTTACCAGAAGTAATTCAGAATGTAGAGGAAAACCAGGGGGAGTTGGCAGTGAAGGAATCTAGCAGAGATATACAACTGTTCTCATTTGGAAACCAGGCACCTCTACCTCAGGAAGAACAAAACCCTCTAACTAAAGAAATAAAAGAATTGAAACAAAGAATAACTGAGCATCTAGAACAGCACAAAAACAACAGAATAAGGCTACCTGCATTGAAGCTTGTTCCAAAGAAACAGCTAGCACAAGCATTAAAAGATGCAAATACTTGCAATAGCAAGTATAAGCACCAATTCACTGCAAGAAACAAACCAACTAATGTACAAGCAAAGCTGCATATAACAGAATCCCTGTGATGTAAATACCTGGGTGCAATCCCAAAACAACTGGAGCACCACTTGAACACCATTGGCATTGACAAATTTGCTATTAGTCAATTGCAAAAGGCGCCCTTATTAGGAACTGCTTCCATCCTGCGACGATACCTGTAATACCATCAAACATCCACATCTGCCTATCCCAGGTCCTGGGGAAGGACTCGATAGGGAGACAAAATGCCAAATCCAGTCTGAACATCTGGCTGACTGTGCGATGATCCATAATAATAATAATAAAGAACAAACCAACTAATGTACAGCACAGCTGAAGTTATAACAGAATACCTGGGATGCAAAATCAACAAAAAGAAAAACAAACAAACAGTGCACCAGAAAAATGGAAGGTTAGACTAGAAAATAAGATCAGCAAGTTAAGATCACATGCAAGCAAGCTAGAACAGATGAAAGAAAAGAAGCTGAAGAACAAGAAGACCAAAGAATACCTAATCAAGAAATACCACTTAGAAACAAGGAAGATCAAGGAAGCACTGGAAATAATAAAGCACAAAATAACAGCTATAGCCAGGAAAATCAGTAGATATGAAGCTCGAATTGCAAACTATAGGCAGAACCTCCAATGTCAATCCAATCAGAAACGTTTCTACCAATCCATCAATGGAGAAACTGCAAGGAATCAGTCAGTACCTGACAAGGAAGAAACAGTGCAGTTCTGGAAGCAGATATGGGATAACCCAAAGAAATACAACAAGGATGCGGCTTGGTTCAAAGAGGTGGATGCAAATAAAACAGAAGTTGAAATGAAAGAACTAGTAATAACAACAAAAATGGTAGAAAAAAGAGCAAAGAAAATCAAAAATTGGTCAGCACCAGGTGAAGATGAACTGCATGGGTTTTGGTTGAAACATCTAACTGTTTTACACCCACTCATTGCCAAGCAGTTCAACAATATACTACAATGAGGAGAAATTGAAAAGTGCTAACAACTGGGAAAACCTACCTAATAATGAAAAATCCAGCAAAGGGGCAACACCAGGTAACTACAGGGCCAACTTACCTGCTTACCAACAACTTTCAAAATTACTAACTGGTGTGGTAGCTGATGCGTACAACAGCTCTATTGAAAACAATCTTTTTCCACCTGAGAAAAGGAACCACCCCAATAGCAGAGTGGAACCAAAGATCAATCCTCATAGCCACAATGATCTTGGAAAACTGCAGAGATGAAGGAAGACCAACCTGAATGTGGCATGGATTGACTACAAAAAGGCATTTGACTCTCTGCCACATGACTGGATAATCAAGTGCCTAGAAATAACAGGAGTCAGTAGAAACATCAAAAAATTTGTGCAAAGATCGATGGCACAATGGAAGACACAGTTGCAGATCAATGGTGAGAGAGTGGGAGAGGTTAATATCAAGAGAGGAATATTTCAAGGAGATTCATTATCACCATTACTATTTGTTATTGCACTGTTTCCTCTGTCAACAATACTGAATAACTCAGGACATTGCTATCAAACATCAAAAACATCTGCCAGACTATCCCACCTCCTTTATATGGATGATCTGAAGCTGTATGGAAAAACATCATCTGAAATAGAATCGCTGCTCAACACTGTCCGTATATATAGCCAAGATATTGTATGGAGTTTGGCTTGGACAAATGTGCCACACTTACTATCAAACAAGGAAAAATAGTGAAAACTGAAGGAATCAAGATGCCCCACGAAAATAACATTAAGAGTCTGGATGAGGAGAGTACTACAAATAACTTGGTATCCGTCAATCTGACAACAATCAAGCACACTGAAGTCAAGAAAAAGATTAGAAGTGATACATCAAGAGAGTGAAGATCCTTTAAGTCCAAAAAAAAAACCTCAATGGAGGAAATACCATAAAGGCAATCAACATCTGGTCAATTCCAGTCATTAGATACACAGCTGGAATAGTGGAATGGACTCAAGCAGAACTAAAAGCAATGGATAGGAAGACCAGAAAAATAATGACAATGAATCATGCCCTTCATCCACGCAGTGACATTGATAGACTTTATCTACCAAGGCAAATAGGTGGGCGTGGAATGCTACAAGTACATCAGATGGTTGAAGAAGAAAAAATGCTTTGGAAGAATATCTGAAAAACAATGATGAAGATGCACTGAAATTAGTATATCAGGAAGGCTTACTGACTACTGGAGATACCAAACTGGCCTACAAGAAAGACCAAATGAAGAACAGAATAGAGGCATGGGAAGACAAAGCACTACATGGCCAATACATGAAAAAAATAGCTGGGAAAGCAGATAATAATAAAACCTGGCAATGGCTAAGAGCAGGAAACTTGAAGAAAGAGACCGAGGGACTAATTCTGGCTGCACAAGACCAAGCCTTAAGGACAAATGCATACAAAGTCAAAATTGAGAAGACAGCAACAGACAGTAAGTGCCGCCTATGCAAAGAAGCTGAAGAAACAGTGGCCACTTGGTAAGCTGTTACAAGAACATTGCACAGACTGATTACAAGCAGTGGCATGACAAAGTAGCAACAATGGTGCATTGGAAGATCTGCAAAAAATATCATTTGACTGTAAGCAAAAACTGGTGGGATCATAAAATAGAGAAAGTCATAGAAAATGATAAAATTAAACTGCTCTGGGACTTCAGAATTCAAACAGACAAACACCTGCAACATAACACCCCAGACTTAACAATTGTGGATAAGAAAGACAAAAAAGTCTGGATAGTGGACGTGGCAGTGCCTGGAGATAGCAGAATAGAAGAGAAAGAACTGGAGAAGATAACAAAATACAAAGACCTACACATAGAAATAGAAAGACTGTGGCAAAAGCAAGCAAGGGTAGTACCAATAGTCATAGGCTCCTTGGGCGCAATCCCAAAACAACTGGAGCACCACTTGAACACCATTGGCATTGACAAATTTGCTATTATTCAATTGCAAAAGGCGGCCTTATTAGGAACTGCTTCCATCCTGCGACGATACCTGTAATATCATCAAACATCCACATCTGCCTATCCCAGGTCCTGGGTAAGGACTCGATATGTAGACAAAATGCCAAATCCAGTCTGAACATCTGGCTGACTGTGCGATGATCCATATAATAATAATAATAATAATAATAATAGTGAACTGAAGGAATCAAGATGCCCCACGAAAATAACATTTAAGAGTCTGGACGAGGAAGAATACTACAAATACTTGGGTATCCTTCAAGCTGACAACATCAAGCACACTGAAGTCAAGAAAAAGATTAGAGGTGAATACATCAAGAGAGTGATACAAATACTTTGTATCCTTCAAGCTGACAACATCAAGCACACTGAAGTCAAGAAAAAGATTAGAGGTGAATAAATCAAGAGAGTGAAGAAGATCTTAAAGTCCAAACTCAATGGAGGAAATACCATAAAGGCAATCAACACCTGGGCAATCCCAGTCATTAGGTACACAGCTGGAATAGTGGACTGGACTCAAGCAGAACTAAAAGCAATGGATAGGCAGACCAGAAAAATAATGACAATGAATCATGCCCTTCATCCACGCAGTGACATTGATAGACTTTATCTACCAAGGCAAATAGGTGGGCGTGGAATGCTACAAGTACATCAGATGGTTGAAGAAGAAAAAATGGCTTTGGAAGAATATCTGAAGAACAATGATGAAGATGCACTGAAATTAGTATATCAGGAAGGCTTACTGACTACTGGAGAGACCAAACTGGCCTACAAGAAAGACCAAATGAAGAACAGAATAGAGGCATGGGAAGACAAAGCACTACATGGCCAATACATTAAAAAAATAGCTGGGAAAGCAGATAATAATAAAACCTGGCAATGGCTAAGAGCAGGAAAATTGAAGAAAGAAACCGAAGGATTAATTCTGGCTGCACAAGACCAAGCTTTAAGGACAAATGCATACAAAGTCAAAATTGAGAAGACAGCAACAGACAGTAAGTGCCGCCTATGCAAAGAAGCTGAAGAAACAGTGGACCACTTGGTAAGCTGTTGCAAGAAGATTGCACAGACTGATTACAAGCAGCGGCATGACAAAGTAGCAACAATGGTGCATTGGAAGATCTGCAAAAAATATCATTTGCCTGTAAGCAAAAACTGGTGGGATCATAAAATAGAGAAAGTCATAGAAAATGATAAAATTAAACTGCTCTGGGACTTCAGAATTCAAACAGACAAGCACCTGCAACATAACACCCCAGACTTAACAATTGTCGATAAGAAAGACAAAAAAGTCTGGATAGTGGACGTGGCAGTGCCTGGAGACAGCAGAATAGAAGAGAAAGAACTGGAGAAGATAACAAAATACAAAGACCTACAAATAGAAATAGAAAGACTGTGGCAAAAGCAAGCAAGGGTAGTACCAATAGTCATAGGCTCCTTGGGCGCAATCCCAAAACAACTGGAGCACCACTTGAACACCATTGGCATTGACAAATTTGCTATTAGTCAATTGCAAAAGGCGGCCTTATTAGGAACTGCTTCCATCCTGCGACGATACCTATAATACCATCAAACATCTACTTCTGCCTATCCCAGGTCCTGGGTAAGGACTCGATAGGTAGACAAAATGCCAAATCCAGTCTGAACATCTGGCTGACTGTGCGATGATTGATAATAATAATAATAATAATAATAATAAAGTTGGGAAGGATCTTGGAGGTCATCTAGTCCAACCATCTGCTTAGGCAGGAAACTATATACCATTTCAGACAAATGGCTGTCCAGTCTCTTCTTAAAAACTTCCAGTGTTGGAGCATTCACAACTTCTGGAAGCAGGTTGTTCCACTGGTTAGTTGTCAGGAAATTTCTTCTTAGTTCTAGGTTGCTTCTCTCTTTGGTTAGTTTCCATCCGTTGTTTCTTGTCCTGCCTTCAGGTGCTTTGGAGAATAGCTTGACTCCTTTGTGGCAGCCCCTGAGATATTGGAACACTTCTATCCTGTCATCCCCTCATCCCGCTCTTCATTAAACTAGACATACCCAATTCCAGTAACCGTTCCTTGTATGTTTTAGCCTCCAGTCCCCTAATCAACTTTGTTGCTCTTCTCTATACTCTTTCATGAGTCTCAATTTCTTTTTTACATCATGGTGACCAAAACTGGATACAGTATTCAAAGTGTGGCCTTACCAAGTTGTTGTAAAGTGGTATTAACACTTCATGTGATCTTGATTCTATCTCTCTGTTAATGCAGCCTAGCACTAGCTTTTAACCTTGAGATTCACTCTTGAGAAGGAAATGTCTACATCTTTGCCAGATAGAACTCAAATCTCTTAATCAGCCAAGGGCTACATCCCCGGGGGGGGGGTTACACTCACTTGAGCAATCCTTTCCTTCTCCATCACCAATGTGTACCCAGCTGCTGTTTCATCAAACGCTACTAAACAGCAGCAACAGCACTGCTGTGATTTCAGGCATGATGCATTACAATTATTTTTTGTAGGCTTTTCTTTAAATGCTCATGTGCAGTTGTATGGATTGATAATACCATTTTGAAAAAGCAAGCTTCATACAGTTGGAATTGAAACTAGAATTGTAATGAGGTTATTTTTTTAATGTTGTTTTGAATTAATCAGCACAGTATTTGGATATTTATCTATGAAATGGTGGACTTCAAATAAATTCTACCAGAATCAATATTCATTACAGAAGGAATAGATTCCCCTCAGGAATTGAGAGCAATATTGTGGTTTCTTGGACAGAGATTAGGCTGAACAGGAATTTTTGCAGAGAAGACTAGAGCACAATTTTCAACAGAAGGCATATAAATAAATGGAATTGTCTGGAAGAAGATGCCCATTTAAGTAAGAATAAATATTTGGAGAGAGATGCCACAAAATATGTTTTTCTTGGTCTATCAGACACAAAGAATCAGGCTCACATTAAGTTCTAGTTAAACCAATTCATTGCTCCTGCCTATACATACAAATCTAATGGTCAGCACTAAATTGCTGCTAAGAAGAGCTAACAGAATTCACAAGGAGTTGGACTTAGACCATTTCTGGGAACATAATGATCCCAGTCTGATCCCTCTCTTGACTCCACCCTCAGCCTTTATCTGTCTTTCTCCTACATATACACAATTACAGTTGTCACTGGACTTCTCACCAAAGGAATGCAGAAAATCCCCAAAGCCCACAACAAGATCACACTCTTTGAAATGAGACATAAATAGGTCATTTCATAGGTATAAACCATAATGAAAGGAAGTATCTGAACATGTACCGAGTTTTTTTTCCTGGCTAACCACATAAGCGCAAAGGTTCAGAAGAAGTGAGCTTCTTAGATAGTAATGACTGGCTGATGTTTTGACTAGTTATGTTTCTTGGCACATTTGGCTGAGAAGACTTGCTGGTTGAAGGTGAAATAAGTTCCTTTGATTTATCCTGATAAATAGTGTAACTAGAGAAGAACCATACATATGCCAACATTTGTCTCAACAGTCGTGCTACTTTTCATCCAAAATGAGAATCTCACAGATTCATAGGCAAATCTGAATGTAAATGATTCCAGCATCTGCTCTTTCTTTTAGTTTCTATAGCAATTTATTATTATTATTATATATGGATCATCGCACAGTCAGCCAGATGTTCAGACTGGATTTGGCATTTTGTCTACCTATCGAGTCCTTACCCAGGACCTGGGATAGGCAGATGTGGATGTTTGATGGTATTACAGATATCGTCGCAGGATGGAAGCAGTTCCTAATAAGGCCGCCTTTTGCAATTGACTAATAGCGAATTTGTCAATGCCAATGGTGTTCAAGTGGTGCTCCAGTTGTTTTGGGATTGCACCCAAGGAGCCTATTACTATTGGTACTACCCTTGCTTGCTTTTGCCACAGTCTTTCTATTTCTATTTGTAGGTCTTTGTATTTTGTTATCTTCTCCAGTTCTTTCTCTTCTATTCTGCTATCTCCAGGCACTGCCACGTCCACTATCCAGACTTTTTTGTCTTTCTTATCGACAATTGTTAAGTCTGGGGTGTTATGTTGCAGGTGCTTGTCTGTTTGAATTCTGAAGTCCCAGAGCAGTTTAATTTTATCATTTTCTATGACTTTCTCTATTTTATGATCCCACCAGTTTTTGCTTACAGGCAAATGATATTTTTTGCAGATCTTCCAATGCACCATTGTTGCTACTTTGTCATGCGCTGCTTGTAATCAGTCTGTGCAATCTTCTTGCAACAGCTTACCAAGTGGTCCACTGTTTCTTCAGCTTCTTTGCATAGGCGGCACTTACTGTCTGTTGCTGTCTTCTCAATTTTGACTTTGTATGCATTTGTCCTTAAGGCTTGGTCTTGTGCAGCCAGAATTAGTCCCTCGGTCTCTTTCTTCAATTTTCCTGCTCTTAGCCATTGCCAGGTTTTATTATTATCTGCTTTCCCAGCTATTTTTTTCATGTATTGGCCATGTAGTGCTTTGTCTTCCCATGCCTCTATTCTGTTCTTCATTTGGTCTTTCTTGTAGGCCAGTTTGGTCTCTCCAGTAGTTAGTAAGCCTTCCTGATATACTAATTTCAGTGCATCTTCATCATTGTTCTTCAGATATTCTTCCAAAGCCATTTTTTCTTCTTCAACCATCTGATGTACTTGTAGCATTCCACGCCCACCTATTTGCCTTGGTAGATAAAGTCTATCAATGTCACTGCGTGGATGAAGGGCATGATTCATTGTCATTATTTTTCTGGTCTGCCTATCCATTGCTTTTAGTTCTGCTTGAGTCCAGTCCACTATTCCAGCTGTGTACCTAATGACTGGGATTGCCCAGGTGTTGATTGCCTTTATGGTATTTCCTCCATTGAGTTTGGACTTTAAGATCTTCTTCACTCTCTTGATGTATTCACTTCTAATCTTTTTCTTGACTTCAGTGTGCTTGATGTTGTCAGCTTGAAGGATACCCAAGTATTTGTAGTACTCTTCCTCATCCAGACTCTTAATGTTATTTTCGTGGGGCATCTTGATTCCTTCAGTTTTCACTATTTTTCCTTGTTTGATAGTAAGTGTGGCACATTTGTCCAAGCCAAACTCCATTCCAATATCTTGGCTAAATATACGGACAGTGTTGAGCAGCGATTCTATTTCAGATGATGTTTTTCCATACAGCTTCAGATCATCCATGTAAAGGAGGTGGGATAGTCTAGCAGATGTTTTTGATGTTTGATAGCCATGTCCTGAGTTATTCAGTATTGTTGACAGAGGAAACAGTGCAATAACAAATAGTAATGGTGATAATGAATCTCCTTGAAATATTCCTCTCTTGATATTAACCTCTCCCAGCTTCTCACCATTGATCTGCAACTGTGTCTTCCATTGTGCCATCGATCTTTGCACAAATTTTCTGATGTTTCTACTGACTCCTGTTATTTCTAGGCACTTGATTATCCAATCATGTGGCAGAGAGTCAAATGCCTTTTTGTAGTCAATCCATGCCACATTCAGGTTGGTCTTCCTTCTCTTGCAGTTTTCCAAGATCATTTTGTCTATTAGGAGTTGATCTTTTGTTCCTCTGCTATTGGGGCGGTTTCCTTTCTGCTCAGGTGGAAAGAGATTGTTTTCAACTAGATGCTGTTGCACTGCATCAGCTACCACACCAGTTAGTAATTTGAAAGTTGTTGGTAAGCAGGTAATTGGCCTGTAGTTACCTGGTGTTGCCCCTTTTGCTGGATTTTTCATTATTAGGTAGGTTTTCCCAGTTGTTAGCCACTTTTCAATTTCTCCTCCTTGTAGTATATTGTTGAACTGCTTGGCAATGAGTGGGTGTATAACAGTTAGATGTTTCAACCAAAACCCATGCAGTTCATCTTCACCTGGTGCTGACCAATTTTTGATTTTCTTTGCTCTTTTTTCTACCATTTTTGTTGTTATTACTAGTTCTTTCATTTCAACTTCTGTTTTATTTGCATCCACCTCTTTTAACCAAGCCGCATCCTTGTTGTATTTCTTTGGGTTATCCCATATCTGCTTCCAGAACTGCACTGTTTCTTCCTTGTCAGGTACTGACTGATTCCTTGCAGTTTCTCCATTGATGGATTGGTAGAAACGTTTCTGATTGGATTGAAATTGGAGGTTCTGCCTATAGTTTGCAATTCGAGCTTCATATCTACTGATTTTCCTGGCTATAGCTGTTATTTGTTGCTTTATTATTTCCAGTGCTTCCTTGATCTTCCTTGTTTCTAAGTGGTATTTCTTGATTAGGTATTCTTTGGTCTTCTTGTTCTTCAGCTTCTTTTCTTTCATCTGTTCTAGCTTGCTTGCATGTGATCTTAACTTGCTGATCTTATTTTCTAGTCTAACCTTCCATTTTTGTGATGCACTGTTTGTTTGTTTTTCTTCTTTGTTGATTTTGCATCCCAGGTATTCAGTTATAACTGCAGCTGTGCTGTACATTAGTTGGTTTGTTTCTTGCAGTGAATTGGTGCTTATACTTGCTATTGCAGTATTTGCATCTTTTAATGCTTGTGCTAGCTGTTTCTTTGGAACAAGCTTCAATGCAGGCAGCCTTATTCTGTTGTTTTTGTGCTGTTCTAGATGCTCAGTTATTCTTTGTTTCAATTCTTTTATTTCTTTAGTTAGAGGGTTTTGTTCTTCCTGAGGAAGAGGTGCCTGGTTTCCAAATGAGAACAGTTGTATATCTCTACTGGATTCTTTCACTGCCAACTCCCCCTGGTTTGCCTCTACATTCTGAATTACTTCTTGTAAGGCTTTGATTTCTTTGCCCTGGGTAAACCTTTGCAGTTCGTCCAATTCTGTTTCTGTGAATACTTTATTTCGTGTTATAAATCGGCGTTGATCTGCTAGTCTCTGTTCTGTTATTTCTGATTCTGGATGTTGTTCTTTCCAGAACTGGTGCATTCGTTTTAGATATCCTCGTCTTGTTGGACTTGATCTGTAGTAACAGATCATTATTTCTTTATTTTCCATCACTGTGTATCTGCGACGGGTAAACACCTTTTCTTCCAGTAGTTCTGCAGCTGCTGGCCCTGGTTGCTCAGCCAACAGTCCTGAGTCCTGTAACCCATTTTTCACCAGATATCCAGGAACTCCAATATCTAGCGCGGACCTTGTTAACCCGGGCGACATCTGAGCCGGTATGGCATTCTGAAATTTACGTCTCACCATATTTTTTATGGGAGAGACACTCTTTGTCTGACTCCTCTGATGAGACCTGTCCAGTATGGTTGAACCTCTGGCATAGCTCTCATCTTCCTCAGAGTACACAAGCCCCACAACCACGTCAAGGTAGTGCCTCACTGGGGGATTATTATTATTATTATTATTATTATTATTATTATTATTATTATTATTATTATTATTATTAAAAAACCTAACAGATAGAAGATGTGCTTTTTTAAAGAAGACAATAAGGTGGAATTTTTTTGCTCTTTGTAAAGAAATGGGATTCAGCAAGGGAACGGTTATTTTCTCTCCTTCAAAATGTGTTGCCTTTAAAGTTTTTATCTTCCTCTCTTCACTTGTTTTCTGATTGGCTGGCTGTTAATTCCCTACATCTCTCTGTACGTTCATTCCAGCAACCTGTTTCATGGCAAAATCTATCAAAAAGGGATCCATCTCCCTGTTGTAGATGGATCAGACACTCAATGTAACAGAAGTAATTAGGTTCTGGGGAAAATATATGCACAGCTAATAAGAAGCAAAGTTAAATGCTATTTTAATTTACCTCCAGCTCACACATATGGGTATATATGTACTAGCCCTTGTTCATTCCAGTTTCTCTAACTAAGCTATCAGCAATGAACCTTTTCTATCTTTTATCAATAAATTAGGGACTGAAAAGAGCTATGTTTAATCTCTTCCCTATTTTTTTTTTCTCCTGGACAAAACAGAGGTATCCAGGATATGGGGTTGTGTGGGTGAAAAAAGTCAAGATGATGGTCATTATTTTAACTTTGCAAGCAGATTGCCTTGCTGTTAAGCATTCTTCTTTGCCTTGTCATTGTGACTGGAATATGCATCTGAGGACATCTTCCATGAGTTGATTAGAAATATGAGTAGATGTTTGTGCCCATGTGCTACACTTGCACAGAAGCCATTTTTTTTGTTATTGGTTCACTGTGGGATCCTCAAGAGAGAAAACAAAAGTGATGGAATGTGATTGTTTTATTCTTAAAAGTGTAGGTAAAGGATAGAGACATTGTTTTCTAAAATGCCATGAAGGAATGTTTCAGTCAGGTTTTTGTCAAAATGAATTACTCCTTTTCAGATTTGTACAGCCCAAATTGTTACTCTCTTCTTTTACTATGCTACATTGTTCTGGACTTGTGTCCATGCATACGCTAATACACATAGGTATTTACAAATAAGAACTCCGCATTTGCCCTCCAATGGGGATTCAGTGGCTCAGAGGCTTAATGAGGCTGGAACTGCTGACCAGAAATGGTCTATACCAGAGATCCCCAAACTTTTGGGCACCAGGGATAGTTCCGTGGAGAGAGGTTTTTCCGCAGAGTGGAGGGTGTATGGTTTTGTATGCTGCCTCCATCCCATGGATGGGGTTTTGCTTGTTTGTGTGGACCAGTTACTGGCATGATGTGACCCGCTACTGGTCCATGGACCAGGGATTGGGGACTCCTGGTCTATACTCCAACAGTTCAAGCCTGGCTTTGTGGGATAGGGTGAGCTCCCACCACTCACTTCTCAGCTCCTGCCCACCCAGCAGTTTGAAAGCATGCAATATTGCAAGTAGATTTTTGCCACTTTGGTGGGGAAAGTCTAGCTGTGTTTGTGTGTGCAGAAAGTGGAAGTTGGCATTGGACCTTGCTGGATGCGAGGCAAAGCAACATGAGATGAAGCAAGGCAAGACCAGTGGATGAGCCGGGAAAAGCCAACACCACTAATTAACACTAGCACACCCCATGCAGCACACTAAGGAAAAGCACTCAAGCACTGCACAGAATGAACTAGTAATTTAGGCTGTCAGAACTGCACTGTGTCTCACATTTATAGATTTCCCTGACTTTGTATGCTAAATAAATGCCCTCCAATGGAAATATTTCTTAACTTTCTGCATTTCTTAATATTCAACTTCCTTGAGTATATGCAGTTTGGCATGCTGCTTTTTCAAAGCAGAGCAGTTTTATATACACATTTTGATTTATAGCCAGTGTAAATTTAGATTTCTTTAACAAAATGCAGTGTATGAATTAAATGAATAAATGAATGCACTTCAGTTCACAGTTCCTGAGGCCCTAAATATTTGGACATACTCTAGATGCTGGCTGAATCCATGAATTACTTTGCAAATTCATGCCATGGGAGATTCGTTTTTTGGTGGATCTGGCTGTTTCATTTGAAAAGGAATAGATGATAGAGTTCTCCAATGTCCTTAATATTTGTGTCTTTATTCATATATCCATAATATACTTTATTGTATAATGTGGTCTGGTCTGTGTAGGTGGACAGGAAGAATGATTTAGAAAATTTAAAATGTGAATAGAATTTTTTTCTAGGGATCCATCCTTCCATGTAAGATTAGGTCCTGATGTCCCTGGGAAAGAAATTACTGTAGATTAATTTCCAAACTGCACTTCTGATTGATGAAACAGCATCACCACCAGATGGATCTGTAGCTGGCTGACCGGCTGTACTCAGCATGTGGTCCTCAATGGAACCACATCTACATGGAGGGAAGTGTGTGGTGGGGTGCCCCAGGGCTCTGTTCTGGGCCCAGTGCTCTTCAACATCTCCATCAATGATTTGGACGAGGGGATAGATGGGGAACTCATCAAATTTGCAGATGACACCAAGCTGGCAGGAATAGCCAACACTCCAGAAGACAGGCTTAGGATACAGGAGGATCTGGACAGACTTGAACACTGGGTGCTATCTAACAAAATGAAATTCAATGGTGAAAAAAGTAAGGTTCTACATTTAGGCAAGAAAAACCATATGCACAGGTATAGTATAGGGGGTACCTTGCTCAATAGTAGTAACTGTGAGAGGGACCTCAGAGTCCTAGTGGACAATCACCTAAATATGAGTCAGTCGTGTGCTGCAGCTGTCAAAAAGGCCAATACAGTGCTAGGCTGCATTAACAAAGGGATAGAATCAAGATCACGTGAAGTATTAATACCACTCTACAATGCCTTGGTAAGGCCACACTTGGAATACTGCATCCAGTCTTGGTCACCACAATGTAAAAAAGATGTTGAGACTGTAGAAAGAGAACAGAGAAGAGCAACTAAGATGATTAGGGGATTGGAGGCTAAAACATATAAGGAAATGTTGCTGGAATTGGGTATGTCTAGTTTAATGAAGAGAAGGATGAGGGGGGACATGATAGCAGTGTTCCAATATCTCAGGGGCTAAAAGAGGGAGTCAAGCTATTTTTCCAAAGTGCCTGAAGGCAGGAGAAGAAGCAATGGATGGAAACTAAGCAAGGAGAGAAGCAATCTGGAGCTAAGGAGAAACTTCCTGACAGTTAGAACAATTAACCAGTGGAACAACCTGCCTCCAGAAGCAGTGAATGCTCCAACACTGGAAGTTTTAAAGAAGAGACTGGACAGCCATTTGTCCGAAATGGTATAGGTTTACCTGCCTGAGCAGGGAGTTGGATTTGATGACCTCCAAGGTCCCTTCCAACTTTATTATTACTACTACTACTACTACTATTATTATTACTATTGTTATTATTATTATTAACATATGCATATTAATATTTGAGCATAAACTAAGAAAATCATCATGGATAATTTCATTTATGAACAGCAAACAAGTATTGAGAAAGAAGATGTCCATTTGAGAACATGACAGTGAATCTTCTTCAGGGACTATTATTCCTGGACTATTATTCCACTTTTTTCCCCCTTTCCACTTCTTCCCTCTAGCTTATCAGTAAAAAATAATTCATGGTTAGCACCAAAATCTTGTAATAATGTTGCTGAAGATGTACTTCTATTTCAGTCTTAGGTTTCTTATATAATCTAAGTTCAATATTATTTTGAAACAATTCCAAATAACCTAAAATAAAATATCCAACTGGGAAAAAATAGTGTTTTACAGCTTACTAATAAATTAAAAGAAATCGTCTTTATGCTGTTTTTAATCAGATGTTGGATTTTGGATTTTGGCTTAGAATGCTCTGTCAATGCTGCTAACATTGGATGTTCTTGCTTTGACAACAGATGGAAATGCAGCCATTTTCCTCTATTGCTTTTAGAGTTAGTTGATGCTGGTAGGGGGAATGTGGATGAGAGTCCAGCTAGTCATAACAATAGCAACTCAGCCATAGGAACCCAAGGTCATTGGGCTCAGAGTTGATAGAGTTTTGGCGGGCTGGAGAGCTGGGGGGAAAAGCCCACACTTCAAGCTAATTGGGGAATATGATTTATGCCTGTTTATTGGGGGAGGGAATTGTGATTTATTACTTTGTACCCAGGGGAGGGGAATTAGGTTTTGGTTTCAGCTATGTAGTGCTGATACTTTGTTTCTTGAATAAAAGATTCTTTAAGGTAAACAATGCCTCGACGTTCTTTTGAAGAGTTTCATCTGTTGGAACCATGACATTAAACCCAAACCTACAATTTTTACCTAACTATCTTGGGGTCCTGAGCCACAGTGGCTATCCCTAGGATTGAGGGATAGACCAACAAAGATTTGGGGAAGATCTCAACATGGAGAAGGAAGGAGCACCTGAAATTAGCACCCCGGTAGTGGCTGCTACCTCAGAGGAGGGAGCATAGGCCAGCACGCCGGTGAAGAAGGAATTTTTTCAGGTCTCTCAGATGGGGGCAAGACCCAAGCTGCAAGGACAGTTAATCTGGTCATCGGAATGGACCTTACCCAGTGGAGACTCTAAACACCTCGAGACGGCCTTGCCACAATCAAGTGCTTCGAATGCAGATGAGGTCGAGCTGCAAAGCGGGGCTTCCCACAAGTGGTAGAGAACCATGAAACTGACTACCGCTGAGGACTTGGGTAAGTGGAAGTACCTGTCTTCAGTCCATAGTCAATCAGTGGAGAAGTTGGTGGAAAGATTTGAGGAGTTAGAGATGAAAAGTGGGGAACAACCCTCTTGTTCTCCATATGCGAACAATCATGCTGATCAGTGAGGCAGCCACCAACTCATGCCAAGGGGAAGCCCCAGTCCCACCTGGACAGGTCAAGCAGCTTCCCCATCCACGAAGCCACCTACCATGGCCTCCAGACCCATGGGGAGAGACAGCTCCAGTCGTCGCCCCTCCAAAAGCCCAGATTGCCACTGGCAAGATAAGAGGCTGAGCCCGGATCGATGTGCTTACCGGCTACCCAGGCTGGGGCCCATATAGCAATGGGGGATGTCGCAGCCCCCACAGATGGGAGGCCAACAGTCACTGGCAGTGCAGCAACCAAACTGGGGGTGGCTGCAGCCCCTGAATGTGCAGCAGCAAATGGGGGCCTTGCAACAACCAGGGATGAAGCAGCTGCCAGGGAGTCAGGAACCGCTGGGAGTAAGCAGCAGCATGGGGCTGGCCACCCTCTTCGAACATGCAGCAACCACTGGGAGGCCCACAGCAACTGGGGGTGCCATTTCAGCAGCTGCTGAGACCATTGGGGGTCATACAGAAATTGGGGATGCCACAACTGCCAGCAATGGAGCAACTGCTGTGGGGGTGGCAACAGCCCCCAAATGTGCAACAACTGCTGGGAGGCCTGCAGCAACTGGGAATGTAGCAGCCGCCATGGGGAGGCCAGCAACTGCTGTGGGTGCAATATCCACAGTGGGAAGGCCAGCAACCACTGGGAATGCAGGCTCTCTGGGGAGCGCAGTAACCGCTAATGGCACCACCTCTTAGAACAACCTTCGATGGAGACCTGGAGAAGCTGATCTTTTTCCTCAACCAGGTGCATTCTCACTTGAACCGCTGTGCCTATTTCTACCCAAATCCAGCCGCTATGGTCGATGTGGTTGCATCCAGCTTGGAAGGAGAAGCATTCAAGTGGCTGAACAATTTATACAATGAGCAAGCAGCCGAGTTGGGGGACCCCCATCTCTTCCTCCTAGGACTGAGAGCAAGGTTTGAGAATCCATCCATTGTCCTCAAAGCGGAGGAGCAAGTCCACAAGATAAGACAAGCCAGCAAGCCTGCACTGGAATATGTACGAGAGTTTTCCAACATAGCCAGCCAGATAGAGAGGTGGCCTGAGCAATCCCTAGTTCATCACTTCAAGGAGGGACGACTACCTCTCCCAGGATTGTGTCTATCAAGCAGTTTCTAAACAGTTGCAAGAATGGCACCAGGCAGCAGTAAAACTGTCCAGCTTGCCCACTATAAGGAGCCACCTCCACAAGAAGCTGAGCCGGGTCAGATCAACCCAAACTGCAGCCACTCCCCTGAAAGCCTCCAACCCCTGTGGCTACTGAAAATCCCAGGCCACCTGCAGGCCCACCAATCAAGAGCTTCAGATGTGGACAACAGGGACATCGAGCAACGAGTTGCCCAGCGAGAAAGAAACCAGCCCAGCAGCTGGCAAAAGAGAAATCCAACTGGATCGTGCAGGAATCTGTTGCCCAAGTCACGTCCCCCACACAGGAAAGTGCCGAGACCCAAGTGCCGCCAATCTACCCTCCTATGACAGTGATGATGAAGGAGAGAATGACCCGATGGTGAGTTGACATGGTCCACCTTTTTCACTACCTGCCAGACTCATAATCCCTAAGACGGGGGCACAGGTAGATTTTAAAGTACTAGTGGACTCTGGATGCTCCCGTGACAAATAATGGTGGATCTAGCAACATATACCAGGACATACCAAGGGGTACCAACTCCTGTTTCTATTTCTATTCAAATCATTTCTCAAGTATTATCATCAGTGCTCAAAGCATCAATGGGCTGCAAAAAGGATGGGTTTGATATCTGCAATAAACCTCATTGGCCTTTAAAACTTACAGCTAATGAAACTCGACTTATATACCAGACTGAGGCCATTACTCATGTATTTCAAGTCACAAAGATTTAAAGAAGGCAATAAAATCAATGGTTTAAAATACATGGTTTAATGACAACCAAGCTGCTTATTAGGAGAAAAAAAACAGGAAGGAAGCAATATGAAAGGTATGAACAGAAAGATATGCTGTACATCAGCTTAAAACTTTTCTGGTACTTTTCCTAGTATGCAAATCCAGGGCCTAGAATGAGATCCTTTCTCTTCCTCACCTCTATATTCTCCCAATTTTTTCAGTGGAGCAATCTGGAAAAGTGGAGAGAACAATTGTTCGTCATTTGTAATGTGAACCTGATACCAGAGGGAGTCATTTACATAAAATGTTGGGCTGTACATAGCTTCCAGATTGCTTCTATAATGCTCCTGAACCATTATCTTTAAATGGCCCCAGCCCACGAACATAAGAGTGTTTTACAAACTTTTCAAAATTGTCCTGGATACTCCAATACTTATTTCCCCAAACATGTTTGTTGAGGTTCTTATCAAAGTATTATCTACTCCAAATTATATAAGGATACCCAAGAAATTCCATCAGAAGGTAGTTGGTTAGAAATTTATTCCAGAAGTAAAAGGGATTCCATTCTATTGAGAAATGAGATCACACAAAAGCTCTGCTTTTACCAGGATCACCTGTTTCTTACTGACTACCTAACTGGTCATCAAACAAAAAGTACCCACAAAGTTCCAGTTTCTAAGGCTTTTGTCCAGCCAAAAACTTCCGGCGTCATCAGAGTTAGAATAGAAGGAGATCAGGAAGGCAGCTCATATAGCCTCCTGCCTCTGTGCCCAGCTCCTTGAGCACGTCATTGGCCCATTGATTGTATTAATCCGTATCGCGCAGAGTTGTTGATTAATTAATTAATTAACCCCCACTGGCAGTTAAAAGGAAGAAACAGCTAAGACCACACATTGCTGCTCAAAGCACGAAGCTGAAAACACCAGCCTGAAGATGACGAATGAGACTTCGTCGAAACGTTGCCAAGACACTTCCAATTTTACGCGGGAGAAAACCCGAACAACCAAAGACCTATATATATATATATATATATATATATATATATATATATATATATATATATATATATGCCATAAATATTGTAGTTGTTTTTACATGGACTTTACTCCACTCACTAGAGTAAATTCTAAAGCTCACTGTGTGAAGTGTCTACTCCCAGATAGCCAAAGAGATCAGAAGCAGAAGTAAAAGAAGGGTAAAAATCTTTCTCTGTTTTGCAGGAGAATTCAGAAATGTAGGATTCTACCTGATAACAGAGATACACTGAGAGAAAATTTGTAATCTAATGCCCAAAAGACATCTGTGAGAGCAATAGGTACCCCAAAAGAAGTGTACAACTGAAAAGGCCTCCTTCCTTCCTAGTTATCTAAATTCAAGATATTCAGAGTGTCCAGCAGATATATGAATGGGGAAAAAACTGGGCCTGGGCAACAAAAAATTAGCTACCGGTTCTGCTGAGCTGATGCGAACTGGCTGAATCCTACCACTGTGCCTGATATTATGTAGTCACCTAGGCATCCTAGTGAATACACAGCTATAATTTTTTTTTAAAAAAATGGCTTCATAATTCAATTATTTCCAGTTTAATGTACAACTGAAAAGATGTGAGTCACTTGTCCACCCTATCCTCAAGTGTGTTATATCTCACCATTATGTGGACTAAGTCTATAAGAAAGTCTGTAAGAGTCTATAAGAAAAAGACAGTTAATTGTTCTGTTTTATTTATTTTTTTCTTAATCTAAATCTGCCTAGTAGACTAATGGCTATAATGAATCAGTGAATTCCATAGTACCTCTGCTAAAACATGATTTTATCATGAGCTCTGCAATTCTTTTCCTGAGCAAATCATTTCATGACGGAAAACTCTCTAGAGATTAGCTGGCATCAACACAAAAGCAATTGCTTTTCCTATCAACAAACTTTCATTACTTTTTCTGGGACGTCTTTTCTTCTGGACAAAGGTGAGTTTCATTTTCATAGCTCTTAAATCTGTGTGCAGTTGATAATATGGCAATTCCTGCTTTTACTTTGTTTCATGGCCCTTTCAAACAGACAACCTATCTGGGACATTTTTCAAAGCCTAGTGTTTGCAGAGTTGGATTCAAAGAAGAATGCATTTGAAAAAAGAGATGATATCTAATATTTCTGGAAGCTTGAGGTGTTACACAAAACCCAGGCATTTATTACAAATACTTGTAGATTTATTTAATTGCACTATAACAATAAATAACACTTCAGTTTAGAGAAGTGACTATATGTGAATCTAAATAATTTCCTGTCCTTTTCTCACCATTGCTTTCTCACCATTAATTAAATAAATAGCACAGCACAGGTAGAATGTTTCAAATACAGTTGAAGGAGAAAAAAGCCATTGGGAGAATGTCTGAAGGTCAGTGAAGAAGATGCACTGAAGCTAGCATACCATGAAGGTTTGCTGAACACCGAAGAGACCAAACTGGCCTACAAGAAAAATCAAATCAAGAATAGAGAAGAGGGAAAGTATTAAATGGCCAGTACATAAAAGATAGACAAAGCAGATAACAACAAGAACTGGAAATTGCAAAGGATAATTGAAAAAAGAGACTGAGGAGCTAATTCTGGCTGCACAAGACCAAGTCTTACGAACAAATACATGTAAAGCCAGAATTGAGAATATAGTAAAAGAAAATGCCACTTCTACAAAAAAAAGGTGAAGAAACAATGGCTCACCTAATTGGATGCTGCAAGAACATCGCACAGACTGATTACAAACAGCAGCATGACAAAGTAGCAACAATAGTGCACTGGAAGATCTGCAAGAGATGCCATTTGCCTGCAACCAAGAATTGGCAGAACCACAAAATAGACAAAATAATAGAAAATGAAGAAGCTAAAGTGCTCTAGGACTTTAGAATTCAAACAGACAAGCACCTGCCACATAATACCCCAGATAATTGTGGGAAAAGAAAGAAGAGATAATACCAATAGTGATAGATGCCTTGGGTGCAATTCCAAAATATCTAGAGCACCACTTGAACACCATTAGCATTAACAAAATCGCCATCAATCAATTGCAAAAGGCAGTTACGTTTACTTACATCCTGCAACCATATCTTTAATATTATTAAACAACAACATCTGCCTACCCCAGGTCCTTGGGAAGGACTCAGTAGATGGACAAAAATGGCAAATCCACTTTAAATATCTGGCTGACTATCAACCAACCATAATGATTTTGTAATGTTGTGTAGTAAAATGTAAGTTTTAATTTCAGGTAAATTGTACCAATGCTTCGGATATTTTCCTTTTTTCCCTCTCCTCTCCTCTCCTCTCCTCTCCTCTCCTCTCCTCATTACATTACATTACATTATTATGTTGTAAATTAAATAATCATATAGATTCATACCATAGTATTAACATATTAATGCAACATAAAACAGATAATCATGTTAATTTTTAAAATTATGAAAGAAAAAAGTCCTGGAAAATCACAAAGAAAACTTTTTTTAAAAATAGCATTTTTCTTGAAACCCTTGTCCTTCCCCTCCCCCCCTCCCCCCCCCAAACCCCAGCTACTTTAAATGTTGGCAAACAACACACCTTAACAATCCATTGCAACAAGTCAGATATAGATTTCTCCTTCTAGTGCTGAGCGATAATTCTTTTAGACAATCCATTTGCTGAAAAGTTGACAACTTTTGAAGCCTTGATAGATTCCAAGTACTGGGGTTATAGCCAAAAAGAGTATATGCATCTTTAATATAGAGTGATCGATTTACAGTCATAAAAACACTTATTGTCTATCTCTTTGCAGGTGGTAAAAAAATAACCTGGGGAGGGGAGCAGGACTACTCATCTTTACCTTTCAGTAGCTAAGTGGAGAGAATATCTGTTCTCCAGCATGATTGGATGGAGAACCCACGGATGGGTTGTCTTAATCTATCTGCTCCAATTAGACTAAGTCTGAAATTTAGTACCGCCCCCTCTGTGCCAACTGCACCCCAGTTTTAGACTTAGTCTCTTTGCTCTAAGACGCATTTTTTCTTCGCTCCTGGAGCAGAAGACTGTGTATTCCTATTTTATTTCATCCCAACCTGTAGCCTAGCAGGCTGACAGACTGACAAAACCTCCCTTTGGGGGGGGGGGGAAACTTTCCCTTTCTCCCTTTGAGAGACTTTCAGCTTCACAATCAGCTTGAAAATTGGATTCCCAGAAGCAAGAGAAATCTCCTACCAGGGGCCGTTCCTCTGCATCAGAGGCTCCATTCTTCTAACCAGAGCCTGGAGGCCTTAGAGGCAGGGGTAAGCTTGCCAATTGACTGGGGGGCTCCGCAAGGGATGACGAGGCTCATCAGGCCTGGAGGGAGCCTTTTCTAGGTCCCTCGGCCTCAGCAGACCGTCCCAGCAGCAGGAGAAAGTTTTTGGCACCGATCCAATTTTCAGAGCCTGGAGGCCTTACTAGGCCTCGGCCTGCCTCAGCCTCTCTCAGCTCACCTAATTGTAATCCATTCGCTGTGTTAGGAGCCCAAGCGATTCCTCGGAACGAGGGCTCATTGCAGCTTAGGCCACAGGCCTCAAGGCCTTCTTCTTCTAATGGCCTTTTTTTTTTGGGAATCCATTCGCTGCGTTAGGAGCCCAAGCGATTCCTCGGAATGAGGGCTCATCACAGCTTAGGCCACAGGCCTCAAGGCCTTCTTCTTCTAATGGTCTTTTTTTTTGGAATCCATTCGCTGTGTTAGGAGCCCAAGCAATTCCTCGGAACGAGGGCTCATCGCAGCTTAGGCCTCAGGCGTCAAGGCCTTCTTCTAACTGCCGTTTTTGGGGCGCAAACTCTGCGGCCGCCATTTTGAATTGACTCACGGCGGCCATTTTGTGTGTGACTGAGGCCCAGACTGCCTGGAGTTTCTCCTGAAGGCAGTGTTCATCACCGGTGACAGAGGCTTCGAGACTACAGCGTTGAACCGGGGAGGGCCTGTTCGCTCCCAAGGGACGCGGTGCCCATTAATTCTCCGCCCACCCCCCTCAAGGGCTGAATCATCTCTGCAGGCTCCCTTGGTGAGTTACAGCGCCGAGGGGGGGCGTTTTGCCACGGTTGAGTCCAGAGCAACTCATCAGGGCAGAGAAAATCAGCGAGCCGGCCAAGAGGAAACGCCAAACAGAGGCAAGTGGAAAGAACACCACCAAGCGAGCCCGGCCAAGCAGGGAGCCACAGAGGGAGGAGGAGTCCCAAAGACTGAGAGCGGCCTCCCCAGATCTGACAGGCACAATGGGAAGGTCCATTTATGAACCCCTTTCCTCACATTGTGCCTCAGCCCCAGGGGCCTGGTCTTTCCCCAGGGGAATTCCCCAATTAGATTTAACCACAAGAGTGGACCCAGGGAGGGGCACAACCAACCAGGACACCCCAGGACCCCAGGCCACGTTCACCCCCACTGCAGCAGGGCTTCGCCCTCCTGAGAACCAGGCCTTGAACCCGGACCTCCTTCAGTCCACGATAGCCCAGGCTGTGGCTCAGTTTATGGCCTCCAACACCCCACAGCCACCCCCCCAGGCCACGTATCATCCACAATCTCCAGATTTGATGGAGGATCCCTCATCGGATTTGGAATCTACAGGGGCTGAACAATCTGGC
Source organism: Crotalus tigris (assembly GCF_016545835.1). NCBI lineage: Eukaryota > Metazoa > Chordata > Lepidosauria > Squamata > Viperidae > Crotalus > Crotalus tigris. The sequence continues at coordinate 570,432 of NW_024096744.1, forward strand.
CTGATTTTGTTTGAGGACGAGGGCATCACTCCCTCTGACCCCACCCCTCCTGTCGGTCTCTTTGACCATTCATTCTTTAATTCCCTGCTACTCAGGACCTGCACTACTGCAAACCTCCCCCAAGAACAGGAGACCCCACCTACAATGTCCAAGGGTCCCCACGCCATATACACCGAGCCCTCAGTCTCGCAGAACAATATTCCCTGCCCTCCCCTTTTTCTGAATATAGTTCAAGAACAATGGGAGAACTTAGGATCCTTCTTAAGCCCCGGTGCAGTAGAGGGAACATTATTCAATGTTGCCCGTTCTCTGGCCTCCCTATTGGAGATTCCTGAGATTGATGAGCCTTGAACTCATTGTTTCCCAATGCTAACATCCCTGGAGACATAAATGAGGCACTTAGGGCGGAGGATAAAAAGATTGACTCCGCATTGCGTAGTTCCCATCTGGCATCAGCCTGGGCAACAAAGGTGGCAACGTCCATGGCCTTCTTCGCCAGGGCTTCAGCCCTTGGGTTACGTGAGCTCCAGGACAGGATCCCTCCGGACCAGCTCAGAGCTCACCAAAATCTGGGTAAGTTAGTGGCTACATCCCAGTAGCTAGCCAACGCTTCTCTGCACATGGCTAGATACACTGCCAGACCATCGCTGCAGACATCTCAGCACGAAGGCTCCTTTGGCCCAGGAATTGGTGAGCAGACACCAAGACCAAGTGGCTTCTGGCCTCTAAACCTTACACAGGTGGACATCTCTTTGGTAAGGCACTAGAACCATACTTAACTGAAGGTAAGGACAAACGTAAAACTCTGGTTAACTCATGTCACAGAGCAGTTACAGGAGGCTGCCTTTCAACCAGCTCCATCCTGGGACTGGGCCCAGGCATCCCTCTATTCCTTTCAGAGACAAGAACGACAGCAGGATCATTCAGCATGCAGAAGCAGACCACAGATCCAGGCCAAGCGGCCCCTTCAAGGCCGAGGGGCCGTTCCTCTAAACGAGGCAAGTGATCTCACAGTCTCACTTCCAATAGGAAGCCAGCTAGCCCCTTATTCCAGCACTTGGGCAGTCACCACTACAGATGCCAGCTGGCCCCTTATTCCAGCACTTGGACAGCCATCACTACAGATGCATGGGTGTTAGACACTGTCATGCAAGGTTTGAGACTAGAATTTTGTTCTCAACCACCTGACAAATTCCGCTCTTGCCCTATCCCAACGAGCAGGTCCAGGGCTGACTTTATGTCAGAGGCCATAGCTCATTTATTACAAATACGAGCAATTGAACCAGTACACAAGACCAAGAAAGACGAAGGTTTTACTCAAACCTCTTCGTCATCTCTAAGACTTGGGGGGCTGGAGGACAATCTTAGACTTGAAAGATCTAAACCTTACTTGAGGTATAAGAAGTTTAAGATGCAACCACTTCAATCAATCCTGGCCAGCATCAGGCAAGGTGCCTTTCTTACCTCAATAGACCTAACTGAGACGTGTTTCCTAACCACCGCAAATTCCTCAGATTCAGCTATGCCCACTACCAGTACAGAACCCTACCATTTGGCCTCTCATCGACACCGAGGGTATTTACAAGGTACTGGCAGTGCTCACAGCCCACCTTAGATAAATTCCAATCAGAATTCAATGCTATTTAGATGACATACTAATTCAGTCATCATCATTCCGAAACGCTCAGTCAGATCTCGCCCTAGCCATCAAGGTCTTTCAGGAGCACGGGTTTTCTGTTAATTTCCAGAAAAGTCATACAACAACCCGGCTCCTCCATTTGGGCGCTGTTATAGACATGGACAATTGTACGGTCCACCTATTTCAGGACCGAAGGAACTCTATTCAGACTCTTGTATGTCGGATCCAAAGGGCCAGAGTAGTCACATTGGCCTCCCTATCACAGCTACTGGGGAAGACGGTGTCCTGCGTGCAAATTGTGCCATGGGCACGCCTCCATGCCAGAGAATTACATGGCTTCTCCTTCCATTTCAGAGACTTGAACTCCCTTCAATGGTGGGACTCCCCGGCGCTGTCACGGGGAGCAGTATTAGAACCAGACAGGATTACCATTACCACAGATGCAAGCCTGTTTGGGTGGGGGGCACACCTCCACATGCACTGGGCTCAAGGTCGGTGGTCCAAACAGGACCTAAAGAACAATATAAACTGGCTGGAACTCAGAGCCATACATATGGCCCTAAAGGGATTCACCGATATAGTACAGGGCCAACATGTCCTGATTTTAACCGACAACATTACAGCCAAGGCCCACGTCAACAGACAAGGGGGGACAAGGTCCAGGCCTCTCATGCAGGAGGCCAAATTGCTGGGGTCTTGGGCGGAACTGAATCTTGCCTCCATCAGGGCAGAGCACATATCCGCAGTGACCAACCAGCAGGCAGACTCACTGAACTGAGCAACCATGGACCATTCCGAATGGCAGCTGGATCCGAAGGTGTTCAGAGAGATCATGGACAGGTTTGGTTCCCCAACCTTAGACCTTTTGCCTCCCCCACCAACTCACAACTTCCCAGATTCCTTTCCGGGTTCCCACCTCCATCAGCGGAGGGAACAGATGCGTTCCGCTGTCCCTGGTCCAGGGAACTGCTCTATGCCTTCCCTCCTCTGCCGTTTCTTCCTGCCATGATCAGGAAGATCCTTCGCGAATGAGCAGAGGTCCTCCTGGTTGCGCCACATTGGCCGAGACGCTCTTGGTCGCCGACCTGATGGAGCTCTCCGCATCATCTCCATGGAGGATCCCAGCAAATCGCATCTCCCACATTCAGGGGGAACTACGCCATCCAGACCCTCAATGACTCCAGTTAACCGTCTGGCACTTGAGAGGCAGGCCTTAGGCTGAGACTCATATTCGTCAAGGGTCATAGCTATGATTCAGCAATCCAGGCGACCCTCGACGAATAGAATATACGATGCCACATGGAGAGACTCCTGTAATTGGTGTTCAGTTCAAAAAATTGACCTTTTGGCGGTTTCAATGCCAGTTATCTTGGAGTTCCTGAGAGATGGTCTAGACAAAGGGCTTTCCACAAGCCCCATCCGCAGGCAGGTAGCAGCACTTGCCACAGTTATTTCCTGTGGCAATGAATCCTTAACACATTACCCTATGATATGCTCCTTCCTAAAAGGAGCTAACAATGTCAGACCATCAACTGTACATAGATACCCCTCGTGGGATCTTCATCAGGTTTATAGGCTCTTGTTTCGCACCCTTTGAACTATTGACACTGGTTTGTTTAAACAGTTATCGATGAAGGTGGAATTTCTTGTTGCTGTAACTTCAGCGAGAAGGATATCTGAACTGGCTACTCTTCAGTGAGGAAGGACCTGTGTACATTCCATAAGGACAGGGTAACCCTTAGGCTAGGCCCCTCCTTCGTGCCTAAGGTCAAGTCCTTGTATCCTAGATCTCAGGAAATAGTTTTGCCGGACTTCTGTCCTAACCCATCTAATGACATAGAGGTTCAGTGGAACAAATTGGATGTGCGCAGGGCTTATTTTGTTATATACAGAGAACCTCATCTTTCCACAGAACAGAGGTTCTGTTTGTGTCCTATCACCCTTCATCATATGAGCCGAGGTGGCGCAGCAGTTACAGTGCAGTACTGCAGGCCACTTTAGTTGACTGTGTTCAACAGGTCAGCGGTTCAAATCTCACCGGCTCAAGGTTGACTCAGCCTTCCATCCTTCCGAGGTAGGTAAACTGAGGACCCAGATTGTTGGGGGCAATGTAAATATATACATACATTGCTTACTGGTGTACACCGCTTAGAGAGTGCTTGCACTTAAAGCGGTATATAAGTCTCATAAATAAATAAAATCACTAGGTCAGAAGGTTTCTTCAACCACAATACGCAGGTGGATTAGAGTTTGTATTTCTCTGGCATACCAGTCTCAGTCACTGCGAGATCCCAAGCATATCACGGCCCATTCAACCGGGGCGCAGCTACTACAGCTGCCTGGTCTACTCAGGCCTCCATAGAGGGAATTTGTAGAGCAGCAACATGGGCATCGCCCTCTTCCTTTGTCTGTCACTACAAGAGATCCTAGATCTCAGGAAATAGTTTTGCCGGACTTCTGTCCTAACCCATCTAATGACATAGAGGTTCAGTGGAACAAATTGGATGTGCGCAGGGCTTATATTGTTATATACAGAGAACCTCATCTTTCCACAGAACAGAGGCTCTGTTTGTGTCCTATCACCCTTCATCACTAGGTCAGAAGGTTTCTTCAACCACAATACGCAGGTGGATTAGAGTTTGTATTTCTCTGGCATACCAGTCTCAGTCACTGCGAGATCCCAGGCATATCACGGCCCATTCAACCGGGGCGCAGCTACTACAGCTGCCTGGTCTACTCAGGCCTCCGTAGAGGGAATTTGTAGAGCAGCAACATGGGCATCGCCCTCTTCCTTTGTCACTATAAGAGGGATGTATATGCATCTTCTATGGCTTCATTTGGCCGCAAGGTTCTAGAACACGCATTAACATTGGATGGGACCCAGGCCCAATCTAATTCCCCACCCTAGGGACACAGGGCTTTGGTATGTCCCATCCGTGGGTTCTCCATCCAATCATGCTGGAGAAAGGGGCGTTGTCTTACCTGAACGCCTTTTCTCAGCATGATGATGGAGAATCCACTCCCTCCCATTAGGTCAGTTGGCCTGGTTCCCATATTGTTCAGACGCGTCGGACTAAAGTCTGAGTATCGCCTTAGCCTAAAACTGGGGTGCAGTTGGCACAGAGGGGGTGGTACTAAATTTCAGACTTAGTCTAATTGGAGCAGATAGATTAAGACAACCCATCCGTGGATTCTCCATCATCATGCTGAGAAAAGGCGTTCAGGTAAGACAACGCCCCTTTTTCTTTCTCATTTCTTTTCTCTTTTTTAACTTTAAAATACTTCCATGAACTTTTTTTGCTCATACAATTCCCTTAGCTACTTGTTACAAGACAATGCATCTATTTAGAATTGAGGAATTCTAAAGTGCTTCAGAAGTAGAGAAATCAACAATATGCAGGAATTTATATTATTACATTTCACTTTCTTTTTCTCCATCTTCCCCTATCTCTCTTTCCCTCTCTAGTTTTGCCTGTCTGTTCTCCCAATTTGTGCCACTTGATTGTTTTTTTTTTGTTGCTGTTTACTAAATAAAGAGCAAGCTATATTTTTATTAGTTGCACTGTGCTTGCTCTGATCTAGATACAGAGACTAACTTGGAAGTATGCTGGGTACAAAATAAAATGGAAGTAATCCACAGTAATTTTTCAACATTCTTCATGAACAGGGAGAATGGAAGCTATAATGATATTAGGCATGAACAACCAGACCCACAGATGCAGAGTTCAAACTAGCTACTTTATTGTTCTCTGCCTATAATACAAGAATCATCCCAGAATGCCAGCTTTCACCTGGGAAAGATTATATAAGACTCAAAAGCATTGCTGAGGGAAGGTTGTCAGACCTTGCCCTCTTGTGTCTGTGCAGTGAGTCCAGCATAATTCCCCAACTGAGCCTTTCTCCCAACACTGATGGTTGTTCAACAAATGAAGATTTTAAAAAAAATCATCTGCCACTGTAAACAGGTGCCAGGAAAGTCTGTCTGGGGAAGCAAAGCGGGACACTCATTGATATGATCTCATTCTATAAATTAAAGAATGGCAAGTTTTATTGCTCAACTCAAGGCTCTCATTACAACTTTGGGCACATTATGTGAAGACCTATTTCTCTGCAGAAGTTAACAATATAAGGAAAGAGAAGAAAAAGATATCAGAAGCAGGATGTAGGAACTCAATTACAGCAGCAATCGATACACTGTTGAAAAACCTGAAGGACATAGTGAAGAAGGGTTCTCTCTGTGTTACTTGGAGTCAATGCCAACTTGATAGGACTTCATTATCATCATCATTATCAAATTTTATGGCAGATTCTTCATGTTTTGATGCCCTCCATCCAAAAAATTTGGGACTATGGTTCATATTTGATAGATTTAGAGACCTGGACAACTGACAAATGTGGACTCTAACTCCCACAATATTCAAAATAGCTGTGCTGGTGTTGATTTCTGGGAATTAAAGCCTACATATTTTGAAGTCACCAAGTCACTAAGGTTGAGAAATATTGCCATAGATTGTTCATGCTAGGCTGCATCAGTAGTGACCTTTGTGGTCTATTAATGTATGCTAGATAGATATAAAGATTCTGGAAAATGAAAAATAACTACTAAGTTGAAAAGAAATGGAAAGACTCATATTTATTTGAAGATGTGCCCACTTACTTAGCCTTCCTGCCTCTGATTAATTTTTTCTCAGTATCCCTTGGTAATATGCTCTTGTTTTCTTGTAGTGTTAAAAAATTCTGATTAATAAATCAACAAAGGCCCAGCTATATTGTGTCTTTTCTCATGTGCTGATGAAAGGCAAGGTTTTATTTGGTGTTGGTTGAGTCAGTTCACTTTCTCCACACACACACATAAAAAGGCTGGGTTAGAGAATTGTAAGGAACATAACCTTTTAGCTTATCAACAACAGCAACAACAACCAGGACTTTAACAAAACTGAGAGGAAGATGCAAGGTTGGTCAGAGACATCTGTAATGAGGTGGAGGGAAGGGGATGACAAAAGCAGTGTTTCACTATTACAATACAAGCTCCATCCTTTTGTGTATGTGAGGTGACATTGCATGCATGTACAGAAGCCTCTGAACCTGCAGATGCCTTTAATAACGGTCATGAAACATTGTGCCTCTTGGTCTTTCACACAGAGTTGGTGTGGCAGCCACAGTTCCCAGGGCTGAGTTCACTTTAAGATTCAGCAGTTCTGGATTATATTATTAGCAATTATGGAAGCTTCAGAAATTCTCTGGGTTGATAGGAAAGCAACTGAGAGGAACTTCAAATCATATAGAGATATACATTTCAGCTCCATTATTATTAATGTGTGAGGATGGAAGATTTGTCAAATTTTGATTTCATTTATTTTTCTTTCATTCTTCCTTTTTGTTCTGCCTGAACTAAAGTTAAGTTTTAGCTTTTCCATCTCTGTTCTCACTCCTGAGTTGATCTGATCTGATTTTAGAGAAGGTTTTTATTTGTTAGGGTTTTTTTTTAATCACTGCATCATTAAATCCTGTTCCAAAAAGAATCTTGATGCAATCATAAATGCAGCAACTTCAGCATTATTTTTTTAAAAACCTATTTAGCAATCCACTTATGTACCTGCTAGTGTAAAGGATAAAAGAAAGAGGCTGATGACAGCTGAAACAAATTGTTCTTGGCCTAATTCAGAAATAAATGGGGAGAAAAACCTTGCTTCTTTGTAAAATAAAAGTCATGAGTAAGATGCAGTGCATAGAAAATGTTATCACCAAAATTTTTACCTCCTTAATTGCATGCTTTAAAATTCTAACATGTAGTTAAATATCACAATGATATAAGTAATGAAGAAATATTTTATGGAATTCAAAATTTAGCTGGATATTACCTTCCCTTCAGAGAACAACTGATACTGAAATAGGGCTATCCCTTAATGAAAATGTTTTACAAAATTTCATATATAAGAAGCCCTCTTGTCTCCTCGTGGCAAGAGGACGGTCAAATACATTTAAACAAACATTATTGTGGTTGTATAGCTTTTCTTCCCTCCGTTTTGTTAGTGTTTCTTTTCCTTCTTTGCTATACTTTATCGGATAAACAAAAGCACCATTCCTATCTCTCATCATCAAAAGTTGATCTGGACTCAGTGGCAATTTTACATTTTAGTCTCTTTCTCTCCCCCACTTTTCCTTCTTTCCTTTTTTTTTCTTTTTCAGAGAGGTGGGATCACCAGGCAGAGGATGAAAATTGACTTTGGCTCAGAAGGGAGAAAATAAAGGCTTAATTTTCAAGAAAGAGCCACTTCTATCTATGGTCATTTTCTTTCACTCTGGATAGGATATTTTACACTCCTTCATATGGAAACCCAACAGTTATTATTTGACAAACTGGAACATGTCTTTCCTATTGCACAGCAAGTCAAAATAATGTGTGTGTGTATGCATATGTGCGTGTCCTACCCAGCAGCAATTTCCATTCTGCTGCTTGTTCTTAAAGCCATAGAAATCTGACTACCACCTTCTGCCAGAACATTTCTCATATCCCTCAACTGCCACAGCTGGAATTATCCCAATTATTGCTTTAACTGTTGGCAGATTAAAAGAAGAAGAGAGTCCCATCACTCCTGGTCCTGACAACTTAAAGACGTTTCAGTTCTTTTCCATGAAGCTTCAGCAAATGCCCTTTGCCGGTACAGCTTTCCCTTAATGAATGTGGGAAATCTTTTAGCGCTATTATTAAAACTGGAGCAGTTTTTCCTTTGCCTCCCTCCATCCCTTCATTCCCTTTTAACCCAAATGGATTGCCATTTGAAAAAAAAAAAAAGCCTTGTCCTTAAAATAAAATAGGCATTATGAGCATTTCACTCTTCTAAATTGGCTACATTAGCAAATTTGCATCAGTATGAATTATAATATGAATTTCAGCTCTTGTAACATCAGGTCTGCAATTTATAAAGAGGTTGCTTTAACGGCACTGTGATTTTGTATACAAATGTTAGATGTTATACTCTCGTTCATTCATAAGCTCATGACAGCACTCTCTCTTCTCAATACTCCCATGCAACAGCCCTGTGAGGTAGGTTGGAAAGAGAGAAAGTGGCTAGCCCAAAGATACTGTTGTGGCCAAGCATGGCTCACTTCAAGCAATCAAATCACTCTCAGGATGCTATATAATTTTATCAATGTGCATATTATATATACTGGACACCCAACAAAGAATTGACAGCTTGTTGGGCAACTCTGAGCAAAAAATGAACCAGCGTTTACAACCCCTTGAGCTGCTACATTGCAAAAGCGAGACAATGAAAAAGGCAGATACAGTGTAAGTAACAGTATGGCACTGAAGTGTGTTTCATAAAGTCATCTCTGTGACCTTATTATTATTTATCTCTTCCTACTAGGTCAACGTATTAGGTATACAATCTCTGAGATATGGCTAGTGAAAACAAACATTCTGGTTTATTAGAACATTAGTTCTTGATTGATTCTTCTCCCTATTGCTCTTCAGGATCATTTCAGCTTACTGTGATGGTTTCTTAAAAGTAACGCTTTTGGCAGTTCACATATATGAGGGTATGTCTTAGGTTTGAAAGTGACTGCATCTGACACATTTAGGGAGGAATACCTTTTACCACAATGACAACCAATACCCAATAGGTTTCCATGGACTAATGGAAGGATGGATGGACTAATAATCTACATTATACTGGCTCCCTATCTTTGGAAGTAGTTTGCCACTGCTTTTCTCTAAATCAGGGTATTCAAACTGCCGATTCACGGGCCAGTTGCATCATACATAGGCCATGCCCACCCAGCTCTGGCAATGCAAAAAAAAGTTGCAATGTGTTGTGACACATCACGTGATGTGGTGAGTTGATACCCGTGCTCTAAATGTTATTTCTACTTCCCAATGTACAGTATAGCTTTAAAATTTCCTAGTGGTATAACATCCAAATCCTAACCAGATCCAGCCTTGTTTAACTTTCTTAGATCAGGGGTCCTTGGTGCTCTCTGAGCTTAGTTGTTTTCTTGCAGATGTTTCATTACCCAAACTAAGTAAGAGCAATGGCACTGATAATGTTACTGTCAACGCTGCTAATATCAGATGTTCTTGCTTTGACAACAGATGGAAATGCAGCCATTTTCTCTATTGTTTTTAGAATTGGTTGCTGCTGGGAAGGGGAATAGGGATGAGAGTCCAGCTAGTCTTAACAATAATAACTTAATCATTGGAACTAAAGAACATTGGGCCCAGAGCTGATAGTGTTTTGGCAGGTTGGAGAGCTAGGGAGCAAGCACATGCTTTAAGCTAATTGGGGAATGTGAATTATAACTTTTTATTGGAGGAGGGAATTGCACTTTGGGGGAATTTAGTTTCTGGTTTCAACTATGTAGTGTCGATACTTTGTTCCTTAAATAAAAGATTCTTTAAGGTAAAAAATGCGTTGAAGTTCTTTTGGGGAGTTTCATCTATCGGAACCATGACAGTTACCTAGTATAGATAATGAAACATCTGCAAGAAAACAACCAAGCTCAGAAAGCACCAAGGACCACTCAATTCAATTTTGAGTCTACAAATATTCTGCTTTATTGGTTTCTCAGATCAGTCATGTTTGATTGGATACCACCACTTAATTTAGTGTTTTGCAACTTTAGCAATTTTAACATATATGGGTCTCAACTCCCAGCCAGCAAAATGCACTGACCTAGTTACATAGGAGGATAAAGTTTCCTTTGAGCATGACTTCTGGTGTTTTTCTAAACACATCTTGGGAACCATGCATATGTTTGCCTTTAGATTGGAGGGGGGAATATTTTTATAACTATGATTAGCCTGTAGTTCTGGGATTTTCTGGAAGTATCCCAACTAACCATGTTTAATTTTTCTAGTTCAGGTCAATGAACTTAATTGTAAGAGATATGCCATTACTGGGGGATTTGGACTAGTATGAGACATGAAACTGGGATTTCAGGCATTTGGAGTAACTTTCTACTGGGCTATTGAGAAACACTAATAATGATATGCAGGAAGCTTAAGATCAGTATAATTGTTCACTTGTACAAGTGCAAGACCAAATGTGAGTAGGAAAACCAGCTTCTATTCTTGTACTTCCACTTTCTCCTACAGATCAAGTTCCCTGAAAATATCTTTATGCATACAGGTAATCCTTCGGCTATGACCACAATTGGAACCAGAATTTCCATCACTAAGCAAGCTGGTTGTTAAGTGAGCTGCATCTGATTTTACACCCTTTTTTGTCATGGTTGTTAAGCAAATTGCTGTGTTTGTTAAGTGACCAGATGGTTGTTAAGCAAATCTGGCTTTCTCCCATTGACTTTGCTTGTTGGAAACCAGTTGGAATAGTTGCAAAGGGCAATTGCATGACCCCAGGACGCTGTAGCCATCAAAAATATATGCTGATGATCAAACATCCAAATTTTGATCACATGACCATGGGGATGTTGCGATGGTTGTGTGAGGATCTTTGAAAAAACGTCAGTATTTTCAGTGCCATTGTAACTTTGAATGGCCACTAAAATGAATAGTGGTAAGTCAAAGACTATTGAGATTTATATATAGCATAAAAATATGAAAAAAGAATCCTGGTGTAATGTTTCTGTTGATGCACTTAGAGCTTTCTCCTGTATTACATATGTAAAGTTACTTTGCTTTGAGCATCTTGAACATGGGTTTGGGTTTTTAACTGAAGGAAAACCATGCTGAGATGAACATTAGATAGAATTTGATCTGGTTAGCACTGATCATTTTCCATTCTTATCTGATGTTTGAAAATTAGGAAATGTTTGGAGGTCTTGGTTGGAAATCTTTTTATAACAAACTATATCTTGAGATCAATGCTGCTTTGGAGCACTTCTTGGATCACCATGTCACCGTGCAAAATTTTCAGAGAGTAAGTTAAACTCTTCTCTGACTGTGCATAGACCAGTGAATTTATGTCCAGATGGTGTATTAAAGATCTGCTTATAAATTTTGCAAAGCAGAATCTGCCCTGCAAAAATGGAAGTAAAACAGATTGGATTTTTATTGATTTTTATATTTTCTCCCAATTGGGAACCTTGCATTATTAGGTATCCTTTCATGGATGAATCTGAAAATATGTCTAGATCTTTTCTGGCTTTTGTAGAAAACATGGAAAGATTCTGAAAGAGCAACAGTAGCCAATATATACAGCATGTAGTGCCTTTATCCTTTGTTTCCTTTGGCTATTTAAAAGCAGGCAAACACCTTCATAAAAGTCCAGTGTCCAAGTTGAAAAATGAGGAAGTTCTTTAGAGACATAAAAAGACATTTTTTTTTCCCAGCATACAAATAAATACTTTCTGATGGATCCTTGGAACTCCATCTTTGGCACTATAAATCATTCTTCATATTGATTGGGTTGACACATTGTGCTAAGGCTTAGTTTGGTTATCTCTGATCTGTGTCATAAACTACAATTGACTAGCTTTGTGTAATATTTTAATCCATAAACTGCCGATTATAAATGACAATGGCTAGATTTGAACCATGTGTTTGAATTAAAATCTCATTTGCATCAAGCTCAATTCCAGGAGTAACTCTGGAAATTATCTAGTCCAGTGTTATTCAAACTTGGCCACTTCAAGATTCATGGACCATCTCCCAGAGTTGAGCCAGCATGGTGACTGTGGAACTGAGAAAATTTTTAAATACCAGCTGTCTAATCTGTAGCTCACCCTCCTGTCTCCCAAGGTCATTCCCACACATCTCACAGAAGTAGAACCCAATAACAATTGCTCACAATAAATTGTGCTGTTTTTCTTCAATGTTGTACTCCATCTTTTGACTCTACAAAAAAAAGGTAGTAGACACCGTTGTTAATGTTAATTCATCAGCTAATATTTCCTTCAAATGTGAAATGCAATAGTATCACATTTTGTTTTCTTTCATCCTTATTTGAACCCTAACTCTATTATGTGGGGTGTGGCAGTATTCAGTATTCTCACTGCACCTATTCAACATCTACATGAATCCTTTGGGTGAATTCATATGTTGCCATGGGGTGAGGTATCACCAATACCTGCATGATACTTAATTACACATCTCTGTCCTTGACAAATTAAGTGAGGCCATGGACACCTTATCCTAATATTTAAAAATGGTGAGGGTATGGATGAGGAACAACAAGCTTCAGCTGAACCCTGGTAAGAATGAATGGGTTTGAGGCCTGCTAGTTCTAGGACTATGCCATTTTTGGTATCGGATGGGGTTGCACTGACCAAAACAGACATGTTATACAACTTAGGGGCCCTCCTGGACTAACAACCTCTTCTTGAAGAACTGGCAAGCAGTGCCACAAACAGATGGCAGTTATGGCTAGGACCGCCTTTGCACTGCTTCATGTTGTGTACCATTTGTGCTTATTCCTAGATCATGATCATTCACACCCTAGTCATTTCCTGAATGGACTACTGTAATGCTCTCTACATGGGATTACCCTGGAAAAGTATCTGGAAATTTCAGCTAGTACAAAATACAATGGCATAGACAGTTATGTTTGCCCCTTGAATGTTGCAAATTACACCTCTGGTCTACATGCTCCATTGGATGCCAATTCAGGGTACAGATTTTGACCTTTAAAAACAGGGGTGGACAATTAATTTTCCCAAGAGGCCACATGAGAAACTGGGACTGTTGTGGAGGGCCACCAATGCCAACACCCCGCCCATGATGCTACTAATGCCCTGTCCCTCCACCAATACCCCACCCCCTGCCACTGATGCTGCAATGTTGCCTGTCCTCCACCAATGTTGCCCCACACCCACAGCTGACACCCTGCCCCCACTGCTACTATTCACTCCTGCTGCTACTATTACCCTTTCCCCAACCACTGATGTTGTCAAGGTCATGGGCTAGACTGGGGTCACTTGTAAGTTGGATGAGGCCTGCAGACCAGGTCTACCCAGGTCTGCTTAAAGCCCTTAATGTCACAAGGCTGGGACCTCTTGACCAATTGCATCTGTCCGAAGCAGCAGAAGAGGTACATTACAGCTCCTGTCTGCTAGGGAGCTAAACTTGGTGGGCCCAGGAGGTGGGCCTTCTCTGCCCTGGCATCTGCCTTGTGGAATATTCTCTCCCCCTCCTGGAGTGGTTCCACCCATGCTTTTTTTCCTCAAGTCCCTCAAACCTGCTATGCCATTAGCCCTGGGTGTCGCAGGGGACTGGCAAGGCACTGAAGGGTCTCCATCTTTGGTGACATCTGCTGTCCTCAATTACCGTATTTTCCATATAAGGCATATAAGATGACTGGGTGGATAAGACGACCCCCGACTTTGGAGAAGATTTGCATGATTTAGAAAGTCGTCTTATATGCCGGAAAATACAGTATCTTTTAATCGTGATTTTTAAAAGAATTCTGGATAATTGTTTTTTTTATATATCTCATTGTTTTATAGTTTTACTATACACCATCCATAGTTATTTTTGTGATATGTATGGCCATAGACATTTGATGAATAAATCAGTAAATAAATCCCCCCCAAAAAAAGAAAAAAGTATTTTTTTTTTGCTTCAATAAACATAATGATCCAACAAAGATATTAGTGAATCGGTCACCTTTTAAGCCTCTCACAGTGAAAAGACAATACTACCTCCACATATAATGGATCTTAACCTTGAAGTTGCCAGTCTTAAATGTTTATCTTGTGCCTGATAGAGTGTTAGTTGTGTTTACTCAGTTTGTCTCACTAAGTAGACAGATGCACAAAGATACTTTCTTCTTCCAGTCAATACAATTGTAAATATTTCCACTGAATGGGAAATAGATCCTATCAGTAATGAAACAGATTTTGAAAATGAAGAAACTATGTATTTTTCTAAGGGAGGGTATTGATCAGGCAAGTTCATTGATTTCTTTTTCACTTAGGCGAAATGCATTTTTTTTTTCTCTGCACACACAAAAAAGTTTTCTAAGTCACTCTGGAACTTTGGAGCATTGCTCAAGAATGTATAGTTAAGCCCCTACATAGCCCAGTAATTTATATTCTGTATAGAGTAGAGTAGAGTAGAGTAGAGTAGAGTAGAGTAGAGTAGAGTAGAGTAGAGTAGAGTAGAGTAGAGTAGAAAACTTTATTGTCACTTTGAATGTACACTAATAGACATACATTAAAATGAAATTTCATTGCATATAGCTCTCAAAGAGTCACCATCTCCAATATACACTACATAAATAATACATAAAAAATAAATACAGAATTATGCATATACCCATATATATTATATGATACAGAGTAATGACACAGTCTAGTTTGGATTATGTATACATGTGCATGGGGAGAAAAACGAATCTTGCGAGTTTACCAGACAGATGGCATGGAATCATTCATCCATTGGAAGCATTTAGAAAACTTAAATGTCTGAGATTACCTAAGCTGTAGTCAAATAAATATTTATTCAAATACATTTTTGCTGGTATGACACAAAAACATTCCTTAACTGAGCATAGAAAGATGAAAGTTGTGAAATAATAATAATAATAATAATAATAATAATAATAAACCCCCAGTGAGGCACTACCTTGACGTGGTTGTGGGGCTTGTGTACTCTGAGGAAGATGAGAGCTATGCCAGAGGTTCAACCATACTGGACAGGTCTCATCAGAGGAGTCAGACAAAGAGTGTCTCTCCCATAAAAAATATGGTGAGACGTAAATTTCAGAATGCCATACCGGCTCGGACGTCGCCCGGGTTAACAAGGTCCGCACTAGATATTGGAGTTCCTGGATATCTGGTGAAAAATGGGTTACAGGACTCAGGACTGTTGGCTGAGCAACCAGGGCCAGCAGCTGCAGAACTACTGGAAGAAAAGGTGTTTACCCGTCGCAGATACACAGTGATGGAAAACAAAGAAATAATGATCTGTTACTACAGATCAAGTCCAACAAGAAGAGGATATCTAAAACGAATGCACCAGTTCTGGAAAGAACAACATCCAGAATCAGAAATAACAGAACAGAGACTAGCAGATCAACGCCGATTTATAACACGAAATAAAGTATTCACAGAAACAGAATTGGACGAACTGCAAAGGTTTACCCAGGGCAAAGAAATCAAAGCCTTACCAGAAGTAATTCAGAATGTAGAGGCAAACCAGGGGGAGTTGGCAGTGAAGGAATCCAGCAGAGATATACAACTGTTCTCATTTGGAAACCAGGCACCTCTTCCTCAGGAAGAACAAAACCCTCTAACTAAAGAAATAAAAGAATTGAAACAAAGAATAACTGAGCATCTAGAACAGCACAAAAACAACAGAATAAGGCTACCTGCATTGAAGCTTGTTCCAAAGAAACAGCTAGCACAAGCATTAAAAGATGCAAATACTGCAATATCAAGTATAAGCACCAATTCACTGCAAGAAACAAACCAACTAATGTACAGCACAGCTGCAGTTATAACAGAATACCTGGGATGCAAAATCAACAAAGAAGAAAAACAAACAAACAGTGCACCAGAAAAATGGAAGGTTAGACTAGAAAATAAGATCAGCAAGTTAAGATCACATGCAAGCAAGCTAGAACAGATGAAAGAAAAGAAGCTGAAGAACAAGAAGACCAAAGAATACCTAATCAAGAAATACCACTTAGAAACAAGGAAGATCAAGGAAGCACTGGAAATAATAAAGCAACAAATAACAGCTATAGCCAGGAAAATCAGTAGATATGAAGCTCGAATTGCAAACTATAGGCAGAACCTCCAATTTCAATCCAATCAGAAACGTTTCTACCAATCCATCAATGGAGAAACTGCAAGGAATCAGTCAGTACCTGACAAGGAAGAAACAGTGCAGTTCTGGAAGCAGATATGGGATAACCCAAAGAAATACAACAAGGATGCGGCTTGGTTAAAAGAGGTGGATGCAAATAAAACAGAAGTTGAAATGAAAGAACTAGTAATAACAACAAAAATGGTAGAAAAAAGAGCAAAGAAAATCAAAAATTGGTCAGCACCAGGTGAAGATGAACTGCATGGGTTTTGGTTGAAACATCTAACTGTTATACACCCACTCATTGCCAAGCAGTTCAACAATATACTACAAGGAGGAGAAATTGAAAAGTGGCTAACAACTGGGAAAACCTACCTAATAATGAAAAATCCAGCAAAAGGGGCAACACCAGTAACTACAGGCCAATTACCTGCTTACCAACAACTTTCAAATTACTAACTGGTGTGGTAGCTGATGCAGTACAACAGCATCTAGTTGAAAACAATCTCTTTCCACCTGAGCAGAAAGGAAACCGCCCCAATAGCAGAGGAACAAAAGATCAACTCCTAATAGACAAAATGATCTTGGAAAACTGCAAGAGAAGGAAGACCAACCTGAATGTGGCATGGATTGACTACAAAAAGGCATTTGACTCTCTGCCACATGATTGGATAATAAAGTGCCTAGAAATAACAGGAGTCAGTAGAAACATCAGAAAATTTGTGCAAAGATCGATGGCACAATGGAAGACACAGTTGCAGATCAATGGTGAGAGGCTGGGAGAGGTTAATATCAAGAGAGGAATATTTCAAGGAGATTCATTATCACCATTACTATTTGTTATTGCACTGTTTCCTCTGTCAACAATACTGAATAACTCAGGACATGGCTATCAAACATCAAAAACATCTGCCAGACTATCCCACCTCCTTTATATGGATGATCTGAAGCTGTATGGAAAAACATCATCTGAAATAGAATCGCTGCTCAACACTGTCCGTATATATAGCCAAGATATTGTAATGGAGTTTGGCTTGGACAAATGTGCCACACTTACTATCAAACAAGGAAAAATAATGAAAACTGAAGGAATCAAGATGCCCCACGAAAATAACATTAAGAGTCTGGATGAGGAAGAGTACTACAAATACTTGGGTATCCTTCAAGCTGACAACATCAAGCACACTGAAGTCAAGAAAAAGATTAGAGGTGAATACATCAAGAGAGTGAAGAAGATCTTAAAATCCAAACTCAATGGAGGAAATACCATAAAGGCAATCAACACCTGGGCAATCCCAGTCATTAGGTACACAGCTGGAATAGTGGACTGGACTCAAGCAGAACTAAAAGCAATGGATAGGCAGACCAGAAAAATAATGACAATGAATCATGCCCTTCATCCACGCAGTGACATTGATAGACTTTATCTACCAAGGCAAATAGGTGGGCGTGGAATGCTACAAGTACATCAGATGGTTGAAGAAGAAAAAATGGCTTTGGAAGAATATCTGAAGAACAATGATGAAGATGCACTGAAATTAGTATATCAGGAAGGCTTACTAACTACTGGAGAGACCAAACTGGCCTACAAGAAAGACCAAATGAAGAACAGAATAGAGGCATGGGAAGACAAAGCACTACATGGCCAATACATGAAAAAAATAGCTGGGAAAGCAGATAACAATAAAACCTGGCAATGGCTAAGAGCAGGAAAATTGAAGAAAGAGACCGAGGGACTAATTCTGGCTGCACAAGACCAAGCCTTAAGGACAAATGCATACAAAGTCAAAATTGAGAAGACAGCAACAGACAGTAAGTGCTGCCTATGCAAAGAAGCTGAAGAAACAGTGGACCACTTGGTAAGCTGTTGCAAGAAGATTGCACAGACTGACTACAAGCAGCGGCATGACAAAGTAGCAACAATGGTGCATTGGAAGATCTACAAAAAATATCATTTGCCTGTAAGCAAAAACTGGTGGGATCATAAAATAGAGAAAGTCATAGAAAATGATAAAATTAAACTGCTCTGGGACTTCAGAATTCAAACAGACAAGCACCTGCAACATAACACCCCAGACTTAACAATTGTCGATAAGAAAGACAAAAAAGTCTGGATAGTGGATGTGGCAGTGCCTGGAGATAGCAGAATAGAAGAGAAAGAACTGGAGAAGATAACAAAATACAAAGACCTACAAATAGAGATAGAAAGACTGTGGCAAAAGCAAGCAAGGGTAGTACCAATAGTCATAGGCTCCTTGGGTGCAATCCCAAAACAACTGGAGCACCACTTGAACACCATTGGCATTGACAAATTCGCTATTAGTCAATTGCAAAAGGCAGCCTTATTAGGAACTGCTTTCATCCTGCGACGATATCTGTAATACCATCAAACATCCACATCTGCCTATCCCAGGTCCTGGGTAAGGACTCGATAGGTAGACAAATTCCAAATCCAGTCTGAACATCTGGCTGACTGTGCGATGATCGATAATAATAAAGTTGGAAGGGACCTGGGAGGTCATCTAGTCCAACCCCCTGCTCAGGCAGGAAACTCTATACCATTTCGGACAAATGGCTGTCCAGTCTCTTCTTAAAAACTTGCAGTGTTGGAGCATTCACCGCTTCTGGAGGCAGGTTGTTCCACTGGTTAATTGTTCTAACTGTCAGGAAATTTCTCCTTAGTTCTAGGTTGCTTCTCTCCTTGAATAGTTTCCATCCATTGCTTCTTGTCCTGCCTTCAGGCGCCTTGGAAAATACTTTGACTCCCTCTTCTTTGTGGCAGCCCCTGAGATATTGGAACACTACTATCATGTCCCCCCTCATCCTTCTCTTCATTAAACTAGACATACCCAATTCCAGCAACTGTTCCTTATATGTTTTAGCTTCCAGTCCCCTAATCATCTTTGTTGCTCTTTTCTGTACTCTTTCTAGAATCTCAACATCTTTTTTACATCGTGGTGACCAAAACTGGATGCAGTGTTCTAAGTGTGGCCTTACCAAGGCATTGTAGAATGGTATTAATACTTCACGTGATCTTGATGCTATCTTTCTGTTAATGCAGCCTAGCACTCTGTTGGCTTTTTTGGCAGCTGCAGCACACTGCTGGCTTATATTTAAATGATTGTCCACTAGGACTCCGAGATCCCCCTCACAGTTACTATTATTGAGCAAGGTACCCCCTATACTATACCTGTACATTTGGTTTTTCTTGCCTAAATGTAGAATCTTACTTTTTTCACCATTGAATTTCATTTTGTTAAATAGCGCCCAGTGTTCAAGTCTGTCCAGGACCTCCTGTATCTTAAGCCTGTCTTCTGGAGTGTTGGCTATTCCTGCCAGCTTGGTGTCATCTGCAAATTTGATGAGTTCCCCATCTATCCCCTCGTCCAAATAGTTGATGAAGATGTTGAAGAGCATTTGGCCTAGAACAGAGCCCTGGGGCACCCCACTACATACTTCCCTCATGTAGATACAGTTCCATTGAGGACCACACACTGAGTATGGCCAGTCAGCCAGCTCTGGATCCTTCTGGTGGTGATGCTGCCTAACCTGCATTTTTCTATCTTATCAAGTAGTAGGTTGTGATATACTTTGTCAAATGCCTTACTGAAGTCCAAGTAAATTATATCCACAGCATTCCTCTGGTCCACTTATTTTGTCACTTGGTCAAAGAAATAACCTCAATAACCTCAGTGCATCTTCACTTTTCATTTATCTTCTGGTTTGTAACTAGACTCCTGTTTACAAGAATTTTTCACTAAATATAAAATGCTGGTATTAGATCCCGAACTTAATGGTCTTATAGAGATTCCCTTTACTTCCTCAACTGGAAGTAAGCCAATCGTTCTTGTGTGAAAAACAAAGATTTGTGGGATCACAGAAGTGGGGGAGGCCTTCAGGCTGCCAAGTCATCTTCCCTCACCTCCCATTCCTAGTGAAGGAATTAAAATTATAGCAAGTTTCAGCTTGACTACATCCATTGTTGGCTGGAAATGGTTGGTGCAGTAAAATAGAAAATGTCTCCTCTTTTGTAATTTCAATCAGTTTTTATATTTACAATAGTTTTTATATCTGTATAGTATGTTTTATTATGTTGTAAGCCATTCAGAGAAGTGGTGGGATTCAACCAGTTCACACCAGTTTGTCTGAACCTGTAGCTATTTTTTTGTTGCCCAAGCCCAGAATGGACTTCCAGAAGCAGCATCCACACAGAGAGCAGTTTGTTCACATATTTGAATCCCACCACTGACTCAGAGTCACCTCAAACCATGAAGTGGGTGGCATATAAATAGAATAAATAAATTGATGCAGAACCTACCAATTCTCTGTGTAATTGGTCCTGCTGCTGAACCAATCATTATTCTTACTGCTAGGAATTTTTTCTTAATATTCAAATAGTTTCTCCCTATCTCTAACTTAACTATATTCATTATTTAGAATCCTGTATTTTAGAATGATGGACAAGAGGTCTTGAACTTCTGCATGACCTCCTTTCAAGTATTTGAAAGTTATCATATATTCCTCCCTTTTCTTTTCTCCTGTCTTAATATTCCAATTTCAGTCTCTCTCAATAGTATTTTGTTTATACTGCCCTGCTGATCTTCTCCAAATCTTTCCTAAGTTGGTCTGAATTCTTCTTAATGAGTGGTGCTCAGAATTGGATCTGATTATCAAATCAGTGTATGACTAATACAGAATAAAAAGAGCTATTAATTGTCATGATTTCTAAATGATATTTCTGTATTAATAGAATAGAATAAAATAATAACTTTATTGTCACTTTGAATGTACGCTAATATTAAAATGAAATTTCATTGCATACATTTCTCAAAGGGTCACCCTAAATAAATAAATAAATAAATAAATAAATATGCATATACCCACATATATTATATGATGCAGAGAAACAATAGACTAGTTCAGTTTATGTATAGATGTGCATGGCAAGGAACATGAATCTTGCAAGTTTACCAGATGGATGGCATAGGGAACAAAGCTATTACAGAATCGGATAGTCCTGCTAGAAAATACTTTGAAATCAATATACTTTTAAAATAAAAACAACATGAGAATCTTTAATGTTCTAACCTTTCAAATCAACTTATAATAACAAGTTTTGAAAAGAAGGGGAAAAAAGCAGTCATATTAGGTAATATTAGCTATAATAAGGAGACACAGTGGCCTAGTGGTTGAGAAGCTAGGTTGTCGACTGGAAGGGTGACATTTTGAGAGCCAAGTGATGGGGTAAGCTCCTGTTAGTTGTCCCAAACTCCTGCCAACCTAGCAGTTTGAAAGTATGCAAATGCAAATAGATAAATAGGTACCACTTTGGTGGGAATGTAACAGTGTTCCATGCACCTTGGCATATACAATAGTTATGCCAGAAACATGACAATAGAAGTGTCTTTGGACAATGATGGCTTCCTCAACTAAGAAACAGAGATGAGCACCACCCCCTAGAGTTGGACATGACTGGACAGTTTTTATTACCTATACTGGGGGTACATTTTCTTCTGTGATCCAAGAAGGAGGTGGGTCACATCACTGACAATGAAAAACATGCCACTAACTGCTTATATGACTCTCTCCTGAACCTTTATCTGTCACAAATGCAAGCATTATTACATAAGGAATCAAATAGCTTAAGACACCCATTTTGCTCCATACTCCATTCTCCCCAGCCTCCCCCAACCCTTCCTGATGTAAAGATATGGAGACCCATTTGGAGGTATAGTTTTTTCTATGAAGAAAAGCCTGTAATGCATCATATACATTTCAGTGTTTCCTGTAGTTAATGCAACCCAGTGCAATGTCACTGGATTATAGATAGATAATGTTTGGGTCAAGATACACTAGAATGAGGAAGATCCAAAATATCCCAGAAGATTCCGGAAAACATAGAAAAAATTGCCTGAATATTGAAGAGTTATTATCATATAATGTCACAGATATTGGATATCTTAAGTAGAAGACAGTTTATAACATTCCTTGAGGTGTATTCATCTGTAACGGAAATGCCTAGTTAATTCCAATAAAATTATGGAAATCAACTACCTTGTTGCCCGTTCATGTCTTATTTAATGACTCTTTATAGAGAATAAGGAAGATGACCTTGACAGAATAGGCAAGCTGCAAGGCCAGAAGTTAGGGAAAAGTCTCATTGTACAAGCAAATATCTATACATATAACAGTAGATTTCACCAAGCTTTCCTCCCTCCCCCCCAATTTGCCTTTAAAATATTGGATTGTCTGTGAACTTTCTGACATTTGTGCTATATTCATAGTTGTGGAAAGGGTAGAATCTCAATGGTGAATTATAAGAATAATCAGAAATACCCACATTTATTCACTTCTCATGGATGAATAATTCTCCCATAATTTTGATCCACATTCCCCTGTTCATCAAGATCTTTTCTCCTACCCATAGAGTTCACAAAGTCCTACTTTTATTTTTCTTATCCATGTATTTTTCAATCATTGTCTTTCCATCCTTTTCTTAAATGACATTATTTCTAATTTCTGGATCCAAAAGCCCTAAGCTGTGGAAGGTACATCTATCCCATCACTATAAGTAGCTGATATTTCACTAATCATTAAAAAAAAGGGCTGCCATAAAGGAACTTGTTTTGTATGACACAACATGATGAAATGAACTCAGAATTTAGGTTGGGGAGTATGTTGGTCCTTATCCCTGATAACCTTGATGTCAGCCATCCCAACTTGGTCTATTACAAAAGAAGGACTCTCAACTCCGTTCCTAATGAAAGTACACTTTACTAAAGCCAAGTGATTACAGCACAGTTTAGCAAAGCCAAATCTGTTTTTTCACACCCAAAGCATCTAGTTATCTCTTCCCTTCCCCCCCCTTCCCGTTTCCCCTTGGCTATCTCCTCTTGTCCAATTACATTGGACTCTGGAAAGAATACAGAGAAGAGCAACAAAGATGATTAGAGGTCTGGAGGATAAAATATATAAGAAACGGTTGCTGGGTATGTCTAGTTTAATGAAGAGAAGGACGAGGGGGGTCATGATAGCAGTGTTTCAATATCTCAGGGGCTGCCACAAAGAAGAGGGAGTCAAGCTATTTTCCAAAGCACCTCAAGGCAGGACAAGAAGCAATGGATGGAAACTAACCAATGAGAGAAGCAACCTAGAACTAAGGAGAAATTTCCTGACAGTTAGAACAATTAACCAGTGGACAGCCACTTGTCTGAAATGGTATAGGGCAGTGCTTCCCATGTGCGGCGCCGCCCCCATGCACGGCGCCGCCCCATGCACGGCGCCGCCCCATGCACGGCGCACATGCGCGACACCATCCCCATGCGCGGCGTGCATGCACCGCCCGCCAAGGGGGAAAAATGGCGGATCGCCTTGTTTGGCGACCCCCGAGAAATGGTCGATCGACCCCAAATGGGGTCACGACCCATAGGTTGAGAACCGCTGGTATAGGGCTTCCTATCATAGCAGGAGGTTGGACTAGATGACCTCCAAGCTCCCTTCCATCATCATCATCATCATCATCATCATTATTTAATAAAGTTGGAAGGGACCTTGGAGGTCATCTAGTCCAACCCCCTGCTCAGGCAGGAAACCCTATACCATTTCAGACAAATGGTTGTCCAGTCTCTTCTTAAAAACTTCCAGTGTTGGAGTATTCACAACTTCTGGAGGCAGGTTGTTCCACTGGTTAATTGTTCCAACTGTCAGGAAGTTTCTCCTTAGTTCTAGATTGCTTCTCTCCTTGCTTAGTTTCCACCCGTTGCTTCTTGTCCTGCCTTCTGCCACCTTGGAAAATAGCTTGACTCCCTCTTCTTTGTGGTAGTCCCTGAGATACTGGAATACTGCTATCATGTCCCCCCTCGTCCTTCATTAAACTAGACATACCCAATTCCAGCAGCCTTTCCTTATATGCTTTGGCCTCCAGTCCCCTAATCATCTTCGTTGCTCTTCTCTGTACTCTTTCTAGAGTCTCAACATCTTTTTTACGTCGTGGGGACCAAAACTGGATGCAGTATTCCAAGTGTGGCCTTACCAAGATTACTTCACGTGATCTTGATTCTATCCCTCTGTTAATGCAGCCCAGCACTGTGCTGGCCTTTTTGGTAGCTGCACCACACTGCTGGCTCATATTTAAATGATTGTCCACTAGGACTCCGAGGTCCCTCTCACAGTTACTACTATTGAGCAAGGTACCCCCTATACTATACCTGTACATTTGTTTTTTCTTGCCTAAATGTAGAACCTTACTTTTTTCACCATTGAATTTCATTTTGTTAGATAGCACCCAGTGTTCAAGTCTATCCAGGTCCTCCTGTATCTTAAGCCTGTCTTCTGGAGTGTTGGCTATTCCTGCCAGCTTGGTGTCATCTGCAAATTTGATGAGTTCCCCATCTATCCCCTCGTCCAAATCATTGGTGAAGATGTTGAAGAGCACTGGGCCTAGAAGAGAGCCCTGGGGCACCCCACTACACACTTCCCTCCATATAGATGTGGTTCCATTGAGGAGTGAGTACAGCCGGTCAGCCAACTACGGATCCATCTGGTAGTGATGCTGTCTAACCCACATTTTTCTATCTTATCAAGTAGTAGGTTGTGATCTACTTTATCAAATGCCTTACTGAAGTCCAAGTAAATTATATCCACAGCATTCCTCTGGTCCACTAGTTTTGTCACTTGGTCAAAGAATCCAATAAGATTTGTCTGGCATGATCTGTTTTTGACAAATCCGTGTTGGCTTTTAGTAATGACTTGGTTTGCCTGTAGATGTTCACTGATTCGTTGTTTGATTATCTTTTCCAGAATCTTCCCAGGTATTGAGGTCAGGTTGATAGGTCTGTAATTTCCTGGATCCATTTTGTTTCCTTTTCTGAAGATGGGAACTACATCAGCTCTTTTCCAGTCCTCCAGTAGTTCCCCAGTGCTCCAGAATCTTTGAAAAATATAGCTCAGTGGTTCTGAGACCACATCTGCCAGTTCCTTGAGAACCCTGGGGTATAATCCATTGGTCCTGGTGATTTGAACTCATCTAGGCTGGGCAGGTGCCCCCTTATCATTTTCTTGCCTATCTTAACTTGTGTTTCTATTCTGTTTTTTATGGCACTATTTTTGGTAGGTTGGTCCGTTTTTTCCCTTTGTGTAAAGAGAGATGCAAAAAACGAATAAAATAGTTCTGCTTTCTCCCTGTTGCTTGTCACCTTCTTCCCACTTTCCCCCACTAATGGACCAATCATTTCCTTCACTTTTTTCTTGTTTTTTAAATGTTGAAAGAAGCTTTTTTTGTTATTTTTGACTTTGGTTGTAAGCCTTAGTTCATTTTGAGCCTTAGCTTTCCTCACTTCATCTTTGCAGGCTTGGGCTATTTGTTGATAATCTGACTTAGTTATGTGCCCCTCTTTCCTCTTTCTATATTTGTCCTTTTTATCTTTTAATTTCTATACTTGTCCTTTTTATCTTTCAATTATTATTATTATTGATCATCGCACAGTCAGCCAGATGTTCAGACTGGATTTGGCATTTTGTCTATCGAGTCCTTACCCAGGACCTGGGATAGGCAGATGTGGAAGTTTGATGGTATTACAGATATTGTCGCAGGATGGAAGCAGTTCCTAGTAAGGCCGCCTTTTGCAATTGACTAATAGTGAATTTGTCAATGCCAATGGTGTTCAAGTGGTGCTCCAGTTGTTTTTGGGTTGCACCCAAGGCACCTATGACTATTGGTACTACCCTTGCTTGCTTTTGCCACAGTCTTTCTATTTCTATTTGTAGGTCTTTGTATTTTGTTATCTTCTCCAGCTCTTTCTCTTCTATTCTGCTGTCTCCAGGCACTGCCACATCCACTATCCAGACTTTTTTGTCTTTCTTATCGACAATTGTTAAGTCTGGGGTGTTATGTTGCAGGTGCTTGTCTGTTTGAATTCTGAAGTCCCAGAGCAGTTTAATTTTATCATTTTCTATGACTTTCTCTATTTTATGATCCCACCAGTTTTTGCTTACAGGCAAATGGTATATTTTTGCAGATCTTCCAATGCATCATCATCATCATCATCATCATCATCATCATCATCATCATCAATATTATTATTATTATTATTATTATTATTATTATTATTATTATTATTATCACTACTACTACTACTACTACTACTACTACTACTACTACTACTACTACATTCAAATTGTTCTGGTAACAGTCCCTGGTTTGGTGGGTTGGAGGATATTGCATCCCATGGTGTGACCTTGGACCAGCAAGTGGCTCTCATGGGACAGCAGATGAGTCAATTTGATTCCCCTTATCCCAACCCTTTGCCTCCCCTCAGCACCCTCCCCATTATTGTGTATGGCAGCCTGGCATCTGGCGAAGCATTGCTGGTGCAGCAGGATGACAGTTCTGACATTTTACTGCTAAAAAAAAAATGGGAGAAGTGATCTCTTAGGTGAATCTGTTAATCATTAGTGCTCAATGGAGTTTAAAAGAACAACATTCAAAGTTGATAGTGAAGAATGCCAAAACATAAGAGCTATGGTGGATCTGAACAGAACATAAGAGCTATGACTGGCTGGGGATTTCTGGCAGTTGAAGTATACACAATTTAAAGTTGTCAAGGTTGAGAAAAACAGCTAAAGCAAACAGACAGTACATATCCAGAATGCTCATAATAGAAGGCTAAGGTAAGGACATTCTTCCATATTCCTTCCAAATAGCTAGAATTTCAAATGTGCTGCCTTTAAATCTAAAAACAATATGACTAGAAGCCTTTGATTGACCTCTTCTTCTTGAAACTATCTAATCCACTTTAAAGACAATTTAAATGGGTGGCCTTTACCATATCTGATGAGAGCAAATTTTCTACTTTAAGAGATTTTCTGAAGCAGAAAATCTCTAAGCCAAGAAGGTTACAGATGATATTTCATGATAAATAAGTGCAAAATGCAGGTTGCTTTTGGAATCTGCTTAGATGACTATGGTTATTAAACAGATTAATAGCAGAATAAGTGGAATGAATGAGTAAGCAAATAAAAAATAATTTAAATATACAAATAGAAAACAGAAATAAAATAACAGTAAAATTTCCATGGCGTATCCTATCATCTTAGTTTAAACCTACATTGATATTCAACCATTTCCTGAGATACTTCTGTCAGTGAAATCAAGTTTCCACCATTATTTTACTTTATTTATTTTTCACATTTTTGAACCATCCATCTCCCTCAGAAATGGACTTTCAGAATAGGAAGGACTGATTCTTGTTTCTACCCTTCCCCTTTGTCATTCCTCAAGGTTATAAGAATGCTGGTGGATGGCCATATAGCATTTTTTGGAGTGTGGTTTTAGGAAAAAGAAAATGGAAGCCACCAGCAATGCCATAAAGATAGATAAGGAGTACAGAGTTTTGCCCACATCCCAATTTCAGTCTTAATGGCTTATGAGTGAAGATGTTCAGCTCTTGTTTTAAACTTTGAGCTTCCTGTCTCTACTAATATTATGACAAATCTTATTATCATATGCTTTTCTCCTTGATACTGTTCTTTCTCCTGCTTAGAAGATTCAAAGATTTTTTTTCTTCAACTTCCTTGCTATATTAAGAACAGTGTACTTCTTTTCCTTTCCCTTGTATAGTCAGAGAGGTAAGAACTATTGCAGTATTTCATTTCCTTCATAAATGTCCTTTTGGATTTGCTTCAAGACCTTCTTAATAAATATGGTTTTAGTCAGACATAGACAGTCTGCAGAATCCAGAATTCAGTGAATGGACTAGATTCCAAAGAGGACAAGTTCACTTTTTTTTTCTTTAGAGAACCTATTGTTTTACATCCTATTTCCACATGTCCCACTATTTTTGGTCATGGAGGAAGAAAAGGTGCAATGGAGACAAGGGTAGAGTGCCTAAAGAAGCCTTTTTTTCATGGGGCTGCTCTAGGGTTTTGTCTCTCACATGGCAATAAGACAATTAACAGTGGTAAGTCATTTGCATAATGAAGAAGATGGGTGGTTAAGAAATATGAAATATAAATAAATAATACAGTTTACAAGCAAGAGTTTAATTCCCACCCACCCTCCCCCAAAGCACATTATTATTTTGGATTAAAACTATCTCCTCTGCATTAGGTTCCAAGACAAGTTAAATGAGTTAATGTGTTCACATGACCCATACAGAGATGACCTCTCACTGTTTTCTTAGTTAGATGTGTCACATAACAGGTCTGAATGGAGGTGTTTCTAAAGTTTGCCAAGTGGCTAAGAGAACTATATAGTTTGACCTACATAGATAACATTTTATCACCATCTTTTATAACTTACAAAAATTAATAATAAGGCCACAAATTTTATATTTATAGTTTTTCTCACTTTTATAAAAGTAAAGATAAAGGTTTCCACTATCCATTTGCATCTTTCCCTAGGGCATGGTGCTCATCTCTGTTTGTTAGTCGAGGGAGCCTCCGTTGTCTAAAGACATTTCTGTGGTCCTGAGGTCAACAGGACTATATCCAAGGGGCACAGAACACTTTTACCTTCCTACCAAAGTGGTACCTATTTATCTACTTGCATTTGCATACTTTCAAACTGCTGGGTGGGCAGAAGCTGGGCAAGTAACAGGAGTTCATCCCATCATGTGGTGCTTGAGTTTTGAACTTAGGCTACCAGATGAGAAGCTCAGTGTTTTTAACCACTGAGCCATTATATATACAGTATAAATAATTAGAATGGACTAAAATCTGTGTTCAGGAACACAAAAGGACATAATCATTTATATACAATCCAACCCATAGCTGAAGAAATTAAACTTCATTTGGCACTGAACATTATTAGGCTCTGAAGAATGGAAAGGAAATTCTGCCAGGGAGAGTCTATTGAGAACAGCTTCTTTTGGCTTGTCCCAAAGGTGCTTTTTCCAAGAGGCAACTGTTCTTCATCCATTTTTTTGGATGAGAAGCAAAATGTTTTCAAAGAAAAAAACCCCAAGAAAGTCCAGTTGCCTTTTGGAAAAAGCACCTTTGGGACAATCATGACCTAGATGATTGAGAACCTCCATAGACTTCTCTTGTCTTGCTATGCAATGAATGTCTGGCTCAATCTTGAAAACCAGTATGATATAGTAATTAAGGAGTAGACTGGCACCAAGGAAAAAGTCTAGGTTGAATTTTAGTCTCAGCCATGGAAAGTGCACTTTCAGCCAGTTATTCTCTTTCATTCTGGCTCACTTTGAAGAATTATTGCTGTTGGGATTCCCATGTAAGCTTCCTTGAACTGCTGGAGAAAAAAAAAAAAGAGATAAAAAAATCCAATAAGTTAATGAGTTCTTCATTCAAAGGGAGAAGGGATTTGAGAAAAAAAATAATGCTCAGATAAAATCTGCCATATAATTTCTAAGGTATCCCATGGCTCCTCTCCTCCCCAAAAAAGGAACTTCAATTTTTCTATCTTATTCTTAAGACACTAAATCATTTCTTTAAATTGATCTTAAAAGTGTTTCTGATCTTATTTTGTTATTGGAGATGTCAGAAGCTTCTCTCCTTTCTCAATCAGAAACCAAATCCTCACACTAGTTTCAACAAAATTCTCTTCTCTTCTGAAAAAAATAACATTGCTTTCATTAAATTGAATGAAAACCCCAGACAAAATGCAGGAGAAAAATTAGTTACCTTATGCACTCCAAGTAGTCCTTGATTTACAACCATCAGCTTAGTGATCATGCAAAGTTACAACAGCACTGAACAAAAATGACTTATAATTGTTTTTCATGCTTGCGACCATTGCAGCATGCCCATAATCACATGATCAAAATTTGGATGCTTGACAACTGTCCTGGAATTAGGACGGTTGCACTCTCCCGTTGTCATGTGATCACCATTTATAACTTTCCCAACTGATTTCCAACAAGCAAAGTCAGTGAGGGAAGCCAGATTTGCCTAATGATTGCACAATTCACTTAACAACTGCAGTGATTTGTTTAAAACAGGTAGGGCAAAAAAAGGACATGAAATGAAGTGCAACTCACTTAACTGGCTTGTTCATCAAAAGAAATTTTGGGCTCAATTGTGGTCATCAATAGAGGATTACCTGTAGATGACACACCACATCTTGCCGATTCTGAAATAAGAAATGCAAGCAGGTCAATTTGTTTCCTACAATTTAGGGATGCTCTATAGGAAAACATCCCAATCATATATTACTGATCGTTTCATGCTCCCTCAGCAGTTTGTACTGGAGGTGGGAGAGTAATATCATTCTCATTCAACAGCTAATTTTATGAGAGAGTATAATTGCTAGAGTTTCTCACATCTGGGGCTTCCTCTTTTTTTTCCGTTTCCAGTTGGCCTGACTGCCCAATATTTAATTAGAGTGACCCATTTTACACACACACCAACTTGTCACTTTCTAATGAAGATGATCTTCAGCATAGAGGAAATGGCTTGATGCATTTTTAGATGGTGCCAAGGGACTCATTACTGCAATGTTATTGTCTCTGAATGAGTGGTTTTTTTTATCACACAGAGGAGAACTGAGCTAGAAAATTGTGTAACAGGCTGAAAAAGCTGATCAGTTCTCCTGTGTATCCTGTTTAGGAATTCCACATGAAAATGGTCTGCTGTACAAATGGCTGCATCAATATGCAAATAGTTTCATTCAGGGATTCATGCTAAAGAAACCTGGAATGGGAAGACATCTGGATAGTCTATCCAAAACTGTTTATTTTTAAAAAAATATAATGAAAATAAGCTGGTATTTCTTGATTGTTTATTAAAGCAAATTGTAGATGGCTTCTCATTTATATAAATCCCAAAAAGTTTTGTAATATATAAAACAGTACTACAAATCACACCAACCCAATTAAAAAGCCATAAGTATTATCTCCCAGTTACACATTAAATACTATTGTATGTTGGCAACCAAAGAAGGAAACATGCTTTCAAAAAACATTGCAGATTGAGGATCAACTATATAACAAAGGCTCCAGCAAGTGAGGAATATTTCCAGAATTTTATCCTTCAACAGAATGTAGATAACAACTAAATTAATGCCAACTCTTCAGGACTCTAAGAGTGAAATATCTACCACTAGAGGTAATCTGGATGTCAGATGACACATCGATGCTTTGATGCTCTGCTACTATGCCTTCAGAAGCTATTTCAGTGCTAGTCTCCCATAGACTCTGGGGTCTGATGGGAGGGGGGCATACTTCAGAGGGATAAGAGTTTATTATTCCACTCCAAGCATTGTTCAAGGTCAACATCTTGGGAACTGAGCACAAGAGACCATTCTAAAAACATTTTTTTTTAACTTGATTGGATTTGGAGGGGGACCAACTATGAGGGGCACCTTCAAGAGGGAGAAAGTTACACTGGGATTTTGGCATGCAAACTTTCAGTTCTGGCTTTGCATTACTGTATATCACTTGACTTCTAGTAAACTATACCTTTCTCATCCAAATGGTGCTAAGGATCATTCTTACTTAGAAGCTCGAGCTAAGGCAGAGCTCACATTGGAACAGAATGCCACAAACTAGAGAGACTATATTTTTCCACAAGGTCTTTCTTGCAAGTTTTTAATAGCACCCCCAAAAATGATGATCCAATTTCATAGCTCCAATACACTGCATGGATTAGTGTGCATGGAATAAGCACTTTTTGATAGCTACCAACTCTACCCCCCCCCCAGAGGCCACTACTTGTTAGACAACCATGTGATTTCCATGAAGAAGATCCCAAAATGACACTCCTTTTGGAGAACAGGGGAATAAGGATTGGGTCTGAAACAGGAAGACACCTGTAAAAAATTGGAACACTGTGGTTCTTCAGATACTTTGAGCATTCTAGTAGTTTGATTCAACCATCTTCCTGAAGACTTCTAAATTATCATAAAATGCTTCATTTGCAAATTATGTACTATATTAGTTTTCTCTGGATGCTGTCATTTCATCCATATCTGAGTCCTGCCCCATTCTCACATCATCAAAACATTACTCCTTCCCTGGAGAACAGTACTTCTGCCACATCATGTCCAAAGAGTAATTTTACTAGACACTCATTATATCATACTTATTATCACTTCCCCAATTGCTACACAAGTAATCTATCATCCAGCTATCTGTCAAAAGGGTTGCATTATGTTCATAAGAGACAAATGAATGGCTTAAACGTAGGGTAGAGGGCTAGCAAATTGCCTTTTGGGAAGGTGGGAACTTCATTAATTCCAGGGCTCTCCATTTTCAGAGATAATAGAGAAAGAATCCTGGTGATGGGCAGAAAGAGCAGAAGCTGATTAATCAGATTGGAGTATACTAAGGAAAATCAATGGTCATATTGACTAGCAAATATCTCATCTTTTTACATCCCCCCAAATGAATAGAATACAGTTCTACAAATCTCAGAAAACCAATAAAACCATCTGCAAAGTAATCTATTTGCATTTAACTTAATATTTGCAATGGTGTGAATTGGCCAACTAAAATGCTCTCAGTCTAAGGCAGATATAAGCAAAATCATGAAATTCTATGAATAAATAATTTTAAAAACCATAAGTCACACTGAGCTTATTGTAATTTGGATTTGTTGAAGAAAACAGAACTGGAACGAGAATGCATAAATGCACTCAACATAATTTTTCAAAAATGGGATAAGAAAAAATTGAGAAATTCAGATTAAAACAGCTTGGTATATTACAAAGTGGCATAATATAACAGGCTGTTTTTATGGTTTACTGCACATTAAATCACTGTGATGCGATGGAATGATTTGCATAATTCCTCCCACATTGCATTTGTTGAACCCAAGTGAGTGAATTGGCTCTGAATGAAATAGGTGATTTAATTTTTCTTCTGTCAATAAAGCAATGAGATTTGAATGCTTAGATGGGGTCAAGTAAGTGCAAATTTGCAGCTTGGAAGTGAGAGCGACTGGAATATGCCACAAGCTCAACTTCCATTAAATAACAGCTAACTAATTCTCTACCATGCTGACAAATTTTAGTAACAGAACTTCTAATGTAGTTGTTTGTGGAAAGCAGAAAGATTTTGAAATGTTAGCTTTATATTTGGAACAGGGGAAGAAGGAAGGAGGAAGTATTTGGGAAAAATCTGAGCCCCTTTCAGGAGCCAGACTGATTTTAATTCTTGGACTTAATGCTCTAGTGGAGATTTATTGCACACATAAACACATATGCCTTTAAACAATCAGGTACCCAATTAAGGAATAAACATCATTTCTTTCATAAAACAGTGATACATTTTGAAAGTAAAAATAAAGTGACCATGTAAATCATTTAGTCATTTACATAAAATAATTAATTAGAAGGGAAGGAAGGAAGCAAATACATTATAGTAAGCAACTTCATCTATGGTGTATTCAAACATACAAGTTCTGGATTTGTTTATTATTACTCCAATCCTTTTTCCCTTCCTTGCTAATAATTTGGCCCATCTGCCCTTAAGTTGTTCCATAAACATCTTAGATGCATAGCTTCCATTCACAGATGTAGTATCCACATTCAGCTATATGGGAAACAGCAAAAGAAAAATGGGGAACAGTTGTTATTTCTTGGTTTGTTGTCAGGGGAACTAAGGAATACAATAGAACATTTTCTGCATTTTTTCAATTCTTCCCTTATTTATGGGGAACATTTTTTTTTTCATATGAAGTTAATACTAATAAGTGGAATATGGTAAGCATTATGCTATATATCACTGATCTGTTGTCACTCTCTCTTTCCTTCCAAGTCTTCTGTCTCATTCTCTTTCCCGGCTTTAATTATGTTTGGTTTGTCTTCTTCTGGAAAATCAGGTCACTGGCTTCTCTTCTCAACCAGAACTAATTAGTGTAGTTCAATTGTTACTTATCTGAGCAACCCAAACCTCCACTAAATTTGTGAATATACAGATCAGTTCTTCTTTTCTCTCAGAGATATAGGCAAGATAAGTATAACTGCCATAAATGTTCCTAAGATGAATAGAAGCTATCCTGATTACTGGAAATGATTACTGAATAGGTTGCTGCCACAGTTTATATCAGTATTTCTCCACCTTAGCAACTTGAAGACACATGGACTTCAACTTCCAGAATTTCCCAGCTATGGAAATGTACATAATCTAGTCTGGTCTTCAACATTCAACATCAAATGAATTAAAAGCGCAACCTCATACCAGATCAATCTGTTACCAAAGCAAGTGAAAATATCTACAGACCCCTCACATCCTGGACATAAACTATTTCAACTTCTTCCCTCAAGATGACACTATAGGGCATGGCACACCAGAACAACTAGACATAAGGACAGGTTTTTTTTCCCCATGCCGTCACTCTGCTTAACAACTAATTCCTACAACACTGTCAAAATACTTAATAAAGCTGTATTACTACGATACTCCTCATCTTTCCTATTACCTATCCTTATCTTCTTATGACTATAACTTTGCTACTTGTATCTTACAATTTATATTTTTTTGTACCCTAATATGATTTATGTTGTTTGCTTAGCTAGTACTCTATGTCTATCACTAAGTGTTGCATCTTATGATTTATGATGAAGTGTTGTATTTGATGATTTATAATGAATGTATTTTCATGTTGTATATGGTCATCACTATCACTATTACTTGTATGTACACTGAGAGCTTATGCACCGGAAACAAATTCATTGTGTCCAACCACACTTGGCCAATAAAGAATTCTATTCTAACTGGAAATCATTACTTCCATCCAAAAGAGAGTAGCTTCTAGCCTATTACATCACATGAGTAGGAGAATCAGGAGCAAGAATTTGATTTCACTACATATAAGGGTTGTGCATGATGTATAGCAGTTACTGGAACTTTTTCATAATGACTTCATTAACTTTTCTACAATAAATCTGAGCTTTGGTGTCTCTGGAAGCCTATTCTTGCAGTTTCTTTGTCTAGCTAATGGAAAGTTTGGACAAGTCAATATTAATGATAATTGTTTGACCTTGCCTTCCTCAAAAGAGAGCAATTATAAACAGAAAAGGGCTGAGAAAATGGCAGTATTAGAGCCATAAGCATTTCAGAGGCTACATATTCACAAGGAAATGAAGTGAATCAAGTCCATGCATATTTCTCCTAATAGTCCAGATTTGTAGACCTTCTCTTCCTGCAGATTAATTTATCTACATATATTTGGAATGGACAAATTACTTCTGACAAATTCCAATAATTATTTGGACAATTTCCAATGGGGAGAAAAAGAAAAATGGCCTATATTCAATATCACCCTCCTCAAATTCTCCCTTAGGGTAGGGAGGATTCTGAAAATGCTATTGGTACAGTGGTAAATTTTGATCTTACCACACCGCGATTCTCTGCAATGCTGGTGGACTTGTTAGAATAGTCTGCCATCATGGTACTATGGAATAGAGGCCATTTCAGAATATTCTAGGATATCTACAATGGCTGGAGTTGATGTCTTCTCCAGAGTTTACTCTTATTGAGGAATGATTATTCAAATTGGAATCTTTATATTGCCGAAAGTATGTGTTTTGTTTTGTGCCTTCAAGTTGACAACTACCTGGACAAGTTCCTGCAGATTTGGAAGTATTTTGCCCTTACCTTCTTCTGAGAGAGTTCAAGTAGTTGGCTTTTTGCCAAAGATGTGACTAGGACTCAGTTTTCCAGTTTCTAGCCTGGTGCCCTAACCAGCATCACTTGTGTGGAGCTCCAGTATTCTCCAGTAGCTATTAAGATAAACTTTGCAAAAGAGTTCAAGTCCTGGTAAAATCTACCCTAAAAAAATACTGGAACATTTGGATGCTTGCTTTAATGAAATTGCACAGCTTTTTGGAAATAAAGATACTGTCCCCATAACAATCTGAACACTTCAGTTGTTAGACATTCTATAAAGTAATTCAGTAAACTAAGATACTACAGAATAATTCAGTATACTGTTTACCTAGATTTATGGAATCAGGTTTTTTTTTTTTTTTTTAAAAAAAAATGAAGCCTGAGATCTTGTCAAGACTCTTGCAGATAAATGTCTATTCACCTGCCTTGTAGACTCTTACCTATCATTCCTTATTAGATCCATCTAGAAAAACTGGGCAAATGTGTTTGCTAGTTGATTAATGGACCACTATGCCAATGGAGTGGTTTCTGCTGCTTTTAAAGAGATGTTATTATAAAGAAATAAAAGGGAAAAAAAAAGATTTTTTCCATGAACAAGAAGACATTTGATGGAAGAAAGCCGCTGGGCCCAACAAAGTTTTTTGCTTAATATAAGGCAAGTTGTAGAACTTTTGGCTTTTTTTTTTAATTCCCTCATTATGTTATTCCTAGCCAGACAGATGACCCTGGGACCATAGAGATCGTTGAAAACATCTTTTAACGGGTGTCTCTTAATCTTAATGTCTTGTGTGTTTCAATAGAACTAGGCCTATTATCTCTATTGCTTAGATGATTTTGCCACTGTGCTTTGGTTAGTCTGGTGACAAGCTGCAGCTTTCCTCTTCAGGTAATTCAGCTTTGCAGAAAGGGAGCTTGTTTGGAGGCTGTCAGAATCTCCACATATCTTTTTTTTTTTGATTTTTTGTCCTCTCATCTGGAAGCAGCACCTGTTGAAATGACAGGTTTCTTTGGACTAAATTTATTTATTTATTTATTTATGAGACTTATATACCGCTTTAAGTGCAAGCACTCTCTAAGCGGTGTACACCAGTAAGCAATGTATATATATATATTTACATTGCCCCCAACAATCTGGGTCCTCATTTTACCTACCCGGAAGGATGGAAGGCTGAGTCAACCTTGAGCCGGTGAGATTTGAACCGCTGACCTGCTGAACACAGTCAGCTAAAGTGGCCTGCAGTACTGCACTCTAACTGCTGCGCCACCTCGGCTCTTTAAATCAAAGACAGCAGCTGAAATAATTAGTATGATCTCATTGGTGGGTAGCCAAACAGTAGCTAGGGATATGTGGTCTCTTGTATGCTCACAGAAGACATGTAAAACATGGGAGTCTGACTTTGAAGATGTAGAGGGCTTTGTGTTGTGAATCCTCGCCTGCCAGCACATCCGGCAGCCGAGTCAGATAAATCAGAGTCTGTGGAAGGCTCTGAGGAGCAGAAAGACTCAGAGCTAGATTTGACACCAGGCCCATCTACTCTCACTCAGGCAGAGAGACAGCTGGGTTGGGGGCCTGAACTGAGTGAAGATGAGGAGCAGCTGGGACCTGTTCCAGATGCATGGATGTGCAGAGAGGAAAGGCATGCAGGACAGTGGAGGGCAATGGGACGGCTCTCCAGGAAAAGTAAAAGACTCTAAGAAGCCACGCCCTGCCTAGACTATAAAGAGAAGTGTGGGAGGGGCTGGTTGCCAAAGGCAACCATTCATGCCACGGCTTTGTGCTTCTATCATTGGATTTCTTGCCTCAGGATTTTTGGATATTTAACCAGGTTTGTCAGATTTCTCTGTGTTTGAGTGACTTGAACATTGAGCATTCCAACTGAGAACTCAGAGACTGATCGTGTTCGTTTCAACAGCTGAAGGACTGGTTGGAGTTTTGTTCTATAAAAGCTGTGTTAAAATAAAAGGGGTTTATCTTACCAAGTCCTGCCTTGTTCAATGCAAAGGGGTTTTCCTCACAAATAAGCGGTTGAGCAGTATTCACATAGGCTGGGCAGAAAACTTTGTGACTATGCTGTATGCATCCTAATATGTCTGTCTTATCTGGATCAAAGCATGTATTCAGTATTTGTAGTGACTATCTGAAACCAGGGAATATAAATATTTCTTTGCACTAAATAACAGCAACATCAAAATTTAATATAGTATTTATCTGGTGCTTCATTGCAATTATTTAAAATCAGTACATCTGCTCCCCAAACTGGGGTTTTTGGCTAAAGGCCAATGAAAATAGCAATAGCAATAACACTTAGACTTATATACAATCTGGGTCCTCCTTTTACTGACCTCGGAAGGATGGAAGGCTGAGTCAACCTTGAGCCGGTGAGAATAAAACTGGCAGTTGGCAGAGTTAGCCTGCAATGCTGCATTCTAACCACTGTGCCACCATAGCTCTATAAAATGGCCAGTTAATACTAGTTGCATGTATCAGCTTTTTCATATAGAAAGGCCCCCAAAACCAAGGACATGTAGTCAGTCTTTCAAGTAGATTTCTTTATTGTCCCACACTTATAGACAGAATCTTGCCCAACTAAAATAAACTACTCCCCACATGAAGCCTATGCTCTTGGAACTATTAGGGAGGGATTATCTTCACTCTCTTTATTTTATACAAGCTTTGTGAACTGAGTTCCCTGTTATTCCTCTGGAATACACCTTCCTCCTTGGATTCTACCTTCTTACTACATTCCATCACAGAATCTTGCCTGAATGCTAGTTACTTCAAGATTGAATTGCTGTGAAGAACTCCATAAAAGCTCCCCTCTCCAGAGAGTAGTTTGGAGAGTACAACTAGTGCATAATACTGCAACTACGTTGGTCAGTGAAATTCACTCTTACACATCTGCTAAATGCCCTGCAGTGGCTGCCAATCAGCAACTGAACTATTTTCAGCAATGTACTGTTAATGTGAAAAACTGTAGCAGCTCCGAAACCACATAACACACCAATGGCATTATTTCTAAATAAATCTATCTGTTCTTTACCCTCAAGAGAGCCTGCCTTGTAAAGACGCTTATAGATGGCTTCTATTCATTTGTAGGCATTGTTGGTACCAATATTCACCTTGTGAAGCAGACCTGAATGGAGAGTGGGTGATTTCTCAAGTGATTAAGTATTTTTGCTAAAAAGTGAAAATGCATTTTAGTCACTTAAGACTTGCTTTGATTTTATCAGCTGTTCTGAACATTTATTTAGTTTTACATTGCTGCTTAATTTTTATACTGTATAATTATATATCTCTACAGTGCATTCAGAAAGTATTCAGACCCTCTTCACTTTTGTCAGTTTTGTTAAGCTGCAGTTGTTGAATTATTTTTTCTCATTAATCTACACTCAGCACCCCATCATGACAAAGTGAAAACAGAATTTTACAATGTTGTTTGGAAAATCATAAACCATGGCGTATTATTGACATTTCAAAATTTCACTGAAATAAAGAGATATATCACAGTATTCCCATTTACTGATAAAATTATTTGATAAAAAATAAAGTAATTTATTATTGTAACATTTGGTCTTGACAAGTCTATGTTTGACCTCTGGCAATTGAAAACTATTCTGAAATGTCCCTGTTTATGTCCTATGGCACTTTACAGTCATTGTCATATGACACAAATCACAACTTCCTTTTTATCTGCTTTTTCTCAGCTCTTTAGGGGACCACCCTCCTATCTCCTGTCTTTTTTTCCTTCTGCTTCTGAATTCCAACATTGCAGAATATCTTCTCCACCCCTTTGAATTTTGTCACAGTTGCCTTGTGGGCTTGCTCCTTGAGTCTCTGCCTTATGGACAGTTGTTTTGCACGACAACTCCTTTATTATGCTCATTTGTTTGGCTTAGTAAATTTTCAGTGTCCTGATGAATTGAAGCATATCCATTTATTCTCCATTCCTCTTTTTCTTCAAGCACTGCTACAACCTTGCAATTGCTTTGACTTTTTGCCAAATTGTTTTTAAGCCAATAAATGGCCACAAACAGTGTGGGTCACAACTATCTAATTTTGTCTCAAGGCATATGCAATAAAAATACTTTAAAAAAAATCTTGATCCTTCTCTGGTGCTCAGGTTAGTTGGATGTGCATTTCTTTGTTAAGCGGAATATTGTTCTCTCCATAGACTTTAGTTGCAAAATTCCTGATCATATACTGTATTTATCATATTTTTTTAAAAAAGATAAAGGAATCTCTGTGGATTTTACTCTGCTAGTCATTGCTAATATAGGGGGCATTTCAAGGCCATTGTGCCAGTACTGTCCAAAGACATTTCCATGGTCATGTGGACACATGATGTCACAGAGTGCTTTACCTTCCCACTGAAGTGGGAACTCCTATGTTGGCAGGAGCTGGAGCAAGGACAGGAGGTCACCCTATCATGTGGGCTGCTGGATTTCCAGTTGACAAGCCCAGGGTACTAATTACTGAGCACCACCATACTTATCATATCCCATTTGTACATCCCTGTATACAGTGATGGGATTGAAATAATTTAACAATCTGTTCTCTGCCCTAATGACCACTTTAAGTATAAAAAATAATAGTTTATTATTTCATGAATTTAATACTTAAATAAGAACAATAAAAGAGGTACACAAAACTAGATTATGTTATAAGAAAGAGTTTTAAAATATTAATGAAAAAATATTAAATAATACCTGACCAAAAAAAAACAATCGAATAATGTGAACGACAAACCTGTTTGTCATGGGAAAGTTGTGAGCATTCTTTCACAGCTTACAAAACGGGTGATAAGATAACCCTTGAAATCTATATTTCTATTAGGTCATTGTTTCCTAGCTTCCTATTGGTTTCACTGTTTAGGGAACACCAGTGTACTCATAATATCTTGGGGGAATTTTGGGCGTAACACCAAGCTGAAACAAATGATAGCTTGTCACACCTTGGTTGTTTGGCACTTTTTCTCTTTACGTTATATGCTTGTTTACAGAAGTAACAAACTCAGGGGAATTAAAATGTATATTTCAACAAAGGTATAATGAGTTTTATGAAATGGCAGCTGGTGTTGCATTCCGGAGAGGCAGCACAGCAATTGGTTGGTGGCCATGCCATGAATGGGGATTGTTCATCCCCCAAACCCCACCACTGCCAAAGGAGGAGGAGCAGTAGTGGGCTAGCTAATTTTTTGTTGCCCAGACCCAGAATGGACTTCCAGAAGCAATATCCACACAGAGAACTGGTTGTTTACATATTTGAATCCCACCTCTGAGGAGGAGGAATGGGGAGAAGAAAGAGGGAAATTGGCCAAGCCAGCCAGGCACCAAATTGTTACTGAAAAAAGTGAAGTCCGTCTGTACACCTGCCTCGTGCTCACTCCGCATCTGCCATGCTCTCCACGGTGTGCTGGAGCTGATCTGAGGTGGTCGGCCAGGGACCAAAGTGCCACCAAAAACAGTGGAGTCTGTGTGCACGTCTGCCTTGCCCTCATCAACCATGCTCTCCATGGTGCACTGCAGCTGATCCAAGGTGTGGGTGATGGGTGAGTGCGTAGCAGGCTTATGCAGATTCTGCTGGTTTTGGTGGTGCTTCAGTACCTGGCTGGCCATCTCGGATCAGCTGCAGCATGCCATGGAGAGCATAGCTGATGCAGGCAAGGCAGGCATGCACACAGACTCTGTTGTTTTCTGCGGCACTTCCGTGCCTGGCCAGCTGCCTTGGATCAGCTGCAGCGGCTGTAAAGAACATGGCAGATGCAGGATGAATGCGAGGCAGGTGATCACATGGACTCCGTTTTTTTCAAGTGCCATTTTAACAACTGGTTCACCAAACTCAAGAAAAAAGTAGGTATCGGTTCTACCAAACCGATGAAAACCAGCTGAATCTCACTACTATCTGTATACTTGGCAAATTTGCTTTCTAGGAACTGGGTGTCTTGTATTTCTTTTACAGCCTCTACTTGGTCATTAAGAAAGAATCAGCTACCCATAATAGACAATAAGCAGCTCTTAGGATGCATCCCGTGCAATCGGTAGCTATTCAGGAGAGGATTTTTTCACTTCTCTTAGCTGAATATACAATTTTTTTAAATCACTCTTTTTTTCCTTATGTCGTCTCTCTATGGAATTCCACTGCAAAAGTCCCATCTCTTCTTGTTTTCTATAGCTCGCTCCATTGGAATTATGTGGATCTACAGCTATCCTATGAGCTAGTATGGTTTGAGACATGGGATTTGTAATCCAAAAATATTTAAAGGCATTAGTTTAGAGAAAACTATCTCTGGATACTATTTGGTTCTTGTCACTTGATGTTTTAGAGCTTATTGTTCTAAATCAGAATGAGAATAACAATTTTATATTCATTTCCCTTGAAACTGGGGGGATGGGGGTGGAATCCACACTGCAGTTTCACTGCACTGTGATTTTATTGTTGCTTTTTCCAGTGTAATGGTGTCCAGGGGCTGCAAAATTGGCTCAAGGGTTCATATGTGATTGATAGACTGCAGCTTATTAAGCCCTGCTTTGGAAATCTACTAGCTGCCCCTGTCAAAGTCAGCAAGTCATTAACTGCTTGAAAATAATTTTAATAGAAACTCTTATTATATTATTATTTAGGATCAAGAGAACTATATGAGGTCCTGCTAATTATATGGGCTGGGTAGTTCTCTCAGCAGCAAATCTGAGAGCCAGTTAGCAACCAATATTTGAAATAAACTTTATATCTCTCTCTTTATCATATTTCTCCCCTTCACCCATTTCTCTCTCTCTCTATATATATATATATATATTAATCTCTATGTTGGAGATTAATACCTTTGTGAGAGTGTGTAATTCAGTTTTCAGGTGGCCTTTGTCGGCTAGGCATTTGGTTCTGGAGATGAGGGTCTTGGAATTATACACTTTCACAAACGTATTAATCTCCAACGGATTCCAAAGAAATACTATTACCAAAAGGAAATACTAATCCAAAGGGAAACACCACCCAAGGACCGAGACATAGAACAGTACAACAACATCGTCCTCCTCCTCTACATCAAAGGCACCACAGATAAAATCAGCAAAATTCTCCACAAACACAATATCAAGACAGTCTTCGGCACCGACCAAAAAATAGCCAAAATCATAAGAAACCCCAAAGACACGATCCAGCTAGAAAACCAAGGCGTCTATGAAATACCATGCAAAATCTGCCCAGCCACATACATTAGACAAACTAATAGGAGAATAAATGCATGCATCACAGAACACAAGAACACAGTCAGAAAAGAAGAAAAAATTTCCTCCCTCTTCCAGTACCTTAAAGCTACAGGACATGAAATTGATTTTGAAGGAACCAAACTAATCTCCAAAACTAAACACCACAACAAGAGAATAATTATGGAAGCCATCAAAATAGAAAAACACCCCCACAACATGAATAAATGTGACGATACCTCCCACCTACCAGACATCTGGAAACTAGCCCTAATCAACAAATGAGTCCTAGCCATGAAAACTGACACCAGACCCAGAACAACACAGTACGTCACCACCATTCACCCTCACCAGACCCAAACCCAAACCCAAGCCCAAACCCATCCCTCAGATGAAATGCAACCACCATCCAGAAGCCAAACCACGGCAACATCACCAGCTGCTGCACTTCCCTCTGATCCCCACACAAAGCAAATGGACACATGCCATAAACACAGAGCTAGACCGCAAACTTGGAGCCAAACCAAAGCCTGTTATGTTACTTCACAGCCTTCACCCCTGGACATCACATCACAGAACTCAGGAGGCTACAACGCCAAAGCTCAGGATGTTACAACACAGCCAACCTCCCAGCATAGTGCAACACAGAACTCAGGATATCACTACACTAGATCTCAGGATGTCATCACACAACCCATTACCTAGGTCATTACAACACAAAAGACTAATGGGCACACAGCCAGCACCTCAACTACTCAGGATGTTATGAAACAGCTAAACAACCCACAAACAGCTCCGACACAGCCAACACACACACACACACACACACACACACACACACACACATATATTTGTTTTCTGAGGTTTTCGCGGGTATTTGTATGTAGGTCTTTGGTTGTTCGGGTTTTCTCCCGCGTAAAATTGGAAGTGTCTTGGCGACGTTTCGACGAAGTCCCACTTTGTTGAAACAGTCAGCAAAGGACAATTCCAATTTTACGCGGGTTAAGAAACCCCATCGCCAAGACACTTCCAATTTTACGCGGGAGGAAAACCGTCGCCAAGACACTTCCAATTTTACGCGGAGAAACCCGAAATAACAAAGACCTACATATATATATTGTTCAATGATGCAATCTTCGATCTCCGGGAAGAGTATACTCCAGTTATTTATTGTTAAAACCACATTTAAAACAATAAAAACAGTTATATACAAAAATTAAAACAACTTAGCTTTCGCTGGTCCTCTGCCAACGTCCTCAGAGTGGGGCTTAGGGGGTGGGAAGTTCTTTTTATCCCCTTGCTGATCCAATTGCCTACTCATTGCCCTCGTGACAGGGCCACTCTTCCTGATTGCTCGTGACTGCCTCAACTGTTCCGCCCTCTCTTTTTTGCACTCTAACCTGGTATTTTCTTGCTTTGTCATCCTTGTGCTGTCTCCCCCTCCCTGTGCTGTTATCAGTAGCACGTTCCTGGGCTGCTGATCTGCCTCCCGTTTTTGCATACCATTGCCCGTTCCTATTACAACTCCTTCCTCCAACCCCCCTCCTCTCCCAGCCTGCCGATTCATACACCCTTTGTTGTCCATTCCTGTCATCCTTCCCCCCCTTCCTTCAACCCTCCCACCTGTTGATTAACATGTTGCTCCTGCCTTTCATCAACCATCCTTATTGATGTTCTCTTCCTCAATATCTTTTCCTTCCTGATCCACTGCTCTACCTGCTGTTCAAAGATTGCATCATTGAACAAATATGCCCGGGATGCT
This sequence comes from Crotalus tigris, assembly GCF_016545835.1. Taxonomy (NCBI): domain Eukaryota; kingdom Metazoa; phylum Chordata; class Lepidosauria; order Squamata; family Viperidae; genus Crotalus; species Crotalus tigris. Next base: position 615,314 of record NW_024096744.1, read on the forward strand.
TTCGATGGCTAACATCTGCCATCATCGTCAGGATACAAGCCAGTTAGTGAGGAAACCTGCTTATAAGCATAGCCACAACTAAACTCTACGCATGGACCTTGTAACAGGTCCAAGCCAACTAATCCTTACTTCACTTACAGCCTTCAGTGATTCTTTCTTTTAGCTCTTATTTACATCCACCTAGCTTTCAATGGCTAGCACCTGCCATCATTGTCAGAATACAAGCTAGCTAGTGAGGAAACCTGCTTATAAGCATAGCCACACCTAAACTCTATGCAACCTTGGTGTTTTATTTCCTGGTGATCGCTTCCTTTTTTACTGAAATGTATGTACCCAGGAATCGCTATTCTTCAATTTTTAATGTAATTTTTAATATATATATATATATATATATAGGTCTTTGGTTATTCGGGTTTTCTCCCACGTAAAATTGGAAGTGTCTTGGCAACGTTTCAACGAAGTCCTATTCGTCATCTTCAGGCTGGTGTTTTCAGCTTCGTGCTTCGAGGAGCAATGTGTGATCATAGCTGTTTCTTCCTTTTAACTGCCAGTGGGGGTATGAACTTCGAAGCACGAAGCTGAAAACACCAGCCTGAAGATGATGAATGGGACATCTTCAAAACGTCGCCAAGACACTTCCAATTTTAAGCGGGAGATATATTGTGTGTTTGTGTGTGTGTGTTTTCTGAGGTTTTTGTGGGTGTTTGTATGTAGGTCTTTGGCTATTCGGGTTTTCTCCCACGTAAAATTGGAAGTGTCTTGGCGACATTTTGACAAAGTCCCATTCATCATCTTCAGGCTGGTATTTTTGGCTTCATGCTTCTAGGAGCAATGTGTGATTGTAGCTGTTTTCTTCCTTTAACTGCCAGTGGGGGTATGAACTGATTGGGTGGGAGTTTGGCTATGTTCTGATTGGGTGGAGGTGTGTTCTGATTGGTTAGAGGCTTGGCTGTGCTGATTGTATATGTGTACGTGTATATCTATGTGCAGGAGTTGGACTATAAGACCTCCAAGTTCCCTTCCAGTCCTATGGTTCTATGATTTTCTTAAATTTATGTACAGGGAGACTAAATCTTTCAACATTTTTTCCCCAAAACGTGCTCTTTAACAGCATGATTACTGAACAGGCCCTAAAGGAAGAATTTCCTATATGAAATCTTTCCATGGAATGTAATAGAAATGTAAAGCTCAGAGGAGACTTCTAAGGTATGACTGAAAGAAGAAATAGAAGACATTTACATCCATCATCTTGGCTACTTTATCTCAAGAACTCACTCTTCACCTGTGACAACTTATATAATTTTTTTCCCTTCTGTTTGGAAATTATTTCTAAAGCCTTTGTTTCATCAGACAAATTGGTGAGAAAAGATAAGAATATTTATTTGCCAAATATTATTCTGCTGTCAAGTATGTTTGCTTCCTACTAGTGCCTGTATGTGTGCTGACTTTTTTCCCTCTTTTCTAGAAAACAACAAAAGAGAACTTTGCTTTTAGATTTATTTATGTAAGCTTGCAATAATTTTCTAAGCAAGTTAGATTTCTGAGCATTTCAAACATTCTTTCCAGAGCCTTGATTAATTTTCTATTCCTTCTCCTATTCCTCCCTGATTAACATATTTGTGATTTTTGTACAGCACTAGCTTTTTCCAGGCTATATTTTGGTCTTGTAGACAGCTCTGAATAAATCTTAATTTCCATTTCTTTCTTTGTTGATTTACTTTCCATTTTCTTCCTAGAGAGGCTCAGTCTCCACTGCTATAAAGGTTTCTTTCAATAGATCAATTTCTTGTGTGTTCATTTGTTTCCGTTCTAATGGATCCTATGCAGAGGCTTCTATTTAATGGGGAAGTGAATACCTTTGATGGCCAGGACCCTTAAAAGCTTAAAGGGGTCCTTCCTATCTTCCTCCCTCCCTCCCTCCCTCCCTCCCTCCCCTTCCCTCCCCTCCCTCCCTCCCTCCCTCCCTTCCTTCCTTCCTTCCTTCCTTTTCTTTCTTACCTTTTTCTTATAGTCTTCCCCCCCTCGTCTTTTTAAGAACAGTCTTACCCAAATGGCTACAATCAATTTTAATCCAAGTTTTTTTTTTCTTATCATGGTTAATCAGAGAACTCTGTCTCTCTAGCAAGGGTTGAAGACATGCTCCTCTCTCACCATTTTTTCTTTGCTACTGGCATTTAAAAGCATACTGCTCCCACTTCAGAAATATCAATTTTTCAAGACAAATAGCCCTTGATAGATATATGCTCTATGTATTTATCCAATCTAAAGTCATCCAAGTCAGGGGCCATCACCATCTCATAGGATAATGAATTCCAGCAAATTATGCTTCCTTGCATCTGTTTTAAATGTCCTTCCCATCAGCTTCATTGACTGCCAACTGAACTTTCCCCATCCGGTGTCTGCCTCCCATATCCTTTCTTCCAAGCCAAAAAGTCCTGAATATTTTGGGGTTTTCCCCCCATAAGGATGGTTTTTGACACCCATCTTTTACTCCAATCATTATAGTTGTCCTCGTCTGCTTCCTGCTGTGTCAGTAGGATCTTACTGTTGCTTCTTTTTCCTGGTAGCAACCACAGGATTGCTGTATAATTTATGCCAAGCAATACAAAAATCTCCTGAATTGAAAGAAGATGCAGAAGGTTTGGAAAAGCAAAGGAGGAAGAAAGGAACATTAGATGATTGTTTCACTGATTTTTAATTGGATAATTTAATTTCCTCTCCATGTTTTTTCAGGACACATCTAGCAGATTATGCTCAAAAACCTCAGAATTCCTGAATCTGGATTTTAGCAAGTTCTTTGAGGATTTTTGTGGAGATGGAATAGCAAAAATATTTTCCTCGTTTTAAGTTCTCTATTAGTTTTCCTCTCCTTATTGTGAAGTTCTGATTTTCTTTTCAAGAATTGACTTTTTCTCCCCTCTCCAATATCAACATCAGTTTAGACAGAAGGGAAATGGAGTAATATGTTGATCTATGAATTAATCCTGAAACCTTTAGTCCAATCATATACAGATGTTTCTGACAGGAAAACTGAAAATAAAAAGCTTTGTTTCATGATTTACATAGGGGGCTTCAATCAATCTCACAAGACAATAGTAACACAGAATGAAAATAGGATGTTACCTATTTTCCCAGTGATGTATGTATCATATAAATCTTATCTATCTCAATCCCTTTATTTCAGGGCACATTTCTTTTTCCAGCAGAGTTATGGATGGCTTTTAAATTGAATCTGTCAAGCCATTTAGGATTTTATTTACTTTTGAATATGTTCAAAAGGTCTGGAACCGGAAGTGTCTGTTGGATGGAAGGCAAAATGACAAAAGCAGCATCCTGCAGTTGTTCTGTGGGCCCCAACCTCCTTTCTGTGATTCATATCCTGGTCATCTCCCATATGAACTATTGCAATGGGCCTACATTGAAGAGTATCCAGACGCTGCAGCTGGTGCAGAATGGGGTGACACAAACAATGCTGTGCTCAGTCGTGGGAGTCAAATATGTGAACAACTGGTTCTCTGTGTGGATGCTGCTTCCAGAAGTCCATTCTGGGCCTGGACAACAAAAAAATTAGCTACCAGTTTTACCAAAGTGGTGCAAACCGGCTGCATCTCACCACTGGCTGTGCTCCCCAAGGGTTGCACAAAGAACACCTCTGTTACACGGGCTGTATTGGGTGTTGGTTTACTTCTGGGTCTATTTCAGGGTTTTGGCATGAGGCCAGGTTATTTGAGGAACCGTCTCATCTCAATTGTATCATCCTGTCACACCCAGTCAGACAAGGAGAATTTCATCAGTTAAAAGATTTTGACTGGAGTCGGTATCCAGACTCATCTCTGCCATTTTCCCTGCCCTCTGGAACATCTCATCCTCAGAGGTGAAGCAAGCTCTAATTCTTCTGGCCTTCAGAAAGAATGTCTAGACCTGGCTCTGCCAATTGGCAGGTGGGTCAAAGAGTGATATGCAACTCTGGGATGGTTGGTGTCATAGGGATATTCTCTCTACCTTGTTAACTTTTAAACTTTTAATACTGTAATCCTATATTTTAGATTTTGTTTTTATTTATTTATTTATTTATTTATTTATTTATTTATGAGACTTATATACCGCTTTAAGTGCAAGCACTCTCTAAGCGGTATACACCAGTAAGCAATGTATATATATTTTACATTGCCCCCAACAATCTGGGTCCTCATTTTACCTACCTCGGAAGGATGGAAGGCTGAGTCAACCGTGAGCCGGTGAGATTTGAACCGCTGACCTGCTGAACACAGTCAGCTAAAGTGGCCTGCAGTACTGCACTCTAACTGCTGCGCCACCTCGGCTCTTTTGAAGCATGCCAAATTTCATAGATGCTGCAGAGCCATTCAAATTGCTTGAATCCTGAAATTATGCCAAAAAAAGTAACATTTTGCTTTGAGATATAACAACATTCATTGTGACAGTGGATCCCATAGTGGATAGTGCTTTAATGTTCTTATTTATATTTTTATATTTTGATTTTTTTTTTTAGTGTATGCAACCCCGAGTCAGGTGAGATGGGCAATATAGAAATGGGATGGATGGATGGATGGATATGCATCTGACATCTGAATATCCAAATCCACAACCTGGAACTGTATTGTATCACAACAATACAATGCTGTTTTCATTTTTGCTCACACTACTTTCTCTCCCTGGTGGATGCTTCTGGCTAGAACTGTTGGTGTTTTCTTCCTTTTCAGACCAAAGTAAAGAGTGTGCCTTCATTCACTAACTTCTTTTTCCCATGACTTACTGGAAGACTATTCACATTTTGTGAGAAAATAAGGGACAAAGAAAAAAAATGAAAAGAAATCAAATTCTAATCTAGTGCATTATTTGAAGGGACTAAAGATTAAGACCATTAAAAATAAAAGGAGGAAATATGAAGTTAATTTATTAGATTGAGGTTAAAATAGATATGTTGTTATCTTTGGTGACCCTTAATGGACTTTTGCTGACATCAGGACTGAAATGACAAGCTTTAATGGTTTGTTTATAGATAAGAGACGAGATATGGGAAGAAGAGATGAAGAGATAAATAATTTCTTTATTTCTTTTCCTTTTTTTCTACTACATTCTTTTTTCATTTCTTTTTAAATTTTGCATTAGTATCTTTTCAATTATAATTATAATCTTTAATAAAATTAGTATCAAAGAGGGCATTCATTTCCTAACACATCTAGGCAAATATTTCCAATATTATCAGCTGGAAGCATCTGTTTTATATTCCTAATACCAGAGATCCTTATAGGGGGAAATTTATTGTATGAATTAACAATTATACTAGGTACATTACACTAAACTATCCTCCCATCACCACAGTAACTAATATTATCCTGTCGTCATATTTAACTGTGTTCTGGAAAAATAGATTATTGACTGAGTTTATGAATGATTTATGTCATAGGTGGAATGCTAGTACAATATGCAAAAGAAAAGTTTGTAAGTCAAGAATTAATTAGTTGGTTCAGAAAGATGGGAAGCTGACATGCAACCCAGCCATCCCTACATAGACATAAGCTTTAATGTCCCTATTGCTTAACCCTCTCCTGCCCCTGCCATCTGATTTCACCCCGGAGCCTTGTTGGATTGTTTCACAATTTGAGGCATAAGGGAGATAACACCACCACAAGTACAACCTTATTTTAAAACCCTAGTGAGACCACACCTGGAATACTGCAACCAATTTTGTTCACCCATATTACAAAAAAGATGTTGTGGCTTTGGAAAAAGTTCAGAGAAGAGCAACTAAGATGAGACTAAAACATATGAAGAATGGCTGTGGGACTTGGGTTTGGCTAGTTTGCCACAAAAAAGAGGGGGTCAAATTATTCTCCAAAGCACCAGAGGGCAGGACAAGAACCAATGGCTGGAAACTGACAAAGAGAGAAGCAACCTGGAATTAAGGAGAAACTTCCTCACAGTGAGAACAATTAACCAGTGGAACAGCTTGCCTTCAAAAATCATGGGTGCTCCATCACTGGAGGTTTTTAAGAAGAGACTGGAAAGCAACTTGTCTGAGATGGTATAGCTTCTCCTGCTTGAGCAGGGATCTGGACTAGAAGACCTCCAAGGTCCCTTCTAGCTCTATTGTATTCTAAAGTACAGCACAACAAAGAACAATTTGAGCCTCTACTCTTATATCCAGATGGGGCTGGATATAAGAGTAGGGCAACAAGTATGGGAACACAGTAGGAAAAAAGAAAGATTGAGGGCAGGAAGAGAGAGGGAGAGAGACTGAGTTAAAGAGAAAAGTTGTCAGGGTTTAGGTGCCCTAAATTTAGAGAAAGCAACCAAGAACCTTTGGTGGTTGCTGTTGATGAAAAAAATTCTTATCATTCAATTTTTTGCTTAAATATATCAACTGAAGTTATGTCAGGTTCCCATTGTCTTCATTTCCAGGTTTATGATATAACTTTTGTACTCTCTAATAGCCTGACTTTAAAACAGATGATCTGGAAGAAGAGAACACTGCTTTCCTTTTATTTGAAGGTTTAACTGGGTCAGAAAGTCATTTACCTTGGAGGAGATACATTCAAGTGATCCATTTTCATGGGCTGGAAATTGTTCCAGGTAGTGATCAGGAACATGTTGTGTTCATATTACCACATTTACCTGATGTGGTGGTGGTGGTTGTTTAAAAGAAATAAGTTTTAAGAAGATTTATGCATTGGATAAATTCATCTAACAAAGAAAGATATCAGAGAAATGGTCACATTTTTGTTGTTATACCTGAGATCTTCTATTTTCTTCTACCAATAATATAGTCAGTTGGTGTTCTGTGTACTCCATCTGATCAGCCCCATTTATATAGGTCTTTTTTTAGTTGTTGGAAGCTTGGGTTAGCAATGAAGACATCACTTGACTAGCAGAAGCTGATAAACTTCTCTTGCTTCCTTTCTGTTTCAAAGGTTGGAAAACACTGCTGGATAATGGCACATTATCCAGCAGTGTTTTCTTTCTTAATATTTCCAACCTTGATGTTCCAGTCTCCAACCTCAAACAGCACATTTTGCTCTCATGTTCTCCTCATCAGATTGAACCTAACCACAAAACTCCTCAACTGCATGTTCTTCTACATCAGTAGTTGAAACATGAAGGTGAATAGTCATCATATTAAAGGATGTCCATGAAATCTAATTGATATTATTTGATCATTGATTGCATTGTACCAATGTACTGTCTGATTATGAAGGAACATAATGAACATCATTGATTTTTTGTTTTCTATGGCTGAATAACCATCTATGTCCAATTTCAGTCCACTTAGGTTATTTGATGCTTAAGATTCAAAGTGTAGCTGATTCATTGGATCTCCATTATATTTATAGGGTATTATACTCTATTTAAACCCCATTCCAACTCTGATCGGGTTGCTGGAACGTGCTACATTCCACCAGCTGCTGCTTAAACTGTAAGTTTTGGGAGAATCCACCAGGAAAGTAGCAAGGCCCTGATTGGATCTCCATTATATTTATAGGGTATTATACTCTATTTAAACCCCATTCCAACTCTGATCGGGTTGCTGGAACGTGCTACATTCCACCAGCTGCTGCTTAAACTGTAAGTTTTGGGAGAATCCACCAGGAAAGTAGCAGGCCCTGATTGGATCTCCATTATATATATAGGGTATTATACTCTATTTAAACCCCATTCCAACTCTGATCGGGTTGCTGGAACGTGCTACATTCCACCAGCTGCTGCTTAAACTGTAAGTTTTGGGAGAATCCACCAGGAAAGTAGCAAGGCCCTGATTGGATCTCCATTAGATTTATAGGGTATTATACTCTATTTAAACCCCATTCCAACTCGGATCGGGTTGCTGGAACGTGCTACATTCCACCAGCTGCTGCTTAAACTGTAAGTTTTGGGAGAATCCACCAGGAAAGTAGCAAGGCCCTGATTGGATCTCCATTATATTTATAGGGTATTATACTCTATTTAAACCCCATTCCACCTCTGATCGGGTTGCTGGACCGTGCTACATTCCACCAGCTGCTGCTTAAACTGTAAGTTTTGGGAGAATCCACCAGGAAAGTAGCAAGGCCCTGATTGGATCTCCATTATATTTATAGGGTATTATACTCTATTTAAACCCCATTCCAACTCTGATCGGGTTGCTGGAACGTGCTACATTCCACCAGCTGCTGCTTAAACTGTAAGTTTTGGGAGAATCCACCAGGAAAGTAGCAAGGCCCTGAGTGGATCTCCATTATATATATAGGGTATTATACTCTATTTAAACCCCATTCCAACTCTGATCGGGTTGCTGTAACGTGCTACATTCCACCAGCTGCTGCTTAAACTGTAAGTTTTGTGAGAATCCACCAGGAAAGTAGCAAGGCCCTGATTGGATCTCCATTATATATATAGGGTATTATACTCTATTCAACCCCATTCTCCAACTCTGATCGGGTTGCTGGAACGTGCTACATTCCACCAGGCTGCTGCTTAAACTGTAAGTTTTTGGTTAATCCACCAGGAAAGTAGCAAGGCCCTGATTGGATCTCCATTATATTTATAGGGTATTATACTCTATTTAAACCCCATTCCAACTCTGATCGGGTTGCTGGAACGTGCTACATGCCACCAGCTGCTGCTTAAACTGTAAGTTTTGGGAGAATCCACCAGGAAAGTAGCGGCCCGCGCGCCGTTAGGCGCGCGAATTATATAACTATATAACTAAAAATCACAAACAGTAGCAGTACATTCAGGGCAAGTGTGTCTGACATCCCCTGTATCTAAGATGTCCGGCTTAGTTCAGTGCAAAACCTGCTTTGCAGCCGTCCTTCGCAGTACCCTTTTCAAACTTGGAAACTGTCCTATCTGTAAACAAATCACTAGCCTACAAGGACAGATCATTTACCTAGGGTCTGTAATCCGTGCTCTTCGGATTAGGTGTCCAGTTCAGCCCCTCTACTCTAGTAAGCCTCCCTGCTATCAGCCCCCTTTACCACAAAGATCCTGCAGGAAAAGGGCAGTGTGGACAACCGTGGGATCTGGCAGGGTGAGAGCTGTGAACCATAAACCCAAAGCTTTCGCTGTGTCCCTGCACAACAGCTACAGTGCCCTTGCTGACCTTAATAGGGACATTAAGGAGACTGGTAAAGGTATTTGTGAAGATAACTCAAATAAGCAGGGGATTGTGGTCCGAGATGAAGAACTAGATTTTGATAGGGAGAAGTGTGAATCAGGTATTGCACATCAGTCATGCAAGAATAGAAAGGCTCCCAAAAATAGAAGCTACCTTCTGGTAGGTGATTCAATTATAAGGGATGTAAATTTAGGAAAGGACACAGAGGCTTTGAAAGAGGTCAGGTGTCTTCCAGGTGCTACTGCCAGTAGGGACAAGAAGCGTATTTCTAAAATAATCAAGAATGGAAGCAAGGACTGTGATGTGGAGGCTATTGTACATCTTGGCACTAATGATCTGTCCCAAAAAGATGTACTCTCTGTGCAGAATGATTTCCAGAGCTTGGGGAAGGAACTTAGCAGAATAGGCTGTAGGCTTACTTTCTCAGATGTTTTACCAGTGTATAAGGAGCAAAACGGAAAAGGCCAGCGCATAGCACAATTCAATATGTGGCTAAAGGACTGGTGTAAAGGGGAAGGCTTTGTATATATTAGTCACGATGTCAGTAGCTGGTCCAATCAAAAGATGTACAAAAGAGATGGTTTGCATCCATCAAAAAAAGGGACTGAGTTACTCGGCTATAAATTCACAGATTTTCTGGCGGGAAATTTAAACTAAACAGCGGGGACAGGGAGTTAATTGATACGGAACAACCCTGTCCCCGGCAATTTAAAAACTATAGGGCTATCAGTGCATGTAGCACAGATGTGTGTGTGGACAAGAATACCAACCGTGCTACCAATCAAAATGAAGCCTCTAATAGCGAGTGCCATATAAAGTGCACTAACCAAATAGGTGGTAAGACAATAGGGGAACTCAGGCACCACACAGGTTATGTAGAAAGGAAACACAGTGCCACCCACAAAGGACTCAAATGTTTATACACCAATGCACAAAGTATGAACAGCAAACAGGGTGAACTAGAAATTCAGGTTAATGAGGGCAGATACGATATTGTTGCCATTACGGAAACATGGTGTGATGAAACTCACACATGGAACACACAGCTAGAGTGATTTAAATTATTTAAAAGAAACAGACCAAATAAAAGAGGAGGTGGAGTTGCTCTCTATATAAGAAATAACTACATCTTCACAGAAATAGAGTACAACAATGATAAAAACTGTCTTGACTGCATTTGGGTCAATATAAAAGGGGGGGGAAATGACATTGCCATAGGTGTATACTACAGACCACCCAACCAAACAGAGGAATCTGATTGAACTTTTTGCTAGTCAGCTAACTAAGGTATGTAGGAAGCACCATCCACATATGTAATGGGGGACTTTAATACCCTGGACTCAACTGGAGACAACTCCGCACCAAGTGGAGATCAAACAGGGTTTCCTGCAACCTAGCAGACAACCTTGTCCGCCCAAAAGTAGAGAATAGGAACTGGGGATTTAGCCATTTGGATCTAATTTCTCACTAACAAGATGAAATTATAGCACGGTGTTTGGACTCCATACGGAACCCCTGGGAGGAGTGCTCATGCAATATTAGAATATCACATTATACGAAGCACAACCAATAGAACACAGTCCAACTAAGTCTTGGCCTTCAAGAGAGCTAATTTCAATAACTTAGAGAGGGCTTGGAAGGATTCCCATGGATGAGAATCCCAAGGGGAAAACACTCAGAAAGCTTGTGGAATTTTGAAAAATGAGATAATAAAAGCACAGTCTAGCACAATACCAACAAAGAGGAAAAATAACAGCTCTCAAAAGAACCCAGCATGGCTGCATAAAGAACTCTCTGACAAATTGAAAGATAAAAAGGACAAGTACAGAAAGTGGAAAGAGGGGAACATAACTAAGTCAGAATATCAGCAAATAGCCCGAGCCTGCAAAGATGAAGTGAAGAAAGCCAAGGCTCAAAATGAACTAAGGCTTGCCACCAAAGTCAAAATAACAAAAAAAGCTTCTTTCAACATGTAAAAAACAAGAAAAAAGTGAAGGAAATGATTGGCCCATTAGTGGGTGGAAGTGGCAAGAAGGTGACAAGCAACAGGGAGAAAGCAGAACTATTTAACTCATTTTTTGCATCTGTCTTTACACACAGGGCAAAAAACAGACACCTACAAAATATGCCCCACAAACAACAAAACAGAAACACAGATTTAAGAGATAGGCAAGAGACATCGTTGTGAGCACCGTCCAGCCTAGATGAGTTCAAATCGCCAGGACCAACGGGGGAGTACCCCCAGGAGGTCTCAGGAACTGGCAGATTTGATATCGGAGCCCCTGTAAACTATATTTTTCTAAAGATCTGGGAACACGGGGAACTACAGAGGACTGGAAAAGAGCTGATTAGTTCCATCCTCAAAAAAGGAAAAAAAATGGATCCAGGAAATTACGACCTATCAGCCTGACCTCAATACTGGGAAGATCCTGGAAAAGATAATCAAACAACGAATCAACGAACACCTAGAGGCAAACAAAGTCATTACTAAAAGCCAACATGGGTTTGTCAAAAATAGATCATGCCAGACAAACCTTATTGCATTCTTTGACCAAGTGACAAAATTAAGGGATCAGAGGAATGCTGTTGATATAATTTACTTGGACTTCAGTAAGGCACTTGATAAAGTAGATCACAACCTACTACTTGACAATATGAAAATGTGGGGTAGAAAAAAAGAACCACCACCAGATGTGATCCGAGCTGCTACCTGTCCGTACTCAGCGGTGGTTCTCAATGGAACTGCATCTATATGGAGGGAATTTGTATGGGGATGCCCCAGGTCTCTGTCTGTGCCCAGGAACTCTTCCAACACTCTTCATCAACGATTTGGGATGAAAGGGATAATGTGGGAACTCATCAAATTTGCAGACAGACACCAAGCTGGCAGGAATAGCCAACCCCCAAAGACAGTGCTTCAGATACAGAAGGATCTGGACAGACTTGAACACTTGGCACTAACTAACAAAATGAAATTCAATGGTGAAAAAAGCAAGGTTCTACATTTAGGCAAGAAAAAACAAATGCACAAGTACAGCATAGGTGGCACCATGCTCAATAGTAGTAACTGTGAGAGGGACCTCGGAGTCCTAGTAGACAATCACTTAAATATGAGCCAGCAGTGTGCTGCAGCTGCCAAAAAGGCCAACACAGTGCTAGGCTGAATTAACATAGGGATAGAATCAAGATCACGTGAAGTATTAATACCACTCTTCAATGCCTTGGTAAGGCCACACTTGGAATACTGCATCCAGTTTTGGTCACCACGATGTAAAAAAGATGTTGAGACTCTAGAAAGAGTACAGAGAAGAGCAACAAAGATGATTAGGGGACTGGAGGCTAAAACATATAAGGAACGTTTGCGAGAATTGGGTATGTCTAGTTTAACGAAGAGAAGGACAAGGGGGACATGATAGCAGTATTCCAATATCTCAGGGGCTGCCATAAAGAAGAGGGAATTAAGCTATTTTCCAAAGCACCTGAAGGCAGGACAAGAAGCAACGGGTGGAAACTAATCAAGGAGAGAAGCAACCTAGAACTAATGAGAAACTTCCTGACAGTGAGAACAATTAATCAGTGGAACAGCTTGCCTCCAGAAGCAGTAAATGCTCCAACACTGGAAGTTTTTAAGAAGAGACTGGACAGCCATTTGTCCGAAATGGTGTAGGGTTTCCTGCCCGAGCAGGGGGTTGGACTAGATGACCTCCAAGGTCCCTTCCAACTTTACTACTATTACTATTACATTTCATTTTTTGGCCCTGTTGAGGTTTCCTACATTCATACCCCTTATGCTCCATGTTTATTCTATTCTATTCTATTCTATTCTATTCTATTCTATTCTATTCTATTCTATTCTATTCTATTCTATTCTATATTCTGTATTGCAACCTTGAATTTCCTTTTCCTGTATGGAAGCAGCAACTAGACTTCCTGAAGATTTTAATCTAGACACATTATAAACAACATAGTATTCCAAAATATCCTCAGTTGTTCTTCAACAGCACATTAAGTGTCATCATTTGTGTGATCTACATTAAACAAGGAACCTGAAAGTGCCCCCCAAATATGTAGGCAAACTTGTAGGCTCAAGCATATATTTTGGGTAGAAATGCATTTTCTTGCCTGCAAAAATACTGACCAAGGAATGTCTTGAGAAGGTTGACCATTTGCATTTCTCTCCCAGCACTGAATTGTCCATATGCTAGCTGTGCAGAAGTTCCCTAAATGGAGAATTAGATGTGCACTTATCAACCTAAGCAACCCCATGGGAGGAGTTCTTTTATGATTCATGGCATTCAAAATAATCAATTCTAAAATAATAGCTCTATTTGACATCCACCAAAGCAGTTGGAATTGTGTTTAGCATGGAGCTGATCCAGGCCTTTTACAAGAAAGGGCTATTAGCAGCTATTACTATTAAGAATGGAAAGGTTGTGCAGGAAATATCCCGAAAGGGCAAATGAGGCCTTAAATTACTGAAATCATTTTTTTTCCAAGTATGGAGGAAAAAGAAGAAAAAAGTCACTTTTGTCATATGTCCCCATTCTGCTTCCATCAGTGATGATTATAAAGCAACCCTAGGTGTGTATTCAGAACATCAGAAATTGGATTGAACTTTGGGCACAATACTGAATTATCAGGCCCACTAGATAGACCAGAAATGAAAGTTTTAGAAAGCCTAAAAACTATATTTATTGAGACTGATTATAACAAAAAAATCTGGCACATATGATTGTGCTGTGTTCCCCAGTCTTACTCTCTTATATTTCAGTGAATCAGGGAGGTCTCTTCCAGAGCTGCTTCAGAATATCATCTGGTTTCTCAGGGCTTAGAAAATGTTATTTTAAGGCAGCATATTCATACTCCTAGCTTCTATTTTTCCCACAACAACTTTGTGTGGTGGGATGGACTGAAAGAACCAAAGTTGTTCACCCAAGCACCAGAGGAAAGGACAAGAAACAATGGTTGGAAACTGATTAAGGAGAGAAGCAACCTGGAATTAAGAAGAAACTTCCTGACAGTGAGGACAACCAGAGGAACAGCTTAACCCCCCCCCCCCAGAAATTATGGGTGCTCTTTCACTGGATATTTTTAAAAAGAGACTAGACAATTGCCTGTCTGAAACAGTATAGGTTTTCCTGCTTGAGCAGGGGCTGGACTAGAAGACATCCAGGGTCCCTTCTAGTTCTATTCTATTCTAACCTGACTAGCTCCAAGTCACCCAGCTGGCTTCCATGCCTAAGGAAGGACTAGAAATCATGGACTCAGTTTCTAGCCCAGTATCTTCCCACTATACCAAACTAGTTCTCAAAATGAAAAATAACGATCCAATAGCATTCCGTTTAAAAAAAATAAGTTAAAATACCAACTGGTTAAAAGCAGACCAAGATGTGATCCAAAGTAACTTAGAATTATATGTAGTATAATTCTTTGGCTTAAACCTGTCTGATAAGGTTGCACTTATTCATCATAGCCCTTAGCATCACTAGAACACTCAGGTCCTTCCATCATGACAAGATACTACTTCTTTGGAGGAGATTATTATTATGGTTGGTTGAATAGTAAGCCAAATGTTTAGACTGGATTTGGCATTTTGCTCCACTTATGGAGTCCTTCCCAATTATTATTGTTATGTGTGACAGTAATTCAAGTCCTAACCAAGGACCTAAGAATTATTAGATGGTGGATAGACGATAGACAGACAGATGAACAGACAGATGGATAGTTTTCTCGTGTAATTTCTATTGGGTATTAGTAGCTAATGGACAAACACCTCATATTTAAAAAAAAATAAGAGGAAAGAAAAATACATGTTGGATGTTAGATAGAAAATTTATGTGGAACAAAATTCTGTTATTGTTATTTGTGGAAAGAAAAATTAATTTCTCATAGAAAGATTCCCTTGTCAATTTCTCTTGTGCATTATGGGGATTTCTCCAGGCATATCACCTAAGATGAGAAAAAGAAGAAATCTATTTTAAATGCTGTATAACTAGCAACTAACCTAGCAGCTGTATTGCAGTTGGATATGCAAAATGTCACATAGTCATGAAGAAAAAGGTATATAGCCAGTAGTGGGATTCAGCCAGCTTGCACCACTTCAGCAGAACTGCTAGCTAATTTTTTGTTGCCCAGGCCCAGAACGGACTTTTGGAAGTGGCATCCACACAGAGAACCAGTTGTTCACATATTTGAATCCCACCACTGTAGATAGCTTTTCTGGGAAAGAGGAAGAGGAAGAAAGAGAGACAACTCCCACAATCTTAGCCTACTCAATAGCCATGTTGGCTAGAAATTCCAAATGCTTAGTTCAACATAGTGAGAAAGAGTGGGAAAGTTTGCATAAACTCAAATCGTTTGGTTAACCAATATCTTAATGCAAGACAGCTCTAGATGACTATCACACTAAGCTGACTTGAACTGAATTTGGGAGTCCTCCAGATTTCAGAGGTCTGGCTCTAGGCCAGTGGTTCTCAACCTTTTTAATGCTGCGACCCCCAACCGGTCGTAAGTCAAGGACTACCCAACCGGTCGTAAGTCGAGGACTTTCCCTGCCCAGGAGCGCCACGCATGCATGGTGCTGCCCCCTGTGCCGGCCAAAGAGTAGCTGGCAAGCGGCAGAGACAGCGCAAGGCGACCACCGGCTGGGCCATCAGCTGGCCCACCACGTGCGCCAGCAACCCTCCCTGTGCCCGCCGGCCTCCCACCTCCCACCCCTGGCCCTCTTTTACTTACATTTTTAGTAGTTGCTCAGCAGGGAGGGGTGGAAGCTTCCAGACAGCTCACCTTCACTGCAGACAACTTGCAGCACCGTTTGCAGAATGGGACTTTTGGCGGGCTTAGCAGGGCAGAGACAGCCTGGACAATTCCTATTGGTTTTTGAAAGCCAATAGAATTAGACTCTATTCAAGAGAGTCTATTCTATTGGCTTTCAAAAGCCAATAGAATAAAAGGGAGTAGCACAGCTAAGCAAAAGGGGGAAAAAATGGCGGACTGCATTGTTTGGCGACCCCCGTGAAATGTTCGTTCGACCCCAAATGGGGTCCTGACCCACAGGTTGAGAACCACTGCTCTAGGCTTTGAGGCTTTGTATATTTCCCACAAGAATCCTGAGAAAAAAAGTCAACCCTTCTGGCTAATCTCAAAGGTACCCTCTCTTTGTAAATGGACAGAATCCTATGAAGCTCAAAAGCCAATAAAAGGCTTTTGAGCTAGCACACTTGGCTAGCACAGATTTGCAGGTTGGAGATGTGCCAATGCAACCTTAGCACGAAGCCACTTAATAAAGCAAACTGCCTTGTAAAAGATATTTTTCCATAATTCCTAGCAAATCACACATTCCATTGGGGCCTCTGAGAACCAGTTGTTTCTGCTGCGAATGGACACTTAATGAGCCTGAATCACTTCAATCTGGGAGAGGAAACTCCCAAGAGAAAGATGTACTTCAAGATCTATCTCCTGTGGTCATTATAATGCCATTGACATTTAAGCTGGTTCTTGACAAAGAAAAAAACAAACCTTGTTTCTTCAGTTTGCTAAAAGAGGGAAATTAATATTTTTTGTCCACCACATCAAGAAAGTTAAAAAATGGTGCTGATTTAATTGGCTTCATCTGACACGAAGGGGAGGTAAGGCTTTAGAGGAAAAAAAATTGGAGGATTATTTTGCACCATGATTAATGAGATTTGGGGGACCTGCTGTAGTTATTATTGCCGTCTCAGACATGGCAATTACTATCTCCTGCTTCTCATTTGATCTGCCAATATTAGGAACTCTGGAGCTTTTATAATGGTCACTGAAAAGTTCAGTTTAACACAGACATGGCAAGCAAAGCTTCTGACTTAATGATATTAACTAATGAATTTTCCTAATTTGATGCTAAGCCTGCAGATCTCTCATTTCAGAAGATGGCAGGTAGGAGAAGAATAGAATAGAATAGAATAGAATAGAATAGAATAGAATAGAATAGAATAGAATAGAATAGAATAGAATAGAATAGAATAGAATAGAATTCTTTATTGGCCAAGGGTGATTGACCACACAAGGAATTTGTCTCTGTGCATAAGCTCTCAATGTACATACAAAAAATAAAGTGATAGGGCATAGATCATAAATCGTAGTTACAGTCATTAATCATCGGATACAAACAACAAATGATAAATCATAAGATACCAATAGAAAGTAGTAGGAAAGATGAGAAGATGAGAAAAGATGAGAAATGAGAAGATGAGATGGATAATAGCAATACAGCCTATGACATGGGCAAATATCTTTAGGCCTAGTGCCAGAGTGGTGGCATTTGTGACTAATTGTTTTGGCATGCAATGCCTTATAACAGCATCCTGAGGTGAAAAGTTAAAACAGTTTATGTCCAGGATGTGAGGGGATGTGAGAACTGTTGTTTTTGATAGAGAAGGAAAGAAGGGAGACCATTAGTGATTTGTTTGCAATGTATCTCCTTGAAAAAGGTCCTAGCACTGGGGGGAAAAATACCCTTTCTCTCAATATTTTCTACCATTTGTTTTGTAAGTTATAAACTTTGTAACAGAACAACCAGTAGGGATTGGCCAACCAAGCCAGAGAGCTGCTTTCTACCAATGTTCACCTTATTGCTCTCTTTATGAGTTAAAGAAAAATGCTGTGTCATTCAATTCATCCATCATCTGATTTAAATAAAGCACAGAGCTGGCTTATTCTTTTTCTGTGACAATCATAGGGAACAAGGGAGAGCAGTTTAGGAAGTAGCAGCTAGACCTTGCTGTAAGTGGTTGTTTGTACCTGTCAAAAATATGTGTTTGCTTATTATATGAAATATGACAGCTGGCAGTAATCCTGCATCTTAGGATTCAAATGACACATTTCCCCTTTCAAATGCTGAACCTATTAAATTAATCTATTTGTCATTATTTCCAGGAAGTCACTGCCAACTGGATTTGAACATTGATCAATGAGACTGGGGCTTGGGACCTTCCTAGACCATGGTCTGTGAATAAAATTCATTCCTGGTATATTATAATCCCTAAAGTGGACTGCTTTTACTTTTTGAATGTGACAGCAAAGAGGCTGCAGGGTCAATCAATCCCAATTGGAAATCCTATCCAGGATTTCTCAACCTTAGCAACTTTAAGATGTGTGGACTTCAATTCCCAGAATTTCCCAGCCAGCAAATTATTCTGATTTAAATGTTAATTTTATTGATTCTATTGTACACTGCCGAGACCTCCTCTCTGAGGCAGTTGGGTGGTTAAGAAATATGAAATATAAATAAATAAAAACTCAAGGGTGTGAACTCATATTAACCAATGCTGAAACAACATTATTGTTCAACCTGATATTTCTGTTCTTTGTCCCCCATATTTCCATATGTCAAAATTTCATAACTTACTTTCCTAGTTTCTTATTGTCTGCTTATGATACTGGTAATGGGTTGACCCATTATATTTTAGATTTTGATACTCATAAATCTTTCTCCATCCAAGTATCCATAAAAGAATCTTTTATAGGGAAAGTAGACACCAACTCTTCTAATCATGGCCTTTCTCCTTGCTGAACAAAATATGAAATCTGTTTCCTTTTGGGGGGGGACTATGATTCTAAATCTTCAATTGCCAAGATCTTCCACTGCATAATATTCAAGAGATTGGTTTTAAATGAGTAATTTAATCCAACTCCCCCTTCCCCCAAATGTTTTAATGCTAATTAAATCACACCATGGCATTTTTAGAAACATGTCCATATCCATAGGCACACTCACGAGGGAAGAAGAAAACAATAACAAGACAAGAAATTAGAAATGTAACTCTATTGAAAAACAACCCACATTAATCAAGTGCTACATTACTATCCCCCTACAAGAGGAGCTGTGTAAGAACATCATTCAGATGAATACAAATGCACTGCAGCAACCCAGAACAAGAGATAAAGGAAGCAGACTGTTGATATATCTTTTCCAACAAGATGGACACACACACACAACTTTATGTCTGTGTGGACAAGAATACAACATTGTCAAGCAAAATCAAACTTTTAATAATGAATGCCACACAAAGTGCACTAACCAACCTATCAACCAACCTATCAAAAATAGTGCCATAAAAAACAGTATAGAAACACAAGTTAAGATAGGCAAGAAAATGATAAGTGAGCACCTGTCCAGCCTAGATGAATTCAAATCACCAGGACCAGATGGATTACACCCCAAGGTTCTCAAGGAACTAGCAGATGTGATCTCAGAACCACTGAACTATATTTTTCAAAGATCCTGGAGCACTGGGGAACTACTGGAGGACTGGAAAAGAGATGATGTAGTTCCCATCTTCAGAAAAGGAAACAAAATGGACTCAGGAAATTACAGACCTATCAACCTGACCTCAATACCTGGGAAGATTCTGGAAAAGATAATCAAACAACGAATCAGCGAACACCTAGAGGAAAACCAAGTCATTACTAAAAGCCAACATGGGTTTGTCAAAAACAGATCATGCCAGACAAATTTTATTGCATTCTTTAACCAAGTGACAAAATTAGTGGATCAGAGGAATGCTGTGGATATAATTTACTTGGACTTACTTGGAATACTGCATCCAGTTTTGGTCACCAGGATGTAAAAAAGATGTTGAGACTCTAGAAAGAGTACAGAGAAGAACAACAAAGATGATTAGCTGACTGGAAGCTAAAACATATAAGGAACTGTTGCTGGAATTGGGTATGTCTAGTTTAATGAAAAGAAGGACTAGGGGTGACATGATAGCAGTGTTCTAATATCTCAGGGGCTGCTACAAAGAAGAGGGAATCAAGCTATTCTCCAAAGCGCCTGAAGGCAGGATAAGAAGCAGTGGATGGAAACTAATCAAGGAGAGAAGCAACCTAGAACTAAGGAGAAACTTCCTGACAGTTAGAACAATTAACCAGTGGAAGAACCTGCCTCCAGAAGCATTGAATGCTCCAACACTGGAAGTTTTTAAGAAGAGACTGGACAGCCATTTGTCTGAAATGGTATAGGGTTTCCTGCCTGAGCAGGGGGTTGGACTAGATGACCTCCAAGGTCCCTTCTAACATTAATATTATTACTATTATTACTATTATTATTATTAAGTGCCTGACCACTCCACCCACTAGAAGCTATGAAAAGGATATCACTGCCATATATCAAAAAATCTCAGAAATGACCAAGAGACTTTTACAACCACACTTTTACAACATTTTAAGCAAGTCAAAAGACTCAGTAGTCCAAAATGAAAACAAAAAGAAAAACAGAAGTCATCTATAATATAAGTGAAAGACTGCAACATCCACTATGTAGCACACAGTGTCTAACATCCATGAACACCAACTAGCTGTCAGAACACATGACAAAGCTCCTGAATTTTACAACACATGGACAGTCAAGTACAGTTTTGGAACTGTTAGTATCTTAGACTAAACCAAATCCCAAAATGCTAAGGAATTCCTGCAAGTTTAGCATTTAGACAAATCAACCATCAACAGGCACATAGAGATAAATAGCAATAGCACTTAGATCAGTGTTTCTCAACCTTGACAATTTTAGGGCATGTGGACTTCAACTCCCAGAATTCATCAGCCAGCATTGCTGGCTGTGGAATTCTGGGAGTTGAAGTCCACATGCCTTAAAAGTGTCAAGGTTGAGAAACACTGACTTAGATGTATATATCACTTCATAGTGCTTTACAGCAGTGATTCTTAACCTTTTTGAACGAATCGCCCCCTTGAGCCAATGAGGAAGTTGTCATCGCCTCCCTCCCCCAACATAACCTCTCAATCACAACATAGGAAATAATTCTTCAATTTATGCAAACACTTTTTTTTGTTTTCTTTAAAATTGTCATCAGGACATATCGATGCAAATAATTTATTTCCAGTCTTTTTCCCATATCTCAACTGTGTGAAAAATTTTGGTGCCACCCATCACTTTATTCCCAAACTTTGTGATACATGTATTTCATTATTATCTTATTTATTCAAGACACTTAAATGTAATGACCACTGAAAACAAAATTCAATTGCAAGAAAGTAAAATGCTCAAAAAGAAAAACAGTAACATTTAATGATTGAATTACAAGTGAAATTTAAGACGCAAAAAGAAATATAAAAAGGGCATAAGAATAAACCGCAGTGCAGGAGCTAAGAATTTCAAGACAAAAACTCTGAAGCTAAATTAAGATTTGAGGAAAGTATATATAGTCACGCACACTGTAAAAAGGATTAAAAAGACACAAAGAAAATATAATATCGAACTGTAGTGCATGCTAAAAAAGTACAATACAAAGAGACACACAAAATGTTTTACAGAGCACAACAAAAATTCAAAAACGAAGCAAATATAATGATAAAAGCTCAGACAATTATTAATGAAAAAATGTATGTACCCAAAAAGCAAAAATAAAAAAAAAAGAACATCAATGGCTGCCTTGGGCTTGGTGAGCTGATGCCAATTTCTTGATGTCTGGAACCATTTTTGTTAATCGCATTCTTAAATCACCGCAAGCAATCTGATGTTTTTGTACAACAGATATACAGCAATTCACTGTACGAAAAAGTCTCAAAAGTGTCCCCAAAACTTCTCACTCCATCACCCCCATATCGCCCCCTTTTTGTTCCTTTGCCCCCGCATCACCCCTTTTTGTTCCATCACCCC